>NC_091285.1:98995084-99607719 GCF_032444005.1 Ranitomeya imitator | reverse complement strand
ACACTTACTTTTCACACACGAGGTCCGGGGTGCACTTAATTTTGCACACACGGGGCTGGGGGTGCACTTACTTTTGTACAGTCGTGGCCGGGAGTGCACTTACTTTTGCACACAAGGGCCGTGGATGCACTTACTTTTTACACACGGGACCGGGGGTGCACTTACTTTTCACACACAGGGCCAGGGGTGCACTTTCTTTTCACACACGGGACCAAGGGTGCACTTACTTTTCACACACGGGACCGTGGTGCACTTTTCACACACGGGGTCGGGGGTGCACTTACTTTTCACACACGGGTTTGGGGGTGCACTTAATTTTGCACACACGGGGTCGGGGGTGCACACTCGTGGCCGGGAGTGCACTTACTTTTGCACACAATGGGCCGGGGGTGCACTTACTTTTCACACACGGGAACAGGGGTGCACTTACTTTTCACACACGGGGCCGGGGGTGCACTTATGTTTCACACACGGGACCTGGGGTGCACTTTTCACACACGGGACCGGGGGTGCACTTACTTTTCACACATGGGACCGGGGGTGCACTTACTTTTCACACACGGGAGGGGGGGTGCACTTACTTTTCATACACGGGAGGGGGTTGCACTTACTTTTCACACACAGGGCCAGGAGTGCACTTACTTTTGCATACACGGGACCGGGGGTACACTTACTTTTCACACACGAGGTCCGGGGTGCACTTACTTTTCACACACATGGCCGGTGGTGCACTTGTTTTTCACACACAGGACCGGGGGTGCACTTTTCACACACAGGACCTGGGGTGCACTTACTTTTCACACATGGGAGGGGGGTACACTTACTTTTCACACACGGGGCCGGGCTGCACTTACTTTGCACACACGGGGCTGGGGGTTCACTTACTTTTGCACACAGGGGCCGGGGGTGCACTTACTTTTGCACACACAGGGCCGGGGGTGCACTTATTTTTCACACACAAGGCCAGGGGTGCACTTACTTTTCACACACGGGAGTGGGGGTGCACTTACTTTTCACACAAGGGACCAGGGGTGCACTTACTTTTCACACACAGGACCAGGGTGCATTTACTTTTCACACACAGGACCAAGGGTGCACTTACTTTTGCACACACGGGGCCGGGGGTGCACTTACCTTTGCACACACGGGCCCGGGGTGCACTTACTTTTGCACACACGGTGTCGGGGGTGCACTTACTTTTGCACACACGGGGCCGGAGGTGCACTTACTTTTGCACACACGGTGTCGGAGGTGCACTTACTTTTGCACACACAGGACTGGGAGTGCACTTACTTTTGTACACACGGGGCCTGGGGTGCACTTACTTTTGCACACACGGGGTCGGGGGTGCACTTACTTTTGCACACACGGGGTCAGGAGTGCACTTTTCACACACGGGACCGGGGGTGCACTTACTTTTCACACACAGGACCGAGGGTGCACTTAGTTTTCACACACAGGTCCGGGTGCACTTACTTTTCACACACACGACCGGGGCTGCACTTTTCACACACGGGATCGGGGGTGCACTTACTTTATACACAGGGGGCCGGGGTGCACTTACGTTTGCACACACGGGGCTGGGGGTTCACTTACTTTTGCACACACGGGGCCGGGGGTGCTCTTACCTTGCATACACGGTATCGGGGGTGCACTTACTTTTCACCCACGGGACCGGGGGTGCACTTACTTTTCACCCACGGGATCGGGGGTGCACTTCCTTTTCACCCACGGGATTGGGGGTGCACTTACTTTTCACACACAGTACCGGGTGCACTTACTTTTCACACATGGGATCAGGGGTGCATTTACTTTGCACACACGGGGCCGGGGGTGCACTTACTTTGGCACACAAGGGCCGGGGATGCACTTACTTTTTACACACGGGACCGGGGGTGCACTTACTTTTCACACACGGGGCCAGGGGTGCACTTACTTTTCACACACGGGGCCGGGGGTGCACTTACTTTTCACACACAGGACCGGGGGTGCACTTACTTTTCACACACGGGGCCGGCGGTGCACTTACATTTGCACACACGGGGCCGAGTGTGCACTTACTTTTGCACACACGGTGCTGGGGGTGCACTTATTTTTCACACATGGGTCGGGGGTGCACTTACTTTTGCACACAAGGGCCGGAGGTGCACTTACTTTTCACACACGGGACCTGGGGTGCACTTACTTTTGCACACACGGGAGGGGGGTGCACTTACTTTTCTCACACGGGTTCGGGGAGTGCACTTACTTTTTCACACACGGGGCCGGGGGTGCACTTACATTTGCACACACGGGGCCGAGTGTGCACTTACTTTAGCACACACGGGGTCGGGGGTGCACTTACTTTTGGGCACACGGGGTCAGGGGTTGCACTTACTTTTCACACACGGGAGTGGGGGTGCACTTATTTTTCACACACAGTACCGGGTGCACTTACTTTTCACACATGGGATCAGGGGTGCATTTACTTTGCACACACGGGGCCGGGGGTTCACTTACTTTTGCACACACGGGGCCGGGGGTGCACTTACTTTGGCACACAAGGGCCGGGGATGCACTTACTTTTTACACACGGGACCGGGGGTGCACTTACTTTTCACACACGGGGCCAGGGGTGCACTTACTTTTCACACACGGGGCCGGGGGTGCACTTACTTTTCACACACAGGACCGGGGGTGCACTTACTTTTCACTCACGGGGCCGGCGGTGCACTTACATTTGCACACACGGGGCCGAGTGTGCACTTACTTTTGCACACACGGTGCTGGGGGTGCACTTATTTTTCACACATGGGTCGGGGGTGCACTTACTTTTGCACACAAGGGCCGGAGTTGCACTTACTTTTCACACACGGGACCTGGGGTGCACTTACTTTTGCACACACGGGAGGGGGGTGCACTTACTTTTCTCACACGGGTTCGGGGAGTGCACTTACTTTTTCACACACGGGGCCGGGGGTGCACTTACATTTGCACACACGGGGCCGAGTGTGCACTTACTTTTGCACACACGGGGTCGGGGGTGCACTTACTTTTGGGCACACGGGGTCAGGGGTTGCACTTACTTTTCACACACGGGAGTGGGGGTGCACTTATTTTCACACACAGTACCGGGTGCACTTACTTTTCTCACACGGGTTCGGGGAGTGCACTTACTTTTTCACACACGGGGCCGGGGGTGCACTTACATTTGCACACACGGGGCCGAGTGTGCACTTACTTTTGCACACACGGGGCCGGGGGTTAACTTACTTTTGCACACACGGGGCCGGGGGTGCACTTACTTTGGCACACAAGGGCCGGGGATGCACTTACTTTTCACACACGGGGCCAGGGGTGCATTAGCGTTTCACACACAGGATCGGTGGTGCAATTTTCACACACGGGACCAGGGGTGCACTTACTTTTCACACACGGGGCCAGGGGTGCACTTACTTTTCACACACGGGGTCGGGGGTGCACTTACTTTTCACACACAGGACCGGGTGCACTTACTTTTCAGACATGGGATCAGGGGTGCACTTACTTTGCACACACGGGAGAGGGGTGCACTTACTTTTCACACATGGGATCGGTGTGCACTTACTTTACACACACAGGGCCGGGGCTTCACTTACTTTTGCACACACGGGGCGGGGGGTGCCCTTACTTTTGCACACACAGGGTCGAGGGTGCACTTAATTTTGCACACACAGGGCCGGAGGTGCACTTACTTTTGCACACAAGGGCCGGGGATGCACTTACTTTTCACACACGGGACCAAGGGTGCACTTACTTTTCACACACGGGACCGGGGTGCACCTTTCACACACGGGGTCGGGGGTGCACTTACTTTTCACACACGGGGCTGGGGGTGCACTTAATTTTCCACACACGGGGCCGGGGGTGCACTTACTTTTGCACACTCGTGGCCGGGAGTGCACTTACTTTTCACACACGGGAACGGGGGTGCACTTACTTTTCACACACGGGGCCGGGGGTGCACTTAATTTTCACACACAGGGCCAGGGGTGCACTTTCTTTTCACACACAGGACCGAGGGTGCACTTAGTTTTCACACACAGGACCGGGTGCACTTACTTTTCACACACAGGACCCGGGGTGCACTTTTCACACATGGGATCGGGGGTGCACTTACTTTATACACACGGGGCCGGGGTGCACTTTCGTTTGCACACACGGGGCCAGGGTTTCACTTACTTTTGGACCAGGGGTGCACTTACTTTTCACACACGGGAGCGGGGGTGCACTTACTTTTCACACACAGGATAAGGGGTGCACTTACTTTTCACACACGGGACCTGGAGTGCACTTACTTTTGCACACACGGGAGAGAGGTGCACTTACTTTTCACACATGGGATCGGTGTGCACTTACTTTACACACACAGGGCCGGGGCTTCACTTACTTTTGCACACACGGGGCGGGGGGTGCCCTTACTTTTGCACACACAGGGCCGAGGGTGCACTTAATTTTGCACACACAGGGCCGGAGGTGCACTTACTTTTGCACACACGGGGTCAGGGGTGCACTTACTTTTCACCCACGGGACCGGGGGTGCACTTACTTTTCACACACAGGACCGGGTGCACTTACTTTTCAGACATGGGATCGGGGGTGCACTTACTTTGCACACACGGGGCCAGGGGTTCACTTACTTTTGCACACAAGGGCCGGGGATGCACTTACTTTTTACACACGGGAACGGGGGTGCACTTACTTTTCACACACAGGGCCGGGGGTGCACTCTCTTTTCACACACGGGACCAAGGGTGCACTTACTTTTCACACACGGGACCGGGGTGCACCTTTCACACACGGGGTCGGGGGTGCACTTACTTTTCACACACGGGGCCGGGGGTGCACTTAATTTTCCACACACGGGGCCGGGGGTGCACTTACTTTTGCACACTCGTGGCCGGGAGTGCACTTACTTTTCACACACGGGAACGGGGGTGCACTTACTTTTCACACACGGGGCCGGGGGTGCACTTAATTTTCACACACAGGGCCAGGGGTGCACTTTCTTTTCACACACAGGACCGAGGGTGCACTTAGTTTTCACACACAGGACCCGGGGTGCACTTTTCACACATGGGATCGGGGGTGCACTTACTTTATACACACGGGGCCGGGGTGCACTTACGTTTGCACACACGGGGCCAGGGTTTCACTTACTTTTGGACCAGGGGTGCACTTACTTTTCACACACGGGAGCGGGGGTGCACTTACTTTTCACACACAGGATCAGGGGTGCACTTACTTTTCACACACAGGGCCGGGGCTTCACTTACTTTTGCACACACGGGGCGGGGGGTGCCCTTACTTTTGCACACACAGGGCCGAGGGTGCACTTAATTTTGCACACACAGGGCCGGAGGTGCACTTACTTTTGCACACACGGGGTCAGGGGTGCACTTACTTTTCACACACGGGACCTGGAGTGCACTTACTTTTGCACACACGGGAGAGGGATGCACTTACTTTTCACACATGGGGTCGGTGTGCACTTACTTTACACACACAGGGCCGGGGCTTCACTTACTTTTGCACACACGGGGCGGGGGGTGCCCTTACTTTTGCACACACAGGGCCGAGGGTGCACTTAATTTTGCACACACAGGGCCGGAGGTGCACTTACTTTTGCACACACGGGGTCAGGGGTGCACTTACTTTTCACACACGGGACCTGGAGTGCACTTACTTTTGCACACACGGGAGAGGGGTGCACTTACTTTTCACACATGGGGTCGGTGTGCACTTAATTACACACACAGGGCCGGGGCTTCACTTACTTTTGCACACACGGGGCGGGGGGTGCCCTTACTTTTGCACACACAGGGCCGAGGGTGCACTTAATTTTGCACACACAGGGCCGGAGGTGCCCTTACTTTTGCACACACGGGGCTGGGGGTTCACTTACTTTTGCACACACGGGGCCGGGGGTGCTCTTACCTTGCATACACGGTATCGGGGGTGCACTTACTTTTCACCCACGGGACCGGGGGTGCACTTACTTTTCACCCACGGGATCGGGGGTGCACTTCCTTTTCACCCACGGGATTGGGGGTGCACTTACTTTTCACACACAGTACCGGGTGCACTTACTTTTCACACATGGGATCAGGGGTGCATTTACTTTGCACACACGGGGCCGGGGGTGCACTTACTTTGGCACACAAGGGCCGGGGATGCACTTACTTTTTACACACGGGACCGGGGGTGCACTTACTTTTCACACACGGGGCCAGGGGTGCACTTACTTTTCACACACGGGGCCGGGGGTGCACTTACTTTTCACACACAGGACCGGGGGTGCACTTACTTTTCACACACGGGGCCGGCGGTGCACTTACATTTGCACACACGGGGCCGAGTGTGCACTTACTTTTGCACACACGGTGCTGGGGGTGCACTTATTTTTCACACATGGGTCGGGGGTGCACTTACTTTTGCACACAAGGGCCGGAGGTGCACTTACTTTTCACACACGGGACCTGGGGTGCACTTACTTTTGCACACACGGGAGGGGGGTGCACTTACTTTTCTCACACGGGTTCGGGGAGTGCACTTACTTTTTCACACACGGGGCCGGGGGTGCACTTACATTTGCACACACGGGGCCGAGTGTGCACTTACTTTTGCACACACGGGGTCGGGGGTGCACTTACTTTTGGGCACACGGGGTCAGGGGTTGCACTTACTTTTCACACACGGGAGTGGGGGTGCACTTATTTTTCACACACAGTACCGGGTGCACTTACTTTTCACACATGGGATCAGGGGTGCATTTACTTTGCACACACGGGGCCGGGGGTTCACTTACTTTTGCACACACGGGGCCGGGGGTGCACTTACTTTGGCACACAAGGGCCGGGGATGCACTTACTTTTTACACACGGGACCGGGGGTGCACTTACTTTTCACACACGGGGCCAGGGGTGCACTTACTTTTCACACACGGGGCCGGGGGTGCACTTACTTTTCACACACAGGACCGGGGGTGCACTTACTTTTCACTCACGGGGCCGGCGGTGCACTTACATTTGCACACACGGGGCCGAGTGTGCACTTACTTTTGCACACACGGTGCTGGGGGTGCACTTATTTTTCACACATGGGTCGGGGGTGCACTTACTTTTGCACACAAGGGCCGGAGTTGCACTTACTTTTCACACACGGGACCTGGGGTGCACTTACTTTTGCACACACGGGAGGGGGGTGCACTTACTTTTCTCACACGGGTTCGGGGAGTGCACTTACTTTTTCACACACGGGGCCGGGGGTGCACTTACATTTGCACACACGGGGCCGAGTGTGCACTTACTTTTGCACACACGGGGTCGGGGGTGCACTTACTTTTGGGCACACGGGGTCAGGGGTTGCACTTACTTTTCACACACGGGAGTGGGGGTGCACTTATTTTCACACACAGTACCGGGTGCACTTACTTTTCTCACACGGGTTCGGGGAGTGCACTTACTTTTTCACACACGGGGCCGGGGGTGCACTTACATTTGCACACACGGGGCCGAGTGTGCACTTACTTTTGCACACACGGGGCCGGGGGTTAACTTACTTTTGCACACACGGGGCCGGGGGTGCACTTACTTTGGCACACAAGGGCCGGGGATGCACTTACTTTTCACACACGGGGCCAGGGGTGCACTAGCGTTTCACACACAGGATCGGTGGTGCAATTTTCACACACGGGACCAGGGGTGCACTTACTTTTCACACACGGGGCCAGGGGTGCACTTACTTTTCACACACGGGGTCGGGGGTGCACTTACTTTTCACACACAGGACCGGGTGCACTTACTTTTCAGACATGGGATCAGGGGTGCACTTACTTTGCACACACGGGAGAGGGGTGCACTTACTTTTCACACATGGGATCGGTGTGCACTTACTTTACACACACAGGGCCGGGGCTTCACTTACTTTTGCACACACGGGGCGGGGGGTGCCCTTACTTTTGCACACACAGGGTCGAGGGTGCACTTAATTTTGCACACACAGGGCCGGAGGTGCACTTACTTTTGCACACAAGGGCCGGGGATGCACTTACTTTTCACACACGGGACCAAGGGTGCACTTACTTTTCACACACGGGACCGGGGTGCACCTTTCACACACGGGGTCGGGGGTGCACTTACTTTTCACACACGGGGCTGGGGGTGCACTTAATTTTCCACACACGGGGCCGGGGGTGCACTTACTTTTGCACACTCGTGGCCGGGAGTGCACTTACTTTTCACACACGGGAACGGGGGTGCACTTACTTTTCACACACGGGGCCGGGGGTGCACTTAATTTTCACACACAGGGCCAGGGGTGCACTTTCTTTTCACACACAGGACCGAGGGTGCACTTAGTTTTCACACACAGGACCGGGTGCACTTACTTTTCACACACAGGACCCGGGGTGCACTTTTCACACATGGGATCGGGGGTGCACTTACTTTATACACACGGGGCCGGGGTGCACTTTCGTTTGCACACACGGGGCCAGGGTTTCACTTACTTTTGGACCAGGGGTGCACTTACTTTTCACACACGGGAGCGGGGGTGCACTTACTTTTCACACACAGGATCAGGGGTGCACTTACTTTTCACACACGGGACCTGGAGTGCACTTACTTTTGCACACACGGGAGAGAGGTGCACTTACTTTTCACACATGGGATCGGTGTGCACTTACTTTACACACACAGGGCCGGGGCTTCACTTACTTTTGCACACACGGGGCGGGGGGTGCCCTTACTTTTGCACACACAGGGCCGAGGGTGCACTTAATTTTGCACACACAGGGCCGGAGGTGCACTTACTTTTGCACACACGGGGTCAGGGGTGCACTTACTTTTCACCCACGGGACCGGGGGTGCACTTACTTTTCACACACAGGACCGGGTGCACTTACTTTTGAGACATGGGATCGGGGGTGCACTTACTTTGCACACACGGGGCCAGGGGTTCACTTACTTTTGCACACAAGGGCCGGGGATGCACTTACTTTTTACACACGGGAACGGGGGTGCACTTACTTTTCACACACAGGGCCGGGGGTGCACTCTCTTTTCACACACGGGACCAAGGGTGCACTTACTTTTCACACACGGGACCGGGGTGCACCTTTCACACACGGGGTCGGGGGTGCACTTACTTTTCACACACGGGGCCGGGGGTGCACTTAATTTTCCACACACGGGGCCGGGGGTGCACTTACTTTTGCACACTCGTGGCCGGGAGTGCACTTACTTTTCACACACGGGAACGGGGGTGCACTTACTTTTCACACACGGGGCCGGGGGTGCACTTAATTTTCACACACAGGGCAAGGGGTGCACTTTCTTTTCACACACAGGACCGAGGGTGCACTTAGTTTTCACACACAGGACCCGGGGTGCACTTTTCACACATGGGATCGGGGGTGCACTTACTTTATACACACGGGGCCGGGGTGCACTTACGTTTGCACACACGGGGCCAGGGTTTCACTTACTTTTGGACCAGGGGTGCACTTACTTTTCACACACGGGAGCGGGGGTGCACTTACTTTTCACACACAGGATCAGGGGTGCACTTACTTTTCACACACAGGGCCGGGGCTTCACTTACTTTTGCACACACGGGGCGGGGGGTGCCCTTACTTTTGCACACACAGGGCCGAGGGTGCACTTAATTTTGCACACACAGGGCCGGAGGTGCACTTACTTTTGCACACACGGGGTCAGGGGTGCACTTACTTTTCACACACGGGACCTGGAGTGCACTTACTTTTGCACACACGGGAGAGGGATGCACTTACTTTTCACACATGGGGTCGGTGTGCACTTACTTTACACACACAGGGCCGGGGCTTCACTTACTTTTGCACACACGGGGCGGGGGGTGCCCTTACTTTTGCACACACAGGGCCGAGGGTGCACTTAATTTTGCACACACAGGGCCGGAGGTGCACTTACTTTTGCACACACGGGGTCAGGGGTGCACTTACGTTTCACCCACGGGACCGGGGGTGCACTTACTTTTCACCCACGGGACCGGGGGTGCACTTACTTTTCACCCACGGGATTGGGGGTGCACTTACTTTTCACACACAGGACCGGGGGTGCACTTACTTTTGCACACTCGTGGCCGGGAGTGCACTTACTTATGCACACACTGGGCCGGGGGTGCACTTACTTTTCACACACGGGGCCAGGGGTTCACTTACTTTTGCACACACGGGGCCGGGGGTGCACTTACTTTTGCACACAAGGGCCGGGATGCACTTACTTTTTACACACGGGACCGGGGGTGCACTTACTTTTCACACACAGGGCCGGGGGTGCACTTTCTTTTCACACACGGGAGCAAGGGTGCACTTACTTTTCACACACGGGACCGGGGTACACTTTTCACACACGGGGTCGGGGGTGCACTTACTTTTCACACACGGGGCTGGGGGTGCACTTAATTTTGCACATGGGGCCGGGGGTGCACTTACTTTTGCACACTCGTGGCCGGGAGTGCACTTACTTTTGCACACACGGGGCGGGGGGTGCCCTTACTTTTGCACACACAGGGCCGAGGGTGCACTTAATTTTGCACACACAGGGCCGGGGGTGCACTTACTTTTGCACACGCGGGGTCAGGGGTGCACTTACTTTTCACCCACGGGACCGGGGGTGCACTTACTTTTCACCCACGGGACCGGGGGTGCACTTACTTTTCACCCACAGGATTGGGGGTGCACTTACTTTTCACACACGGGGCCAGGGGTTCACTTACTTTTGCAGACACGGGGCCGGGAGTGCACTTACTTTTGCACACACTGGGCCGGGGGTTCACTTACTTTTTACACACGGGACCGGGGTGCACTTACTTTTCACACACATGGCCGGGGGTGCACTTTCTTTTCACACACGGGAGCAAGGGTGCACTTACTTTTCACACACGGGACCGGGGTACACTTTTCACACACGTGGTCGGGGGTGCACTTACTTTTCACACACGGGGCTGGGGGTGCACTTAATTTTGCACATGGGGCCGGGGGTGCACTTACTTTTGCACACTCGTGGACGGGAGTGCACTTACTTTTGCACACACTGGGCCGGGGATGCACTTACTTTTCACACACGGGAACGGCGGTGCACTTACTTTTCACACACAGGACCGGGTGCACTTACTTTTCAGACATGGGATCGGGGGTGCACTTACTTTGCACACACGGGGCCAGGGGTTCACTTACTTTTGCACACACGGGCACGGAGGTGCACTTACTTTTGCACACAAGGGCCGGGGATGCACTTACTTCTTACACACGGGACCGGGGGTGCACTTACTTTTCACACACAGGGACGGGGGTGAACTTTCTTTTCACACACGGGACCAAGGGTGCACTTACTTTTCACACACGGGACCATGGTGCACTTTTCACACACGGGTCGGGGTGCACTTAGTTTTCACACACGGGGCCGGGGGTGCACTTACTTTTGCACACACTGGGCCGGGGTTGCACTTACTTTTCACACACGGGAACGGGGGTGCACTTACTTTTCACACACGGGGCCGGGGGTGCACTTAATTTTCACACACAGGGCCGGGGGTGCACTTTCTTTTCACACACAGGACCGAGGGTGCACTTAGTTTTCACATACAGGACCGGGTGCTCTTACTTTTCACACACAGGACCCGGGGTGCACTTTTCACACATGGGATCGGGGGTGCACTTACTTTATACACACGGGGCCGGGGTGCACTTACGTTTGCACACACGGGGCCAGGGTTTCACTTACTTTTGGACAAGGGGTGCACTTACTTTTCACACACGGGAGCGGGGGTGCACTTACTTTTCACACACAGGATCGGGGGTGCACTTACTTTTCACACACAGGACCAGGGGTGCATTTACTTTTCACACACGGGAGGAGGGGTGCACTTACTTTTCACACACAGGGCCGGGTGCACTTACTTTGCACAAACAAGGCTGAGGGTGCACTTACTTTTCACACACGGGAGGGGGTGCACTTACTTTGCACACACGGGGCCGGGGTGCACTTACTTTGCACACACGGGGCCAGGGTTTCACTTACTTTTGGACAAGGGGTGCACTTACTTTTCACACACGGGAGCGGGGGTGCACTTACTTTTCACACACAGGATCGGGGGTGCACTTACTTTTCACACACAGGACCAGGGGTGCATTTACTTTTCACACACGGGAGGAGGGGTGCACTTACTTTTCACACACAGGGCCGGGTGCACTTACTTTGCACACACAAGGCTGAGGGTGCACTTACTTTTCACACACGGGAGGGGGTGCACTTACTTTGCACACACGGGGCCGGGGTGCACTTACTTTGCACACACGGGGCAGGGGGTTCACTTTTGCACACAGGTAGTCGGGGGTGCACTTACTTTTCACACACAGGGTCGTGGGTGCACTTACTTTTCACACACGGGACCGGGGGTGCAATTATTTTTCACACACAAGGCCAGGGGTGCACTTACTTTTCACACACGGGAGTGGGGGTGCACTTACTTTTCACACAAGGGACCAGGGGTGCACTTACTTTTCACACACAGGACCAGGGTGCATTTACTTTTCACACACAGGACCAAGGGTGCACTTACTTTTGCACACACGGGGCCGGGGTGCACTTACTTTTGCACACATGTGGCCTGGGGTGCACTTACTTTTGCACACACGGGCCTGGGGGTGCACTTACTTTTCACACAGGGCCTGGGGTGCACTTACTTTTCACACACAGGACCGAGGGTGCACTTAGTTTTCACACACAGGTCCGGGTGCACTTACTTTTCACACACAGGACCGGGGGTGCACTTTTCACACATGGGATCGGGGGTGCACTTACTTTATACACACGGGGCCGGAGTGCACTTACGATTGCACACACGGGGCCGGGGGTTCACTTACTTTTGCACACACGTGGCCGGGGGTGCTCTTACTTTTGCACACACGGTATCGGGGGTGCACTTACTTTTCACCCATGGGACCGGGGGTGCACTTACTTTTCACCCACGGGATTGGGGGTGCACTTACTTTTCACACACAGGACCGGGTGCACTTACTTTTCACACATGGGATCGGGGGTGCACTTACTTTGCACACACGGGGCTGGGGGTTCACTTACTTTTGCACACACGGGGTCGGGGGTGCACTTACTTTTGCACACACGGGGTCGGGGGTGTACTTACTTTTGCACACAGGATCGGTGGTGCACTTTTCACACACGGGACCAGGGGTGCACTTACTTTTCACACACGGGGCCAGAGGTGCACTTACTTTTCACACACGGGGCCGGAGGTGCACTTACTTTTCACACACATGGCCGGTGGAGCACTTACTTTTCACACACAGGCCCGGGGGGTGCACTTACTTTTCACACACAGGACCGGGGGTGCACTTACTTTTCACACACAGGACCTGGGGTGCACTTACTTTTGCACACACGGGGCTGGGGGTGCACTTACTTTTCACACATGGGTCGGGGGTGCACTTACTTTTCACACACGGGACCTAGGGTGCACTTACTTTTGCACACATGGGAGGGGGGTGCACTTACTTTTCACACATGGGGTCGGGGTGTACTTACTTTGCACACACAGGGCCGGGGGTTCACTTACTTTTCACACATGGGCCGGGGGTGCACTTACTTTTCAAACACGGGACCGGGGTGCACTTACTTTTCACACACAAGGCCAGGGGTGCACTTACTTTTCTCACACGGGTCCGGGGAGTGCACTTACTTTTGCACATCAGGGGCACGGGGGGTGCACTTACTTTTGCACACACGGGGCCGAGGGTGCACTTACTTTTGCACACACGGGGTCAGGGGTGCACTTACTTTTCACACACGGGACCAGGGGTGCACTTACTTTTCACACACAGGACCAGGGGTGCATTTACTTTTCACACACAGGACCAGGGGTGCACTTACTTTTGTACACACGGGGCTGGGGGTGCACTTACTTTTGGGCACACGGGGCCGGGGGTGCACTTAATTTTCACACACAGGGCCGGGGGTGCACTTACTTTTCACACACAGGACCGAGGGTGCACTTAGTTTTCACACACAGGACCGGGTGCACTTACTTTTCACACACAGGACCGGGGGTGCACTTACTTTATACACACGGGGCCGGGGTGCACTTACGTTTGCATACACAGGGTCGGGGGTTCACTTTCTTTTGCACACACAGGGTCGGGGGTGCACTTACGTTTCACACACAGGATCGGTGGTGCACTTTTCACACACGGGACCAGGGGTGCACTTACTTTTCACACACGGGGTCGGGGGTGCACTTACTTTTCACACACATGGCCGGTGGTGCACTTACTTTTCACACACGGGACCAGGGGTGCACTTACTTTTCACACACAGGACTTGGGGTGCACTTACTTTTTCACACACGGGGCTGGGGGTGCACTTACTTATCACACATGGGCCGGGGCTGCACTTACTTTTGCACACAAGGGTGGGAGGTGCACTTACTTTTCACACACGGGACCTACGGTGCACTTACTTTTGCACACACGAAAGGGGGGTGCACTTACTTTTCACACATGGGGTCGGGGTGCACTTACTTTGCACACACAGGGTTGGGACTGTGACGGGGTGTACGGCAGAGCAAGAAGGGACAACAGGCCGAGGGATGATTCAACAGATTTATTATCAAGAACGCTGGAACAACACATGCAGGTAGATCTACAGAGTCCACAATTAGTCCAACAGAACAGGTTCGGGGGCACCTCCCGATAATCCTTGTGCCAGCTAACAAAGCAATAGTCCACACGAGTCCAAGGGATCCCAAAACAATCCCACGAACGACGAGATATGTCCTCAGCTCAAGTCTCGCCCCATTCGCTTCCGCAGTCACAGATGGACATGGGGTCTTGCCTCAGCTAAGAATCCCCACTCCTTCTCCTTCAAGGATCAACTCACATCTGATCTCAAAATAAGAATGTATTGTCTGAGCTCCTGGGATCCGTCCATGAAGGGGGTAGGGGTTACACCTTCTATTCAATGGTTGGGTCCACCAGAAGATTCTAGACTGGTGGGCTCCAGGCATTCTATGTAATATGTACATTTGACTAGCCACCCGCTGTGAGGAAGAATGGCTATTCCTCCACTAGTGGTGTGGACAAAGCTTAATTACATTATAGCTCAGGGCTGCAAGTATTGGGGGAAGGAGACAGGTTAGTTACATACACCCCATGACATTGCAAAATGTACAGTAAATACAACGAAAGAGAGGGCCAGGGGTGCACTTTCTTTTCACACACGGGACCAAGGGTGCACTTACTTTTCACACACGGGACCGTGGTGCACTTTTCACACACGGGGTCGGGGGTGCACTTACTTTTCACACACGGGTTTGGGGGTGCACTTAATTTTGCACACACGGGGTCGGGGGTGCACACTCGTGGCCGGGAGTGCACTTACTTTTGCACACAATGGGCCGGGGGTGCACTTACTTTTCACACACGGGAACAGGGGTGCACTTACTTTTCACACACGGGGCCGGGGGTGCACTTATGTTTCACACACGGGACCTGGGGTGCACTTTTCACACACGGGATCGGGGGTGCACTTACTTTTCACACACAGGATCGGGGGTGCACTTACTTTTCACACATGGGACCGGGGGTGCACTTACTTTTCACACACGGGAGGGGGGGTGCACTTACTTTTCATACACGGGAGGGGGTTGCACTTACTTTTCACACACAGGGCCAGGAGGGAACTTACTTTTGCATACACGGGACCGGGGGTGCACTTACTTTTCACACACGAGGTCCGGGGTGCACTTACTTTTCACACACATGGCCGGTGGTGCACTTGTTTTTCACACACAGGACCGGGGGTGCACTTTTCACACACAGGACCTGGGGTGCACTTACTTTTCACACATGGGCGAGGGGTACACTTACTTTTCACACACGGGGCCGGACTGCACTTAC
Organism: Ranitomeya imitator; assembly: GCF_032444005.1. Taxonomy (NCBI): domain Eukaryota; kingdom Metazoa; phylum Chordata; class Amphibia; order Anura; family Dendrobatidae; genus Ranitomeya; species Ranitomeya imitator. Next base: position 99,591,746 of record NC_091285.1, on the reverse strand, counting down.
TTTGCACACACGGGGCTGGGGGTTCACTTACTTTTGCACACAGGGGGTCGGGGGTGCACTTACTTTTGCACACACAGGGCCGGGGGTGCACTTACTTTTCACACACGGGAGCGGGGGTGCACTTACTTTTGCACATTAGGGCCGGGGTTGCAGTTACTTTTCACACAAGGGACCGGGGGTGCACTTATTTTTCACACACAAAGCCAGGGGTGCACTTACTTTTCACACACGGGAGTGGGGGTGCACTTACTTTTCACACAAGGGACCAGGGGTGCACTTACTTTTCACACACAGGACCAGGGTGCATTTACTTTTCACACACAGGACCAAGGGTGCACTTACTTTTGCACACACGGGGCCGGGGGTGCACTTACCTTTGCACACACGGGCCCGGGGTGCACTTACTTTTGCACACACGGGGCTGGGGGTTCACTTACTTTTGCACACACGGGGCCGGGGGTGCTCTTACCTTGCATACACGGTATCGGGGGTGCACTTACTTTTCACCCACGGGATCGGGGGTGCACTTCCTTTTCACCCACGGGATTGGGGGTGCACTTACTTTTCACACACAGTACCGGGTGCACTTACTTTTCACACATGGGATCAGGGGTGCATTTACTTTGCACACACGGGGCCGGGGGTTCACTTACTTTTGCACACACGGGGCCGGGGGTGCACTTACTTTGGCACACAAGGGCCGGGGATGCACTTACTTTTTACACACGGGACCGGGGGTGCACTTACTTTTCACACACGGGGCCAGGGGTGCACTTACTTTTCACACACGGGGCCGGGGGTGCACTTACTTTTCACACACAGGACCGGGGGTGCACTTACTTTTCACACACAGGACCTGGGGTGCACTTACTTTTGCACACACGGTGCTGGGGGTGCACTTATTTTTCACACATGGGTCGGGGGTGCACTTACTTTTGCACACAAGGGCCGGAGGTGCACTTACTTTTCACACACGGGACCTGGGGTGCACTTACTTTTGCACGCACAGGAGGGGGGTGCACTTACTTTTCTCACACGGGTTCGGGGAGTGCACTTACTTTTTCACACACGGGGCCGGGGGTGCACTTACATTTGCACACACGGGGCCGAGTGTGCACTTACTTTTGCACACGGGGTCGGGGGTGCACTTACTTTTGGGCACACGGGGTCAGGGGTTGCACTTACTTTTCACACACGGGATTGGGGGTGCACTTATTTTTCACACACAGTACCGGGTGCACTTACTTTTCACACATGGGATCAGGGGTGCATTTACTTTTTACACACGGGACCAGGGGTGCACTTACTTTTCACACACGGGACCTGGGGTGCACTTACTTTTCACACACGGGGCCAGGGGTGCACTAGCGTTTCACACACAGGATCGGTGGTGCAATTTTCACACACGGGACCAGGGGTGCACTTACTTTTCACACACAAGGCCGGGGGTGCACTTACTTTTCACACACAGGACCGGGTGCACTTACTTTTCAGACATGGGATCGGGGGTGCACTTACTTTTGCACACACGGGGCCGGAGGTGCACTTACTTTTGCACACAAGGGCCGGGGATACACTTACTTTTCACACACAGGGCCAGGGGTGCACTTTCTTTTCACACACAGGACCGAGGGTGCACTTAGTTTTCACACACAGGACCGGGTGCACTTACTTTTCACACACAGGACCTGGGGTGCACTTACTTTTCACACACAGGACCTGGGGTGCACTTACTTTTCACACACAGGACCTGGGGTGCACTTACTTTTCACACACAGGGCCAGGGGTGCACTTTCTTTTCACACACAGGACCGAGGGTGCACTTACTTTTCACACACGGGACCGGGGTGCACTTTTCACACACGGGGTCGGGGGTGCACTTACTTTTCACACACGGGGCTGGGGGTGCACTTAATTTTCCACACACGGGGCCGGGGGTGCACTTACTTTTGCACACTCGTGGCCGGGAGTGCACTTACTTTTCACACACGGGAACGGGGGTGCACTTACTTTTCACACACGGGGCCGGGGGTGCACTTAATTTTCACACACAGGGCCAGGGGTGCACTTTCTTTTCACACACAGGACCGAGGGTGCACTTAGTTTTCACACACAGGACCGGGTGCACTTACTTTTCACACACAGGACCTGGGGTGCACTTACTTTTCACACACAGGACCTGGGGTGCACTTACTTTTCACACACAGGACCTGGGGTGCACTTACTTTTCACACACAGGGCCAGGGGTGCACTTTCTTTTCACACACAGGACCGAGGGTGCACTTAGTTTTCACACACAGGACCGGGTGCACTTACTTTTCACACACAGGACCTGGGGTGCACTTATTTTTCACACACAGGACCGGGTGCACTTACTTTTCACACACAGGACCGGGTGCACTTATTTTTCACACACGGGACCTGGGGTGCACTTACTTTTGCACACACGGGAGGGGGGTGCACTTACTTTTCTCACACGGGTTCGGGGAGTGCACTTACTTTTTCACACACGGGGTCGGGGGTGCACTTACATTTGCACACACGGGGCCGAGTGTGCACTTACTTTTGCACACACGGGGTCGGGGGTGCACTTACTTTTGGGCACACGGGGTCAGGGGTTGCACTTACTTTTCACACACGGGAGTGGGGGTGCACTTATTTTTCACACACAGTACCGGGTGCACTTACTTTTCACACATGGGATCAGGGGTGCATTTACTTTGCACACACGGGGCCGGGGGTTCACTTACTTTTGCACACACGGGGCCGGGGGTGCACTTACTTTGGCACACAAGGGCCGGGGATGCACTTACTTTTTACACACGGGACCGGGGGTGCACTTACTTTTCACACACGGGGCCAGGGGTGCACTAGCGTTTCACACACAGGATCGGTGGTGCAATTTTCACACACGGGACCAGGGGTGCACTTACTTTTCACACACAAGGCCGGGGGTGCACTTACTTTTCACACACAGGACCGGGTGCACTTACTTTTCAGACATGGGATCGGGGGTGCACTTACTTTGCACACACGGGGCCAGGGGTTCACTTACTTTTGCACACACGGGGCCGGAGGTGCACTTACTTTTGCACACAAGGGCCGGGGATACACTTACTTTTTACACACGGGACCGGGGGTGTACTTACTTTTCACACACAGGGCCGGGGGTGCACTCTCTTCTCACACACGGGACCAAGGGTGCACTTACTTTTCACACACGGGACCGGGGTGCACTTTTCACACACGGGGTCGGGGGTGCACTTACTTTTCACACACGGGGCTGGGGGTGCACTTAATTTTCCACACACGGGGCCGGGGGTGCACTTACTTTTGCACACTCGTTGCCGGGAGTGCACTTACTTTTCACACACGGGAACGGGGGTGCACTTACTTTTCACACACGGGGCCGGGGGTGCACTTAATTTTCACACACAGGGCCAGGGGTGCACTTTCTTTTCACACACAGGACCGGGTGCACTTACTTTTCACACACAGGACCCGGGGTGCACTTTTCACACATGGGATCGGGGGTGCACTTACTTTATACACACGGGGCCGGGGTGCACTTACGTTTGCACACACGGGGCTAGGGTTTCACTTACTTTTGGACCAGGGGTGCACTTACTTTTCACACACGGGAGCGGGGGTGCACTTACTTTTCACACACAGGATCAGGGGTGCACTTACTTTTCACACACGGGACCTGGAGTGCACTTACTTTTGCACACACGGGAGAGGGGTGCACTTACTTTTCACACATGGGGTCGGTGTGCACTTACTTTACACACACAGGGCCGGGGCTTCACTTACTTTTGCACACACGGGGCGGGGGGTGCCCTTACTTTTGCACACACAGGGCCGAGGGTGCACTTAATTTTGCACACACAGGGCCGGAGGTGCACTTACTTTTGCACACACGGGGTCAGGGGTGCACTTACTTTTCACCCACGGGACCGGGGGTGCACTTACTTTTCACCCACGGGATTGGGGGTGCACTTACTTTTCACACACAGGACCGGGGGTGCACTTACTTTTGCACACTCGTGGCCGGGAGTGCACTTACTTTTGCACACACTGGGCCGGGGGTGCACTTACTTTTGCACACCAGGGCCGGGATGCACTTACTTTTTACACACGGGACCGGGGGTGCACTTACTTTTCACACACAGGGCCGGGGGTGCACTTTCTTTTCACACACGGGAGCAAGGGTGCACTTACTTTTCACACACGGGATCGGGGTACACTTTTCACACACGGGTTCGGGGGTGCACTTACTTTTCACACACGGGGCTGGGGGTGCACTTAATTTTGCACATGGGGCCGGGGGTGCACTTACTTTTGCACACTCGTGGCCGGGAGTGCACTTACTTTTGCACACACGGGGCGGGGGGTGCCCTTACTTTTGCACACACAGGGCCGAGGGTGCACTTAATTTTGCACACACAGGGCCGGGGGTGCACTTACTTTTGCACACACGGGGTCAGGGGTGCACTTACTTTTCACCCACGGGACCGGGGGTGCACTTACTTTTCACCCACGGGATTGGGGGTGCACTTTTCACCCACGGGACCGGGGGTGCACTTACTTTTGCACACTCGTGGCCGTGAGTGCACTTACTTTTGCACACCCTGGGACGGGGGTGCACTTACTTTTCACACACAGGGCCGGGGGTGCACTTTCTTTTCACACACGGGAGCAAGGGTGCACTTACTTTTCACACACGGGACCGGGGTACACTTTTCACACACGTGGTCGGGGGTGCACTTACTTTTCACACACGGGGCTGGGGGTGCACTTAATTTTGCACATGGGGCTGGGGGTGCACTTAATTTTGCACATGGGGCCGGGGGTGCACTTACTTTTCACACACGGGAACGGGGGTGCACTTACTTTTCACACACGGGAACGGGGGTGCACTTACTTTTCACACACAGGGCCGGGGGTGCACTTTCTTTTCACACACAGGACCGAGGGTGCACTTTTCACACATGGGATCGGGGGTGCACTTACTTTATACACACGGGGCCGGGGTGCACTTACGTTTGCACACGCGGGGCCAGGGTTTCACTTACTTTTGGACCAGGGGTGCACTTACTTTTCACACACGGGAGCGGGGGTGCACTTACTTTTCACACACAGGATCAGGGGTGCACTTACTTTTCACACACAGGACCGGGGGTGCATTTACTTTTCACACACGGGAGGAGGGGTGCACTTACTTTTCACACACAGGGCCGGGTGCACTTACTTTGCACACACAAGGCTGAGGGTGCACTTACTTTTCACACACGGGAGGGGGTGCACTTACTTTGCACACACGGGGCCGGGGTGCACTTACTTTGCACACACGGGGCTGGGGGTGCACTTACTTTTCACACACGGTAGTGGGGGTGCACTTACTTTTCACACAAGGGACCAGGGGTGCACTTACTTTTCACACACAGGACCAGGGTGCATTTACTTTTCACACACAGGACCAAGGGTGCACTTACTTTTGCACACACGGGGCCGGGGTGCACTTACTTTTGCACACATGTGGCCTGGGGTGCACTTACTTTTGCACACACGGGCCTGGGGGTGCACTTACTTTTCACACACAGGGCCGGGGGTGCACTTTCTTTTCACACACGGGAGCAAGGGTGCACTTACTTTTCACACACGGGACCGGGGTACACTTTTCACACACGTGGTCGGGGGTGCACTTACTTTTCACACACGGGGCTGGGGGTGCACTTAATTTTGCACATGGGGCCGGGGGTGCACTTACTTTTGCACACTCGTGGACGGGAGTGCACTTACTTTTGCACACACTGGGCCGGGGATGCACTTACTTTTCACACACGGGAACGGCGGTGCACTTACTTTTCACACACAGGACCGGGTGCACTTACTTTTCAGACATGGGATCGGGGGTGCACTTACTTTGCACACACGGGGCCAGGGGTTCACTTACTTTTGCACACACGGGCACGGAGGTGCACTTACTTTTGCACACAAGGGCCGGGGATGCACTTACTTTTTACACACGGGACCGGGGGTGAACTTACTTTTCACACACGGGACCAAGGGTGCACTTACTTTTCACACACGGGACCGTGGTGCACTTTTCACACACGGGTCGGGGGTGCACTTAGTTTTCACATACGGGGCTGGGGGTGCACTTAATTTTCCACACACGGGGCCGGGGATGCACTTACTTTTGCACACACTGGGCCGGGGTTGCACTTACTTTTCACACACGGGAACGGGGGTGCACTTACTTTTCACACACGGGGCCGGGGGTGCACTTAATTTTCACACACAGGGCCGGGGGTGCACTTTCTTTTCACACACAGGACCGAGGGTGCACTTAGTTTTCACATACAGGACCGGGTGCACTTACTTTTCACACACAGGACCCGGGGTGCACTTTTCACACATGGGATCGGGGGTGCACTTACTTTATACACACGGGGCCGGGGTGCACTTACGTTTGCACACGCGGGGCCAGGGTTTCACTTACTTTTGGACCAGGGGTGCACTTACTTTTCACACACGGGAGCGGGGGTGCACTTACTTTTCACACACAGGACCGGTGGTGCATTTACTTTTCACACACGGGAGGAGGGGTGCACTTACTTTTCACACACAGGGCCGGGTGCACTTACTTTGCACACACAAGGCTGAGGGTGCACTTACTTTTCACACACGGGAGGGGGTGCACTTACTTTGCACACACGGGGCCGGGGTGCACCTACTTTGCACACACGGGGCTCGGGGTTCACTTACTTTTGCACACAGGTCGTCGGGGGTGCACTTACTTTTCACACACAGGGTCGTGGGTGCACTTACTTTTCACAAACGGGAGCGGGGGTGCACTTACTTTTGCACATTAGGACCGGGGTTGCAGTTACTTTTCACACACGGGACCAGGGGTGCAATTATTTTTCACACACAAGGCCAGGGGTGCACTTACTTTTCACACACGGGAGTGGGGGTGCACTTACTTTTCACACAAGGGACCAGGGGTGCACTTACTTTTCACACACAGGACCAGGGTGCATTTACTTTCCACACACAGGACCAAGGGTGCACTTACTTTTGCACACACGGGGCCGGGGTGCACTTACTTTTGCACACATGTGGCCTGGGGTGCACTTACTTTTGCACACACGGGCCTGGGGGTGCACTTACTTTTCACACAGGGCCTGGGGTGCACTTACTTTTCACACACAGGACCGAGGGTGCACTTAGTTTTCACACACAGGTCCGGGTGCACTTACTTTTCACACACAGGACCGGGGGTGCACTTTTCACACATGGGATCGGGGGTGCACTTACTTTATACACACGGGGCCGGAGTGCACTTACGATTGCACACACGGGGCCGGGGGTTCACTTACTTTTGCACACGCGTGGCCGGGGGTGCTCTTACTTTTGCACACACGGTATCGGGGGTGCACTTACTTTTCACCCACGGGACCGGGGGTGCACTTACTTTTCACCCACGGGATTGGGGGTGCACTTACTTTTCACACACAGGACCGGGTGCACTTACTTTTCACACATGGGATCGGGGGCACACTTACTTTGCACACACGGGGCTGGGGGTTCACTTACTTTTGCACACACGGGGTTGGGGGTGCACTTACTTTTGCACACACGGGGTTGGGGGTGTACTTACTTTTGCACACAGGATCGGTGGTGTACTTACTTTTGCACACAGGATCGGTGGTGCACTTTTCACACACGGGACCAGGGGTGCACTTACTTTTCACACACGGGGCCAGGGGTGCACTTACTTTTCACACACGGGGCCGGAGGTGCACTTACTTTTCACACACATGGCCGGTGGAGCACTTACTTTTCACACACAGGCCCGGGGGGTGCACTTACTTTTCACACACAGGACCGGGGGTGCACTTACTTTTCACACACAGGACCTGGGGTGCACTTACTTTTGCACACACGGGGCTGGGGGTGCACTTACTTTTCACACATGGGTCGGGGGTGCACTTACTTTTGCACACAAGGGCCGGATGTGCACTTACTTTTCACACACGGGACCTAGGGTGCACTTACTTTTGCACACATGGGAGGGGTTGCACTTACTTTTCACACATGGGGTCGGGGTGTACTTACTTTGCACACACAGGGCCGGGCGTTCACTTACTTTTCACACATGGGCCGGGGGTGCACTTACTTTTCAAACACGGGACCGGGGTGCACTTACTTTTCACACACAAGGCCAGGGGTGCACTTACTTTTCTCACACGGGTCCGGGGAGTGCACTTACTTTTGCACACCAGGGGCACGGGGGGTGCACTTACTTTTGCACACACGGGGCCGAGGGTGCACTTACTTTTGCACACACGGGGTCAGGGGTGCACTTACTTTTCACACACGGGACCAGGGGTGCACTTACTTTTCACACACAGGACCAGGGGTGCATTTACTTTTTACACACGGGGCCGGGGGTGCACTTATGTTTCACACACGGGACCTGGGGTGCACTTTTCACACACGGGATCGGGGGTGCACTTACTTTTCACACACAGGATCGGGGGTGCACTTACTTTTCACACATGGGACCGGGGGTGCACTTACTTTTCACACACGGGAGGGGGGGTGCACTTACTTTTCATACACGGGAGGGGGTTGCACTTACTTTTCACACACAGGGCCAGGAGGGAACTTACTTTTGCATACACGGGACCGGGGGTGCACTTACTTTTCACACACGAGGTCCGGGGTGCACTTACTTTTCACACACATGGCCGGTGGTGCACTTGTTTTTCACACACAGGACCGGGGGTGCACTTTTCACACACAGGACCTGGGGTGCACTTACTTTTCACACATGGGAGGGGGGTACACTTACTTTTCACACACGGGGCCGGACTGCACTTACTTTGCACACACGGGGCTGGGGGTTCACTTACTTTTGCACACAGGGGGTCGGGGGTGCACTTACTTTTGCACACACAGGGCCGGGGGTGCACTTACTTTTCACACACGGGAGCGGGGGTGCACTTACTTTTGCACATTAGGGCCGGGGTTGCAGTTACTTTTCACACAAGGGACCGGGGGTGCACTTATTTTTCACACACAAAGCCAGGGGTGCACTTACTTTTCACACACGGGAGTGGGGGTGCACTTACTTTTCACACAAGGGACCAGGGGTGCACTTACTTTTCACACACAGGACCAGGGTGCATTTACTTTTCACACACAGGACCAAGGGTGCACTTACTTTTGCACACACGGGGCCGGGGGTGCACTTACCTTTGCACACACGGGCCCGGGGTGCACTTACTTTTGCACACACGGTGTCGGGGGTGCACTTACTTTTGCACACATGGGGCCGGAGGTGCACTTACTTTTGCACACACGGTGTCGGAGGTGCACTTACTTTTGCACACACAGGACCGGGAGTGCACTTACTTTTGTACACATGGGGCCTGGGGTGCACTTACTTTTGCACACATGGGGTCGGGGGTGCACTTACTTTTGCACACACGGGACCGGGGGTGCACTTACTTTTCACACACAGGACCGAGGGTGCACTTAGTTTTCACACACAGGTCCGGGTGCACTTACTTTTCACACACAGGACCGGGGCTGCACTTTTCACACACGGGATCGGGGGTGCACTTACTTTATACACACGGGGCCGGGGTGCACTTACGTTTGCACACACGGGGCTGGGGGTTCACTTACTTTTGCACACACGGGGCCGGGGGTGCTCTTACCTTGCATACACGGTATCGGGGGTGCACTTACTTTTCACCCACGGGATCGGGGGTGCACTTCCTTTTCACCCACGGGATTGGGGGTGCACTTACTTTTCACACACAGTACCGGGTGCACTTACTTTTCACACATGGGATCAGGGGTGCATTTACTTTGCACACACGGGGCCGGGGGTTCACTTACTTTTGCACACACGGGGCCGGGGGTGCACTTACTTTGGCACACAAGGGCCGGGGATGCACTTACTTTTTACACACGGGACCGGGGGTGCACTTACTTTTCACACACGGGGCCAGGGGTGCACTTACTTTTCACACACGGGGCCGGGGGTGCACTTACTTTTCACACACAGGACCGGGGGTGCACTTACTTTTCACACACAGGACCTGGGGTGCACTTACTTTTGCACACACGGTGCTGGGGGTGCACTTATTTTTCACACATGGGTCGGGGGTGCACTTACTTTTGCACACAAGGGCCGGAGGTGCACTTACTTTTCACACACGGGACCTGGGGTGCACTTACTTTTGCACGCACAGGAGGGGGGTGCACTTACTTTTCTCACACGGGTTCGGGGAGTGCACTTACTTTTTCACACACGGGGCCGGGGGTGCACTTACTTTTCACACACAGGATCGGGGGTGCACTTACTTTTCACACACAGGGCCGGGCGTTCACTTACTTTTCACACATGGGCCGGGGGTGCACTTACTTTTCAAACACGGGACCGGGGTGCACTTACTTTTCACACACAAGGCCAGGGGTGCACTTACTTTTCTCACACGGGTCCGGGGAGTGCACTTACTTTTGCACACCAGGGGCACGGGGGGTGCACTTACTTTTGCACACACGGGGCCGAGGGTGCACTTACTTTTGCACACACGGGGTCAGGGGTGCACTTACTTTTCACACACGGGACCAGGGGTGCACTTACTTTTCACACACAGGACCAGGGGTGCATTTACTTTTTACACACAGGACCAGGGGTGCACTTACTTTTGTACACACGGGGCTGGGGGTGCACTTACTTTTGGGCACACGGGACCGGGGGTGCACTTAATTTTCACACACAGGGCCGGGGGTGCACTTACTTTTCACACACAGGACCGAGGGTGCACTTAGTTTTCACACACAGGACCGGGTGCACTTACTTTTCACACACAGGACCGGGGGTGCACTTACTTTATACACACGGGGCCGGGGTGCACTTACGTTTGCATACACAGGGTCGGGGGTTCACTTTCTTTTGCACACACAGGGTCGGGGGTGCACTTACGTGTCACACACAGGATCGGTGGTGCACTTTTCACACACGGGACCAGGGGTGCACTTACTTTTCACACACGGGGCCAGGGGTGCACTTACTTTTCACACACGGGGTCGGGGGTGCACTTACTTTTCACACACATGGCCGGGGGTGCACTTACTTTTCACACACGGGACCAGGGGTGCACTTACTTTTCACACACAGGACTTGGGGTGCACTTACTTTTGCACACACGGGACTGGGGGTGCACTTACTTATCACACATGGGCCGGGGCTGCACTTACTTTTGCACACAAGGGTGGGAGGTGCACTTACTTTTCACACACGGGACCTAGGGTGCACTTACTTTTGCACACACGAAAGGGGGGTGCACTTACTTTTCACACATGGGGTCGGGGTGCACTTACTTTGCACACACAGGGTTGGGACTGTGACGGGGTGTACGGCAGAGCAAGAAGGGACAACAGGCCGAGGGATGATTCAACAGATTTATTATCAAGAACGCTGTAACAACACATGCAGGTAGATCTACAGAGTCCACAATTAGTCCAACAGAACAGGTTCGGGGGCACCTCCCGATAATCCTTGTGCCAGCTAACAAAGCAATAGTCCACACGAGTCCAAGGGATCCCAAAACAATCCCACGAGCGACGAGATATGTCCTCAGCTCAAGTCTCGCCCCATTCGCTTCCGCAGTCACAGATGGACATGGGGTCTTGCCTCAGCTAAGAATCCCCACTCCTTCTCCTTCAAGGATCAACTCACATCTGATCTCAAAATAAGAATGTATTGTCTGAGCTCCTGGGATCCGTCCATGAAAGGGGTAGGGGTTACACCTTCTATTCAATGGTTGGGTCCACCAGAAGATTCTAGACTGGTGGGCTCCAGGCATTCTATGTAATATGTACATTTGACTAGCCACCCGCTGTGAGGAAGAATGGCTATTCCTCCACTAGTGGTGTGGTGTTATGGCTGGCAATCAGGCAACACAGCGTGCAGTAATCAGCGCACATACAGAGATCTGGCAATAACCAAAAACAATAGGACGAGCTCTGAGACGTGGAATCTCTGTAGACTGCAGTACCTGATCTATCCTCACACAACTATAAGCAGCAGTGGATTGCGCCTATCACTACCTATGCAACTCGGCACTGCCTGAGGAGCTGACTAGCCTGAAGATAGAAATACAAGCCTGACTTACCTCAGAGAAATACCCCAAAGGAATAGGCAGCCCCCCACATATAATGACTGTTAGCAAGATGAAAAGACAAACGTAGGAATGAAATAGATTCAGCAAAGTGAGGCCCGATATTCTAGACAGAGCGAGGATAGCAAAGAGAACTATGCAGTCTACAAAAACCCTAAAACGAAAACCACGCAAAGGGGCAAAAAGACCCACCGTGCCGAACTAACAGCACGGCGGTGCACCCCTTTGCTTCTCAGAGCTTCCAGCAAAAGTTAATAGCAAGCTGGACAGAAAAAACAGAAAACAAACTAGAATCACTTATCTAGCAGAGCAGCAGGCCCAAGGAAAGATGCAGTAGCTCAGATCCAACACTGGAACATTGACAAGGAGCAAGGAAGACAGACTCAGGTGGAGCTAAATAGCAAGGCAGCCAACGAGCTCACCAAAACACCTGAGGGAGGAAGCCCAGAGACTGCAATACCACTTGTGACCACAGAAGTGAACTCAGCCACAGAATTCACAACAGTACCCCCCCCTTGAGGAGGGGTCACCGAACCCTCACCAGAACCCCCAGGCCGACCAGGATGAGCCACATGAAAGGCACGAACAAGATCTGGGGCATGGACATCAGAGGCAAAAACCCAGGAATTATCTTCCTGAGCATAACCCTTCCATTTGACCAGATACTGGAGTTTCCGTCTAGAGACACGAGAATCCAAAATCTTCTCCACAATATACTCCAATTCCCCCTCCATCAAAACAGGGGCAGGAGGCTCCACAGATGGAACCATAGGTGCCACGTATCTCCTCAACAACGACCTATGGAATACATTATGTATGGAAAAGGAGTCTGGGAGGGTCAGACGAAAAGACACCGGATTGAGAATCTCAGAAATCCTATACGGACCAATAAAACGAGGTTTAAATTTAGGAGAGGAAACCTTCATAGGAATATGACGAGAAGATAACCAAACCAGATCCCCAACACGAAGTCGGGGTCCCACACGGCGTCTGCGATTAGCGAAAAGCTGAGCCTTCTCCTGGGACAAGGTCAAATTGTCCACTACCTGAGTCCACATCTGCTGCAACCTGTCCACCACAGAATCCACACCAGGACAGTCCGAAGACTCAACCTGTCCTGAAGAGAAACGAGGATGGAACCCAGAATTGCAGAAAAATGGAGAGACCAAGGTAGCCGAGCTGGCCCGATTATTAAGGGCGAACTCAGCCAACGGCAAAAATGACACCCAATCATCCTGGTCAGCGGAAACAAAACATCTCAGATATGTTTCCAAGGTCTGATTGGTTCGTTCGGTCTGGCCATTAGTCTGAGGATGGAAGGCCGAGGAGAAAGATAGGTCAATGCCCATCCTACCACAAAAGGCTCGCCAGAACCTCGAGACAAACTGGGAACCTCTGTCAGAAAAAATATTCTCAGGAATGCCATGTAAACGAACCACATGCTGGAAGAACAAAGGCACCAAATCAGAGGAGGAAGGCAATTTAACCAAGGGCACCAGATGGACCATTTTAGAAAAGCGATCACAGACCACCCAAATGACCGACATTTTTTGAGAAACGGGAAGGTCAGAAATGAAATCCATCGAAATATGTGTCCAAGGCCTCTTCGGGACCGGCAAGGGCAAAAGCAACCCACTGGCACGTGAACAGCAGGGCTTAGCCCTAGCACAAATTCCACAGGACTGCACAAAAGCACGCACATCCCGTGACAGAGACGGCCACCAGAAGGATCTAGCAACCAACTCCCTGGTACCAAAGATTCCTGGATGACCGGCCAGCACCGAACAATGAAGTTCAGAGATAACTTTACTAGTCCACCTATCAGGGACGAACAGTTTCTCGGCCGGACAACGATCAGGTTTATTAGCCTGAAATTTCTGCAACACTCTCCGCAAATCAGGGGAGATGGCAGACACAATGACTCCTTCCTTGAGGATACTCGCCGGCTCAGATAACCCCGGAGAGTCGGGCACAAAACTCCTAGACAGAGCATCCGCCTTCACATTTTTAGAGCCCGGAAGGTATGAAATCACAAAATCAAAACGAGCAAAAAATAACGACCAACGGGCCTGTCTAGGATTCAAGCGCTTGGCAGACTCAAGATAAGTAAGGTTCTTATGATCAGTCAAAACCACCACGCGATGCTTAGCACCCTCAAGCCAATGACGCCACTCCTCGAATGCCCACTTCATGGCCAGCAACTCTCGGTTGCCCACATCATAATTACGCTCAGCAGCAGAAAATTTCCTGGAAAAGAAAGCACATGGTTTGAACACTGAGCAACCAGAACCTCTCTGTGACAAAACCGCCCCTGCACCAATCTCAGAAGCATCAACCTCGACCTGGAACGGAAGAGAAACATCAGGTTGACACAACACAGGGGCACAGCAAAAACGACGCTTCAACTCCTGAAAAGCTTCCACGGCAGCAGAAGACCAATTAACCAAATCAGCACCCTTCTTGGTCAAATCGGTCAATGGTCTGGCAATGCTAGAAAAATTACAGATGAAGCGACGATAAAAATTAGCAAAGCCCAGGAATTTCTGCAGACTTTTTAGAGATGTCGGCTGAGTCCAATCCTGGATGGCCTGAACCTTAACCGGATCCATCTCGATAGTAGAAGGGGAAAAGATGAACCCCAAAAATGAAACTTTCTGCACACCGAAGAGACACTTTGATCCCTTCACGAACAAGGAATTAGCACGCAGTACCTGGAAAACCATTCTGACTTGCTTCACATGAGACTCCCAATCATCTGAGAAGATCAAAATGTCATCCAAGTAAACAATCAAGAATTTATCCAGATACTCACGGAAAATGTCATGCATAAAAGACTGAAAAACAGATGGAGCATTGGCAAGTCCGAACGGCATCACCAGATACTCAAAATGACCCTCGGGCGTATTAAATGCCGTTTTCCATTCATCTCCCTGCCTGATTCTCACCAGATTATACGCACCACGAAGATCAATCTTAGTAAACCAACTAGCCCCCTTAATCCGAGCAAACAAGTCAGAAATCAATGGCAAGGGATACTGAAACTTAACAGTGATCTTATTAAGAAGGCAGTAATCAATACACGGTCTTAGCGAACCATCCTTCTTGGCTACAAAAAAAAACCCTGCTCCCAATGGTGACGACGATGGGCGAATATGTCCCTTCTCCAGGGACTCCTTCACATAACTGCGCATAGCGGTGTGTTCAGGTACGGACAAATTAAATAAACGACCCTTAGGGAATTTACTACCAGGAATCAAATCGATAGCACAATCACAATTCCTATGCGGAGGTAGGGCATCAGACTTGGACTCTTCAAATACATCCTGAAAGTCCGACAAGAACTCTGGGATGTCAGAAGGAATGGATGACGAAATAGACAAAAATGGAACATCACCATGTACTCCCTGACAACCCCAGCTGGTTACCGACATAGAGTTCCAATCCAATACTGGATTATGGGTTTGTAGCCATGGCAACCCCAACACGACCACATCATGCAAATTATGCAGTACCAGAAAGCGAATAACTTCCTGATGTGCAGGAGCCATGCACATGGTCAGCTGGGCCCAGTACTGAGGCTTATTCTTGGCCAAAGGTGTAGCATCAATTCCTCTCAACGGAATAGGACACCGCAAAGGCTCCAAGAAAAATCCACAACGTTTAACATAATCCAAATCCATCAGATTCAGGGCAGCGCCTGAATCCACAAACGCCATGACAGAATACGATGACAAAGAGCACATTAAGGTAATGGACAAAAGGAATTTGGACTGTACAATACCAATAACGGCAGAGCTATCGAACCGCCTAGTGCGTTTAGGACAATTAGAAATAGCATGAGTAGAATCACCACAATAGAAACACAGTCTGTTCAGACGTCTGTGTTCTTGCCGTTCTACTTTAGTCATAGTCCTGTCGCACTGCATAGGCTCAGGTTTACTCTCAGACAATACCGCCAGATGGTGCACAGATTTACGCTCGCGCAAGCGACGACCGATCTGAATGGCCAAGGACATAGACTCATTCAAACCAGCAGGCATAGGAAATCCCACCATTACATCCTTAAGAGCTTCAGAGAGACCCTTTCTGAACAAAGCCGCTAGTGCAGATTCATTCCACAGAGTGAGTACTGACCACTTCCTAAATTTCTGACAATATACTTCTACATCATCCTGACCCTGGCATAAAGCCAGCAGATTTTTCTCAGCCTGATCCACTGAATTAGGCTCATCGTAAAGCAATCCCAGCGCCTGGAAAAATGCATCAACATTACTCAATGCAGGGTCTCCTGGCGCAAGAGAAAACGCCCAGTCCTGTGGGTCGCCACGCAAAAAAGAAATAATAATCAAAACCTGTTGAATAGGATTACCAGAAGAATGAGGTTTCAAGGCCAAAAATAGCTTACAATTATTTCTGAAGCTCAGGAACTTAGTTCTGTCACCAAAAAACAAATCAGGAATCGGAATTCTTGGTTCTAGCATCGATTTCTGATCAATAGTATCTTGAATCTTTTGTACATTTACAACGAGATTATCCATTGAGGAGCACAGAGCCTGAATATCCATGTCCACAGCTGTGTCCTGAAGCACTCTAATGTCTAGGGGAAAAAAAAGACTGAAGACAGAGCTAAGAAAAAAAAATGATGTCAGGATTTCTTTTTTCCCTCTATTGGGAATCATTGGTATGGCTCCTTGTACTGTTATGGCTGGCAATCAGGCAACACAGCGTGCAGTAATCAGCGCACATACAGAGATCTGGCAATAACCAAAAACAATAGGACGAGCTCTGAGACGTGGAATCTCTGTAGACTTCAGTACCTGATCTATCCTCACACAACTATAAGCAGCAGTGGATTGCGCCTATCACTACCTATGCAACTCGGCACTGCCTGAGGAGCTGACTAGCCTGAAGATAGAAATACAAGCCTGACTTACCTCAGAGAAATACCCCGAAGGAATAGGCAGCCCCCCACATATAATGACTGTTAGCAAGATGAAAAGACAAACGTAGGAATGAAATAGATTCAGCAAAGTGAGGCCCGATATTCTAGACAGAGCGAGGATAGCAAAGAGAACTATGCAGTCTACAAAAACCCTAAAACGAAAACCACGCAAAGGGGCAAAAAGACCCACCGTGCCGAACTAACAGCACGGCGGTGCACCCCTTTGCTTCTCAGAGCTTCCAGCAAAAGTTAATAGCAAGCTGGACAGAAAAAACAGAAAACAAACTAGAATCACTTATCTAGCAGAGCAGCAGGCCCAAGGAAAGATGCAGTAGCTCAGATCCAACACTGGAACATTGACAAGGAGCAAGGAAGACAGACTCAGGTGGAGCTAAATAGCAAGGCAGCCAACGAGCTCACCAAAACACCTGAGGGAGGAAGCCCAGAGACTGCAATACCACTTGTGACCACAGAAGTGAACTCAGCCACAGAATTCACAACAGTGTGGACAAAGCTTAATTACATTATAGCTCAGGGCTGCAAGTATTGGGGGAAGGAGACAGGTTAGTTACATACACCCCATGACATTGCAAAATGTACAGTAAATACAACGAAAGAGAAGTCGCATCACATCATGACATGTTATACAAAATACAGGACAGGGATAAAAGTACATATCATGACAATCCCTTCCCCTCCCAATTTGTGTACGTACCAGGGACCTCTACAGGTCGCTGGTTAAGTACACACAGGCAGAGCGTAACTTACATGTGGTTTCTTGCAGCCACGAATTGGCATCGTAGCTCTCCCACATCATTGCCCAGGAGAACATCTGCAGGCAGACCACCCATCACCCCAACCACACATCGCCTGACCCCAAAACCAAAGTTCAGATCCACAGTGGCTGTGGGAATAGTCCTCCATTGTCCACCAGCCAGTTCAATGACAATCCCAGGTCCTCTATGGATTGCCTCAGGCCGAACCACTCGGGGATCAGCCAGTGTGAGGAAAGCCCCCGAGTCACAAAATCCAATAAGTCTCTGTCCATCCAGCACGACCTCCTGCAAGTGTTTACCTCGATGAGCAGAAGTCGTCATAGCTGCAGGTCGCACACCATAAACGCCTAGTGGTGCAACATGGGTGGGTGAGGCACTAGGCCAGTCCTCACGTAGTGGTGACATGTCGTCCTCCATGGCACTTGGCTGTACATAGTTAATAGTATGACTGGGTACAGGATCAATCCTCATTTGAACAGCTGGGCAGGAGGCTTGCAGATGCCCCGGCTGTCCACATCGATAGCATCTGTGCTGGGTCTCACTCCATCCAAGGCGTCCTCTTGGGCGAGGGGTAAGGGAACCTGGAGGCCGGCTCCCACCTGAAGGTGCTGTAGGGGTTTGAGGACGACTTCTCCATGAGCTGGCTGGGCATGAGGCCTGCAGATGCCCCAGATGCCCACAACCATAACACCTGCGCTCTGCTACTTCCTCTCCTCGTCGTATTCCAGAAAATGCAGTAGAAGCAACTGGAGGCACTTTTACACGGGTATCAGCATGAGGTGGTGGCTTTGAGGAACGGGGAACAATGGGGACAGAAGAACAGGGGGCCACCGGTGTTGTGGAGCTGGTAGGCCTCTCTCCATCCTCCAACAGAACCCTCCACTGAGGCTTGATGGTGAGAGCCTCATCAGCTAGAGCTGCAGCTTCCTCCACAGTGGCTGGTCTCCTCTCACGCACCCATTCCCGGATCTCAGCAGGGCACTTGAAGTAAAACTGCTCTTTTAGGATAACCTGGAAAAAGGTCTCCCAGGTTAAGGCCTCCTCTGCCTCCAGCCAGCGATGACATATTTGTTTGAGTCTGTGGGCATACATCTTGAAAGACACTTCCTCATCACAGGCTAAAGTACGGAACTGAGTCCTGTAAGTGTCTGGGGTAACAGCATAATGTTCTAGAATAGTCCGTTTAATCTCCGCATACTCACAGTTCCCCTGAGGGTCCATAGCTCTATAGGCTGCGGCAGCTCCACCTTCTAAGAGCCCCACCAGATGTCGGACTCGCTCCCTTTCCGGGACTTCCATTAATCGACACTGATGCTCAAAGTCCTGGAAGAAGCCCTCAATGTCGCCTGAAGCCTCATTAAAGGGCTTGAAGTCTTTGCGGGACACTCTGGGGAGTTCCCTCATGGTGGGTGCTGGGGTTAGAGTCTGTCTGGAGCTTCTAGCTGCTTCCAAAGCGATCTGCCTCTCCAGCAATGCCATCTCCTGAGCTCTGTCCTCGGCTCTGTGAATGGCCTCCCTCTCCCTCTCCTCGGCTCTGTGAATGGCCTCCCTCTCCCTCTCCTGAGCTCTGTGAATGGAATCCATCTTATAGTCTATGATGACCTCTTCTCCCAGCAGTGCCAACTCCTCCTCGTACCACACAACCCACTGACTTTTTGGGGTATTTACCTCCGGCTGCCTTCTTTCCTCCATTTGCTGTGAGGATCCTTCCTCAGCGTCATCTTGCAGGCGAACTCCTTCCAAAGCCTCAATAAGCTGCTCTTGGAGAGTCCTTTAAAACGGACTCCTACTTCCCGGGCCTTTGATTGTAGGCTCCCCAAACTCCAGTTCTTGTACTCTGTGGTGCTGGTTCTCGATGTTGATGGGCTGTTGTCCTCCATTCCTTCTGCTCTGATCCCACTGCTTGCCACCAGTTTGTGACGGGGTGTAAGGCAGAGCAAGACGGGACAACAGGCCGAGGGATGATTCAACAGATTTATTATCAAGAACGCTGGAACAACACATGCAGGTAGATCTACAGAGTCCACAATTAGTCCAACAGAACAGGTTCGGGGGCACCTCCCGATAATCCTTGGATTGTCATGATATGTACTTTTATCCCTGTCCTGTATTTTGTATAACATGTCATGATGTGATGCGACTTCTCTTTCGTTGTATTTACTGTACATTTTGCAATGTCATGGGGTGTATGTAACTAACCTGTCTCCTTCCCCCAATACTTGCAGCCCTGAGCTATAATGTAATTAAGCTTTGTCCACACCATTAGTGGAGGAATAGCCATTCTTCCTCACAGCGGGTGGCTAGTCAAATGTACATATTACATAGAATGCCTGGAGCCCACCAGTCTAGAATCTTCTGGTGGACCCAACCATTGAATAGAAGGTGTAACCCCTACCCCCTTCATGGACGGATCCCAGGAGCTCAGACAATACATTCTTATTTTGAGATCAGATGTGAGTTGATCCTTGAAGGAGAAGGAGTGGGGATTCTTAGCTGAGGCAAGACCCCATGTCCATCTGTGACTGCGGAAGCGAATGGGGCGAGACTTGAGCTGAGGACATATCTCGTCGCTCGTGGGATTGTTTTGGGATCCCTTGGACTCGTGTGGACTATTGCTTTGTTAGCTGGCACAAGGATTATCGGGAGGTGCCCCCGAACCTGTTCTGTTGGACTAATTGTGGACTCTGTAGATCTACCTGCATGTGTTGTTCCAGCGTTCTTGATAATAAATCTGTTGAATCATCCCTCGGCCTGTTGTCCCTTCTTGCTCTGCCGTACACCCCGTCACAGGGACTTCACTTACTTTTGCACACCCGGGGCTGGGGGTGCACGTACTTTTCAGACATGGGCCGGGGGTGCACTTACTTTTACACACAAGGGTCGGGGGTGCACTTACTTTTCACACACAGGACCGGGGGTGCACTTACTTTTGCACACACAGGGCCGGGGGTGCACTTACTTTTGCACACACGGGGTCAGGGGTGCACTTACTTTTCACCCACGGGATCGGGGGTGCACTTACTTTTCACACACGGGGCCGGGGGTGCACTTACTTTTCACACACAGGGCCGGGGGTGCACTTACTTTTGCACACACGGGGTCAGGGGTGCACTTACTTTTCACCCACGGGATCGGGGGTGCACTTACTTTTCACCCATGGGACTGGGGGTGCACTTACTTTTCACCCACGGGATTGGGGGTGCACTTACTTTTCACCCACGGGATCGGGGGTGCACTTACTTTTCACCCACGAGACTGGGGGTGCACTTACTTTTCACCCACGGGATTGGGGGTGCACTTACTTTTCACACACAGGACCGGGTGCACTTACTTTTCAGACATGGGATCGGGGGTGCACTTACTTTGCAAACACAGGGCCAGGGGTTCACTTACTTTTGCACACACAGGGCCGGGGGTGCACTTACTTTTGCACACAAGGGCCGGGGATGCACTTACTTTTTACACACGGGACCGGGGTGCACTTTTCACACACGGGGTCGGGGTTGCACTTACTTTTCACACACGGGGCTGGGGGTGCACTTAATTTTGCACACACGGGGCCGGAGGTACACTTACTTTTGCACACTCGTGGCCGGGAGTGCACTTAATGTTGCACACACTGGGCCGGGGGTGCACTTACTTTTCACACACGGGAACGGGGGTGCACTTACTTTTCACACACGGGGCCGGGGGTGCACTTACTTTTCACACACAGGGCCGGGGGTGCACTTGCTTTTCACACACAGGACCGAGGGTGCACTAGGTTTTCACACACTGGACCGGGTGCACTTACTTTTCACTCAAAGGACCTGGGGTGCACTTTTCACACACGGGGTCGGGGGTGCACTTACGTTTCCCACACGGGGCCGGGGGTGCACTTACTTTTGCACACTCGTTGCCGGGAGTGCACTTACTTTTTACACACGGGATCGGGGGTGCACTTACTTTTCACACACAGGGCCGGGGGTGCACTTTTTTTTCACACTCGTGGCCGGGGGTGCACTTACTTTTGCACACTCGTGGCCGGGAGTGCACTTACTTTTGCACACACGGGCCGTGGATGCACTTACTTTTTACACACGGGACCAAGGGTGAACTTACTTTTCACACACGGGACCGGGGTGCACTTTTCACACACGGGGTCGGGGGTGCACTTACTTTTCACACACGGGGCTGGGGGTGCACTTAATTTTGCACACACGGGGTCGGGGGTGCACACTCGTGGCCGGGAGTGCACTTACTTCTGCACACAATGGGCCGGGGGTGCACTTACTTTTCACACACGGGAACGGGGTTGCAGTTACTTTTCACACACGGGATTGGGGGTGCACTTACTTTTCAGACATGGGATCGGGGGTGCACTTACTTTGCAAACACAAGGCCAGGGGTTCACTTACTTTTGCACACTCGTGGCCGGGAGTGCACTTACTTCTGCACACAATGGGCCGGGGGTGCACTTACTTTTCACACACGGGAACGGGGTTGCAGTTACTTTTCACACACAGGACCGGGTGCACTTACTTTTCAGACATGGGATCGGGGGTGCACTTACTTTGCAAACACAGGGCCAGGGGTTCACTTACTTTTGCACACACAGGGCTGGGGGTGCACTTACTTTTGCACACAAGGGCCGGGGATGCACTTACTTTTTACACACGGGACCGGGGTGCACTTTTCACACACGGGGTCGGGGTTGCACTTACTTTTCACACACGGGGCTGGGGGTGCACTTAATTTTGCACACACGGGGCCGGAGGTACACTTACTTTTGCACACTCGTGGCCGGGAGTGCACTTAATGTTGCACACACTGGGCCGGGGGTGCACTTACTTTTCACACACGGGAACGGGGGTGCACTTACTTTTCACACACGGGGCCGGGGGTGCACTTACTTTTCACACACAGGGCCGGGGGTGCACTTACTTTTCACACACAGGACCGAGGGTGCACTAGGTTTTCACACACAGGACCGGGTGCACTTACTTTTCACTCAAAGGACCTGGGGTGCACTTTTCACACACGGGGTCGGGGGTGCACTTACATTTCCCACACGGGGCCGGGGGTGCACTTACTTTTGCACACTCGTTGCCGGGAGTGCACTTACTTTTTACACACGGGACCGGGGGTGCACTTACTTTTCACACACAGGGCCGGGGGTGCACTTTTTTTTCACACTCGTGGCCGGGGGTGCACTTACTTTTGCACACTCGTTGCCGGGAGTGCACTTACTTTTGCACACACGGGCCGTGGATGCACTTACTTTTTACACACGGGACCAAGGATGAACTTACTTTTCACACACGGGATCGGGGTGCACTTTTCACACACGGGGTCGGGGGTGCACTTACTTTTCACACACGGGGCTGGGGGTGCACTTAATTTTGCACACACGGGGTCGGGGGTGCACACTCGTGGTCGGGAGTGCACTTACTTCTGCACACAATGGGCCGGGGGTGCACTTACTTTTCACACACGGGAACGGGGTTGCAGTTACTTTTCACACACGGGATTGGGGGTGCACTTACTTTTCACACATGAGGCCAGGGGTGCACTTACTTTTCACACACAGGACCAGGGGTGCATTTACTTTTCACACACAGCACCAGGGGTGCACTTACTTTTGCACACACGGGGCCGGGGGTGCACTTACTTTTGCACACACGGGCCAGGGGGTGCACTTACTTTCGCACCACGGGGTCGGGAGTGCACTTACTTTTGCACACACGGGGTCGGGAGTGCACTTACTTTTGCACACACGGGGCCGGGGGTGCACTTACTTTTGCACACACGGGGCAGGGGGTGCACTTACTTTTGCACACACTGGGTCAAGGGTGCACTTACTTTTCACACACGGGACCGGGGGTGCACTTCCTTTTCACACACAGGACCGAGGGTGCACTTAGTTTTCACACACAGGTCCGGGTGCACTTACTTTTCACACACAGGACTGGGGGTGCACTTTTCACACACGGGAGCGGGAGTGCACTTACTTTATACACACGGGGCCGGGGTGCACTTACGTTTGCACACACGGGGCTGGGGGTTCACTTACTTTTGCACACACGGGACCGGGGGTGCACTTCCTTTTCACCCATGGGATTGGAGGTGCACTTTTCACACACAGGACCGGGTGCACATACTTTTCACACATGGGATCGGGGGTGCACTTACCTTGCACACACGGGGTCGGTGGTTCACTAACTTTTGCACACACGGGGTCGGGGGTTCACTTACTTTTGCACACAAGGGCCGGGGATGCACTTACTTTTCACACACAGGGCCGGGTGCACTTACTTTATACACACGGGGCCGGGGTGCACTTACGTTTGCATACACGGGGTCGGGGGTTCACTTACTTTTGCACACACAGGGTCGGGGGTGCACTTACGTTTCACACACAGGATCGGTGGTGCACTTTTCACACACGGGACCAGGGGTGCACTTACTTTTCACACACGGGGCCAGGGGTGCACTTACTTTTCACACACGGGGCCGGAGGTGCACTTACTTTTCACACACGGGGCCGGGGGTGCACTAACTTTTCACACAGAGGACCGGGGGTGCACTTACTTTTCACACACGGTACCTGGGGTGCAATTAATTTTGCACACACGGTGCTGGGGGTGCACTTACTTTTCACACATGGGTCGGGGGTGCACTTACTTTTGCACACAAGTGCCGGAGGTGCACTTACTTTTCACACACGGACCTGGGGTGCACTTACTTTTGCACACACGGGAGGGGGGTGCACTTACTTTTCTCACACGGGTCCGGGGAGTGCACTTACTTTTGCACACACGGGGCCGGGGGGTGCACTTACTTTTGCACACACGGGGCCGAGGGTGCACTTACTTTTGCACACACGGGGTCGGGGGTGCACTTACTTTTGAGCACACGGGGTCGGGGTTGCACTTACTTTTCACACACGGGAGTGGGGATGCACTTACTTTTCACACACAGGGCCGGGTGCACTTACTTTATACACACGGGGCCGGGGTGCACTTACGTTTGCATACACGGGGTCGGGGGTTCACTTACTTTTGCACACACAGGGTCGGGGGTGCACTTACGTTTCACACACAGGATCGGTGGTGCACTTTTCACCCACGGGATCGGGGGTGCACTTACTTTTCACACACGGGGCCGGGGGTGCACTTACTTTTCACACACAGGGCCGGGGGTGCACTTACTTTTGCACACACGGGGTCAGGGGTGCACTTACTTTTCACCCACGGGATCGGGGGTGCACTTACTTTTAACCCATGGGACTGGGGGTGCACTTACTTTTCACCCACGGGATTGGGGGTGCACTTACTTTTCACCCACGGGATCGGGGGTGCACTTACTTTTCACCCACGAGACTGGGGGTGCACTTACTTTTCACCCACGGGATTGGGGGTGCACTTACTTTTCACACACAGGACCGGGTGCACTTACTTTTCAGACATGGGATCGGGGGTGCACTTACTTTGCACACACAGGGCCAGGGGTTCACTTACTTTTGCACACACGGGGCCGGGGGTGCACTTACTTTTGCACACAAGGGCCGGGGATGCACTTACTTTTTACACACGGGACCGGGGTGCACTTTTCACACACGGGGTCGGGGTTGCACTTACTTTTCACACACGGGGCTGGGGGTGCACTTAATTTTGCACACACGGGGCCGGAGGTACACTTACTTTTGCACACTCGTGGCCGGGAGTGCACTTAATGTTGCACACACTGGGCCGGGGGTGCACTTACTTTTCACACATGGGAACGGGGGTGCACTTACTTTTCACACACAGGGCCGGGGTGCACTTACTTTTCACACACAGGACCGAGGGTGCACTTTGTTTTCACACACAGGACCGGGTGCACTTACTTTTCACTCAAAGGACCTGGGGTGCACTTTTCACACACGGGGTCGGGGGTGCACTTACGTTTCCCACACGGGGCCGGGGGTGCACTTACTTTTGCACACTCGTTGCCGGGAGTGCACTTACTTTTTACACACGGGACCGGGGGTGCACTTACTTTTCACACACAGGGCCGGGGGTGCACTTTTTTTCACACTCGTGGCCGGGGGTGCACTTACTTTTGCACAGTCGTGGCCGGGAGTGCACTTACTTTTGCACACACGGGCCGTGGATGCACTTACTTTTTACACACGGGGCCAAGGGTGCACTTACTTTTCACACACGGGACCGGGGTGCACTTTTCACACACGGGGTCGGGGGTGCACTTAATTTTGCACACACAGGGCCGGGGGTGCACTTACTTTTGCACACACGGGGTCAGGGGTGCACTTACTTTTCACCCACGGGATCGGGGGTGCACTTACTTTTCACCCATGGGACTGGGGGTGCACTTACTTTTCACCCACGGGATTGGGGGTGCACTTACTTTTCACCCACGGGATCGGGGGTGCACTTACTTTTCACCCACGAGACTGGGGGTGCACTTACTTTTCACCCACGGGATTGGGGGTGCACTTACTTTTCACACACAGGACCGGGTGCACTTACTTTTCAGACATGGGATCGGGGGTGCACTTACTTTGCACACACAGGGCCAGGGGTTCACTTACTTTTGCACACACGGGGCCGGGGGTGCACTTACTTTTGCACACAAGGGCCGGGGTGCACTTTTCACACACGGGGTCGGGGTTGCACTTACTTTTCACACACGGGGCTGGGGGTGCACTTAATTTTGCACACACGGGGCCGGAGGTACACTTACTTTTGCACACTCGTGGCCGGGAGTGCACTTAATGTTGCACACACTGGGCCGGGGGTGCACTTACTTTTCACACATGGGAACGGGGGTGCACTTACTTTTCACACACAGGGCCGGGGTGCACTTACTTTTCACACACAGGACCGAGGGTGCACTTTGTTTTCACACACAGGACCGGGTGCACTTACTTTTCACTCAAAGGACCTGGGGTGCACTTTTCACACACGGGGTCGGGGGTGCACTTACGTTTCCCACACGGGGCCGGGGGTGCACTTACTTTTGCACACTCGTTGCCGGGAGTGCACTTACTTTTTACACACGGGACCGGGGGTGCACTTACTTTTCACACACAGGGCCGGGGGTGCACTTTTTTTCACACTCGTGGCCGGGGGTGCACTTACTTTTGCACAGTCGTGGCCGGGAGTGCACTTACTTTTGCACACACGGGCCGTGGATGCACTTACTTTTTACACACGGGGCCAAGGGTGCACTTACTTTTCACACACGGGACCGGGGTGCACTTTTCACACACGGGGTCGGGGGTGCACTTAATTTTGCACACACAGGGCCGGGGGTGCACTTACTTTTGCACACACGGGGTCAGGGGTGCACTTACTTTTCACCCACGGGATCGGGGGTGCACTTACTTTTCACCCATGGGACTGGGGGTGCACTTACTTTTCACCCACGGGATTGGGGGTGCACTTACTTTTCACCCACGGGATCGGGGGTGCACTTACTTTTCACCCACGAGACTGGGGGTGCACTTACTTTTCACCCACGGGATTGGGGGTGCACTTACTTTTCACACACAGGACCGGGTGCACTTACTTTTCAGACATGGGATCGGGGGTGCACTTACTTTGCACACACAGGGCCAGGGGTTCACTTACTTTTTACACACGGGACCGGGGTGCACTTTTCACACACGGGGTCGGGGTTGCACTTACTTTTCACACACGGGGCTGGGGGTGCACTTAATTTTGCACACACGGGGCCGGAGGTACACTTACTTTTGCACACACGTGGCCGGGAGTGCACTTAATGTTGCACACACTGGGCCGGGGGTGCACTTACTTTTCACACACGGGAACGGGGGTGCACTTACTTTTCACACACGGGGCCGGGGGTGCACTTACTTTTCACACACAGGGCCGGGGGTGCACTTACTTTTCACACACAGGACCGAGGGTGCACTAGGTTTTCACACACAGGACCGGGTGCACTTACTTTTCACTCAAAGGACCTGGGGTGCACTTTTCACACACGGGGTCGGGGGTGCACTTACGTTTCCCACACGGGGCCGGGGGTGCACTTACTTTTGCACACTCGTTGCCGGGAGTGCACTTACTTTTTACACACGGGACCGGGGGTGCACTTACTTTTCACACACAGGGCCGGGGGTGCACTTTTTTTTCACACTCGTGGCCGGGGGTGCACTTACTTTTGCACACTCGTGGCCGGGAGTGCACTTACTTTTGCACACACGGGCCGTGGATGCACTTACTTTTTACACACGGGACCAAGGGTGCACTTACTTTTCACACACGGGACCGGGGTGCACATTTCACACACGGGGTCGGGGGTGCACTTACTTTTCACACACGGGGCTGGGGGTGCACTTAATTTTGCACACACGGGGTCGGGGGTGCACACTCGTGGCCGGGAGTGCACTTACTTCTGCACACAATGGGCCGGGGGTGCACTTACTTTTCACACACGGGAACGGGGGTGCACTTACTTTTCACACACGGGGCCGGGGGTGCACTTACTTTTCACATACAGGGCCGGGGTTGCAGTTACTTTTCACACACGGGATTGGGGGTGCACTTACTTTTCACACATGAGGCCAGGGGTGCACTTACTTTTCACACACAGGACCAGGGGTGCATTTACTTTTCACACACAGCACCAGGGGTGCACTTACTTTTGCACACACGGGGCCGGGGGTGCACTTACTTTTGCACACACGGGCCAGGGGGTGCACTTACTTTCGCACCACGGGGTCGGGAGTGCACTTACTTTTGCACACACGGGGTCGGGAGTGCACTTACTTTTGGACACACGGGGCCGGGGGTGCACTTACTTTTGCACACACGGGGCCGGAGGTGCACTTACTTTTGCACACACTGGGTCAAGGGTGCACTTACTTTTCACACACGGGACCGGGGGTGCACTTCCTTTTCACACACAGGACCGAGGGTGCACTTAGTTTTCACACACAGGTCCGGGTGCACTTACTTTTCACACACAGGACTGGGGGTGCGCTTTTCACACACGGGAGCGGGGGTGCACTTACTTTATACACACGGGGCCGGGGTGAACTTACGTTTGCACACACGGGGCTGGGGGTTCACTTACTTTTGCACACACGGGACCGGGGGTGCACTTCCTTTTCACCCATGGGATTGGAGGTGCACTTACTTTTCACACACAGGACCGGGTGCACATACTTTTCACACATGGGATCGGGGGTGCACTTACCTTGCACACACGGGGTCGGTGGTTCACTAACTTTTGCACACACGGGGTCGGGGGTTCACTTACTTTTGCACACAAGGGCCGGGGATGCACTTACTTTTCACACACAGGGCCGGGTGCACTTACTTTATACACACGGGGCCGGGGTGCACTTACGTTTGCATACACGGGGTCGGGGGATCACTTACTTTTGCACACACAGGGTCGGGGGTGCACTTACGTTTCACACACAGGATCGGTGGTGCACTTTTCACACACGGGACCAGGGGTGCACTTACTTTTCACACACGGGGCCAGGGGTGCACTTACTTTTCACACACGGGGCCGGAGGTGCACTTACTTTTCACACACGGGGCCGGGGGTGCACTAACTTTTCACACAGAGGACCGGGGGTGCACTTACTTTTCACACACGGTACCTGGGGTGCAATTAATTTTGCACACACGGTGCTGGGGGTGCACTTACTTTTCACACATGGGTCGGGGGTGCACTTACTTTTGCACACAAGTGCCGGAGGTGCACTTACTTTTCACACACGGACCTGGGGTGCACTTACTTTTGCACACACGGGAGGGGGGTGCACTTACTTTTCTCACACGGGTCCGGGGAGTGCACTTACTTTTGCACACACGGGGCCGGGGGGTGCACTTACTTTTGCACACACGGGGCCGAGGGTGCACTTACTTTTGCACACACGGGGTCGGGGGTGCACTTACTTTTGAGCACACGGGGTCGGGGTTGCACTTACTTTTCACACACGGGAGTGGGGATGCACTTACTTTTCACACACAGGGCCGGGTGCACTTACTTTATACACACGGGGCCGGGGTGCACTTACGTTTGCATACACGGGGTCGGGGGTGCACTTACTTTTGCACACACAGGGTCGGGGGTGCACTTACGTTTCACACACAGGATCGGTGGTGCACTTTTCACACACGGGACCAGGGGTGCACTTACTTTTCACACACGGGGCCAGGGGTGCACTTACTTTTCACACACGGGGCCGGAGGTGCACTTACTTTTCACACACGGGGCCGGGGGTGCACTAACTTTTCACACAGAGGACCGGGGGTGCACTTTTCACACACGGTACCTGGGGTGCAATTAATTTTGCACACACGGTGCTGGGGGTGCACTTACTTTTCACACATGGGTCGGGGGTGCACTTACTTTTGCACACAAGTGCCGGAGGTGCACTTACTTTTCACACACGGACCTGGGGTGCACTTACTTTTGCACACACGGGAGGGGGGTGCACTTACTTTTCTCACACGGGTCCGGGGAGTGCACTTACTTTTGCACACACGGGGCCGGGGGGTGCACTTACTATTGCACACACGGGGCCGAGGGTGCACTTACTTTTGCACACACGGGGTCGGGGGTGCACTTACTTTTGAGCACACGGGGTCGGGGTTGCACTTACTTTTCACACACGGGAGTGGGGGTGCACTTACTTTTCACACACAGGGCCGGGGGTGCATTTAGTTTTCACACACAGGACCAGGTGCAGTTACTTTTCACACACAGGACCGGGGGTGCACTTACTTTATACACACGGGGCCGGGGTGCACTTACGTTTGCATACACGGGGTTGTGGGTTCACTTACTTTTGCACACACAGTGTCGGGGGTGCACTTACGTTTCACACACAGGATCGGTGGTGCACTTTTAACACACGGGACCAGGGGTGCACTTTCTTTTCACACACTGGGCCAGGGGTGCACTTACTTTTCACACACGGGGCCGGAGGTGCACTTACTTTTCACACACGGGGCCGGGGGTGCACTTACTTTTCACACAGAGGACCGGGGGTGCACTTACTTTTCACACACGGTACCTGGGGTGCACTTAGTTTTGCACACAAGGGCCGGAGGTGCACTTACTTTTCACACACGGGACCTGGGGTGCACTTACTTTTGCACACACGGGAGGGGAGTGCACTTACTTTTCTCACACGGGTCCGGGGAGTGCACTTACTTTTGCACACACGGGGCCGGGGGGTGCACTTACTTTTGCACACACGGGGCCGAGGGTGCACTTACTTTTGCACACACGGGGCCGGGGGTGCACTTACTTTTGAGCACACGGGGTCGTGGTTGCACTTACTTTTCACACACGGGAGTGGGGGTGCACTTACTTTTCACAAACGGGGCCGGGGGTGCACTTAATTTTCACACTCAGGGCCGGGGGTGCACTTAGTTTTCACACACAGGACTGGGGGTGCACTTACTTTATACACACGGGGCACTTACGTTTGCATACACGGGGTCGGGGTTCACTTACTTTTGCACACACAGGGCTGGGGGTGCACTTACTTTTCACACATGGGCCGGGGGTGCACTTACTTTTGCACACAAGGGCCGGAGGTGCACTTACTTTTCACACACGGGACCTGGGGTGCACTTACTTTTGCACACACGGGAGGGGGGGTGTCATGATCCCAATGGCAGGGGATCACAAAAGGACAAGCACAAAAACAAAACAAGCTCTAGGGTGATGGAACCTGAGCTGACCGCGATCCTGAACCTAAACACACAACTAGCAGTAGCCGGGGAACGTGCCTACGATGATTCCTAGACGTCTCGCGCCAGCCGAAGGATTACCTTCCCCTATTAGAAGAAACACAGACCTCACTTGCCTCCAGAGAAACACCCCACAGAAATAGCAGCCCCCCACATGTAATAACGGTGAAATGAGAGGAAAGCACATACGTAGTTATGAAAATAGAATCAGCAAAAATGAGGCCCGCTAAAGCTAGATAGCAGAGGATACAAAAGTGAACTGCGCGGTCAGCGAAAAACCCTTCAAAAAACCATCCTGAAATTACTTGAACTCATGTGCCAACTCATGGAACATGAGGAGTAATTTCAGCCCACTAGAGCAACCAGCAGCAAGGAATCACATATCAGCAAGCTGGACTAAGACAAAAATAAAGCAAAACGTGGAACAGGAAAATCAAAACTTAGCTTGTCCTGAAGATAACAGACGCAGGGAGCAGAGGTAAAAAGACTGATTACATTGATAGCCGGCGAGGAAATGACAAAAAGGCCAGGTTAAATAGGAAACTCCCATAACCTGATGGAACAGGTGGACACCAGAGACCGCAGAGAACACAAGTCACCCAGTACCATCAGTAACCACCAGAGGGAGCCCATAAACAGAACTCACAACAGTACCCCCCCTTGAGGAGGGGTCACCAAACCCTCACGAGAACCACCAGGGCGGCCAGGATGAGCCCTATGAAAAGCACGGACCAAATCGGCAGCATGAACATCAGAGGCAATCACCCAAGAATTATCCTCCTGACCATAACCCTTCCACTTGACCAAATACTGGAGTTTCCGTCTGGAAACACGAGAATCCAAGATCTTCTCCACAACATACTCCAATTCACCCTCCACCAGCACCGGAGCAGGAGGCTCAAGCGAAGGAACAACAGGTACCTCATACTTCCGCAACAACGACCGATGGAACACATTATGAATAGCAAACGATGCCGGGAGATCCAAACGAAACGACACAGGGTTAAGAATTTCCAAGATCCTATAGGGACCGATGAACCGAGGCTTGAACTTAGGAGAAGAGACCTTCATAGGAACAAAACGAGAAGACAACCACACCAAGTCCCCAACAAGAAGTCGAGGACCCACGCGGCGACGGCGATTAGCAAACTGCTGAGCCCTCTCCTGGGACAACTTCAAATTGTCCACCACATGACTCCAAATCCGATGCAACCTATTCACCACCATGTTCACTCCAGGACAATCAGAAGGCTCCACCTGACCAGAGGAAAAACGAGGATGAAACCCCGAATTACAAAAGAAAGGAGAAACCAAGGTAGCAGAACTAGCCCGATTATTAAGGGCAAACTCGGCAAGCGGCAAAAAGGAAACCCAGTCATCTTGATCAGCAGAAACAAAACACCTTAAATAATTTTCTAAAGTCTGATTAGTTCGTTCCGTCTGGCCATTCGTCTGGGGATGGAATGCAGAAGAAAAGGACAAATCAATGCCCATCTTAGCACAGAACGTCCGCCAAAATCTAGACACAAACTGGGATCCCCTGTCAGAAACGATGTTCTCCGGAATGCCATGCAAACGGACCACGTTTTGAAAAAACAGAGGGACCAACTCAGAGGAAGAAGGTAACTTAGGCAAGGGTACCAGATGAACCATCTTAGAAAAGCGGTCACACACAACCCATATGACAAACATTTTTTGAGAGACAGGGAGATCCGAAATAAAGTCCATGGAAATGTGCGTCCAAGGCCTCTTCGGGATAGGCAAAGGTGACAACAATCCACTGGCCCGAGAACAGCAAGGCTTAGCCCGAGCGCAAACTCCACAAGACTGCACGAAAGAACGCACATCCCTCGACAAGGAAGGCCACCAAAAAGACCTGGCCACCAAGTCTCTAGTACCAAATATTCCAGGATGACCTGCCAACACAGAAGAATGGACCTCGGAGATGACTCTACTGGTCCAATTATCCGGAACAAACAGTCTTTCCGGCGGACAACGATCAGGTTTATCCGCCTGAAACTCCTGCAAAGCACGTCGCAAGTCTGGGGAGACAGCCGACAAAATCACCCCATCCCTAAGGATACCAGTGGGCTCAGAATTTCCAGGGGAGTCAGGCACAAAACTCCTAGAAAGAGCATCCGCCTTCACATTCTTTGAACCTGGCAGGTATGAAACCACAAAATTGAAACGGGAGAAAAACAGTGACCAACGAGCCTGTCTAGGATTCAGACGCTTGGCAGACTCAAGGTACATCAAATTTTTGTGATCAGTCAAGACCAGCACACGATGTCTAGCACCCTCAAGCCAATGACGCCACTCCTCAAATGCCCACTTCATGGCCAAAAGCTCCCGATTACCAACATCATAATTCCATTCAGCGGGCGAAAATTTTCTAGAAAAGAACGCACATGGCTTCATCACTGAGCCATCGGAGCTTCTCTGTGACAAAACCGCCCCCGCTCCGATCTCGGAAGCATCAACCTCAACCTGAAAAGGAAGCGACGTATCTGGCTGACGCAACACAGGAGCAGAAGGAAACCGGCGCTTAAGTTCCTGAGAGGCCTCCACAGCCGCAGGAGACCAATCAGTAACATCAGCACCCTTCTTAGTCAAATCCGTCAAAGGCTTAACAACACTAGAAAAATTAGTTATGAAGCGACGATAAAAATTAGCAAAGCCCAAGAACTTCTGTAGACTCTTAAGAGATGTAGGCTGCGTCCAGTCACAAATAGCCTGAAACGTGACGGGATCCATCTCAATAGTAGAAGGGGAAAATATATACCCCAAAAAGGAAATCTTCTGGACTCCAAAGAGACATTTAGAACCCTTTACAAACAAAGAATTGGCCCACAGGACCTGAAACACCTTCCTGACCTGCTGAACATGAGACTCCCAGTCATCAGAAAAAAACAAAACATCATCCAAATACACGATAATAAATTTATCCAGATATTCACGGAAAATATTGTGCATAAAAGACTGGAAGACAGAAGGAGCATTAGAAAGTCCAAAAGGCATCACCAAATACTCGAAATGGCCCTCAGGCGTATTAAATGCGGTTTTCCACTCATCACCCTGCCTTATCCACACAAGATTATACGCACCCCGAAGATCAATCTTAGTGAACCATTTAGCCCCCTTAATGCGAGCGAACAAATCAGTCAACAATGGCAAAGGATACTGATATTTGACTGTAATCTTATTCAAAAGACGATAATCTATGCAAGGCCTCAAGGAACCATCTTTTTTGGCCACGAAAAAAAAACCTGCTCCCAAAGGGGACGAAGATGGACGGATATGTCCCTTTTCCAAGGACTCCTTAACATAATTCCGCATAGCAGTATGCTCTGGCACTGACAGATTGAACAAACGACCTTTAGGGAATTTACTGCCAGGAATCAAATCTATAGCACAATCGCAATCCCTGTGAGGAGGAAGCGAACTGAGCTTAGGCTCCTCAAAAACCTCCCGATAATCAGACAAAAATACCGGAACCTCAGAAGGAGTAGATGAAGCGATAGAAATCGGACATGCATCATCATGAACCCCCTGACATCCCCAGCTTAACACAGACATTGTTTTCCAGTCTAGGACTGGGTTATGAGTTTGTAACCATGGCAGACCAAGCACTAAAACATCATGTAAATTATACAGTACCAGGAAGCAAATCACCTCCTGATGAACGGGAGTCATACGCATGGTCACTTGTGTCCAGTACTGAGGTTTATTCATAGCCAAAGGTGTAGAGTCAATTCCTTTCAAAGGAATAGGAACTTCCAGAGGTTCCAGACTAAACCCACAGCGATTGGCAAATGACCAATCCATAAGACTCAGGGCAGCGCCTGAATCCACATAGGCATCGACGGAAATGGATGATAATGAACAAATCAGAGTCACAGACAGAATGAACTTAGACTGTAAAGTACCAATGGCAACAGACTTATCAACCTTTTTTGTGCGTTTAGAGCATGCTGATATAACATGAGCTGAATCACCACAATAAAAACACAATCCATTTTTCCGCCTATAATTTTGCCGTTCACTTCTGGACTGAATTCTATCACATTGCATTATCTCAGGTGCCTGTTCAGAAGACACCGCCAAATGGTTCACAGGTTTGCGCTCCCGTAAACGCCGATCAATCTGAATAGCCATAGTCATGGACTCATTCAGACCTGTAGGCGCCGGGAACCCCACCATAACATCTTTAATGGCCTCAGAAAGGCCATCTCTAAATTTTGCAGCCAGAGCGCACTCATTCCACTGAGTAAGCACCGACCATTTCCGAAATTTCTGACAATATATTTCTGCTTCATCTTGCCCCTGAGAGAGAGCCAATAAAGCTTTTTCAGCCTGAATCTCTAGGTTAGGTTCCTCATAGAGCAAACCCAATGCCAGAAAAAACGCATCCACATTGAGCAACGCAGGATCCCCTGGTGCCAATGCAAATGCCCAATTCTGAGGGTCACCCCGCAGGAAAGATATAACAATCTTGACCTGCTGAGCAGGGTCTCCAGAGGAGCGAGATTTCAAAGAAAGAAACAACTTGCAATTGTTCCTAGAATTCAGAAAACTAGATCTATCTCCAGAAAAAAACTCTGGGATAGGAATTCTAGGTTCAGACATAGGCGTATGTACAACAAAATCTTGTATATTTTGAACCTTAGCAGCAAGATTATTCAGGCTGGAAGCCAAACTCTGGACGTCCATGATAAACAGCTGAGGTCAGAGCCATTCAAGGATTAAGAGGAGGAAAAAAAACAGCCAAGCTGCAATTAAGGCTAGGCAGCAAACACTGAGGAGGGGAAAACAAACAAAAAAAAAACTTCCTCAGACTACTTTTCCTCCTACTTCAGCCAAAACGATGACCAATTTTTTTTGGCCGGCTATACTGTCATGATCCCAATGGCAGGGGATCACAAAAGGACAAGCACAAAAACAAAACAAGCTCTACGGTGATGGAACCTGAGCTGACCGCGATCCTGAACCTAAACACACAACTAGCACATGTAATAACGGTGAAATGAGAGGAAAGCACATACGTAGTTATGAAAATAGAATCAGCAAAAATGAGGCCCGCTAAAGCTAGATAGCAGAGGATACAAAAGTGAACTGCGCGGTCAGCGAAAAACCCTTCAAAAAACCATCCTGAAATTACTTGAACTCATGTGCCAACTCATGGAACATGAGGAGTAATTTCAGCCCACTAGAGCAACCAGCAGCAAGGAATCACATATCAGCAAGCTGGACTAAGACAAAAATAAAGCAAAACGTGGAACAGGAAAATCAAAACTTAGCTTGTCCTGAAGATAACAGACGCAGGGAGCAGAGGTAAAAAGACACGCTGATTACATTGATAGCCGGCGAGGAAATGACAAAAAGGCCAGGTTAAATAGGAAACTCCCATAACCTGATGGAACAGGTGGACACCAGAGACCGCAGAGAACACAAGTCACCCAGTACCATCAGTAACCACCAGAGGGAGCCCAAAAACAGAACTCACAACAGGGGTGCACTTACTTTTCACACATGGGGTTGGGGTGCACTTACTTTGCACACACAGGGTCGGGGTTTCACTTACTTTTGCACACACGGGGCTGGGGGTGCACTTACTTTTCACACAGGGGCCGGGGGTGCACTTACTTTTGCACACAAGGGCCGGGGGTGCACTTACTTTTCACACACGGGAACGGGGGTGCACTTACTTTTCACACACAAGGCCAGGGGTGCACTTATTTTTCACACACGGGGCCAGGTGTGCACTTACTTTTCACACACGGGGCTGAAGATGCACTTAATTTTGCACACACTGGGCCGGGGGTGCACTTACTTTTGCACACTCGTGGGCGGGAGTGCCCTTACTTTTGCACACACTGGGTCGGGGGTGCACTTACTTTTCACACACGGGAACGGGGGTGCACTTACTTTTGCACACACGGGGTCAGGGGTGCACTTACTTTTCACCCACGGGACCGGGGGTGCACTTACTTTTCACCCACGGGATTGGGGGTGCACTTACTTTTCCCAAACAGGACCGGGTGCACTTACTTTTCAGACATGGGATCGGGGGAGCACTTACTTTGCACACACGGGGCCAGGGGTTCACTTACTTTTGCACACACGGGCCGGGGATGCACTTACTTTTTACACACGGGATTGGGGGTGCACTTACTTTTCACAAACAGGACCAGGTGCACTTACTTTTCAGACATGGGATCGGGGGTGCACTTACTTTGCACACACGGGGCCAGGGGTTCACTTACTTTTGCACACAAGGGCCGGGGATGCACTTACTTTTTACACACGGGACCGGGGGTGCACTTACTTTTCAAACACGAAACCGGGGTGCACTTTTCACACACGGGGTCGGGGGTGCACTTACTTTTCACACACGAGGCTGAAGATGCACTTAATTTTGCACACACTGGGCCGGGGGTGCACTTACTTTTGCACACTCGTGGGCGGGAGTGCCCTTACTTTTGCACACACTGGGTCGGGGGTGCACTTACTTTTCACACACGGGGTCGGGGGTGCACTTTTTTTTCACACACGGGGCTGGTGATGCATTTAATTTTGCACACACGGGGCCGGGGGTGCACTTACTTTTGCACACTCGTGGCCGGGAGTGCCCTTACTTTTGCACACACTGGGTCGGGGGTGCACTTACTTTTCACACACGGGAACGGGGGTGCACTTACTTTTCACACACGGGGTCGGGGGTGCACTTAATTTTCACACACAG
Source organism: Ranitomeya imitator (assembly GCF_032444005.1). NCBI lineage: Eukaryota > Metazoa > Chordata > Amphibia > Anura > Dendrobatidae > Ranitomeya > Ranitomeya imitator. The sequence goes on along the minus strand of NC_091285.1, from coordinate 99,553,350 downwards.
GGCTGGGGGTGCACTTGCTTTTGCACACACGGGGCCGGGGGTGCACTTACTTTTGCACACACGGTGTCGGGGGTGCACTTACTTTTGCACACACGGGGCCGGGGGTGCACTTACTTTTGCACACACAGGGCCTGGGGTCCACTTACTTTTGCACACACGGGGCCAGGGGTTCACTTACTTTTGCACACAAGGGCCGGGGGTGCACTTACTTTTCACACATGGGCCGGGGGTGCACTTACTTTTGCACACAAGGGCCGGAGGTGCACTTACTTTTCACACACGGGACCTGGGGTGCACTTACTTTTGCACACACGGGAGGGGGGTCCACTCACTTTTCACACATGGGGTCGGGGTGCACTTACTTTGCACACACAGGGCCGGAGCTTCACTTACTTTTGCACACACGGGGCTGGGGGTGCACTTACTTTTCACACAGGGCCGGGGGTGCACTTACTTTTCACACACGGGACCGGGGGTGCACTTACTTTTCACACACAAGGCCAGGGGTGCACTTATTTTTCACACACGGGGCCAGGGGTGCACTTACTTTTCTCACACGGGTCCGGAGAGTGCATTTACTTTTGCACACACGGGGCCAGGGGGGCACTTACTTTTGCACACACGGGGCCGAGGGTGCACTTACTTTTGCACACACGGGGCCAAGGGTGCACTTACTTTTGCACACACGGGGTCAGGGGTGCACTTACTTTTCACCCACGGGACCGGGGGTGCACTTACTTTTCACCCACGGGATTGGGGGTGCACTTACTTTTCACAAACAGGACCGGGTGCACTTACTTTTCAGACATGGGATCGGGGGTGCACTTACTTTGCTCACACGGGGCCAGGGGTTCACTTACTTTTGCATACACAGGCCGGGGATGCACTTACTTTTTACACACGGGATTGGGGGTGCACTTACTTTTCACAAACAAGACCGGGTGCACTTACTTTTCAGACATGGGATCGGGGGTGCACTTACTTTTCACACACAGGGCCGGGGGTGCAGTTACTTTTTACACACGGGACCGGGGGTGCACTTACTTTTTACACACAGGGCCGGGGGTGCACTTTCTTTTAACACACGGGACCAAGGGTGCACTTACTTTTCACACACGAAACCGGGGTGCACTTTTCACACACGGGGTCGGGGGTGCACTTACTTTTCACACACGGGGCTAGGGATGCACTTAATTTTGCACACACGGGCCGGGGGTGCACTTACTTTTGCACACTCGTGGCCGGGAGTGCCCTTACTTTTCACACACGGGGCCAGGGGTGCACTTACTTTTCACACACGGGGCCGGGGGTGCACTTACTTTTCACACACAGGACCTGGGTGCACTTACTTTTGCACACACGGTGCTGGGGGTGTACTTACTTTTCACACATGGGTCGGGGGTGCACTTACTTTTTCACACAAGGGCCGGAGGTGCACTTACTTTTCACACACGGGACCTGGGGTGCACTTACTTTTGCACACACAGGAGGGGGGTGCACTTACTTTTCTCACACGGGTTCGGGGAGTGCACTTACTTTTGCACACACGGGGTCGGGGGGTGCACTTACTTTTGGACACACGGGGCCGAGTGTGCACTTACTTTTGCACACACGGGGCAGGGGGTGTACTTACTTTTGGGCACACGGGGTCGGGGTTGCACTTACTTTTCACACATGGGAGTGGGGGTGCACTTACTTTTCACAAACGGGGCCGGGGGTGCACTTAATTTTCACACACAGGGCCGGGGGTGCACTTAGTTTTCACACACAGGACCGGGTGCACTTACTTTATACACACGGGGCCAGTGCACTTATGTTTGCATACATGGGGTCGGGGGTTCACTTACTTTTGCACACACAGGGTCGAGGGTGCACTTGCGTTTCACACACAGGATCGGTGGTGCAATTTTCACACACGGGATCAGGGGTGCACTTACTTTTCACACACGGGGCCGGGGGTGCACTTACTTTTCACACACATGGCCGGTGGTGCACTTACTTTTCACACACAGGACCGGGGGTGCACTTACTTTTCACACACAGGACCTGGGGTGCACTTACTTTTGCACACACGGGGTCAGGGGTGCACTTACTTTTCACACACGGGGCCAGGGGTTCACTTACTTTTGCACACACGGGGCCAGGGGTGCACTTACTTTTGCACGCAAGGGCCGGGGATGCGCTTACTTTTTACACACGGGATCGGGGGTGCACTTACTTTCCACACACAGGGCCGGGGGTGCACTTTCTTTTCACACACGGGACCAAGGGTGCACTTACTTTTCACACACGGGACCGGGGTGCACTTTTCACACACGGGGTAGGGGGTGCACTTACTTTTCACACACAGGGACGGGGGTGAACTTTCTTTTCACACACGGGACCAAGGGTGCACTTACTTTTCACACACGGGACCATGGTGCACTTTTCACACACGGGTCGGGGTGCACTTAGTTTTCACACACGGGGCCGGGGGTGCACTTACTTTTGCACACACTGGGCCGGGGTTGCACTTACTTTTCACACACGGGAACGGGGGTGCACTTACTTTTCACACACGGGGCCGGGGGTGCACTTAATTTTCACACACAGGGCCGGGGGTGCACTTTCTTTTCACACACAGGACCGAGGGTGCACTTAGTTTTCACATACAGGACCGGGTGCTCTTACTTTTCACACACAGGACCCGGGGTGCACTTTTCACACATGGGATCGGGGGTGCACTTACTTTATACACACGGGGCCGGGGTGCACTTACGTTTGCACACACGGGGCCAGGGTTTCACTTACTTTTGGACAAGGGGTGCACTTACTTTTCACACACGGGAGCGGGGGTGCACTTACTTTTCACACACAGGATCGGGGGTGCACTTACTTTTCACACACAGGACCAGGGGTGCATTTACTTTTCACACACGGGAGGAGGGGTGCACTTACTTTTCACACACAGGGCCGGGTGCACTTACTTTGCACAAACAAGGCTGAGGGTGCACTTACTTTTCACACACGGGAGGGGGTGCACTTACTTTGCACACACGGGGCCGGGGTGCACTTACTTTGCACACACGGGGCCAGGGTTTCACTTACTTTTGGACAAGGGGTGCACTTACTTTTCACACACGGGAGCGGGGGTGCACTTACTTTTCACACACAGGATTGGGGGTGCACTTACTTTTCACACACAGGACCAGGGGTGCATTTACTTTTCACACACGGGAGGAGGGGTGCACTTACTTTTCACACACAGGGCCGGGTGCACTTACTTTGCACACACAAGGCTGAGGGTGCACTTACTTTTCACACACGGGAGGGGGTGCACTTACTTTGCACACACGGGGCCGGGGTGCACTTACTTTGCACACACGGGGCAGGGGGTTCACTTTTGCACACAGGTAGTCGGGGGTGCACTTACTTTTCACACACAGGGTCGTGGGTGCACTTACTTTTCACACACGGGACCGGGGGTGCAATTATTTTTCACACACAAGGCCAGGGGTGCACTTACTTTTCACACACGGGAGTGGGGGTGCACTTACTTTTCACACAAGGGACCAGGGGTGCACTTACTTTTCACACACAGGACCAGGGTGCATTTACTTTTCACACACAGGACCAAGGGTGCACTTACTTTTGCACACACGGGGCCGGGGTGCACTTACTTTTGCACACATGTGGCCTGGGGTGCACTTACTTTTGCACACACGGGCCTGGGGGTGCACTTACTTTTCACACAGGGCCTGGGGTGCACTTACTTTTCACACACAGGACCGAGGGTGCACTTAGTTTTCACACACAGGTCCGGGTGCACTTACTTTTCACACACAGGACCGGGGGTGCACTTTTCACACATGGGATCGGGGGTGCACTTACTTTATACACACGGGGCCGGAGTGCACTTACGATTGCACACACGGGGCCGGGGGTTCACTTACTTTTGCACACACGTGGCCGGGGGTGCTCTTACTTTTGCACACACGGTATCGGGGGTGCACTTACTTTTCACCCATGGGACCGGGGGTGCACTTACTTTTCACCCACGGGATTGGGGGTGCACTTACTTTTCACACACAGGACCGGGTGCACTTACTTTTCACACATGGGATCGGGGGTGCACTTACTTTGCACACACGGGGCTGGGGGTTCACTTACTTTTGCACACACGGGGTCGGGGGTGCACTTACTTTTGCACACACGGGGTCGGGGGTGTACTTACTTTTGCACACAGGATCGGTGGTGCACTTTTCACACACGGGACCAGGGGTGCACTTACTTTTCACACACGGGGCCAGAGGTGCACTTACTTTTCACACACGGGGCCGGAGGTGCACTTACTTTTCACACACATGGCCGGTGGAGCACTTACTTTTCACACACAGGCCCGGGGGGTGCACTTACTTTTCACACACAGGACCGGGGGTGCACTTACTTTTCACACACAGGACCTGGGGTGCACTTACTTTTGCACACACGGGGCTGGGGGTGCACTTACTTTTCACACATGGGTCGGGGGTGCACTTACTTTTCACACACGGGACCTAGGGTGCACTTACTTTTTCACACATGGGAGGGGGGTGCACTTACTTTTCACACATGGGGTCGGGGTGTACTTACTTTGCACACACAGGGCCGGGGGTTCACTTACTTTTCACACATGGGCCGGGGGTGCACTTACTTTTCAAACACGGGACCGGGGTGCACTTACTTTTCACACACAAGGCCAGGGGTGCACTTACTTTTCTCACACGGGTCCGGGGAGTGCACTTACTTTTGCACATCAGGGGCACGGGGGGTGCACTTACTTTTGCACACACGGGGCCGAGGGTGCACTTACTTTTGCACACACGGGGTCAGGGGTGCACTTACTTTTCACACACGGGACCAGGGGTGCACTTACTTTTCACACACAGGACCAGGGGTGCATTTACTTTTCACACACAGGACCAGGGGTGCACTTACTTTTGTACACACGGGGCTGGGGGTGCACTTACTTTTGGGCACACGGGGCCGGGGGTGCACTTAATTTTCACACACAGGGCCGGGGGTGCACTTACTTTTCACACACAGGACCGAGGGTGCACTTAGTTTTCACACACAGGACCGGGTGCACTTACTTTTCACACACAGGACCGGGGGTGCACTTACTTTATACACACGGGGCCGGGGTGCACTTACGTTTGCATACACAGGGTCGGGGGTTCACTTTCTTTTGCACACACAGGGTCGGGGGTGCACTTACGTTTCACACACAGGATCGGTGGTGCACTTTTCACACACGGGACCAGGGGTGCACTTACTTTTCACACACGGGGTCGGGGGTGCACTTACTTTTCACACACATGGCCGGTGGTGCACTTACTTTTCACACACGGGACCAGGGGTGCACTTACTTTTCACACACAGGACTTGGGGTGCACTTACTTTTTCACACACGGGGCTGGGGGTGCACTTACTTATCACACATGGGCCGGGGCTGCACTTACTTTTGCACACAAGGGTGGGAGGTGCACTTACTTTTCACACACGGGACCTACGGTGCACTTACTTTTGCACACACGAAAGGGGGGTGCACTTACTTTTCACACATGGGGTCGGGGTGCACTTACTTTGCACACACAGGGTTGGGACTGTGACGGGGTGTACGGCAGAGCAAGAAGGGACAACAGGCCGAGGGATGATTCAACAGATTTATTATCAAGAACGCTGGAACAACACATGCAGGTAGATCTACAGAGTCCACAATTAGTCCAACAGAACAGGTTCGGGGGCACCTCCCGATAATCCTTGTGCCAGCTAACAAAGCAATAGTCCACACGAGTCCAAGGGATCCCAAAACAATCCCACGAACGACGAGATATGTCCTCAGCTCAAGTCTCGCCCCATTCGCTTCCGCAGTCACAGATGGACATGGGGTCTTGCCTCAGCTAAGAATCCCCACTCCTTCTCCTTCAAGGATCAACTCACATCTGATCTCAAAATAAGAATGTATTGTCTGAGCTCCTGGGATCCGTCCATGAAGGGGGTAGGGGTTACACCTTCTATTCAATGGTTGGGTCCACCAGAAGATTCTAGACTGGTGGGCTCCAGGCATTCTATGTAATATGTACATTTGACTAGCCACCCGCTGTGAGGAAGAATGGCTATTCCTCCACTAGTGGTGTGGACAAAGCTTAATTACATTATAGCTCAGGGCTGCAAGTATTGGGGGAAGGAGACAGGTTAGTTACATACACCCCATGACATTGCAAAATGTACAGTAAATACAACGAAAGAGAGGGCCAGGGGTGCACTTTCTTTTCACACACGGGACCAAGGGTGCACTTACTTTTCACACACGGGACCGTGGTGCACTTTTCACACACGGGGTCGGGGGTGCACTTACTTTTCACACACGGGTTTGGGGGTGCACTTAATTTTGCACACACGGGGTCGGGGGTGCACACTCGTGGCCGGGAGTGCACTTACTTTTGCACACAATGGGCCGGGGGTGCACTTACTTTTCACACACGGGAACAGGGGTGCACTTACTTTTCACACACGGGGCCGGGGGTGCACTTATGTTTCACACACGGGACCTGGGGTGCACTTTTCACACACGGGATCGGGGGTGCACTTACTTTTCACACACAGGATCGGGGGTGCACTTACTTTTCACACATGGGACCGGGGGTGCACTTACTTTTCACACACGGGAGGGGGGGTGCACTTACTTTTCATACACGGGAGGGGGTTGCACTTACTTTTCACACACAGGGCCAGGAGGGAACTTACTTTTGCATACACGGGACCGGGGGTGCACTTACTTTTCACACACGAGGTCCGGGGTGCACTTACTTTTCACACACATGGCCGGTGGTGCACTTGTTTTTCACACACAGGACCGGGGGTGCACTTTTCACACACAGGACCTGGGGTGCACTTACTTTTCACACATGGGAGGGGGGTACACTTACTTTTCACACACGGGGCCGGACTGCACTTACTTTGCACACACGGGGCTGGGGGTTCACTTACTTTTGCACACAGGGGGTCGGGGGTGCACTTACTTTTGCACACACAGGGCCGGGGGTGCACTTACTTTTCACACACGGGAGCGGGGGTGCACTTACTTTTGCACATTAGGGCCGGGGTTGCAGTTACTTTTCACACACGGGAGTGGGGGTGCACTTACTTTTCACACAAGGGACCAGGGGTGCACTTACTTTTCACACACAGGACCAGGGTGCATTTACTTTTCACACACAGGACCAAGGGTGCACTTACTTTTGCACACACGGGGCCGGGGGTGCACTTACCTTTGCACACACGGGCCCGGGGTGCACTTACTTTTGCACACACGGTGTCGGGGGTGCACTTACTTTTGCACACACGGGGCCGGAGGTGCACTTACTTTTGCACACACGGTGTCGGAGGTGCACTTACTTTTGCACACACAGGACCGGGAGTGCACTTACTTTTGTACACATGGGGCCTGGGGTGCACTTACTTTTGCACACATGGGGTCGGGGGTGCACTTACTTTTGCACACACGGGACCGGGGGTGCACTTACTTTTCACACACAGGACCGAGGGTGCACTTAGTTTTCACACACAGGTCCGGGTGCACTTACTTTTCACACACAGGACCGGGGCTGCACTTTTCACACACGGGATCGGGGGTGCACTTACTTTATACACACGGGGCCGGGGTGCACTTACGTTTGCACACACGGGGCTGGGGGTTCACTTACTTTTGCACACACGGGGCCGGGGGTGCTCTTACCTTGCATACACGGTATCGGGGGTGCACTTACTTTTCACCCACGGGATCGGGGGTGCACTTCCTTTTCACCCACGGGATTGGGGGTGCACTTACTTTTCACACACAGTACCGGGTGCACTTACTTTTCACACATGGGATCAGGGGTGCATTTACTTTGCACACACGGGGCCGGGGGTTCACTTACTTTTGCACACACGGGGCCGGGGGTGCACTTACTTTGGCACACAAGGGCCGGGGATGCACTTACTTTTTACACACGGGACCGGGGGTGCACTTACTTTTCACACACGGGGCCAGGGGTGCACTTACTTTTCACACACGGGGCCGGGGGTGCACTTACTTTTCACACACAGGACCGGGGGTGCACTTACTTTTCACACACGGTACCTGGGGTGCACTTACTTTTGCACACACGGTGCTGGGGGTGCACTTATTTTTCACACATGGGTCGGGGGTGCACTTACTTTTGCACACAAGGGCCGGAGGTGCACTTACTTTTCACACACGGGACCTGGGGTGCACTTACTTTTGCACGCACAGGAGGGGGGTGCACTTACTTTTCTCACACGGGTTCGGGGAGTGCACTTACTTTTTCACACACGGGGCCGGGGGTGCACTTACATTTGCACACACGGGGCCGAGTGTGCACTTACTTTTGCACACGGGGTCGGGGGTGCACTTACTTTTGGGCACACGGGGTCAGGGGTTGCACTTACTTTTCACACACGGGATTGGGGGTGCACTTATTTTTCACACACAGTACCGGGTGCACTTACTTTTCACACATGGGATCAGGGGTGCATTTACTTTTTACACACGGGACCAGGGGTGCACTTACTTTTCACACACGGGACCTGGGGTGCACTTACTTTTCACACACGGGGCCAGGGGTGCACTAGCGTTTCACACACAGGATCGGTGGTGCAATTTTCACACACGGGACCAGGGGTGCACTTACTTTTCACACACAAGGCCGGGGGTGCACTTACTTTTCACACACAGGACCGGGTGCACTTACTTTTCAGACATGGGATCGGGGGTGCACTTACTTTTGCACACACGGGGCCGGAGGTGCACTTACTTTTGCACACAAGGGCCGGGGATACACTTACTTTTCACACACAGGGCCAGGGGTGCACTTTCTTTTCACACACAGGACCGAGGGTGCACTTAGTTTTCACACACAGGACCGGGTGCACTTACTTTTCACACACAGGACCTGGGGTGCACTTACTTTTCACACACAGGACCTGGGGTGCACTTACTTTTCACACACAGGACCTGGGGTGCACTTACTTTTCACACACAGGGCCAGGGGTGCACTTTCTTTTCACACACAGGACCGAGGGTGCACTTACTTTTCACACACGGGACCGGGGTGCACTTTTCACACACGGGGTCGGGGGTGCACTTACTTTTCACACACGGGGCTGGGGGTGCACTTAATTTTCCACACACGGGGCCGGGGGTGCACTTACTTTTGCACACTCGTGGCCGGGAGTGCACTTACTTTTCACACACGGGAACGGGGGTGCACTTACTTTTCACACACGGGGCCGGGGGTGCACTTAATTTTCACACACAGGGCCAGGGGTGCACTTTCTTTTCACACACAGGACCGAGGGTGCACTTAGTTTTCACACACAGGACCGGGTGCACTTACTTTTCACACACAGGACCTGGGGTGCACTTACTTTTCACACACAGGACCTGGGGTGCACTTACTTTTCACACACAGGACCTGGGGTGCACTTACTTTTCACACACAGGGCCAGGGGTGCACTTTCTTTTCACACACAGGACCGAGGGTGCACTTAGTTTTCACACACAGGACCGGGTGCACTTACTTTTCACACACAGGACCTGGGGTGCACTTATTTTTCACACACAGGACCGGGTGCACTTACTTTTCACACACAGGACCGGGTGCACTTATTTTTCACACACGGGACCTGGGGTGCACTTACTTTTGCACACACGGGAGGGGGGTGCACTTACTTTTCTCACACGGGTTCGGGGAGTGCACTTACTTTTTCACACACGGGGTCGGGGGTGCACTTACATTTGCACACACGGGGCCGAGTGTGCACTTACTTTTGCACACACGGGGTCGGGGGTGCACTTACTTTTGGGCACACGGGGTCAGGGGTTGCACTTACTTTTCACACACGGGAGTGGGGGTGCACTTATTTTTCACACACAGTACCGGGTGCACTTACTTTTCACACATGGGATCAGGGGTGCATTTACTTTGCACACACGGGGCCGGGGGTTCACTTACTTTTGCACACACGGGGCCGGGGGTGCACTTACTTTGGCACACAAGGGCCGGGGATGCACTTACTTTTTACACACGGGACCGGGGGTGCACTTACTTTTCACACACGGGGCCAGGGGTGCACTAGCGTTTCACACACAGGATCGGTGGTGCAATTTTCACACACGGGACCAGGGGTGCACTTACTTTTCACACACAAGGCCGGGGGTGCACTTACTTTTCACACACAGGACCGGGTGCACTTACTTTTCAGACATGGGATCGGGGGTGCACTTACTTTGCACACACGGGGCCAGGGGTTCACTTACTTTTGCACACACGGGGCCGGAGGTGCACTTACTTTTGCACACAAGGGCCGGGGATACACTTACTTTTTACACACGGGACCGGGGGTGTACTTACTTTTCACACACAGGGCCGGGGGTGCACTCTCTTCTCACACACGGGACCAAGGGTGCACTTACTTTTCACACACGGGACCGGGGTGCACTTTTCACACACGGGGTCGGGGGTGCACTTACTTTTCACACACGGGGCTGGGGGTGCACTTAATTTTCCACACACGGGGCCGGGGGTGCACTTACTTTTGCACACTCGTTGCCGGGAGTGCACTTACTTTTCACACACGGGAACGGGGGTGCACTTACTTTTCACACACGGGGCCGGGGGTGCACTTAATTTTCACACACAGGGCCAGGGGTGCACTTTCTTTTCACACACAGGACCGGGTGCACTTACTTTTCACACACAGGACCCGGGGTGCACTTTTCACACATGGGATCGGGGGTGCACTTACTTTATACACACGGGGCCAGGGTGCACTTACGTTTGCACACACGGGGCTAGGGTTTCACTTACTTTTGGACCAGGGGTGCACTTACTTTTCACACACGGGAGCGGGGGTGCACTTACTTTTCACACACAGGATCAGGGGTGCACTTACTTTTCACACACGGGACCTGGAGTGCACTTACTTTTGCACACACGGGAGAGGGGTGCACTTACTTTTCACACATGGGGTCGGTGTGCACTTACTTTACACACACAGGGCCGGGGCTTCACTTACTTTTGCACACACGGGGCGGGGGGTGCCCTTACTTTTGCACACACAGGGCCGAGGGTGCACTTAATTTTGCACACACAGGGCCGGAGGTGCACTTACTTTTGCACACACGGGGTCAGGGGTGCACTTACTTTTCACCCACGGGACCGGGGGTGCACTTACTTTTCACCCACGGGATTGGGGGTGCACTTACTTTTCACACACAGGACCGGGGGTGCACTTACTTTTGCACACTCGTGGCCGGGAGTGCACTTACTTTTGCACACACTGGGCCGGGGGTGCACTTACTTTTGCACACCAGGGCCGGGATGCACTTACTTTTTACACACGGGACCGGGGGTGCACTTACTTTTCACACACAGGGCCGGGGGTGCACTTTCTTTTCACACACGGGAGCAAGGGTGCACTTACTTTTCACACACGGGATCGGGGTACACTTTTCACACACGGGTTCGGGGGTGCACTTACTTTTCACACACGGGGCTGGGGGTGCACTTAATTTTGCACATGGGGCCGGGGGTGCACTTACTTTTGCACACTCGTGGCCGGGAGTGCACTTACTTTTGCACACACGGGGCGGGGGGTGCCCTTACTTTTGCACACACAGGGCCGAGGGTGCACTTAATTTTGCACACACAGGGCCGGGGGTGCACTTACTTTTGCACACACGGGGTCAGGGGTGCACTTACTTTTCACCCACGGGACCGGGGGTGCACTTACTTTTCACCCACGGGATTGGGGGTGCACTTTTCACCCACGGGACCGGGGGTGCACTTACTTTTGCACACTCGTGGCCGTGAGTGCACTTACTTTTGCACACCCTGGGACGGGGGTGCACTTACTTTTCACACACAGGGCCGGGGGTGCACTTTCTTTTCACACACGGGAGCAAGGGTGCACTTACTTTTCACACACGGGACCGGGGTACACTTTTCACACACGTGGTCGGGGGTGCACTTACTTTTCACACACGGGGCTGGGGGTGCACTTAATTTTGCACATGGGGCTGGGGGTGCACTTAATTTTGCACATGGGGCCGGGGGTGCACTTACTTTTCACACACGGGAACGGGGGTGCACTTACTTTTCACACACGGGAACGGGGGTGCACTTACTTTTCACACACAGGGCCGGGGGTGCACTTTCTTTTCACACACAGGACCGAGGGTGCACTTTTCACACATGGGATCGGGGGTGCACTTACTTTATACACACGGGGCCGGGGTGCACTTACGTTTGCACACGCGGGGCCAGGGTTTCACTTACTTTTGGACCAGGGGTGCACTTACTTTTCACACACGGGATCAGGGGTGCACTTACTTTTCACACACAGGACCGGGGGTGCATTTACTTTTCACACACGGGAGGAGGGGTGCACTTACTTTTCACACACAGGGCCGGGTGCACTTACTTTGCACACACAAGGCTGAGGGTGCACTTACTTTTCACACACGGGAGGGGGTGCACTTACTTTGCACACACGGGGCCGGGGTGCACTTACTTTGCACACACGGGGCTGGGGGTGCACTTACTTTTCACACACGGGAGTGGGGGTGCACTTACTTTTCACACAAGGGACCAGGGGTGCACTTACTTTTCACACACAGGACCAGGGTGCATTTACTTTTCACACACAGGACCAAGGGTGCACTTACTTTTGCACACACGGGGCCGGGGTGCACTTACTTTTGCACACATGTGGCCTGGGGTGCACTTACTTTTGCACACACGGGCCTGGGGGTGCACTTACTTTTCACACACAGGGCCGGGGGTGCACTTTCTTTTCACACACGGGAGCAAGGGTGCACTTACTTTTCACACACGGGACCGGGGTACACTTTTCACACACGTGGTCGGGGGTGCACTTACTTTTCACACACGGGGCTGGGGGTGCACTTAATTTTGCACATGGGGCCGGGGGTGCACTTACTTTTGCACACACTGGGCCGGGGATGCACTTACTTTTCACACACGGGAACGGCGGTGCACTTACTTTTCACACACAGGACCGGGTGCACTTACTTTTCAGACATGGGATCGGGGGTGCACTTACTTTGCACACACGGGGCCAGGGGTTCACTTACTTTTGCACACACGGGCACGGAGGTGCACTTACTTTTGCACACAAGGGCCGGGGATGCACTTACTTTTTACACACGGGACCGGGGGTGAACTTACTTTTCACACACGGGACCAAGGGTGCACTTACTTTTCACACACGGGACCGTGGTGCACTTTTCACACACGGGTCGGGGGTGCACTTAGTTTTCACATACGGGGCTGGGGGTGCACTTAATTTTCCACACACGGGGCCGGGGATGCACTTACTTTTGCACACACTGGGCCGGGGTTGCACTTACTTTTCACACACGGGAACGGGGGTGCACTTACTTTTCACACACGGGGCCGGGGGTGCACTTAATTTTCACACACAGGGCCGGGGGTGCACTTTCTTTTCACACACAGGACCGAGGGTGCACTTAGTTTTCACATACAGGACCGGGTGCACTTACTTTTCACACACAGGACCCGGGGTGCACTTTTCACACATGGGATCGGGGGTGCACTTACTTTATACACACGGGGCCGGGGTGCACTTACGTTTGCACACGCGGGGCCAGGGTTTCACTTACTTTTGGACCAGGGGTGCACTTACTTTTCACACACGGGAGCGGGGGTGCACTTACTTTTCACACACAGGACCGGTGGTGCATTTACTTTTCACACACGGGAGGAGGGGTGCACTTACTTTTCACACACAGGGCCGGGTGCACTTACTTTGCACACACAAGGCTGAGGGTGCACTTACTTTTCACACACGGGAGGGGGTGCACTTACTTTGCACACACGGGGCCGGGGTGCACCTACTTTGCACACACGGGGCTCGGGGTTCACTTACTTTTGCACACAGGTCGTCGGGGGTGCACTTACTTTTCACACACAGGGTCGTGGGTGCACTTACTTTTCACAAACGGGAGCGGGGGTGCACTTACTTTTGCACATTAGGACCGGGGTTGCAGTTACTTTTCACACACGGGACCAGGGGTGCAATTATTTTTCACACACAAGGCCAGGGGTGCACTTACTTTTCACACACGGGAGTGGGGGTGCACTTACTTTTCACACAAGGGACCAGGGGTGCACTTACTTTTCACACACAGGACCAGGGTGCATTTACTTTCCACACACAGGACCAAGGGTGCACTTACTTTTGCACACACGGGGCCGGGGTGCACTTACTTTTGCACACATGTGGCCTGGGGTGCACTTACTTTTGCACACACGGGCCTGGGGGTGCACTTACTTTTCACACAGGGCCTGGGGTGCACTTACTTTTCACACACAGGACCGAGGGTGCACTTAGTTTTCACACACAGGTCCGGGTGCACTTACTTTTCACACACAGGACCGGGGGTGCACTTTTCACACATGGGATCGGGGGTGCACTTACTTTATACACACGGGGCCGGAGTGCACTTACGATTGCACACACGGGGCCGGGGGTTCACTTACTTTTGCACACGCGTGGCCGGGGGTGCTCTTACTTTTGCACACACGGTATCGGGGGTGCACTTACTTTTCACCCACGGGACCGGGGGTGCACTTACTTTTCACCCACGGGATTGGGGGTGCACTTACTTTTCACACACAGGACCGGGTGCACTTACTTTTCACACATGGGATCGGGGGCACACTTACTTTGCACACACGGGGCTGGGGGTTCACTTACTTTTGCACACACGGGGTTGGGGGTGCACTTACTTTTGCACACACGGGGTTGGGGGTGTACTTACTTTTGCACACAGGATCAGTGGTGTACTTACTTTTGCACACAGGATCGGTGGTGCACTTTTCACACACGGGACCAGGGGTGCACTTACTTTTCACACACGGGGCCAGGGGTGCACTTACTTTTCACACACGGGGCCGGAGGTGCACTTACTTTTCACACACATGGCCGGTGGAGCACTTACTTTTCACACACAGGCCCGGGGGGTGCACTTACTTTTCACACACAGGACCGGGGGTGCACTTACTTTTCACACACAGGACCTGGGGTGCACTTACTTTTGCACACACGGGGCTGGGGGTGCACTTACTTTTCACACATGGGTCGGGGGTGCACTTACTTTTGCACACAAGGGCCGGATGTGCACTTACTTTTCACACACGGGACCTAGGGTGCACTTACTTTTGCACACATGGGAGGGGTTGCACTTACTTTTCACACATGGGGTCGGGGTGTACTTACTTTGCACACACAGGGCCGGGCGTTCACTTACTTTTCACACATGGGCCGGGGGTGCACTTACTTTTCAAACACGGGACCGGGGTGCACTTACTTTTCACACACAAGGCCAGGGGTGCACTTACTTTTCTCACACGGGTCCGGGGAGTGCACTTACTTTTGCACACCAGGGGCACGGGGGGTGCACTTACTTTTGCACACACGGGGCCGAGGGTGCACTTACTTTTGCACACACGGGGTCAGGGGTGCACTTACTTTTCACACACGGGACCAGGGGTGCACTTACTTTTCACACACAGGACCAGGGGTGCATTTACTTTTTACACACAGGACCAGGGGTGCACTTACTTTTGTACACACGGGGCTGGGGGTGCACTTACTTTTGGGCACACGGGACCGGGGGTGCACTTAATTTTCACACACAGGGCCGGGGGTGCACTTACTTTTCACACACAGGACCGAGGGTGCACTTAGTTTTCACACACAGGACCGGGTGCACTTACTTTTCACACACAGGACCGGGGGTGCACTTACTTTATACACACGGGGCCGGGGTGCACTTACGTTTGCATACACAGGGTCGGGGGTTCACTTTCTTTTGCACACACAGGGTCGGGGGTGCACTTACGTGTCACACACAGGATCGGTGGTGCACTTTTCACACACGGGACCAGGGGTGCACTTACTTTTCACACACGGGGCCAGGGGTGCACTTACTTTTCACACACGGGGTCGGGGGTGCACTTACTTTTCACACACATGGCCGGGGGTGCACTTACTTTTCACACACGGGACCAGGGGTGCACTTACTTTTCACACACAGGACTTGGGGTGCACTTACTTTTGCACACACGGGACTGGGGGTGCACTTACTTATCACACATGGGCCGGGGCTGCACTTACTTTTGCACACAAGGGTGGGAGGTGCACTTACTTTTCACACACGGGACCTAGGGTGCACTTACTTTTGCACACACGAAAGGGGGGTGCACTTACTTTTCACACATGGGGTCGGGGTGCACTTACTTTGCACACACAGGGTTGGGACTGTGACGGGGTGTACGGCAGAGCAAGAAGGGACAACAGGCCGAGGGATGATTCAACAGATTTATTATCAAGAACGCTGTAACAACACATGCAGGTAGATCTACAGAGTCCACAATTAGTCCAACAGAACAGGTTCGGGGGCACCTCCCGATAATCCTTGTGCCAGCTAACAAAGCAATAGTCCACACGAGTCCAAGGGATCCCAAAACAATCCCACGAGCGACGAGATATGTCCTCAGCTCAAGTCTCGCCCCATTCGCTTCCGCAGTCACAGATGGACATGGGGTCTTGCCTCAGCTAAGAATCCCCACTCCTTCTCCTTCAAGGATCAACTCACATCTGATCTCAAAATAAGAATGTATTGTCTGAGCTCCTGGGATCCGTCCATGAAGGGGGTAGGGGTTACACCTTCTATTCAATGGTTGGGTCCACCAGAAGATTCTAGACTGGTGGGCTCCAGGCATTCTATGTAATATGTACATTTGACTAGCCACCCGCTGTGAGGAAGAATGGCTATTCCTCCACTAGTGGTGTGGTGTTATGGCTGGCAATCAGGCAACACAGCGTGCAGTAATCAGCGCACATACAGAGATCTGGCAATAACCAAAAACAATAGGACGAGCTCTGAGACGTGGAATCTCTGTAGACTGCAGTACCTGATCTATCCTCACACAACTATAAGCAGCAGTGGATTGCGCCTATCACTACCTATGCAACTCGGCACTGCCTGAGGAGCTGACTAGCCTGAAGATAGAAATACAAGCCTGACTTACCTCAGAGAAATACCCCAAAGGAATAGGCAGCCCCCCACATATAATGACTGTTAGCAAGATGAAAAGACAAACGTAGGAATGAAATAGATTCAGCAAAGTGAGGCCCGATATTCTAGACAGAGCGAGGATAGCAAAGAGAACTATGCAGTCTACAAAAACCCTAAAACGAAAACCACGCAAAGGGGCAAAAAGACCCACCGTGCCGAACTAACAGCACGGCGGTGCACCCCTTTGCTTCTCAGAGCTTCCAGCAAAAGTTAATAGCAAGCTGGACAGAAAAAAACAGAAAACAAACTAGAATCACTTATCTAGCAGAGCAGCAGGCCCAAGGAAAGATGCAGTAGCTCAGATCCAACACTGGAACATTGACAAGGAGCAAGGAAGACAGACTCAGGTGGAGCTAAATAGCAAGGCAGCCAACGAGCTCACCAAAACACCTGAGGGAGGAAGCCCAGAGACTGCAATACCACTTGTGACCACAGAAGTGAACTCAGCCACAGAATTCACAACAGTACCCCCCCCTTGAGGAGGGGTCACCGAACCCTCACCAGAACCCCCAGGCCGACCAGGATGAGCCACATGAAAGGCACGAACAAGATCTGGGGCATGGACATCAGAGGCAAAAACCCAGGAATTATCTTCCTGAGCATAACCCTTCCATTTGACCAGATACTGGAGTTTCCGTCTAGAGACACGAGAATCCAAAATCTTCTCCACAATATACTCCAATTCCCCCTCCATCAAAACAGGGGCAGGAGGCTCCACAGATGGAACCATAGGTGCCACGTATCTCCTCAACAACGACCTATGGAATACATTATGTATGGAAAAGGAGTCTGGGAGGGTCAGACGAAAAGACACCGGATTGAGAATCTCAGAAATCCTATACGGACCAATAAAACGAGGTTTAAATTTAGGAGAGGAAACCTTCATAGGAATATGACGAGAAGATAACCAAACCAGATCCCCAACACGAAGTCGGGGTCCCACACGGCGTCTGCGATTAGCGAAAAGCTGAGCCTTCTCCTGGGACAAGGTCAAATTGTCCACTACCTGAGTCCACATCTGCTGCAACCTGTCCACCACAGAATCCACACCAGGACAGTCCGAAGACTCAACCTGTCCTGAAGAGAAACGAGGATGGAACCCAGAATTGCAGAAAAATGGAGAGACCAAGGTAGCCGAGCTGGCCCGATTATTAAGGGCGAACTCAGCCAACGGCAAAAATGACACCCAATCATCCTGGTCAGCGGAAACAAAACATCTCAGATATGTTTCCAAGGTCTGATTGGTTCGTTCGGTCTGGCCATTAGTCTGAGGATGGAAGGCCGAGGAGAAAGATAGGTCAATGCCCATCCTACCACAAAAGGCTCGCCAGAACCTCGAGACAAACTGGGAACCTCTGTCAGAAAAAATATTCTCAGGAATGCCATGTAAACGAACCACATGCTGGAAGAACAAAGGCACCAAATCAGAGGAGGAAGGCAATTTAACCAAGGGCACCAGATGGACCATTTTAGAAAAGCGATCACAGACCACCCAAATGACCGACATTTTTTGAGAAACGGGAAGGTCAGAAATGAAATCCATCGAAATATGTGTCCAAGGCCTCTTCGGGACCGGCAAGGGCAAAAGCAACCCACTGGCACGTGAACAGCAGGGCTTAGCCCTAGCACAAATTCCACAGGACTGCACAAAAGCACGCACATCCCGTGACAGAGACGGCCACCAGAAGGATCTAGCAACCAACTCCCTGGTACCAAAGATTCCTGGATGACCGGCCAGCACCGAACAATGAAGTTCAGAGATAACTTTACTAGTCCACCTATCAGGGATGAACAGTTTCTCGGCCGGACAACGATCAGGTTTATTAGCCTGAAATTTCTGCAACACTCTCCGCAAATCAGGGGAGATGGCAGACACAATGACTCCTTCCTTGAGGATACTCGCCGGCTCAGATAACCCCGGAGAGTCGGGCACAAAACTCCTAGACAGAGCATCCGCCTTCACATTTTTAGAGCCCGGAAGGTATGAAATCACAAAATCAAAACGAGCAAAAAATAACGACCAACGGGCCTGTCTAGGATTCAAGCGCTTGGCAGACTCAAGATAAGTAAGGTTCTTATGATCAGTCAAAACCACCACGCGATGCTTAGCACCCTCAAGCCAATGACGCCACTCCTCGAATGCCCACTTCATGGCCAGCAACTCTCGGTTGCCCACATCATAATTACGCTCAGCAGCAGAAAATTTCCTGGAAAAGAAAGCACATGGTTTGAACACTGAGCAACCAGAACCTCTCTGTGACAAAACCGCCCCTGCACCAATCTCAGAAGCATCAACCTCGACCTGGAACGGAAGAGAAACATCAGGTTGACACAACACAGGGGCACAGCAAAAACGACGCTTCAACTCCTGAAAAGCTTCCACGGCAGCAGAAGACCAATTAACCAAATCAGCACCCTTCTTGGTCAAATCGGTCAATGGTCTGGCAATGCTAGAAAAATTACAGATGAAGCGACGATAAAAATTAGCAAAGCCCAGGAATTTCTGCAGACTTTTTAGAGATGTCGGCTGAGTCCAATCCTGGATGGCCTGAACCTTAACCGGATCCATCTCGATAGTAGAAGGGGAAAAGATGAACCCCAAAAATGAAACTTTCTGCACACCGAAGAGACACTTTGATCCCTTCACGAACAAGGAATTAGCACGCAGTACCTGGAAAACCATTCTGACTTGCTTCACATGAGACTCCCAATCATCTGAGAAGATCAAAATGTCATCCAAGTAAACAATCAAGAATTTATCCAGATACTCACGGAAAATGTCATGCATAAAAGACTGAAAAACAGATGGAGCATTGGCAAGTCCGAACGGCATCACCAGATACTCAAAATGACCCTCGGGCGTATTAAATGCCGTTTTCCATTCATCTCCCTGCCTGATTCTCACCAGATTATACGCACCACGAAGATCAATCTTAGTAAACCAACTAGCCCCCTTAATCCGAGCAAACAAGTCAGAAATCAATGGCAAGGGATACTGAAACTTAACAGTGATCTTATTAAGAAGGCAGTAATCAATACACGGTCTTAGCGAACCATCCTTCTTGGCTACAAAAAAAAACCCTGCTCCCAATGGTGACGACGATGGGCGAATATGTCCCTTCTCCAGGGACTCCTTCACATAACTGCGCATAGCGGTGTGTTCAGGTACGGACAAATTAAATAAACGACCCTTAGGGAATTTACTACCAGGAATCAAATCGATAGCACAATCACAATTCCTATGCGGAGGTAGGGCATCAGACTTGGACTCTTCAAATACATCCTGAAAGTCCGACAAGAACTCTGGGATGTCAGAAGGAATGGATGACGAAATAGACAAAAATGGAACATCACCATGTACTCCCTGACAACCCCAGCTGGTTACCGACATAGAGTTCCAATCCAATACTGGATTATGGGTTTGTAGCCATGGCAACCCCAACACGACCACATCATGCAAATTATGCAGTACCAGAAAGCGAATAACTTCCTGATGTGCAGGAGCCATGCACATGGTCAGCTGGGCCCAGTACTGAGGCTTATTCTTGGCCAAAGGTGTAGCATCAATTCCTCTCAACGGAATAGGACACCGCAAAGGCTCCAAGAAAAATCCACAACGTTTAACATAATCCAAATCCATCAGATTCAGGGCAGCGCCTGAATCCACAAACGCCATGACAGAATACGATGACAAAGAGCACATTAAGGTAATGGACAAAAGGAATTTGGACTGTACAATACCAATAACGGCAGAGCTATCGAACCGCCTAGTGCGTTTAGGACAATTAGAAATAGCATGAGTAGAATCACCACAATAGAAACACAGTCTGTTCAGACGTCTGTGTTCTTGCCGTTCTACTTTAGTCATAGTCCTGTCGCACTGCATAGGCTCAGGTTTACTCTCAGACAATACCGCCAGATGGTGCACAGATTTACGCTCGCGCAAGCGACGACCGATCTGAATGGCCAAGGACATAGACTCATTCAAACCAGCAGGCATAGGAAATCCCACCATTACATCCTTAAGAGCTTCAGAGAGACCCTTTCTGAACAAAGCCGCTAGTGCAGATTCATTCCACAGAGTGAGTACTGACCACTTCCTAAATTTCTGACAATATACTTCTACATCATCCTGACCCTGGCATAAAGCCAGCAGATTTTTCTCAGCCTGATCCACTGAATTAGGCTCATCGTAAAGCAATCCCAGCGCCTGGAAAAATGCATCAACATTACTCAATGCAGGGTCTCCTGGCGCAAGAGAAAACGCCCAGTCCTGTGGGTCGCCACGCAAAAAAGAAATAATAATCAAAACCTGTTGAATAGGATTACCAGAAGAATGAGGTTTCAAGGCCAAAAATAGCTTACAATTATTTCTGAAGCTCAGGAACTTAGTTCTGTCACCAAAAAACAAATCAGGAATCGGAATTCTTGGTTCTAGCATCGATTTCTGATCAATAGTATCTTGAATCTTTTGTACATTTACAACGAGATTATCCATTGAGGAGCACAGAGCCTGAATATCCATGTCCACAGCTGTGTCCTGAAGCACTCTAATGTCTAGGGGAAAAAAAAGACTGAAGACAGAGCTAAGAAAAAAAAATGATGTCAGGATTTCTTTTTTCCCTCTATTGGGAATCATTGGTATGGCTCCTTGTACTGTTATGGCTGGCAATCAGGCAACACAGCGTGCAGTAATCAGCGCACATACAGAGATCTGGCAATAACCAAAAACAATAGGACGAGCTCTGAGACGTGGAATCTCTGTAGACTTCAGTACCTGATCTATCCTCACACAACTATAAGCAGCAGTGGATTGCGCCTATCACTACCTATGCAACTCGGCACTGCCTGAGGAGCTGACTAGCCTGAAGATAGAAATACAAGCCTGACTTACCTCAGAGAAATACCCCGAAGGAATAGGCAGCCCCCCACATATAATGACTGTTAGCAAGATGAAAAGACAAACGTAGGAATGAAATAGATTCAGCAAAGTGAGGCCCGATATTCTAGACAGAGCGAGGATAGCAAAGAGAACTATGCAGTCTACAAAAACCCTAAAACGAAAACCACGCAAAGGGGCAAAAAGACCCACCGTGCCGAACTAACAGCACGGCGGTGCACCCCTTTGCTTCTCAGAGCTTCCAGCAAAAGTTAATAGCAAGCTGGACAGAAAAAACAGAAAACAAACTAGAATCACTTATCTAGCAGAGCAGCAGGCCCAAGGAAAGATGCAGTAGCTCAGATCCAACACTGGAACATTGACAAGGAGCAAGGAAGACAGACTCAGGTGGAGCTAAATAGCAAGGCAGCCAACGAGCTCACCAAAACACCTGAGGGAGGAAGCCCAGAGACTGCAATACCACTTGTGACCACAGAAGTGAACTCAGCCACAGAATTCACAACAGTGTGGACAAAGCTTAATTACATTATAGCTCAGGGCTGCAAGTATTGGGGGAAGGAGACAGGTTAGTTACATACACCCCATGACATTGCAAAATGTACAGTAAATACAACGAAAGAGAAGTTGCATCACATCATGACATGTTATACAAAATACAGGACAGGGATAAAAGTACATATCATGACAATCCCTTCCCCTCCCAATTTGTGTACGTACCAGGGACCTCTACAGGTCGCTGGTTAAGTACACACAGGCAGAGCGTAACTTACATGTGGTTTCTTGCAGCCACGAATTGGCATCGTAGCTCTCCCACATCATTGCCCAGGAGAACATCTGCAGGCAGACCACCCATCACCCCAACCACACATCGCCTGACCCCAAAACCAAAGTTCAGATCCACAGTGGCTGTGGGAATAGTCCTCCATTGTCCACCAGCCAGTTCAATGACAATCCCAGGTCCTCTATGGATTGCCTCAGGCCGAACCACTCGGGGATCAGCCAGTGTGAGGAAAGCCCCCGAGTCACAAAATCCAATAAGTCTCTGTCCATCCAGCACGACCTCCTGCAAGTGTTTACCTCGATGAGCAGAAGTCGTCATAGCTGCAGGTCGCACACCATAAACGCCTAGTGGTGCAACATGGGTGGGTGAGGCACTAGGCCAGTCCTCACGTAGTGGTGACATGTCGTCCTCCATGGCACTTGGCTGTACATAGTTAATAGTATGACTGGGTACAGGATCAATCCTCATTTGAACAGCTGGGCAGGAGGCTTGCAGATGCCCCGGCTGTCCACATCGATAGCATCTGTGCTGGGTCTCACTCCATCCAAGGCGTCCTCTTGGGCGAGGGGTAAGGGAACCTGGAGGCCGGCTCCCACCTGAAGGTGCTGTAGGGGTTTGAGGACGACTTCTCCATGAGCTGGCTGGGCATGAGGCCTGCAGATGCCCCAGATGCCCACAACCATAACACCTGCGCTCTGCTACTTCCTCTCCTCGTCGTATTCCAGAAAATGCAGTAGAAGCAACTGGAGGCACTTTTACACGGGTATCAGCATGAGGTGGTGGCTTTGAGGAACGGGGAACAATGGGGACAGAAGAACAGGGGGCCACCGGTGTTGTGGAGCTGGTAGGCCTCTCTCCATCCTCCAACAGAACCCTCCACTGAGGCTTGATGGTGAGAGCCTCATCAGCTAGAGCTGCAGCTTCCTCCACAGTGGCTGGTCTCCTCTCACGCACCCATTCCCGGATCTCAGCAGGGCACTTGAAGTAAAACTGCTCTTTTAGGATAACCTGGAAAAAGGTCTCCCAGGTTAAGGCCTCCTCTGCCTCCAGCCAGCGATGACATATTTGTTTGAGTCTGTGGGCATACATCTTGAAAGACACTTCCTCATCACAGGCTAAAGTACGGAACTGAGTCCTGTAAGTGTCTGGGGTAACAGCATAATGTTCTAGAATAGTCCGTTTAATCTCCGCATACTCACAGTTCCCCTGAGGGTCCATAGCTCTATAGGCTGCGGCAGCTCCACCTTCTAAGAGCCCCACCAGATGTCGGACTCGCTCCCTTTCCGGGACTTCCATTAATCGACACTGATGCTCAAAGTCCTGGAAGAAGCCCTCAATGTCGCCTGAAGCCTCATTAAAGGGCTTGAAGTCTTTGCGGGACACTCTGGGGAGTTCCCTCATGGTGGGTGCTGGGGTTAGAGTCTGTCTGGAGCTTCTAGCTGCTTCCAAAGCGATCTGCCTCTCCAGCAATGCCATCTCCTGAGCTCTGTCCTCGGCTCTGTGAATGGCCTCCCTCTCCCTCTCCTCGGCTCTGTGAATGGCCTCCCTCTCCCTCTCCTGAGCTCTGTGAATGGAATCCATCTTATAGTCTATGATGACCTCTTCTCCCAGCAGTGCCAACTCCTCCTCGTACCACACAACCCACTGACTTTTTGGGGTATTTACCTCCGGCTGCCTTCTTTCCTCCATTTGCTGTGAGGATCCTTCCTCAGCGTCATCTTGCAGGCGAACTCCTTCCAAAGCCTCAATAAGCTGCTCTTGGAGAGTCCTTTAAAACGGACTCCTACTTCCCGGGCCTTTGATTGTAGGCTCCCCAAACTCCAGTTCTTGTACTCTGTGGTGCTGGTTCTCGATGTTGATGGGCTGTTGTCCTCCATTCCTTCTGCTCTGATCCCACTGCTTGCCACCAGTTTGTGACGGGGTGTAAGGCAGAGCAAGACGGGACAACAGGCCGAGGGATGATTCAACAGATTTATTATCAAGAACGCTGGAACAACACATGCAGGTAGATCTACAGAGTCCACAATTAGTCCAACAGAACAGGTTCGGGGGCACCTCCCGATAATCCTTGGATTGTCATGATATGTACTTTTATCCCTGTCCTGTATTTTGTATAACATGTCATGATGTGATGCGACTTCTCTTTCGTTGTATTTACTGTACATTTTGCAATGTCATGGGGTGTATGTAACTAACCTGTCTCCTTCCCCCAATACTTGCAGCCCTGAGCTATAATGTAATTAAGCTTTGTCCACACCATTAGTGGAGGAATAGCCATTCTTCCTCACAGCGGGTGGCTAGTCAAATGTACATATTACATAGAATGCCTGGAGCCCACCAGTCTAGAATCTTCTGGTGGACCCAACCATTGAATAGAAGGTGTAACCCCTACCCCCTTCATGGACGGATCCCAGGAGCTCAGACAATACATTCTTATTTTGAGATCAGATGTGAGTTGATCCTTGAAGGAGAAGGAGTGGGGATTCTTAGCTGAGGCAAGACCCCATGTCCATCTGTGACTGCGGAAGCGAATGGGGCGAGACTTGAGCTGAGGACATATCTCGTCGCTCGTGGGATTGTTTTGGGATCCCTTGGACTCGTGTGGACTATTGCTTTGTTAGCTGGCACAAGGATTATCGGGAGGTGCCCCCGAACCTGTTCTGTTGGACTAATTGTGGACTCTGTAGATCTACCTGCATGTGTTGTTCCAGCGTTCTTGATAATAAATCTGTTGAATCATCCCTCGGCCTGTTGTCCCTTCTTGCTCTGCCGTACACCCCGTCACAGGGACTTCACTTACTTTTGCACACCCGGGGCTGGGGGTGCACGTACTTTTCACACATGGGCCGGGGGTGCACTTACTTTTACACACAAGGGTCGGGGGTGCACTTACTTTTCACACACAGGACCGGGGGTGCACTTACTTTTGCACACACAGGGCCGGGGGTGCACTTACTTTTGCACACACGGGGTCAGGGGTGCACTTACTTTTCACCCACGGGATCGGGGGTGCACTTACTTTTCACACACGGGGCCGGGGGTGCACTTACTTTTCACACACAGGGCCGGGGGTGCACTTACTTTTGCACACACGGGGTCAGGGGTGCACTTACTTTTCACCCACGGGATCGGGGGTGCACTTACTTTTCACCCATGGGACTGGGGGTGCACTTACTTTTCACCCACGGGATTGGGGGTGCACTTACTTTTCACCCACGGGATCGGGGGTGCACTTACTTTTCACCCACGAGACTGGGGGTGCACTTACTTTTCACCCACGGGATTGGGGGTGCACTTACTTTTCACACACAGGACCGGGTGCACTTACTTTTCAGACATGGGATCGGGGGTGCACTTACTTTGCAAACACAGGGCCAGGGGTTCACTTACTTTTGCACACACAGGGCCGGGGGTGCACTTACTTTTGCACACAAGGGCCGGGGATGCACTTACTTTTTACACACGGGACCGGGGTGCACTTTTCACACACGGGGTCGGGGTTGCACTTACTTTTCACACACGGGGCTGGGGGTGCACTTAATTTTGCACACACGGGGCCGGAGGTACACTTACTTTTGCACACTCGTGGCCGGGAGTGCACTTAATGTTGCACACACTGGGCCGGGGGTGCACTTACTTTTCACACACGGGAACGGGGGTGCACTTACTTTTCACACACGGGGCCGGGGGTGCACTTACTTTTCACACACAGGGCCGGGGGTGCACTTGCTTTTCACACACAGGACCGAGGGTGCACTAGGTTTTCACACACTGGACCGGGTGCACTTACTTTTCACTCAAAGGACCTGGGGTGCACTTTTCACACACGGGGTCGGGGGTGCACTTACGTTTCCCACACGGGGCCGGGGGTGCACTTACTTTTGCACACTCGTTGCCGGGAGTGCACTTACTTTTTACACACGGGATCGGGGGTGCACTTACTTTTCACACACAGGGCCGGGGGTGCACTTTTTTTTCACACTCGTGGCCGGGGGTGCACTTACTTTTGCACACTCGTGGCCGGGAGTGCACTTACTTTTGCACACACGGGCCGTGGATGCACTTACTTTTTACACACGGGACCAAGGGTGAACTTACTTTTCACACACGGGACCGGGGTGCACTTTTCACACACGGGGTCGGGGGTGCACTTACTTTTCACACACGGGGCTGGGGGTGCACTTAATTTTGCACACACGGGGTCGGGGGTGCACACTCGTGGCCGGGAGTGCACTTACTTCTGCACACAATGGGCCGGGGGTGCACTTACTTTTCACACACGGGAACGGGGTTGCAGTTACTTTTCACACACGGGATTGGGGGTGCACTTACTTTTCAGACATGGGATCGGGGGTGCACTTACTTTGCAAACACAGGGCCAGGGGTTCACTTACTTTTGCACACTCGTGGCCGGGAGTGCACTTACTTCTGCACACAATGGGCCGGGGGTGCACTTACTTTTCACACACGGGAACGGGGTTGCAGTTACTTTTCACACACAGGACCGGGTGCACTTACTTTTCAGACATGGGATCGGGGGTGCACTTACTTTGCAAACACAGGGCCAGGGGTTCACTTACTTTTGCACACACAGGGCTGGGGGTGCACTTACTTTTGCACACAAGGGCCGGGGATGCACTTACTTTTTACACACGGGACCGGGGTGCACTTTTCACACACGGGGTCGGGGTTGCACTTACTTTTCACACACGGGGCTGGGGGTGCACTTAATTTTGCACACACGGGGCCGGAGGTACACTTACTTTTGCACACTCGTGGCCGGGAGTGCACTTAATGTTGCACACACTGGGCCGGGGGTGCACTTACTTTTCACACACGGGAACGGGGGTGCACTTACTTTTCACACACGGGGCCGGGGGTGCACTTACTTTTCACACACAGGGCCGGGGGTGCACTTACTTTTCACACACAGGACCGAGGGTGCACTAGGTTTTCACACACAGGACCGGGTGCACTTACTTTTCACTCAAAGGACCTGGGGTGCACTTTTCACACACGGGGTCGGGGGTGCACTTACATTTCCCACACGGGGCCGGGGGTGCACTTACTTTTGCACACACGGGGTCGGGAGTGCACTTACTTTTGCACACACGGGGCCGGGGGTGCACTTACTTTTGCACACACGGGGCAGGGGGTGCACTTACTTTTGCACACACTGGGTCAAGGGTGCACTTACTTTTCACACACGGGACCGGGGGTGCACTTCCTTTTCACACACAGGACCGAGGGTGCACTTAGTTTTCACACACAGGTCCGGGTGCACTTACTTTTCACACACAGGACTGGGGGTGCACTTTTCACACACGGGAGCGGGAGTGCACTTACTTTATACACACGGGGCCGGGGTGCACTTACGTTTGCACACACGGGGCTGGGGGTTCACTTACTTTTGCACACACGGGACCGGGGGTGCACTTCCTTTTCACCCATGGGATTGGAGGTGCACTTTTCACACACAGGACCGGGTGCACATACTTTTCACACATGGGATCGGGGGTGCACTTACCTTGCACACACGGGGTCGGTGGTTCACTAACTTTTGCACACACGGGGTCGGGGGTTCACTTACTTTTGCACACAAGGGCCGGGGATGCACTTACTTTTCACACACAGGGCCGGGTGCACTTACTTTATACACACGGGGCCGGGGTGCACTTACGTTTGCATACACGGGGTCGGGGGTTCACTTACTTTTGCACACACAGGGTCGGGGGTGCACTTACGTTTCACACACAGGATCGGTGGTGCACTTTTCACACACGGGACCAGGGGTGCACTTACTTTTCACACACGGGGCCAGGGGTGCACTTACTTTTCACACACGGGGCCGGAGGTGCACTTACTTTTCACACACGGGGCCGGGGGTGCACTAACTTTTCACACAGAGGACCGGGGGTGCACTTACTTTTCACACACGGTACCTGGGGTGCAATTAATTTTGCACACACGGTGCTGGGGGTGCACTTACTTTTCACACATGGGTCGGGGGTGCACTTACTTTTGCACACAAGTGCCGGAGGTGCACTTACTTTTCACACACGGACCTGGGGTGCACTTACTTTTGCACACACGGGAGGGGGGTGCACTTACTTTTCTCACACGGGTCCGGGGAGTGCACTTACTTTTGCACACACGGGGCCGGGGGGTGCACTTACTTTTGCACACACGGGGCCGAGGGTGCACTTACTTTTGCACACACGGGGTCGGGGGTGCACTTACTTTTGAGCACACGGGGTCGGGGTTGCACTTACTTTTCACACACGGGAGTGGGGATGCACTTACTTTTCACACACAGGGCCGGGTGCACTTACTTTATACACACGGGGCCGGGGTGCACTTACGTTTGCATACACGGGGTCGGGGGTTCACTTACTTTTGCACACACAGGGTCGGGGGTGCACTTACGTTTCACACACAGGATCGGTGGTGCACTTTTCACCCACGGGATCGGGGGTGCACTTACTTTTCACACACGGGGCCGGGGGTGCACTTACTTTTCACACACAGGGCCGGGGGTGCACTTACTTTTGCACACACGGGGTCAGGGGTGCACTTACTTTTCACCCACGGGATCGGGGGTGCACTTACTTTTAACCCATGGGACTGGGGGTGCACTTACTTTTCACCCACGGGATTGGGGGTGCACTTACTTTTCACCCACGGGATCGGGGGTGCACTTACTTTTCACCCACGAGACTGGGGGTGCACTTACTTTTCACCCACGGGATTGGGGGTGCACTTACTTTTCACACACAGGACCGGGTGCACTTACTTTTCAGACATGGGATCGGGGGTGCACTTACTTTGCACACACAGGGCCAGGGGTTCACTTACTTTTGCACACACGGGGCCGGGGGTGCACTTACTTTTGCACACAAGGGCCGGGGATGCACTTACTTTTTACACACGGGACCGGGGTGCACTTTTCACACACGGGGTCGGGGTTGCACTTACTTTTCACACACGGGGCTGGGGGTGCACTTAATTTTGCACACACGGGGCCGGAGGTACACTTACTTTTGCACACTCGTGGCCGGGAGTGCACTTAATGTTGCACACACTGGGCCGGGGGTGCACTTACTTTTCACACATGGGAACGGGGGTGCACTTACTTTTCACACACAGGGCCGGGGTGCACTTACTTTTCACACACAGGACCGAGGGTGCACTTTGTTTTCACACACAGGACCGGGTGCACTTACTTTTCACTCAAAGGACCTGGGGTGCACTTTTCACACACGGGGTCGGGGGTGCACTTACGTTTCCCACACGGGGCCGGGGGTGCACTTACTTTTGCACACTCGTTGCCGGGAGTGCACTTACTTTTTACACACGGGACCGGGGGTGCACTTACTTTTCACACACAGGGCCGGGGGTGCACTTTTTTTCACACTCGTGGCCGGGGGTGCACTTACTTTTGCACAGTCGTGGCCGGGAGTGCACTTACTTTTGCACACACGGGCCGTGGATGCACTTACTTTTTACACACGGGGCCAAGGGTGCACTTACTTTTCACACACGGGACCGGGGTGCACTTTTCACACACGGGGTCGGGGGTGCACTTAATTTTGCACACACAGGGCCGGGGGTGCACTTACTTTTGCACACACGGGGTCAGGGGTGCACTTACTTTTCACCCACGGGATCGGGGGTGCACTTACTTTTCACCCATGGGACTGGGGGTGCACTTACTTTTCACCCACGGGATTGGGGGTGCACTTACTTTTCACCCACGGGATCGGGGGTGCACTTACTTTTCACCCACGAGACTGGGGGTGCACTTACTTTTCACCCACGGGATTGGGGGTGCACTTACTTTTCACACACAGGACCGGGTGCACTTACTTTTCAGACATGGGATCGGGGGTGCACTTACTTTGCACACACAGGGCCAGGGGTTCACTTACTTTTGCACACACGGGGCCGGGGGTGCACTTACTTTTGCACACAAGGGCCGGGGATGCACTTACTTTTTACACACGGGACCGGGGTGCACTTTTCACACACGGGGTCGGGGTTGCACTTACTTTTCACACACGGGGCTGGGGGTGCACTTAATTTTGCACACACGGGGCCGGAGGTACACTTACTTTTGCACACTCGTGGCCGGGAGTGCACTTAATGTTGCACACACTGGGCCGGGGGTGCACTTACTTTTCACACACGGGAACGGGGGTGCACTTACTTTTCACACACGGGGCCGGGGGTGCACTTACTTTTCACACACAGGGCCGGGGGTGCACTTACTTTTCACACACAGGACCGAGGGTGCACTAGGTTTTCACACACAGGACCGGGTGCACTTACTTTTCACTCAAAGGACCTGGGGTGCACTTTTCACACACGGGGTCGGGGGTGCACTTACGTTTCCCACACGGGGCCGGGGGTGCACTTACTTTTGCACACTCGTTGCCGGGAGTGCACTTACTTTTTACACACGGGACCGGGGGTGCACTTACTTTTCACACACAGGGCCGGGGGTGCACTTTTTTTTCACACTCGTGGCCGGGGGTGCACTTACTTTTGCACACTCGTGGCCGGGAGTGCACTTACTTTTGCACACACGGGCCGTGGATGCACTTACTTTTTACACACGGGACCAAGGGTGCACTTACTTTTCACACACGGGACCGGGGTGCACATTTCACACACGGGGTCGGGGGTGCACTTACTTTTCACACACGGGGCTGGGGGTGCACTTAATTTTGCACACACGGGGTCGGGGGTGCACACTCGTGGCCGGGAGTGCACTTACTTCTGCACACAATGGGCCGGGGGTGCACTTACTTTTCACACACGGGAACGGGGGTGCACTTACTTTTCACACACGGGGCCGGGGGTGCACTTACTTTTCACATACAGGGCCGGGGTTGCAGTTACTTTTCACACACGGGATTGGGGGTGCACTTACTTTTCACACATGAGGCCAGGGGTGCACTTACTTTTCACACACAGGACCAGGGGTGCATTTACTTTTCACACACAGCACCAGGGGTGCACTTACTTTTGCACACACGGGGCCGGGGGTGCACTTACTTTTGCACACACGGGCCAGGGGGTGCACTTACTTTCGCACCACGGGGTCGGGAGTGCACTTACTTTTGCACACACGGGGTCGGGAGTGCACTTACTTTTGGACACACGGGGCCGGGGGTGCACTTACTTTTGCACACACGGGGCCGGAGGTGCACTTACTTTTGCACACACTGGGTCAAGGGTGCACTTACTTTTCACACACGGGACCGGGGGTGCACTTCCTTTTCACACACAGGACCGAGGGTGCACTTAGTTTTCACACACAGGTCCGGGTGCACTTACTTTTCACACATAGGACTGGGGGTGCGCTTTTCACACACGGGAGCGGGGGTGCACTTACTTTATACACACGGGGCCGGGGTGAACTTACGTTTGCACACACGGGGCTGGGGGTTCACTTACTTTTGCACACACGGGACCGGGGGTGCACTTCCTTTTCACCCATGGGATTGGAGGTGCACTTACTTTTCACACACAGGACCGGGTGCACATACTTTTCACACATGGGATCGGGGGTGCACTTACCTTGCACACACGGGGTCGGTGGTTCACTAACTTTTGCACACACGGGGTCGGGGGTTCACTTACTTTTGCACACAAGGGCCGGGGATGCACTTACTTTTCACACACAGGGCCGGGTGCACTTACTTTATACACACGGGGCCGGGGTGCACTTACGTTTGCATACACGGGGTCGGGGGATCACTTACTTTTGCACACACAGGGTCGGGGGTGCACTTACGTTTCACACACAGGATCGGTGGTGCACTTTTCACACACGGGACCAGGGGTGCACTTACTTTTCACACACGGGGCCAGGGGTGCACTTACTTTTCACACACGGGGCCGGAGGTGCACTTACTTTTCACACACGGGGCCGGGGGTGCACTAACTTTTCACACAGAGGACCGGGGGTGCACTTACTTTTCACACACGGTACCTGGGGTGCAATTAATTTTGCACACACGGTGCTGGGGGTGCACTTACTTTTCACACATGGGTCGGGGGTGCACTTACTTTTGCACACAAGTGCCGGAGGTGCACTTACTTTTCACACACGGACCTGGGGTGCACTTACTTTTGCACACACGGGAGGGGGGTGCACTTACTTTTCTCACACGGGTCCGGGGAGTGCACTTACTTTTGCACACACGGGGCCGGGGGGTGCACTTACTTTTGCACACACGGGGCCGAGGGTGCACTTACTTTTGCACACACGGGGTCGGGGGTGCACTTACTTTTGAGCACACGGGGTCGGGGTTGCACTTACTTTTCACACACAGGGCCGGGTGCACTTACTTTATACACACGGGGCCGGGGTGCACTTACGTTTGCATACACGGGGTCGGGGGTGCACTTACTTTTGCACACACAGGGTCGGGGGTGCACTTACGTTTCACACACAGGATCGGTGGTGCACTTTTCACACACGGGACCAGGGGTGCACTTACTTTTCACACACGGGGCCAGGGGTGCACTTACTTTTCACACACGGGGCCGGAGGTGCACTTACTTTTCACACACGGGGCCGGGGGTGCACTAACTTTTCACACAGAGGACCGGGGGTGCACTTTTCACACACGGTACCTGGGGTGCAATTAATTTTGCACACACGGTGCTGGGGGTGCACTTACTTTTCACACATGGGTCGGGGGTGCACTTACTTTTGCACACAAGTGCCGGAGGTGCACTTACTTTTCACACACGGACCTGGGGTGCACTTACTTTTGCACACACGGGAGGGGGGTGCACTTACTTTTCTCACACGGGTCCGGGGAGTGCACTTACTTTTGCACACACGGGGCCGGGGGGTGCACTTACTATTGCACACACGGGGCCGAGGGTGCGCTTACTTTTGCACACACGGGGTCGGGGGTGCACTTACTTTTGAGCACACGGGGTCGGGGTTGCACTTACTTTTCACACACGGGAGTGGGGGTGCACTTACTTTTCACACACAGGGCCGGGGGTGCATTTAGTTTTCACACACAGGACCAGGTGCAGTTACTTTTCACACACAGGACCGGGGGTGCACTTACTTTATACACACGGGGCCGGGGTGCACTTACGTTTGCATACACGGGGTTGTGGGTTCACTTACTTTTGCACACACAGTGTCGGGGGTGCACTTACGTTTCACACACAGGATCGGTGGTGCACTTTTAACACACGGGACCAGGGGTGCACTTTCTTTTCACACACTGGGCCAGGGGTGCACTTACTTTTCACACACGGGGCCGGAGGTGCACTTACTTTTCACACACGGGGACGGGTGTGCACTTACTTTTCACACAGAGGACCGGGGGTGCACTTACTTTTCACACACGGTACCTGGGGTGCACTTAGTTTTGCACACAAGGGCCGGAGGTGCACTTACTTTTCACACACGGGACCTGGGGTGCACTTACTTTTGCACACACGGGAGGGGAGTGCACTTACTTTTCTCACACGGGTCCGGGGAGTGCACTTACTTTTGCACACACGGGGCCGGGGGGTGCACTTACTTTTGCACACACGGGGCCGAGGGTGCACTTACTTTTGCACACACGGGGCCGGGGGTGCACTTACTTTTGAGCACACGGGGTCGTGGTTGCACTTACTTTTCACACACGGGAGTGGGGGTGCACTTACTTTTCACAAACGGGGCCGGGGGTGCACTTAATTTTCACACTCAGGGCCGGGGGTGCACTTAGTTTTCACACACAGGACTGGGGGTGCACTTACTTTATACACACGGGGCACTTACGTTTGCATACACGGGGTCGGGGTTCACTTACTTTTGCACACACAGGGCTGGGGGTGCACTTACTTTTCACACATGGGCCGGGGGTGCACTTACTTTTGCACACAAGGGCCGGAGGTGCACTTACTTTTCACACACGGGACCTGGGGTGCACTTACTTTTGCACACACGGGAGGGGGGGTGTCATGATCCCAATGGCAGGGGATCACAAAAGGACAAGCACAAAAACAAAACAAGCTCTAGGGTGATGGAACCTGAGCTGACCGCGATCCTGAACCTAAACACACAACTAGCAGTAGCCGGGGAACGTGCCTACGATGATTCCTAGACGTCTCGCGCCAGCCGAAGGATTACCTTCCCCTATTAGAAGAAACACAGACCTCACTTGCCTCCAGAGAAACACCCCACAGAAATAGCAGCCCCCCACATGTAATAACGGTGAAATGAGAGGAAAGCACATACGTAGTTATGAAAATAGAATCAGCAAAAATGAGGCCCGCTAAAGCTAGATAGCAGAGGATACAAAAGTGAACTGCGCGGTCAGCGAAAAACCCTTCAAAAAACCATCCTGAAATTACTTGAACTCATGTGCCAACTCATGGAACATGAGGAGTAATTTCAGCCCACTAGAGCAACCAGCAGCAAGGAATCACATATCAGCAAGCTGGACTAAGACAAAAATAAAGCAAAACGTGGAACAGGAAAATCAAAACTTAGCTTGTCCTGAAGATAACAGACGCAGGGAGCAGAGGTAAAAAGACTGATTACATTGATAGCCGGCGAGGAAATGACAAAAAGGCCAGGTTAAATAGGAAACTCCCATAACCTGATGGAACAGGTGGACACCAGAGACCGCAGAGAACACAAGTCACCCAGTACCATCAGTAACCACCAGAGGGAGCCCATAAACAGAACTCACAACAGTACCCCCCCTTGAGGAGGGGTCACCAAACCCTCACGAGAACCACCAGGGCGGCCAGGATGAGCCCTATGAAAAGCACGGACCAAATCGGCAGCATGAACATCAGAGGCAATCACCCAAGAATTATCCTCCTGACCATAACCCTTCCACTTGACCAAATACTGGAGTTTCCGTCTGGAAACACGAGAATCCAAGATCTTCTCCACAACATACTCCAATTCACCCTCCACCAGCACCGGAGCAGGAGGCTCAAGCGAAGGAACAACAGGTACCTCATACTTCCGCAACAACGACCGATGGAACACATTATGAATAGCAAACGATGCCGGGAGATCCAAACGAAACGACACAGGGTTAAGAATTTCCAAGATCCTATAGGGACCGATGAACCGAGGCTTGAACTTAGGAGAAGAGACCTTCATAGGAACAAAACGAGAAGACAACCACACCAAGTCCCCAACAAGAAGTCGAGGACCCACGCGGCGACGGCGATTAGCAAACTGCTGAGCCCTCTCCTGGGACAACTTCAAATTGTCCACCACATGACTCCAAATCCGATGCAACCTATTCACCACCATGTTCACTCCAGGACAATCAGAAGGCTCCACCTGACCAGAGGAAAAACGAGGATGAAACCCCGAATTACAAAAGAAAGGAGAAACCAAGGTAGCAGAACTAGCCCGATTATTAAGGGCAAACTCGGCAAGCGGCAAAAAGGAAACCCAGTCATCTTGATCAGCAGAAACAAAACACCTTAAATAATTTTCTAAAGTCTGATTAGTTCGTTCCGTCTGGCCATTCGTCTGGGGATGGAATGCAGAAGAAAAGGACAAATCAATGCCCATCTTAGCACAGAACGTCCGCCAAAATCTAGACACAAACTGGGATCCCCTGTCAGAAACGATGTTCTCCGGAATGCCATGCAAACGGACCACGTTTTGAAAAAACAGAGGGACCAACTCAGAGGAAGAAGGTAACTTAGGCAAGGGTACCAGATGAACCATCTTAGAAAAGCGGTCACACACAACCCATATGACAAACATTTTTTGAGAGACAGGGAGAACCGAAATAAAGTCCATGGAAATGTGCGTCCAAGGCCTCTTCGGGATAGGCAAAGGTGACAACAATCCACTGGCCCGAGAACAGCAAGGCTTAGCCCGAGCGCAAACTCCACAAGACTGCACGAAAGAACGCACATCCCTCGACAAGGAAGGCCACCAAAAAGACCTGGCCACCAAGTCTCTAGTACCAAATATTCCAGGATGACCTGCCAACACAGAAGAATGGACCTCGGAGATGACTCTACTGGTCCAATTATCCGGAACAAACAGTCTTTCCGGCGGACAACGATCAGGTTTATCCGCCTGAAACTCCTGCAAAGCACGTCGCAAGTCTGGGGAGACAGCCGACAAAATCACCCCATCCCTAAGGATACCAGTGGGCTCAGAATTTCCAGGGGAGTCAGGCACAAAACTCCTAGAAAGAGCATCCGCCTTCACATTCTTTGAACCTGGCAGGTATGAAACCACAAAATTGAAACGGGAGAAAAACAGTGACCAACGAGCCTGTCTAGGATTCAGACGCTTGGCAGACTCAAGGTACATCAAATTTTTGTGATCAGTCAAGACCAGCACACGATGTCTAGCACCCTCAAGCCAATGACGCCACTCCTCAAATGCCCACTTCATGGCCAAAAGCTCCCGATTACCAACATCATAATTCCATTCAGCGGGCGAAAATTTTCTAGAAAAGAACGCACATGGCTTCATCACTGAGCCATCGGAGCTTCTCTGTGACAAAACCGCCCCCGCTCCGATCTCGGAAGCATCAACCTCAACCTGAAAAGGAAGCGACGTATCTGGCTGACGCAACACAGGAGCAGAAGGAAACCGGCGCTTAAGTTCCTGAGAGGCCTCCACAGCCGCAGGAGACCAATCAGTAACATCAGCACCCTTCTTAGTCAAATCCGTCAAAGGCTTAACAACACTAGAAAAATTAGTTATGAAGCGACGATAAAAATTAGCAAAGCCCAAGAACTTCTGTAGACTCTTAAGAGATGTAGGCTGCGTCCAGTCACAAATAGCCTGAAACGTGACGGGATCCATCTCAATAGTAGAAGGGGAAAATATATACCCCAAAAAGGAAATCTTCTGGACTCCAAAGAGACATTTAGAACCCTTTACAAACAAAGAATTGGCCCACAGGACCTGAAACACCTTCCTGACCTGCTGAACATGAGACTCCCAGTCATCAGAAAAAAACAAAACATCATCCAAATACACGATAATAAATTTATCCAGATATTCACGGAAAATATTGTGCATAAAAGACTGGAAGACAGAAGGAGCATTAGAAAGTCCAAAAGGCATCACCAAATACTCGAAATGGCCCTCAGGCGTATTAAATGCGGTTTTCCACTCATCACCCTGCCTTATCCACACAAGATTATACGCACCCCGAAGATCAATCTTAGTGAACCATTTAGCCCCCTTAATGCGAGCGAACAAATCAGTCAACAATGGCAAAGGATACTGATATTTGACTGTAATCTTATTCAAAAGACGATAATCTATGCAAGGCCTCAAGGAACCATCTTTTTTGGCCACGAAAAAAAAACCTGCTCCCAAAGGGGACGAAGATGGACGGATATGTCCCTTTTCCAAGGACTCCTTAACATAATTCCGCATAGCAGTATGCTCTGGCACTGACAGATTGAACAAACGACCTTTAGGGAATTTACTGCCAGGAATCAAATCTATAGCACAATCGCAATCCCTGTGAGGAGGAAGCGAACTGAGCTTAGGCTCCTCAAAAACCTCCCGATAATCAGACAAAAATACCGGAACCTCAGAAGGAGTAGATGAAGCGATAGAAATCGGAGATGCATCATCATGAACCCCCTGACATCCCCAGCTTAACACAGACATTGTTTTCCAGTCTAGGACTGGGTTATGAGTTTGTAACCATGGCAGACCAAGCACTAAAACATCATGTAAATTATACAGTACCAGGAAGCAAATCACCTCCTGATGAACGGGAGTCATACGCATGGTCACTTGTGTCCAGTACTGAGGTTTATTCATAGCCAAAGGTGTAGAGTCAATTCCTTTCAAAGGAATAGGAACTTCCAGAGGTTCCAGACTAAACCCACAGCGATTGGCAAATGACCAATCCATAAGACTCAGGGCAGCGCCTGAATCCACATAGGCATCGACGGAAATGGATGATAATGAACAAATCAGAGTCACAGACAGAATGAACTTAGACTGTAAAGTACCAATGGCAACAGACTTATCAACCTTTTTTGTGCGTTTAGAGCATGCTGATATAACATGAGCTGAATCACCACAATAAAAACACAATCCATTTTTCCGCCTATAATTTTGCCGTTCACTTCTGGACTGAATTCTATCACATTGCATTATCTCAGGTGCCTGTTCAGAAGACACCGCCAAATGGTTCACAGGTTTGCGCTCCCGTAAACGCCGATCAATCTGAATAGCCATAGTCATGGACTCATTCAGACCTGTAGGCGCCGGGAACCCCACCATAACATCTTTAATGGCCTCAGAAAGGCCATCTCTAAATTTTGCAGCCAGAGCGCACTCATTCCACTGAGTAAGCACCGACCATTTCCGAAATTTCTGACAATATATTTCTGCTTCATCTTGCCCCTGAGAGAGAGCCAATAAAGCTTTTTCAGCCTGAATCTCTAGGTTAGGTTCCTCATAGAGCAAACCCAATGCCAGAAAAAACGCATCCACATTGAGCAACGCAGGATCCCCTGGTGCCAATGCAAATGCCCAATTCTGAGGGTCACCCCGCAGGAAAGATATAACAATCTTGACCTGCTGAGCAGGGTCTCCAGAGGAGCGAGATTTCAAAGAAAGAAACAACTTGCAATTGTTCCTAGAATTCAGAAAACTAGATCTATCTCCAGAAAAAAACTCTGGGATAGGAATTCTAGGTTCAGACATAGGCGTATGTACAACAAAATCTTGTATATTTTGAACCTTAGCAGCAAGATTATTCAGGCTGGAAGCCAAACTCTGGACGTCCATGATAAACAGCTGAGGTCAGAGCCATTCAAGGATTAAGAGGAGGAAAAAAAACAGCCAAGCTGCAATTAAGGCTAGGCAGCAAACACTGAGGAGGGGAAAACAAACAAAAAAAAAACTTCCTCAGACTACTTTTCCTCCTACTTCAGCCAAAACGATGACCAATTTTTTTTGGCCGGCTATACTGTCATGATCCCAATGGCAGGGGATCACAAAAGGACAAGCACAAAAACAAAACAAGCTCTACGGTGATGGAACCTGAGCTGACCGCGATCCTGAACCTAAACACACAACTAGCAGTAGCCGGGGAACGTGCCTACGATGATTCCTAGACTTCTCGCGCCAGCCGAAGGATTACCTTCCCCTATTAGAAGAAACACAGACCTCACTTGCCTCCAGAGAAACACCCCACAGAAATAGCAGCCCCCCACATGTAATAACGGTGAAATGAGAGGAAAGCACATACGTAGTTATGAAAATAGAATCAGCAAAAATGAGGCCCGCTAAAGCTAGATAGCAGAGGATACAAAAGTGAACTGCGCGGTCAGCGAAAAACCCTTCAAAAAACCATCCTGAAATTACTTGAACTCATGTGCCAACTCATGGAACATGAGGAGTAATTTCAGCCCACTAGAGCAACCAGCAGCAAGGAATCACATATCAGCAAGCTGGACTAAGACAAAAATAAAGCAAAACGTGGAACAGGAAAATCAAAACTTAGCTTGTCCTGAAGATAACAGACGCAGGGAGCAGAGGTAAAAAGACACGCTGATTACATTGATAGCCGGCGAGGAAATGACAAAAAGGCCAGGTTAAATAGGAAACTCCCATAACCTGATGGAACAGGTGGACACCAGAGACCGCAGAGAACACAAGTCACCCAGTACCATCAGTAACCACCAGAGGGAGCCCAAAAACAGAACTCACAACAGGGGTGCACTTACTTTTCACACATGGGGTTGGGGTGCACTTACTTTGCACACACAGGGTCGGGGTTTCACTTACTTTTGCACACACGGGGCTGGGGGTGCACTTACTTTTCACACAGGGGCCGGGGGTGCACTTACTTTTGCACACAAGGGCCGGGGGTGCACTTACTTTTCACACACGGGAACGGGGGTGCACTTACTTTTCACACACAAGGCCAGGGGTGCACTTATTTTTCACACACGGGGCCAGGTGTGCACTTACTTTTCACACACGGGGCTGAAGATGCACTTAATTTTGCACACACTGGGCCGGGGGTGCACTTACTTTTGCACACTCGTGGGCGGGAGTGCCCTTACTTTTGCACACACTGGGTCGGGGGTGCACTTACTTTTCACACACGGGAACGGGGGTGCACTTACTTTTGCACACACGGGGTCAGGGGTGCACTTACTTTTCACCCACGGGACCGGGGGTGCACTTACTTTTCACCCACGGGATTGGGGGTGCACTTACTTTTCCCAAACAGGACCGGGTGCACTTACTTTTCAGACATGGGATCGGGGGAGCACTTACTTTGCACACACGGGGCCAGGGGTTCACTTACTTTTGCACACACGGGCCGGGGATGCACTTACTTTTTACACACGGGATTGGGGGTGCACTTACTTTTCACAAACAGGACCAGGTGCACTTACTTTTCAGACATGGGATCGGGGGTGCACTTACTTTGCACACACGGGGCCAGGGGTTCACTTACTTTTGCACACAAGGGCCGGGGATGCACTTACTTTTTACACACGGGACCGGGGGTGCACTTACTTTTCAAACACGAAACCGGGGTGCACTTTTCACACACGGGGTCGGGGGTGCACTTACTTTTCACACACGAGGCTGAAGATGCACTTAATTTTGCACACACTGGGCCGGGGGTGCACTTACTTTTGCACACTCGTGGGCGGGAGTGCCCTTACTTTTGCACACACTGGGTCGGGGGTGCACTTACTTTTCACACACGGGGTCGGGGGTGCACTTTTTTTTCACACACGGGGCTGGTGATGCATTTAATTTTGCACACACGGGGCCGGGGGTGCACTTACTTTTGCACACTCGTGGCCGGGAGTGCCCTTACTTTTGCACACACTGGGTCGGGGGTGCACTTACTTTTCACACACGGGAACGGGGGTGCACTTACTTTTCACACACGGGGTCGGGGGTGCACTTAATTTTCACACACAGGGCTGGGGGTGCACTTGCTTTTGCACACACGGGGCCGGGGGTGCACTTACTTTTGCACACACGGTGTCGGGGGTGCACTTACTTTTGCACACACGGGGCCGGGGGTGCACTTACTTTTGCACACACAGGGCCTGGGGTCCACTTACTTTTGCACACACGGGGCCAGGGGTTCACTTACTTTTGCACACAAGGGCCGGGGGTGCACTTACTTTTCACACATGGGCCGGGGGTGCACTTACTTTTGCACACAAGGGCCGGAGGTGCACTTACTTTTCACACACGGGACCTGGGGTGCACTTACTTTTGCACACACGGGAGGGGGGTCCACTCACTTTTCACACATGGGGTCGGGGTGCACTTACTTTGCACACACAGGGCCGGAGCTTCACTTACTTTTGCACACACGGGGCTGGGGGTGCACTTACTTTTCACACAGGGCCGGGGGTGCACTTACTTTTCACACACGGGACCGGGGGTGCACTTACTTTTCACACACAAGGCCAGGGGTGCACTTATTTTTCACACACGGGGCCAGGGGTGCACTTACTTTTCTCACACGGGTCCGGAGAGTGCATTTACTTTTGCACACACGGGGCCAGGGGGGCACTTACTTTTGCACACACGGGGCCGAGGGTGCACTTACTTTTGCACACACGGGGCCAAGGGTGCACTTACTTTTGCACACACGGGGTCAGGGGTGCACTTACTTTTCACCCACGGGACCGGGGGTGCACTTACTTTTCACCCACGGGATTGGGGGTGCACTTACTTTTCACAAACAGGACCGGGTGCACTTACTTTTCAGACATGGGATCGGGGGTGCACTTACTTTGCTCACACGGGGCCAGGGGTTCACTTACTTTTGCATACACAGGCCGGGGATGCACTTACTTTTTACACACGGGATTGGGGGTGCACTTACTTTTCACAAACAAGACCGGGTGCACTTACTTTTCAGACATGGGATCGGGGGTGCACTTACTTTTCACACACAGGGCCGGGGGTGCAGTTACTTTTTACACACGGGACCGGGGGTGCACTTACTTTTTACACACAGGGCCGGGGGTGCACTTTCTTTTAACACACGGGACCAAGGGTGCACTTACTTTTCACACACGAAACCGGGGTGCACTTTTCACACACGGGGTCGGGGGTGCACTTACTTTTCACACACGGGGCTAGGGATGCACTTAATTTTGCACACACGGGCCGGGGGTGCACTTACTTTTGCACACTCGTGGCCGGGAGTGCCCTTACTTTTCACACACGGGGCCAGGGGTGCACTTACTTTTCACACACGGGGCCGGGGGTGCACTTACTTTTCACACACAGGACCTGGGTGCACTTACTTTTGCACACACGGTGCTGGGGGTGTACTTACTTTTCACACATGGGTCGGGGGTGCACTTACTTTTTCACACAAGGGCCGGAGGTGCACTTACTTTTCACACACGGGACCTGGGGTGCACTTACTTTTGCACACACAGGAGGGGGGTGCACTTACTTTTCTCACACGGGTTCGGGGAGTGCACTTACTTTTGCACACACGGGGTCGGGGGGTGCACTTACTTTTGGACACACGGGGCCGAGTGTGCACTTACTTTTGCACACACGGGGCAGGGGGTGTACTTACTTTTGGGCACACGGGGTCGGGGTTGCACTTACTTTTCACACATGGGAGTGGGGGTGCACTTACTTTTCACAAACGGGGCCGGGGGTGCACTTAATTTTCACACACAGGGCCGGGGGTGCACTTAGTTTTCACACACAGGACCGGGTGCACTTACTTTATACACACGGGGCCAGTGCACTTATGTTTGCATACATGGGGTCGGGGGTTCACTTACTTTTGCACACACAGGGTCGAGGGTGCACTTGCGTTTCACACACAGGATCGGTGGTGCAATTTTCACACACGGGATCAGGGGTGCACTTACTTTTCACACACGGGGCCGGGGGTGCACTTACTTTTCACACACATGGCCGGTGGTGCACTTACTTTTCACACACAGGACCGG
Organism: Ranitomeya imitator; assembly: GCF_032444005.1. Lineage (NCBI taxonomy): Eukaryota > Metazoa > Chordata > Amphibia > Anura > Dendrobatidae > Ranitomeya > Ranitomeya imitator. The sequence goes on along the minus strand of NC_091285.1, from coordinate 99,509,490 downwards.
GGGTGCACTTACTTTTCACACACAGGACCTGGGGTGCACTTACTTTTGCACACACGGGGTCAGGGGTGCACTTACTTTTCACACACGGGGCCAGGGGTTCACTTACTTTTGCACACACGGGGCCAGGGGTGCACTTACTTTTGCACGCAAGGGCCGGGGATGCGCTTACTTTTTACACACGGGATCGGGGGTGCACTTACTTTCCACACACAGGGCCGGGGGTGCACTTTCTTTTCACACACGGGACCAAGGGTGCACTTACTTTTCACACACGGGACCGGGGTGCACTTTTCACACACGGGGTAGGGGGTGCACTTACTTTTCACACACGGGGCTGGGGGTGCACTTAATTTTCCACACACGGGGCCGGGGGTGCACTTACTTTTGCACACTCGTGGCCGGGAGTGCACTGACTTTTGCACACACTGGGCCAGGGGTGCACTTACTTTTCACACACGGGAACGGGGGTGCACTTACTTTTCACACACGGGGCCGGGGGTGCACTTAATTTTCACACACAGGGCCGGGGGTGCACTTACTTTTCACACACAGGACCGAGGGTGCACTTACTTTTCACACACAGGACCGGGTGCATTTACTTTTCACACACAGGACCCGGGGTACACTTTTCACACATGGGATCGGGGGTGCACTTACTTTATACACACGGGGCCGGGGTGTACTTACGTTTGCACACACGGGGGCAGGGTTTCACTTACTTTTGGACCAGGGGTGCACTTACTTTTCACACACGGGAGCGGGGGTGCACTTACTTTTCACACACAGGATCGGGGGTGCACTTACTTTTCACACACAGGACCGGGGGTGCACTCACTTTTCACACACGGGAGGGGGGATGCACTTACTTTTCACACACAGGGCCGGGTGCACTTACTTTGCACACACAGGGCTGAGGGTGCACTTACTTTTCACACACGGGAGCGGGGGTGCACTTACTTTTCACACACGGGACCAGGGGTGCACTTACTTTTCACACACGGGGTCGGGATGTACTTTTCACACACAGGACCGGGGGTGCACTTACTTTTCACACACAGGACCGAGGGTGCACTTTTCACACACATGGCCGGTGGTGCACTTGTTTTTCACACACAGGACTGGGGGTGCACTTACTTTTCACACACAGGACCGGGGGTGCACTTTTCACACACAGGACCGGGGGTGCACTTATCACACACAGGACAGGGGGTGCACTTACTTTTCACACATGGGAGGGGGGTGCACTTACTTTGCACACACGGGGCCGGGGTGCACTTTCTTTGCACACACGGGGCTGGGGGTTCACTTACTTTTGCACACAGGGGGTCTGGGGTGCACTTACTTTTCACACACAGGGTCGGGGGTGCACTTACTTTTCACACACGGGAGCGGGGGTGCACTTACTTTTGCACATTAGGGCCGGGGTTGCAGTTACTTTTCACACACGGGATCGGGGGTGCACTTATTTTTCACACACAAGGCCAGTGGTGCACTTACTTTTCACACTCGGGAGTGGGGGTGCACTTACTTTTCACACAAGGGACCAGGGGTGCACTTACTTTTCACACACAGGACCAGGGTGCATTTACTTTTCAAACACAGGACCAAGGGTGCACTTACTTTTGCACACACGGGGCCGGGGGTGCACTTACTTTTGCACACACGGGACCGGGGGTGCACTTACTTTTGCACACACGGTGTCGGGGGTGCACTTACTTTTGCACACACGGGACCGGGGTGCACTTACTTTTGCACACATGTGTCCTGGGGTGCACTTACTTTTGCACACACGGGGCTGGGGGTGCACTTACTTTTGCACACACGGGGTCAGGGGTGCACTTACTTTTCACACACGGGACCGGGGGTGCACTTACTTTTCACAAACGGGGCCGGGGGTGCACTTAATTTTCACACACAGGGCCGAGGGTGCACTTACTTTTCACACACAGGACCGAGGGTGCACTTAGTTTTCACACACAGGACCGGGTGCACTTAGTTTTCACACACAGGACCGGGGGTGCACTTACTTTATACACGGGGGGCCGGGGTGCACTTACATTTGCATACACGGGGTTGGGTTTTCACTTTCTTTTGCACACACAGGGTCGGGGGTGCACTTACGTTTCACACACAGGATCGGTGGTGCACTTTTCACACACGGGACCAGGGGTGCACTTACTTTTCACACACGGGGCCAGGGGTGCACTTACTTTTCACACACGGGGTCGGGGGTGCACTTACTTTCACACACATGGCCGGTGGTGCACTTACTTTTCACACACAGGACCGGGGGTGCACTTACTTTTCACACACAGGACCTGGGGTGCACTTACTTTTGCACACACGGGGCTGGGGGTGCACTTACTTTTCACACACAGGGCCGGGTGCACTTACTTTGCACACACAGGACTGAGGGTGCACTTACTTTTCACACACGGGAGCGGGGGTGCACTTACTTTTCACACACGGGACCAGGGGTGCACTTACTTTTCACACACGGGGTCGGGGGTGCACTTTTCACACACAGGACCGGGGGTGCACTTACTTTTCACACACAGGACCGGGGGTGCACTTTTCACACACATGGCCGGTGGTGCACTTGTTTTTTACACACAGGACTGGGGGTGCACTTACTTTTCACACACAGGACCGGGGGTGCACTTTTCACACACAGGACCGGGGGTGCACTTACTTTTCACACATGGGAGGGGGGTGCACTTACTTTGCACACACGGGGCCGGGGTGCACTTACTTTGCACACACGGGGCTGGGGGTTCACTTACTTTTGCACACAGGGGGTCGGGGGTGCACTTACTTTTCACACACAGGGTCGGGGTGCACTTACTTTTCACACACGGGAGCGGGGGTGCACTTATTTTTCACACACAAGGCCAGGGGTGCACTTACTTTTCACACTCGGGAGTGGGGGGTGCACTTACTTTTCACACAAGGGACCAGGGGTGCACTTACTTTTCACACACAGGACCAGGGTGCATTTACTTTTCACACACAGGACCAAGGGTGCACTTACTTTTGCACACACGGGGCCGGGGGTGCACTTACTTTTCCACACACGCACTTACTTTTGCACACACGGTTTCGGGGGTGCACTTACTTTTGCACACACGGGGCCGGGGTGCACTTACTTTTGCACACATGTGTCCTGGGGTGCACTTACTTTTTCACACACGGGGCTGGGGGTGCACTTTTGCACACACGGGGTCAGGGGTGCACTTACTTTTCACACACGGGACCAGGGGTGCACTTACTTTTCACAAACGGGGCCGGGGATGCACTTAATTTTCACACACAGGGCCGAGGGTGCACTTACTTTTCACACACAGGACCGAGGGTGCACTTAGTTTTCACACACAGGACCGGGTGCACTTAGTTTTCACACACAGGACCGGGGGTGCACTTACTTTATACACACGGGGCCGGGGTGCACTTACATTTGCATACACGGGGACGGGTTTTCACTTTCTTTTGCACACACAGGGTCGGGGGTGCACTTACGTTTCACACACAGGATCGGTGGTGCACTTTTCACACATGGGACCAGGGGTGCACTTACTTTTCACACACGGGGCCAGGGGTGCACTTACTTTTCACACACGGGTCGGGGGTGCACTTACTTTCACACACATGGCCGGTGGTGCACTTACTTTTCACACACAGGACCGGGGGTGCACTTACTTTTCACACACAGGACATGGGGTGCACTTACTTTTGCACACACGGGGCTGGGGGTGCACTTACTTTTCACACATGGGCCGGGGCTGCACTTACTTTTGCACACAAGGGTGGGAGGTGCACTTACTTTTCACACACGGGACCTGGGGTGCACTTACTTTTGCACACACAGGAGGGGGTGCACTTACTTTTCACAGATGGGGTCGGGGTGAACTTACTTTGCACACACAGGGCCGGGGCTTCACTTACTTTTGCACACACGGGGCCGGGGGTGCACTTACTTTTCACACATGGGCCGGGGGTGCACTTACTTTTGCACACAAGGGCCAGGGGTGCACTTACTTTTCACACACAGGACCGGGGGTGCACTTACTTTTGCACACACAGGGCCGGGGGTGCACTTACTTTTGCACACACGGGGTCAGGGGTGCACTTACTTTTCACCCACGGGATCGGGGGTGCACTTACTTTTCACCCACGGGACTGGGGGTGCACTTACTTTTCACCCACGGGATTGGGGGTCCACTTACTTTTCACACACAGGACCGGGTGCACTTACTTTTCAGACATGGGATCGGGGGTGCACTTACTTTGCACACACGGGGCCAGGGGTTCACTTACTTTTGCACACACGGGGCCGGGAGTGCACTTACTTTTGCACACAAGGGCCGGGGATGCACTTACTTTTCACACACTGGGCTGGGGGTGCACTTAATTTTGCACACACCGGGCCGGGGGTGCACTTACTTTTGCACATCGTGGCCGGGAGTGCACTTACTTTTGCACACTCGTGGCCGGGGATGCACTTACTTTTTACACACGTGAGCGGGGGTGCACTTATTTTTCACACACAGGGCTGGGGGTGCACTTTTTTTTCACACAAAGGAACCAAGGGTGCACTTACTTTTCACACACGGGACCGGGGTGCACTTTTCACACACGGGGTCGGGGGTGCACTTACTTTTCACCCACGGGGCTGGGGGTGCACTTAATTTTGCACACACTGGGTCGGGGGTGCACACTCGTGGCCGGGAGTGCACTTACTTTTGCACACAATGGGCCGGGGGTGCACTTACTTTTCACACACGGGAACGGGGGTGCACTTACTTTTCACACACGGGGCCCGGGGTGCACTTAATTTTCACACACAGGGCCGGGGGTGCTCTTACTTTTCACACACAGGACTGAGGGTGCACTTACTTTATACACGGGGCCAGGGTGCACTTACTTTTCACACAGGGGAGCGAGGGTGCACTTACTTTTGCACACTAGGGCCGGGGTTGCAGTTACTTTTCACACACGAGACCGGGGGTGCACTTACTTTTCACACACGAGGCCAGGGGTGCACTTACTTTTCACACACAGGACCAGGGGTGCATTTAGTAACATAGTAACATAGTAACATAGTTAGTAAGGCCGAAAAAAGACATTTGTCCATCCAGTTCAGCCTATATTCCATCATAATAAATCCTCAGATCTACGTCCTTCTACAGAACCTAATAATTGTATGATACAATATTGTTCTGCTCCAGGAAGACATCCAGGCCTCTCTTGAACCCCTCGACTGAGTTCGCCATCACCACCTCCTCAGGCAAGCAATTCCAGATTCTCACTGCCCTAACAGTAAAGAATCCTCTTCTATGTTGGTGGAAAAACCTTCTCTCCTCCAGACGCAAAGAATGCCCCCTTGTGCCCGTCACCTTCCTTGGTATAAACAGATCCTCAGCGAGATATTTGTATTGTCCCCTTATATACTTATACATGGTTATTAGATCGCCCCTCAGTCGTCTTTTTTCTAGACTAAATAATCCTAATTTCGCTAATCTATCTGGGTATTGTAGTTCTCCCATCCCCTTTATTAATTTTGTTGCCCTCCTTTGCAGAGGCGTATCTAGGGTTTCTGGCACCCGGGGCAAGAATTCATTTCGGCGCCCCCCCCAGGACATATGTGATTTTCACACTTAGTCATGTACCCACGAGCTCCTCTCCCTAATGCTCTCAATATTCAGTGAAAAACTGAGAGAAGCAGAAGAGAAGCTCGTTGTCACAGGACCACAAGTCTGAAAGTCGCATATGAGTGAAGTGTCCATGTGACGACTACTGGAACCTGCAGAGCTGAATCCTGACATCGCAGCTTCTGAATTCTTTTAGGATTCTCCCTTGCCGGTGGACGGTCATGTCAGCAAAAGCATGTGATTAGTATACTTCTGACCACATTCCGACTAGACGTGCCGGCCTCGCTCAGTTCATTTTCATTGAGTGAGGCCACACATGTCTAGTCAGCACGTGACCGCATGTATGTAAATCACCAGCACGAGAGAATCCTGACAGCGTGCAGGGCGCACTGTGAGAATTCAGAAGTCTGCAGTCACAAAGAATGACTGCAGACTCATTACAAACCTGGACAACCCCTTTAATGCTCCTAACATAAATAAAAACATGAGTTAGTCAGTATCACAATGTTATGATTAGGTAATTCAGAACCACAATGGACCTTGAAGTTCAGAGCACACAAGTGACCTGACAAAACCCACAAAACATAGGACGAGCTCTGAGACGTGGGAACTCTGCTGACCGCAATCCCTAATCCTATAATACCACACTAAAGGTAGCCGTGGAGCGCTCCTGACAGACCTAGGCGCCTCGGGCACAGCCTGAGAAACTAGCTAGCCCTGAAGGTAGAAAAATAAGCCTACCTTGCCTCAGAGAAATTCCCCAAAGGAAAAGGCAGCCCCCCACATATAATGACTGTGAGTAAGATGAAAATACAAACACAGAGATGAAATAGGTTTAGCAAAGTGAGGCCCGACTTACTGAATAGATCGAGGACAGGAAAGATAGCTTTGCGGTCAACACAAAAACCTGCAAACAACCACGCAGAGGGGCAAAAAGACCCTCCGCACCGACTAACGGTACGGAGGTGCTCCCTCTGCGTCTCAGAGCTTCCAGCAAGCAAGCAAAACCCAAAAAGCAAGCTGGACAGAAAATATAGCAACAAAATAAACACAAGCAGACTTAGCTTATGCTGAGCAGACAGGCCACAGGAAAGATCCAGGAGGAAGCAAGACCAACACTAGAACATTGACTGGAGGCCAGGAGCAAAGCACTAGGTGGAGTTAAATAGAGCAACACCTTACGACTTCACCACATCACCTGAGGAAGGAAACTCAGAAGCCGCAGTACCACTTGTGACCACAGGAGGGAGCTCTGCCACAGAATTCACAACACACAAATAACATTTACATCCAGGTACCTTATAGATGTCGTCATCTCTGGAGTCGTTCTACTTCTTTTCTTCATCTTGTCCAGACCCCATGATGAGTTTTCTCATCCACAGCCGTCTCTGCAGACTTCCATCTTGTCCGCTCTTTTGCAGAAAATCTCCACATGACGCCCTTAAAGATACAAGTGTCATTATAATGCTCCTGAATAAAAAATTGCCCCTCACTATATTGTCTGCCCAAAATATGACCCCCACACTGTCCCTCTTATGGTACATACTCTTCACTCTAACCTCTCCTTTCCATACCGGTCCCCTCTTCACCCTGTCCTCTCACACTGTGTCCCCCTCTATAGGGCCCAGTATTTGTACTGTACTCTGATTACACTCCCCCCTCCTTGGTATACCGTCCTCTGCTGGCTGTGCCCTTACACTGTCCCCTCATTCTACACCCCTACTGCTCAGTTTCTATTCTGTGCCCACTCACTTTTCTCCCGCATACTGTCTCCTCACACTATTCCCTTCCCTCCTCATACTGTCTCCTCTCACATCCCTCCTGTTCACCAAACTGTCTCCTCATATATTTACCCCCTCGCTTTCTATACTGCCTGCTCACCTGACTCCCTATATTGTGTCTGCACACATCCCATCACCCTCACTCCCCGTACTCTGTCCACATACATTTTTCACATTGCTACTCATACTGTGTCCACATACATTCCCCCGTTCGCTCCTCATACTGTCTGCACCCATCCCCCATACTGTTTCCTCAGATATGCCCCCCATTCTCCTGAACTGTTTCCTCATATATGCCCATTATTTTCCTCTACCCCACCCCATCATTGCTCTCTTCACCACCTCCATCTTTACTTTCTCCACCACCACTATAATTGCTTTCTCCCCCACCACCCCATAATTTCCCATTCCACCACCTCCATCATTTCCTCCTTTGCCTTTTCTACCATATCCATCATTTTCTTTTCCCCCACCATCTCCATCTTTGCCCTTTCCACCACCATCATCATTGTCCTTTCCACCATCACCATACTTGCCCATTCCACCACCTCCATCATTTTCTCCCCCTCCAATATCATCAGTGTGCTTTCCACCACCACCATCCTTGTCCATTCTACTACCTCCATCATTTCTTCCCCCCCTCATTATTGCCCATTCCACCACATCCATCATTTCCTCCTCCCCCTCCATCCCAATTATTGCCCTCTCCCCGTCAGTCCCATCATTGCCCTCGCCTCTCCTCTCCGTACACACACAAAACCATTTACGTCTCTGCACATTCACCCGCAGCGCTACGCATGCACGCACAAACACACACACACACACTGAGTACAGTAATGTAATGGCCACACCTAGTTACTCCTACACACGTGGCTGAGCTCCGTACACCTTGCACACACGGCTCCGCTCCGTACACACGTGGCTCCACTCCATACACCTCGTATACACACGGCTCAGCTCCGTACACCTTGCACACACGGCTCCGCTCCGTACACCTCGTACACACACGACTCCGCTATGTACACCTCGTACACACACGGCTCCGCTATGTACACCTTGCACACACGCAGTTCAGCTCTGTACACCTCGTACACACACACACGGCTCCGCTCCGTACACACACACACGGCTCCGCTCCGTACACACACACACACGGCTCCGCTCCGTACACACACACACGGCTCCGCTCCGTACACACACACACGGCTCCGCTCCGTACACACACACACGGCTCCGCTCCGTACACACACACACGGCTCCGCTCTGTACACACACGGCTCCGCTCCGTACACACACACAGCTCTGCTCCGTACACATATGGCTCCGCTCCGTACACACATGGCTCCGCTCCGTACACACATGGCTCCGCTCCGTACACACACACACGGCTCTGCTCCGTACACACACACAGCTCTGCTCCGTACACACATGGCCCCGCTCCGTACACACATGGCTCCGCTCCATACACACACACGGCTCCGCTCCGTACACACACACGGCTCCGCTCCGTAAACACACACGGCTCCGCTCCGTACACACACGGCTCCGCTCCGTACACACACACACAACTCCGCACCGTACACACACACGGCTCCGCTCCGTACACACACGGCTCCGCTCCGTACACACACACACAACTCCGCTCCGTACACACACACGGCTCCGCTCCGTACACACACACGGCTCCGCTCCGTAAACACACACGGCTCCGCTCCGTACACACACGGCTCCGCTCCGTACACACACACACGGCTCCGCTCCGTACACACACACACGGCTCCGCTCCGTACACACACACACGGCTCCGCTCCGTACACACACACACGGCTCCGCTCTGTACACACACGGCTCCGCTCCGTACACACACACAGCTCTGCTCCGTACACATATGGCTCCGCTCCGTACACACATGGCTCCGCTCCGTACACACATGGCTCCGCTCCGTACACACACACACGGCTCTGCTCCGTACACACACACAGCTCTGCTCCGTACACACATGGCCCCGCTCCGTACACACATGGCTCCGCTCCATACACACACACGGCTCCGCTCCGTACACACACACGGCTCCGCTCCGTAAACACACACGGCTCCGCTCCGTACACACACGGCTCCGCTCCGTACACACACACACAACTCCGCACCGTACACACACACGGCTCCGCTCCGTACACACACACGGCTCCGCTCCGTACACACACACGGCTCCGCTCCGTACACACACACGGCTCCGCTCCGTAAACACACACGGCTCCGCTCCGTACACACACGGCTCCGCTCCGTACACACACACACAACTCCGCTCCGTACACACACACGGCTCCGCTCCGTACACACACACACACGGCTCCGCTCCGTACACACACACACGGCTCCGCTCCGTACACACACACACGACTCCGCTCCGTACACACACACGGCTCCGCTCCGTACACACACACACGGCTCCGCTCCGTACACACACACACGGCTCCGCTCTGTACACACACGGCTCCGCTCCGTACACACACACATGGCTCCGCTCCGTACACACATGGCTCCGCTCCGTACACACATGGCTCCGCTCCGTACACACAAACACGGCTCTGCTCCGTACACACACACGGCTCCGCTCCGTACACACACACGGCTCCGCTCCGTAAACACACACGGCTCCGCTCCGTACACACATGGCTCCGCTCCGTACACACACGGCTCCGCTCCGTACACACACACACAACTCCGCTCCGTACACACACACGGCTCCGCTCTGTACACAGACACGGCTCCGCTCCGTACACCTTGCACACACGGCTTCCGCTCTGTACACCTAGTACACACATGGCTCTGCTACATCCACACAAACCACTCCTGACCCTTACCCTCGTCCAGCACCGAGCACCATGACAATCAGCAGAGTCCTGCACTACACAGAAGCCCTTCATCATGTGACTCCTGACTCCTCCCCCCCCGTGACCTCATCACAGGTCCTGTGAGCACAGAGCTGCACAAGCAATAGCTGTGGTGTGCGGCTCTCTGCGGTGCAGGGGCTCTGCTCAGCTGCGGGACAAGTGCAGTCCCACCCGAGCCTCCTTGGACCGCCGCATCATCAGGCGGCCCGCTGGCGCCCCCCTGTCGGCTGCGCCCGGGGCACATGCCCCGGCTGCCCCCCCCTGGATACGCCACTGCTCCTTTGTACTCTCTCTAGTTCCATTATATCCTTCATGAGCACCGGTGCCCAAAACTGGACACAGTACTCCATGTGCGGTCTAACTAGGGATTTGTACAGAGGCAGTATAATGCTCTCATCATGTGTATCCAGACCTCTTTTAATGCACCCCATGATCCTGTTTGCCTTGGCAGCTGCTGCCTGGCACTGGCTGCTCCAGGTAAGTTTATCATTAACTAGGATCCCCAAGTCCTTCTCCCTGTCAGATTTACCCAGTGGTTTCCCATTCAGTGTGTAATGGTGATATTGATTCCTTCTTCCCATGTGTATAACCTTACATTTATCATTGTTAAACCTCATCTGCCACCTTTCAGCCCAAGTTTCCAACTTATCCAGATCCATCTGTAGCAGAATACTATCTTCTCTTGTATTAACTGCTTTACATAGTTTTGTATCATCTGCAAATATCGATATTTTACTGTGTAAACCTTCTACCAGATCATTAATGAATATGTTGAAGAGAACAGGTCCCAATACCGACCCCTGTGGTACCCCACTGGTCACATCGACCCAGTTAGAGACTATACCATTTATAACCACCCTCTGCTTTCTATCACTAAGCCAGTTACTAACCCATTTACACACATTTTCCCCCAGACCAAGCATTCTCATTTTGTGTACCAACCTCTTGTGCGGCACAGTATCAAACGCTTTGGAAAAATCGAGATATACCACGTCCAATGACTCACCGTGGTCCAGCCTATAGCTTACCTCTTCATAAAAACTGATTAGATTGGTTTGACAGGAGCGATTTCTCATAAACCCATGCTGATATGGAGTTAAACAGTTATTCTCATTGAGATAATCCAGAATAACATCCCTCAGAAACCCTTCAAATATTTTACCAACAATAGAGGTTAGACTTACTGGCCTATAATTTCCAGGTTCACTTTTAGAGCCCTTTTTGAATATTGGCACCACATTTGCTATGCGCCAGTCCTGCGGAACAGATCCTGTCGCTATAGAGTCCCTAAAAATAAGAAATAATGGTTTATCTATTACATTACTTAGTTCCCTTAGTACTCGTGGGTGTATGCCATACGGACCCGGAGATTTATCTATTTTAATCTTATTTAGCCGATTTCGCACCTCTTCTTGGGTTAGATTGATGACCCTTACTTTTACTTTTCACACACAGCACCAGGGGTGCACTTACTTTTGCACACATGGGGTCGGGGGTGCACTTACTTTTGCACACACGTGGCTGGGAGTGCACTTAATGTTGCACACACTGGGCCGGGGGTGCACTTACTTTTCACACACGGGAACGGGGGTGCACTTACTTTTCACACACGGGGCCGGGGGTGCACTTACTTTTCACACACAGGGCTGGGGGTGCACTTACTTTTCACACACAGGACCGAGGGTGCACTTAGTTTTCACACACAGGACCGGGTGCACTTACTTTTCACACACAGGACCTGGGGTGCACTTTTCACACACGGGGTCAGGGGTGCACTTACTTTTCACACACGGGGCTAGGGGTGCACTTAATTTTGCACGCACGGGGCCGGGGGTGCACTTACTTTTGCACATCGTGGCCGGGAGTGCACTTACTTTTGCACACTCGTGGCCGGGGATGCACTTACTTTTTACACACATGACCGGGGGTGCACTTATTTTTCACACACAGGGCTGGGGGTGCACTTTTTTTTCACACAAAGGAACCAAGGGTGCACTTACTTTTCACACACGGGATCGGGGTGCACTTTTCACACACGGGGTCGGGGGTGCACTTACTTTTCACACACGGGGCCAGGGTGCACTTACTTTTCACACACGGGAGCGGGGGTGCACTTACTTTTGCACACTAGGGCCGGGGTTGCAGTTACTTTTCACACACGGGACCGGGGGTGCACTTACTTTTCACACACGAGGCCAGGGGTGCACTTACTTTTCACACACAGGACCAGGGGTGCATTTACTTTTCACACACAGCACCAGGGGTGCACTTACTTTTGCACACATGGGGTCGGGGGTGCACTTACTTTTGCACACACGTGGCTGGGAGTGCACTTAATGTTGCACACACTGGGCCGGGGGTGCACTTACTTTTCACACACGGGAACGGGGGTGCACTTACTTTTCACACACGGGGCTGGGGGTGCACTTACTTTTCACACACGGGGCCGGGGGTGCACTTACTTTTCACACACAGGGCTGGGGGTGCACTTACTTTTCACACACAGGACCGAGGGTGCACTTAGTTTTCACACACAGGACCGGGTGCACTTACTTTTCACACACAGAACCTGGGGTGCACTTTTCACACACGGGGTCAGGGGTGCACTTACTTTTCACACACGGGGCTAGGGGTGCACTTAATTTTGCACACACGGGGCCGGGGGTGCACTTACTTTTGCACATCGTGGCCGGGAGTGCACTTACTTTTGCACACTCGTGGCCGGGGATGCACTTACTTTTTACACACATGACCGGGGGTGCACTTATTTTTCACACACAGGGCTGGGGGTGCACTTTTTTTTCACACAAAGGAACCAAGGGTGCACTTACTTTTCACACACGGGACCGGGGTGCACTTTTCACACACGGGGTCGGGGGTGCACTTACTTTTCACACACGGGGCTGGGGTGCACTTAATTTTGCACACACGGGGTCGGGGGTGCACACTCGTGGCCGGGAGTGCACTTACTTTTGCACACAATGGGCCGGGGGTGCACTTACTTTTCACACACGGGGCCTGGGGTGCACTTAATTTTCACACACAGGACTGAGGGTGCACTTACTTTATACACACGGGGCCAGGGTGCACTTACTTTTCACACACGGGAGCGGGGGTGCACTTACTTTTGCACACTAGGGCCGGGGTTGCAGTTACTTTTCACACACGGGATTGGGGGTGCACTTACTTTTCACACACGAGGCCAGGGGTGCACTTACTTTTCACACACAGGACCAGGGGTGCATTTACTTTTCACACACAGCACCAGGAGTGCACTTACTTTTGCACACACGGGGTTGGGGGTGCACTTACTTTTGCACACACGGGGCCAGGGGTGCACTTACTTTTGCACACACGGGGCCGGGGGTGCACTTACTTTTGCACACACGGGATCAGGGGTGCACTTACTTTTCACACACGGGACCGGGGGTGCACTTACTTTTCACACACAGGACCGAGGGTGCACTTAGTTTTCACACACAGGTCCGGGTGCACTTACTTTTCACACACAGAATCGGGGGTGCACTTTTCACACACGGGAGCGGGGATGCACTTACTTTATACACACGGGGCCGGGGTGCACTTACGTTTGCACACACGGGGCTGGGGGTTCTCTTACTTTTGCACGCACGGGGCCGGGGGTGCTCTTACTTTTGCACACACGGTATCGGGGGTGCACTTACTTTTCACCCACGGGATCGGGGGTGCACTTACTTTTCACCCACGGGACCGGGGGTGCACTTACTTTTCACCCACGGGATTGGGGGTGCACTTTCTTTTCACACACAGGACCGGGTGCACTTACTTTTCACACATGGGATCAAGGGTGCACTTACCTTGCACACACGGGGCCGGGGGTTCACTTACTGTTGCACACACGGGGTCGGGGGTGCACTTACTTTTGCACACAAGGGCCGGGGATGCACTTACTTTTTACACACGGGACCGGGGGTGCACTTACTTTTCACACACAGGGCCGGGCGCACTTACTTTATACACACGGGGCCAGGGTGCACTTACGTTTGCATACACGGAGTCGGGGGTTCACTTACTTTTGCACACACAGGGTCGGGGGTGCACTTTTCACACACGGGACTAGGGGTGCACTTACTTTTCACACACGGGGCCAGGGGTGCACTTACTTTTCACACACGGGGCCGGAGGTGCACTTACTTTTCACACACGGGGCCGGGGGTGCACTTACTTTTCTCACAGAGGACCGGGGGTGCACTTACTTTTCACACACGGTACCTGGGGTGCAATTACTTTTGCACACACGGTGCTGGAGGTGCACTTACTTTTCACACATGGGTCGGGGGTGCACTTACTTTTGCACACAAGGGCCGGAGGTGCACTTACTTTTCACACACGGGACCTGGGGTGCACTTACTTTTGCACACACGGGAGGGGGGTGCACTTACTTTTCTCACACGGGTCCGGGGAGTGCACTTACTTTTGCACACACGGGGCTGGGGGGTGCACTTACTTTTGCACACACGGGGCCGAGGGTGCACTTACTTTTGAACACACGAGGTCGGGGGTGCACTTACTTTTGAGCACACGGGGTCGGGGTTGCACTTACTTTTCACACACGGGAGTGGGGGTGCACTTACTTTTCACAAACGGGGCCGGGGGTGCACTTAATTTTCACACACAGGGCCGGGGGTGCACTTAGTTTTCACACACAGGACCGGGTGCACTTACTTTTCACACACAGGACCGGGGGTGCACTTACTTTATACACACGGGGCCGGGGTGCACTTACGTTTGCATACACGGGGTCGGGGGTTCACTTACTTTTGCACACACAGGGTCGGGGGTGCACTTACGTTTCACACACAGGATCGGTGGTGCACTTTTCACACACGGGACCAGGGGTGCACTTACTTTTCACACACGGGGCCAGGGGTGCACTTACTTTTCACACACGGGGCCGGAGGTGCACTTACTTTTCACACACGGGGCCGGGGGTGCACTTACTTTTCACACAGAGGACCGGGGGTGCACTTACTTTTCACACACGGTACCTGGGGTGCACTTACTTTTGCACACACGGTGCTGGGGGTGCACTTACTTTTCACACATGGGTCGGGGGTGCACTTACTTTTGCACACAAGGGCCGGAGGTGCACTTACTTTTCACACACGGGACCTGGGGTGCACTTACTTTTGCACACACGGGAGGGGGGTGCACTTACTTTTCTCATACGGGTCCGGGGAGTGCACTTACTTTTGCACACACGGGGCCGGGGGGTGCACTTACTTTTGCACACACGGGGCCGAGGGTGCACTTACTTTTGCACACATGGGGCCGGGGGTGCACTTAATTTTCACACACAGGGGCGGAGGTGCACTTAGTTTTCACACACAGGACCGGGTGCACTTACTTTTCACACACAGGACCGGGGGTGCACTTACTTTATACACACGGGGCCGGTGCACTTACGTTTGCATACACGGGTTCGGGGGTTCACTTACTTTTGCACACACAGGGTCGGGGGTGCACTTACGTTTCATACACAGGATCGGTGGTGCACTTTTCACACACGGGACCAGGGGTGCACTTACTTTTCACACACGGGCCGGGGGTGCACTTACTTTTGCACACAAGGGCCGGAGGTGCACTTACTTTTCACACACGGGACCTGGGGTGCACTTACTTTTGCACACACGGGAGGGGGGTGCACTTACTTTTCACACATGGGGTCGGGGTGCACTTACTTTGCACACACAGGGCCAGGGCTTCACTTACTTTTCACACAGGGGCCGGGGGTGCACTTTCTTTTGCACACAAGGGCCGGGGGTGCACTTACTTTTCACACACGGGAACAGGGGTACACTTACTTTTCACACACAAGGCCAGGGGTGCACTTATTTTTCACACACGGGTCCGGGGAGTGCATTTACTTTTGCACACATGGGGCCGAGGGTGCACTTACTTTTGCACACACGGGGCCAGGGGTGCACTTACTTTTGCACACACCGGGTCAGGGGTGCACTTACTTTACACCCACGGAACCGGGGGTGCACTTACTTTTCACCCACGGGATTGGGGGTGCACTTACTTTTCACAAACAGGACCGGGTGCACTTACTTTTCAGACATGGGATCGGGGGTGCACTTACTTTGCACAAACGGGGCCAGGGGTTCACTTAATTTTGCACACACGGGCCGGGGATGCACTTACTTTTTACACACGGGATTGGGGATGCACTTACTTATCACAAACAGGACCAGGTGCACTTACTTTTCAGACATGGGATCGGGGGTGCACTTACTTTGCACACACGGGGCCAGGGGTTCACTTACTTTTGCACACAAGGGCCGGGGATGCACTTACTTTTTACACACGGGACCGGGGGTGCACTTACTTTTCACACACAGGGCCGGGGGTGCACTTTCTTTTCACACACGGGACCAAGGGTGCACTTACTTTTCACACACGAAACCGGGGTCCACTTTTCACACACGGGGTCGGGGGTGCACTTACTTTTCACACACGGGGCTGGGGATGCACTTAATTTTGCACACACGGGGCCGGGGGTGCACTTACTTTTGCACACTCGTGGCCAGGAGTGCCCTTACTTTTGCACACACTGGGTCAAGGGTGCACTTACTTTTCACACACGGGAACGGGGGTGCACTTACTTTTCACACACGGGGCTGGGGGTGCACTTAATTTTCACACACAGGGCCGGGGGTGCACTTACTTTTCACACACAGGACCAAGGGTGCACTTGCTTTTGCACACACGGTGTCGGGGGTGCACTTACTTTTGCACACACAGGTCCGGGTGTGCACTTACTTTTGCACACTCGGGGCCGGGGGTGCACTTACTTTTCACACACGGGCCGGGGTGCACTTACTTTGCACACACGGGGCTGGGGGTTCACTTACTTTTGCACACAGGGGGTCGGGAGTGCACTTACTTTTCACACACAGGCCGGGGGTGCATTTACTTTTGCACAGAAGGGCCAGGGGTGCACTTACTTTTCACACACGGGACCTGGGGTGCACTTATAACACACGGAACTGGGGGTGCACTTACTTTTCACACACAGGACCAGGGGACCACTTACTTTTCACACACAGGAACAGGGGTGCACTTACTTTTCTCACACAGGACCAGGGGTGCACTTACTTTTGCACACACGGGGCCGGGGGTGCACTTACTTTACTTTTCACACACGGGACCGGGAGTGCACTTACTTTTCACACATGGGACCAGTGGTGTACTTACTTTTCACACACAGGACCGGGGGTGCACTTACTTTTCACACACGGGATCGGGGGTGCACTTACTTTTCACACACGGGGCCGGGGGTGCACTTACTTTTCACACACAGGGCTGGGGGTGCACTTACTTTTCACACACAGGACCGAGGGTGCACTTAGTTTTCACACACAGGACCGGGTGCACTTACTTTTCACACACAGGACCTGGGGTGCACTTTTCACACACGGGGTCAGGGGTGCACTTACTTTTCACACACGGGGCTAGGGGTGCACTTAATTTTGCACGCACGGGGCCGGGGGTGCACTTACTTTTGCACATCGTGGCCGGGAGTGCACTTACTTTTGCACACTCGTGGCCGGGGATGCACTTACTTTTTACACACATGACCGGGGGTGCACTTATTTTTCACACACAGGGCTGGGGGTGCACTTTTTTTTCACACAAAGGAACCAAGGGTGCACTTACTTTTCACACACGGGATCGGGGTGCACTTTTCACACACGGGGTCGGGGGTGCACTTACTTTTCACACACGGGGCCAGGGTGCACTTACTTTTCACACACGGGAGCGGGGGTGCACTTACTTTTGCACACTAGGGCCGGGGTTGCAGTTACTTTTCACACACGGGACCGGGGGTGCACTTACTTTTCACACACGAGGCCAGAGGTGCACTTACTTTTCACACACAGGACCAGGGGTGCATTTACTTTTCACACACAGCACCAGGGGTGCACTTACTTTTGCACACATGGGGTCGGGGGTGCACTTACTTTTGCACACACGTGGCTGGGAGTGCACTTAATGTTGCACACACTGGGCCGGGGGTGCACTTACTTTTCACACACGGGAACGGGGGTGCACTTACTTTTCACACACGGGGCCGGGGGTGCACTTACTTTTCACACACGGGGCCGGGGGTGCACTTACTTTTCACACACAGGGCTGGGGGTGCACTTACTTTTCACACACAGGACCGAGGGTGCACTTAGTTTTCACACACAGGACCGGGTGCACTTACTTTTCACACACAGAACCTGGGGTGCACTTTTCACACACGGGGTCAGGGGTGCACTTACTTTTCACACACGGGGCTAGGGGTGCACTTAATTTTGCACACACGGGGCCGGGGGTGCACTTACTTTTGCACATCGTGGCCGGGAGTGCACTTACTTTTGCACACTCGTGGCCGGGGATGCACTTACTTTTTACACACATGACCGGGGGTGCACTTATTTTTCACACACAGGGCTGGGGGTGCACTTTTTTTTCACACAAAGGAACCAAGGGTGCACTTACTTTTCACACACGGGACCGGGGTGCACTTTTCACACACGGGGTCGGGGGTGCACTTACTTTTCACACACGGGGCTGGGGTGCACTTAATTTTGCACACACGGGGTCGGGGGTGCACACTCGTGGCCGGGAGTGCACTTACTTTTGCACACAATGGGCCGGGGGTGCACTTACTTTTCACACACGGGGCCTGGGGTGCACTTAATTTTCACACACAGGACTGAGGGTGCACTTACTTTATACACACGGGGCCAGGGTGCACTTACTTTTCACACACGGGAGCGGGGGTGCACTTACTTTTGCACACTAGGGCCGGGGTTGCAGTTACTTTTCACACACGGGATTGGGGGTGCACTTACTTTTCACACACGAGGCCAGGGGTGCACTTACTTTTCACACACAGGACCAGGGGTGCATTTACTTTTCACACACAGCACCAGGAGTGCACTTACTTTTGCACACACGGGGTTGGGGGTGCACTTACTTTTGCACACACGGGGCCAGGGGTGCACTTACTTTTGCACACACGGGGCCGGGGGTGCACTTACTTTTGCACACACGGGATCAGGGGTGCACTTACTTTTCACACACGGGACCGGGGGTGCACTTACTTTTCACACACAGGACCGAGGGTGCACTTAGTTTTCACACACAGGTCCGGGTGCACTTACTTTTCACACACAGGATCGGGGGTGCACTTTTCACACACGGGAGCGGGGATGCACTTACTTTATACACACGGGGCCGGGGTGCACTTACGTTTGCACACACGGGGCTGGGGGTTCTCTTACTTTTGCACGCACGGGGCCGGGGGTGCTCTTACTTTTGCACACACGGTATCGGGGGTGCACTTACTTTTCACCCACGGGATCGGGGGTGCACTTACTTTTCACCCACGGGACCGGGGGTGCACTTACTTTTCACCCACGGGATTGGGGGTGCACTTTCTTTTCACACACAGGACCGGGTGCACTTACTTTTCACACATGGGATCAAGGGTGCACTTACCTTGCACACACGGGGCCGGGGGTTCACTTACTGTTGCACACACGGGGTCGGGGGTGCACTTACTTTTGCACACAAGGGCCGGGGATGCACTTACTTTTTACACACGGGACCGGGGGTGCACTTACTTTTCACACACAGGGCCGGGCGCACTTACTTTATACACACGGGGCCAGGGTGCACTTACGTTTGCATACACGGAGTCGGGGGTTCACTTACTTTTGCACACACAGGGTCGGGGGTGCACTTTTCACACACGGGACTAGGGGTGCACTTACTTTTCACACACGGGGCCAGGGGTGCACTTACTTTTCACACACGGGGCCGGAGGTGCACTTACTTTTCACACACGGGGCCGGGGGTGCACTTACTTTTCTCACAGAGGACCGGGGGTGCACTTACTTTTCACACACGGTACCTGGGGTGCAATTACTTTTGCACACACGGTGCTGGAGGTGCACTTACTTTTCACACATGGGTCGGGGGTGCACTTACTTTTGCACACAAGGGCCGGAGGTGCACTTACTTTTCACACACGGGACCTGGGGTGCACTTACTTTTGCACACACGGGAGGGGGGTGCACTTACTTTTCTCACACGGGTCCGGGGAGTGCACTTACTTTTGCACACACGGGGCTGGGGGGTGCACTTACTTTTGCACACACGGGGCCGAGGGTGCACTTACTTTTGAACACACGAGGTCGGGGGTGCACTTACTTTTGAGCACACGGGGTCGGGGTTGCACTTACTTTTCACACACGGGAGTGGGGGTGCACTTACTTTTCACAAACGGGGCCGGGGGTGCACTTAATTTTCACACACAGGGCCGGGGGTGCACTTAGTTTTCACACACAGGACCGGGTGCACTTACTTTTCACACACAGGACCGGGGGTGCACTTACTTTATACACACGGGGCCGGGGTGCACTTACGTTTGCATACACGGGGTCGGGGGTTCACTTACTTTTGCACACACAGGGTCGGGGGTGCACTTACGTTTCACACACAGGATCGGTGGTGCACTTTTCACACACGGGACCAGGGGTGCACTTACTTTTCACACACGGGGCCAGGGGTGCACTTACTTTTCACACACGGGGCCGGAGGTGCACTTACTTTTCACACACGGGGCCGGGGGTGCACTTACTTTTCACACAGAGGACCGGGGGTGCACTTACTTTTCACACACGGTACCTGGGGTGCACTTACTTTTGCACACACGGTGCTGGGGGTGCACTTACTTTTCACACATGGGTCGGGGGTGCACTTACTTTTGCACACAAGGGCCGGAGGTGCACTTACTTTTCACACACGGGACCTGGGGTGCACTTACTTTTGCACACACGGGAGGGGGGTGCACTTACTTTTCTCATACGGGTCCGGGGAGTGCACTTACTTTTGCACACACGGGGCCGGGGGGTGCACTTACTTTTGCACACACGGGGCCGAGGGTGCACTTACTTTTGCACACATGGGGCCGGGGGTGCACTTAATTTTCACACACAGGGGCGGAGGTGCACTTAGTTTTCACACACAGGACCGGGTGCACTTACTTTTCACACACAGGACCGGGGGTGCACTTACTTTATACACACGGGGCCGGTGCACTTACGTTTGCATACACGGGTTCGGGGGTTCACTTACTTTTGCACACACAGGGTCGGGGGTGCACTTACGTTTCATACACAGGATCGGTGGTGCACTTTTCACACACGGGACCAGGGGTGCACTTACTTTTCACACACGGGCCGGGGGTGCACTTACTTTTGCACACAAGGGCCGGAGGTGCACTTACTTTTCACACACGGGACCTGGGGTGCACTTACTTTTGCACACACGGGAGGGGGGTGCACTTACTTTTCACACATGGGGTCGGGGTGCACTTACTTTGCACACACAGGGCCAGGGCTTCACTTACTTTTCACACAGGGGCCGGGGGTGCACTTTCTTTTGCACACAAGGGCCGGGGGTGCACTTACTTTTCACACACGGGAACAGGGGTACACTTACTTTTCACACACAAGGCCAGGGGTGCACTTATTTTTCACACACGGGTCCGGGGAGTGCATTTACTTTTGCACACATGGGGCCGAGGGTGCACTTACTTTTGCACACACGGGGCCAGGGGTGCACTTACTTTTGCACACACCGGGTCAGGGGTGCACTTACTTTACACCCACGGAACCGGGGGTGCACTTACTTTTCACCCACGGGATTGGGGGTGCACTTACTTTTCACAAACAGGACCGGGTGCACTTACTTTTCAGACATGGGATCGGGGGTGCACTTACTTTGCACAAACGGGGCCAGGGGTTCACTTAATTTTGCACACACGGGCCGGGGATGCACTTACTTTTTACACACGGGATTGGGGATGCACTTACTTATCACAAACAGGACCAGGTGCACTTACTTTTCAGACATGGGATCGGGGGTGCACTTACTTTGCACACACGGGGCCAGGGGTTCACTTACTTTTGCACACAAGGGCCGGGGATGCACTTACTTTTTACACACGGGACCGGGGGTGCACTTACTTTTCACACACAGGGCCGGGGGTGCACTTTCTTTTCACACACGGGACCAAGGGTGCACTTACTTTTCACACACGAAACCGGGGTCCACTTTTCACACACGGGGTCGGGGGTGCACTTACTTTTCACACACGGGGCTGGGGATGCACTTAATTTTGCACACACGGGGCCGGGGGTGCACTTACTTTTGCACACTCGTGGCCAGGAGTGCCCTTACTTTTGCACACACTGGGTCAAGGGTGCACTTACTTTTCACACACGGGAACGGGGGTGCACTTACTTTTCACACACGGGGCTGGGGGTGCACTTAATTTTCACACACAGGGCCGGGGGTGCACTTACTTTTCACACACAGGACCAAGGGTGCACTTGCTTTTGCACACACGGTGTCGGGGGTGCACTTACTTTTGCACACACAGGTCCGGGTGTGCACTTACTTTTGCACACTCGGGGCCGGGGGTGCACTTACTTTTCACACACGGGCCGGGGTGCACTTACTTTGCACACACGGGGCTGGGGGTTCACTTACTTTTGCACACAGGGGGTCGGGAGTGCACTTACTTTTCACACACAGGCCGGGGGTGCATTTACTTTTGCACAGAAGGGCCAGGGGTGCACTTACTTTTCACACACGGGACCTGGGGTGCACTTATAACACACGGAACTGGGGGTGCACTTACTTTTCACACACAGGACCAGGGGACCACTTACTTTTCACACACAGGAACAGGGGTGCACTTACTTTTCTCACACAGGACCAGGGGTGCACTTACTTTTGCACACACGGGGCCGGGGGTGCACTTACTTTACTTTTCACACACGGGACCGGGAGTGCACTTACTTTTCACACATGGGACCAGTGGTGTACTTACTTTTCACACACAGGACCGGGGGTGCACTTACTTTTCACACACGGGATCGGGGGTGCACTTACTTTTCACACACTGGACCGGGGTTGCAGTTACTTTTCACAAACGGGACCGGGGTTGCACTTACTTTTCACAAATGGGACCGGGGTTGCACTTTCTTTTCACACATTGGACCAGGGGTGTACTTACTTTTCACACACAGGACCGGGGGTGCACATACTTTTCACACACGGGACGGGAGGGTGTCATAGTCACTTTATTCTGATGTTTGACTTTGATAAATGATCCTGTCCTAAAATGGACACCACACATTTGCATAGCTGCCATCTTTGGAAGGTCAAGTTGGGGGTAATGGAAAGATCGCCATTAATTCCTACTGGAATTTTTTTTTTTTTAAAGCGATTTTTTAAAAAAACCACAAATCGGATCGACTCCAAAAATACATAGCACACCTGTCCCCACCGAGGGCTTCGAAACGCCACCTGAACGGGTCCGAGCCGTTCGGGCCGAATTAATTGCGGAAAACACGGAGAAGAATAATCTAATATATAAAGCTGAATGTGTGTGTGTATGTGTTTGTGTATGTATGTATGTATATGTGTATGTCCGGGATTGGCATCTGCACCGTCGCAGCTACAGCCTCAAAATTTTGCACAGTCACACGTCTGGACCCCGAGAGCGTCATAGGCTATGTTGTGAGGTGAAATTTTAACCCCGCGCTTTCCAATTCACCAAACAATTTTGCCCCTATCCTTTCCTGTTGGCTGAGGATTTATCAGGCTGCCATCAGCAGATGACACACAGGTATATACTATATACAGGAGGAGATGACTTACAGGTATATACTATATACAGGAGGAGATGACACACGTATATACTATATACAGGAGGAGATGACACACAGGTATATACTATATACAGGAGGAGATAACACACACATATATACTATATACAGGGGAGATGATACACAGGTATATACTATATACAGGAGGAGATGACATACAGGTATATACTATATACAGGAGGAGATGACATCCTGGTATATATTATATACAGGGGAGATGACTTACAGTTACATACTATATACAGTGGAGATGACATAAAGGTATATACTGTTATGGTCTGGTGATTATAGAGCGACATGAGACTAGCTCTGAGCAGGTGGTATCTATACTGACCGCAGACCCTAAGCTCAACACACAACTAGAAGCAGCCGTGGATTGCTTCTAACGCTCCCTATGCAACTCGTCACAGCCTAAGAGCTAACTACCCCTAAAGATAGAAGCAGGAAAACTATCTTGCCTCAGAGAAAATCCCCAAAGGAAAGAAAGCCCCCCACATGTAATGACTGTGAGCGGAGAAGGAAATGACATACGTAGTGTGAAACAAGATTGAGCACAGGAGGCCACATCTAGCTTGAAAGGAAAGTACAGAAAAGAGATCTGTGCGGTCAGTAGCATAAGACTAGAAAAAGTCCACCGCAGAGAAATGCAAAAATCTCCAACACCTAACTAAAGGTGTGGAGGGCAAACTCTGCTGCCCAGAGCTTCCAGTTTAGCTAAATAGATCCATACTGATAAACTGGACAAATGAGCAAAAGACAAGACAGTACAAAACAACAAGTCCACAATAAGTGAACTGCAAATGAGATGGAATGACTTAGCTTAGCAGAACTTGGTCAGAGTGTCAGGAGAATCCAAAGAGCATTGACTCCAGGCAGAGACAATTGACAACTGGCATTGAATGAGGGCTAAGGCCAGACTAATATAGCCGAGCCCAAAGGCAATCAAAGGAAACAGCTGAGAAGCTAAATCCAAGAAGCAGTAATACCACTAAAGACCACAGGAGGAGCTCAAGAGCAGAACTCACAAAAATACTACTTACAATCAAGAACAGAATTCACAACAGTACCCCCCCCCCTTGAGGAGGGGTCACCGAACCCTCACCAGAGCCCCCAGGCCGATCAGGACGAGCCAAATGAAAAGCACGAACCAACTCAGCGGCATGAACATCGGAGGCAACAACCCAAGAATTATCCTCCGGGCCATAACCCTTCCACTTCACAAGATACTGAAGCTTCCGCCTTGAAAAACGAGAATCCAAAATTTTCCCAAACACATATTCCAACTCCCCCTCAACCAACACCGGGGCAGGAGGATCAACAGATGGAACAACGGGCTTCACATATCTCTGCAACAAAGATCTATGGAAAACATTATGGATGGAAAAAGAAGCAGGAAGGGCCAAACGAAAAGACACAGGATTGATAATCTCAGAAATCTTATAAGGACCAATAAACCGAGGCTTGAACTTAGGGGAAGAAACCTTCATAGGGACATGACGAGAGGACAACCAGACCAAATCCCCCACACGAAGCCGAGGACCAAAACACCGACGGCGGTTAGCAAAACGCTGAGCCCTTTCCTGAGACAACGTCAAATTGTCCACCATATGAGCCCAAATCTGCTGTAACCCGTCCACCACAGAATCCACACCAGGACAATCAGAAGGCTCAACCTGCCCTGAAGAAAAACGAGGATGGAAACCAAAATTACAAAAGAAAGGGGAAACCAAAGTAGCCGAACTAGCCCGATTATTAAGGGCAAACTCGGCCAACGGCAAAAAAGTCACCCAATCATCCTGATCAGCAGACACAAAGCATCTCAAATAGGTTTCCAAGGTTTGATTAGCTCGCTCAGTTTGGCCATTTGTCTGAGGATGGAACGCCGAAGAAAAAGACAAATCAATCCCCATCCTAGCACAAAAGGCCCGCCAAAACCTGGAAACAAACCATGAACATCTATCAGACACAATATTCTCCGTAATGCCATGTAAACGAACCACATGTTGAAAAAACAATGGAACCAAATCAGAGGAGGAAGGCAATTTATGAAAGGTACCAAATGGACCATTTTAGAGAACCGATCACAAACCACCCAGATAACAGACATCCTCTGGGACACAGGAAGATCTGAAATAAAATCCATGGAAATATGCGTCCAAGGCCTCTCCGGAATGGGCAAAGGTGAAAGCAACCCACTAGCACGGGAACAGCAAGGCTTAGCCCGGGCACAAGTCCCACAGGATTGCACAAAAGCACGCACATCCTGCGACAAGGAAGGCCACCAAAAGGACCTAGCAACCAAATCTCTGGTACCAAAAATTCCAGGATGACCGGCCAACACAGAACAATGGACCTCAGAAATTACCTTACTTGTCCATCTATCAGGAACAAACAGCTTCCCCACAGGACAACGGTCAAGCTTATCAGCCTGAAACTCGCTAAGCGCCCGCCGTAAATCAGGGGAGATGGCAGATAAAATCACCCCTTCCCTAAGAATGCCAACTGGCTCAAGGACTCCAGGGCAATCAGGCAAAAAACTCCTAGAGAGGGCATCCGCCTTAACATTCTTAGATCCCGGAAGATACGAGACCACAAAATCAAAACGGGAGAAAAACAGGGACCACCGAGCCTGTCTAGGGTTCAGCCGCTTGGCCGACTCAAGGTAAATCAGATTCTTATGATCCGTCAAGACCACAATGCGGTGCTTGGCTCCCTCAAGCCAATGACGCCACTCCTCAAATGCCCACTTCATAGCCAACAACTCCCAATTGCCGACATCATAATTGCGTTCCGCAGGCGAAAACTTCCGAGAAAAGAAGGCACACGGCTTCATCAAGGAACCATCAGAATTCCTCTGTGACAAAACGGCCCCTGCCCCAATCTCAGAAGCGTCAACCTCAACCTGAAAAGGAAGAGAAACATCCGGCTGACGCAAGACAGGGGCAGAAGTAAATCGGCGTTTAAGTTCCTGAAAAGCCTCAACAGCCTCAGAGGACCAGTTAGTCACATCAGCGCCTTTTTTAGTCAAATCGGTCAGGGGTTTAACCACACTAGAGAAATTAGCAATGAAACAGCGATAAAAATTAGCAAAGCCCAAAAATTTTTGAAGGCTCTTCACAGATGTTGGTTGAATCCAGTCATGAATGGCTTGGACCTTAACAGGATCCATTTCAATAGACGAAGGGGAAAAAATAAACCCCAAAAAAGAAACCTTCTGAACTCCAAATAGGCACTTAGACCCCTTCACAAATAGAGCATTATCACGAAGCATCTGGAATACCATCCTGACCTGCTTCACATGAGACTCCCAATCATTAGAAAAAATCAAAATATCATCCAAATACACAATCAAGAATTTGTCAAGATAATTGCGGAAAATATCATGCATAAAGGACTGAAACATAGAAGGAGCATTAAAAAGCCCGAAAGGCATCACAAGGTATTCAAAATGGCCTTTGGGCGTATTAAATGCAGTTTTCCATTCGTCACCCTTTCTAATACGAACAAGATTATATGCCCCTCGAAGGTCAATCTTGGTAAACCAACTAGCCCCCTTAATCCTAGCAAATAAATCAGAGCGCAAAGGTAAAGGATATTGGAATTTGACCGTGATCTTATTAAGAAGGCGATAATCAATACAGGGTCTTAAGGAGCCATCCTTCTTGGCAACAAAAAAGAATCCCGCTCCCAATGGTGACGAAGACGGCTGAATATGCCCCTTCTCCAAAGACTCCTTAACATAGCTCCACATGGCGGCATGCTCTGGCACAGACAGATTGAAAAGTCGGCCCTTAGGGAACTTACAGCCAGGCATCAAGTCAATAGCACAATCACAGTCCCTATGTGGAGGAAGGGAACTGGACTTGGGCTCATCGAATACATCCTGGAAATCTGACAAAAATTCAGGAACATCAGAAGAGAGGGAAGAGGAAATTGACATCAGAGGAACGTCACTATGTACCCCTTGACTCAAGAGAGAAGCCCCAAAGGAAAGACAGCCCCCCACATGTAATGACTGTGAGCGGAGAAGGAAATGACATATGTAGTGTGAAACAAGATTGAGCACAGGAGGCCACATCTAGCTTGAAAGGAAAGTACAGAAAAGAGCTCTGTGCGGTCAGTAGCAAAAAACTAGAAAAAGTCCACCGCAGAGAAATGCAAAAATCTCCAACACCTAACTAAAGGTGTGGAGGGCAAACTCTGCTGCTCAGAGCTTCCAGTTTAGCTAAATAGATCCATACTGATAAACTGGACAAATGAGCAAAAGACAAGACAGTACAAAACAACAAGTCCACAATAAGTGAACTGCAAAGGACATGGAAAGACTTAGCTTAGCAGAACTTGGTCAGAGTGTCAGGACAATCCAAAGAGAAATGACTCCAGGCAAAGACAATTGACAACTGGCATTGAATGAGGGCTAAGGCCAGACTAATATAGCCGAGCCCAAAGACAATCAAAGGAAACAGCTGAAAAGCTAAATCCAAGAAGCAGTAATACCACTAAAGACCACAGGAGGAGCCCAAGAGCAGAACTCACAAAAATACTACTTACAACCAAGAACAGAATTCACAACAATATACTATATACTGGAGGAGATGACACACAGGTATATACTTTATACAGGAGCAGATGATACACAGGTATATACTATATACAGGAGGAGATGACATACAGGTACATACTATATAAAAGAGGAGATGACACATAGGTATAGAGGACATACAGCAGGTATATACTATATACAGGGGAGATGACATACAGGTATATACTATATACCGGAGATGACATATAGGTATATACTATATATAGGAGGAGATGACATACAGGTATATAGTATATACAGAAGAGATGACATA
The DNA here is from genome assembly GCF_032444005.1 of Ranitomeya imitator. Classification (NCBI taxonomy): domain Eukaryota; kingdom Metazoa; phylum Chordata; class Amphibia; order Anura; family Dendrobatidae; genus Ranitomeya; species Ranitomeya imitator. Next base: position 99,480,530 of record NC_091285.1, on the reverse strand, counting down.
CAGGTATATAATATATACAGGAGGAGATGACACATGAGTATATACAATATACAGGAAGAGATGACATACAGGTACATACTATATAAAAGAGGAGATGACACATAGGTATAGAGGACATACAGCAGGTATATACTATGTACAGGGGAGATGACATACAGGTATATACTATATACCGGAGATGACATACAGGTATATACTATATATAGGAGGAGATGACATACAGGTATATAGTATATACAGAAGAGATGACATACAGGTATATAATATATACAGGAGGAGATGACACATGGGTATATACAATATACAGGAGGAGATGACATACAGCAGGTATATACTATTTACAGGGGAGATGGCATACAGGTATATACTATATACAAGAGAAGACATACAGGTGTATACTATATATAAGGGAGATGACAAACATGTATATACTGAGGTGAAAATGAGGGGTGTGAGGTGAAAATGAAAAGGTGTGAGTGCAAAATGAGAGGAGTGAGGGAAAATAGTGGAGTGATCGGAAAATGACAGATGTGAGGTTGAAATGACAAGTGTTAGGGGGGGGAATGAGAGGAGTGAGGGGGAAAATGAGAGGTGTAAGGGAGAAAATGAGAGGTGTAAGGGAGAAAATGAGAGGCATGATGGGAAAATAAGAGACCATAATAAAATATAAGAAATCGGATTACAATATGTTGCTTGAACCTAGGGGCTTCAAGCACCATAATAATAAAATATAAGAAATCAGATCACAATATGTTGCTTAAACCTAGGGTTCAAGCACCATAATAATAAAATATAAGAAATCGGATTAAAATATGTTGCTTGAACCTAGGGGGTTCAAGCACCATAATAATAAAATATAAGAAATCGGATTACAATATGTTGCTTGAAACTAGAGGGTTCAAACACCATAACTAGATGGGCATTTCCTGAAGGAAATACATGGTGCTTGAACAGCACTGTTAGCTTTACAGCAGCACTTACTTATCACACACAGGACCGGGGGTGCACTTACTTTTCACACACAGGACCGAGGGTACTCTTAGGGTACGTGTCCACTTTCAGGATGGCCGGCGGTATCGTCGGAGCGGCTTTGCCGCTCTGCGGTAAGCCCCGCCCCCTTCTGGGACGCGATGATGCCGGATGTGTTCACAGCACACATCCGGCATCATCGCACCCATCGCATAGGGCCCTGTGCTATATCTTGCGGTGACGCAGCGTCGCAGCAAGATATACGGACATGCTGCGATCTGAAAAGACGCGCAGCATGTCCGGAGTCGTAGGGCCGCCGCGTGCGTGTTACCACGCATAGTGGAGACGGGATTTCATTAAATCCCCTCCACTATGCTGTAACATCTGGACGCTGCGTGTCTGACGCTGCGTCTCTATGCAGCGTCTGACACGCAGCGTTTCCTGCACGTGGAAACATACCCTTAGTTTTCACATACAGGACCGGGTGCACTTACATTTCACACACAGGGGAGGGGGTGCACTTTTCACACAAGGGATCGGGGGTGCACTTACTTTATACACACGGGGTCGGGTTGCACTTACGTTGGCACACACGGGGCCGGGGGTTCACTTACTTTTGCACACACGGGGCCGGGGGTGCACTTACTTTTCACACACGGGATCAGGGGTGCACTTTTCACACATGGGACCAGGGGTGCACTTACTTTTCACACACGGGACCGGGGGTGCACTTACTTTTCACACACGGGACCAGGGGGGCACTTACTTTTCACGCACGGGGCCAGGTGGAGTACTTACTTTTGCACACGGGGCCAGGGGGGGCACTTACTTTTCACACATGGGCCGGGGGTGCACTTACTTTTGCACACAAGTTACCGGGGGGTGCACTTACTTTTGCACACACGGGACCGGGGGTGCACTTACTTTTCACACATGGGACCAGGGGTGCACTTACTTTTCACACACGGGATCAGGGGTGCACTTTTCACATGGGACCAGGGGTGCACTTACTTTTCACACACGGGGCTGGGAGTGCACTTACTTTTCACACACATGGCCGGTGGTGCACTTGTTTTTCACACACAGGACTGGGGGTGCACTTACTTTTCACACACAGGACCCGGGGGTGCACTTACTTTTCACACACAGGACCGGGGGTGCACTTACTTTTCACACACGGGAGGGGGGGTGCACTTACTTTTCACACACGGGGCCGGGGTGCACTTACTTTGCACACACGGGGCTGGGGGTTCACTTACTTTTGCACACACGGGGCCGAGGGTGCACTTACTTTTCACACATGGGCCGGGGGTGCACTTACTTTTGCACACAAGGGCCGGGGGTGTACTTACTTTTCACACACGGGATTGGGAGTGCACTTATAAAACACGGGACCGAGGGTGCACTTACTTTTCACACACAGGACCAGGGGTGCACTTACTTTTCTCACACGGGATCAGGCGGTGCACTTACTTTTGCACACACGGGGCCAAGGGGGGGGAATACTTTTGCACACATGGGTCGGGGGTGCACTTACTTTTGCACACAAGGGCCGGGGGTGCACTTACTTTTTACACACGGGATCGAGAGTGCACTTATAAAACACGGGACCGGGGATGCACTTACTTTTCACACACAGGACCAGGGGTGCACTTACTTTTCTCACACGGGATCAGGGTGTGCACTTACTTTTGCATACACGGGGCTGGGGGTGCACTTACTTTTGCACACATGGGGCCGGGGGTGCACTTACTTTTCACACACGGGAGGGGGGGTGCACTTTCTTTTCACACACGGGGCCGGGGTGCACTTACTTTGCACACACGGGGCTGGGGGTTCACTTACTTTTGCACACACGGGGCCGAGGGTGCACTTACTTTTCACACATGGGCCGGGGGTGCACTTACTTTTGCACACAAGGGCCGGGGGTGCACTTACTTTTCACACACGGGATTGGGAGTGCACTTATAAAACACGGGACCGGGGGTTCACTTACTATTGCACACACGGGGTCGGGGGTGCACTTACTTTTCACACACGGGATCAGGGGTGCACTTTTCACACATGGGACCAGGGGTGCACTTACTTTTCACACACGGGATCAGGGGTGCACTTTTCACATGGGACCAGGGGTGCACTTACTTTTCACACATGGGTCTGGGGGTGCACTTACTTTTCACACACATGGCCGGTGGTGCACTTGTTTTTCACACACAGGACTGGGGGTGCACTTACTTTTCACACACAGGACCCGGGGGTGCACTTACTTTTCACACACAAGACCGGGGGTGCACTTTTCACACACAGGACCGGGAGTGCACTTACTTTTCACACACAGGACCGGGGGTGCACTTACTTTTCACACACGGGAGGGGGGGTGCACTTACTTTTCACACACGGGGCCGGGGTGCACTTACTTTGCACACACGGGGCTGGGGTTCACTTACTTTTGCACACACGGGGCCGAGGGTGCACTTACTTTTCACACATGGGCCGGGGGTGCACTTACTTTTGCACACAAGGGCCGGGGGTGCACTTACTTTTCACACACGGGATTGGGAGTGCACTTATAAAACACGGGAGCGGGGGTGCACTTACTTTTCACACACAGGACCAGGGGTGCACTTACTTTTCTCACACGGGATCAGGCGGTGCACTTACTTTTGCACACACGGGGCCAAGGGGGGGGGAATACTTTTGCACACACGGGTCGGGGGTGCACTTACTTTTGCACACAATGGCCGGGGGTGCACTTACTTTTTACACACGGGATCGGGAGTGCACTTATAAAACACGGAACCGGGGATGCACTTACTTTTCACACACAGGACCAGGGGTGCACTTACTTTTCTCACACGGGATCAGGGTGTGCACTTACTTTTGCATACACGGGGCCGGGGGTGCACTTACTTTTGAACACATGGGGCCGAGGGTGCACTTACTTTTGCACACACTGGGCCGGGGGTGCACTTACTTTTGCACACACGGGGCCGGGGGTGCACTAACTTTTGCACACACGGGTTCGGGGGTGCACTTACTTTTCACACATGGGACTGGGGGTGCACTTACTTTTCACACACGGGGTCAAGGATGCACTTACTTTTCACACACAGGGTCGGAGGGCACTTACTTTTCACACACGGGACCGGGGGTGCACTTACTTTTCACACATGGGACCGGGGGTGCACTTACTTTTCACACACAGGACCGGGGGTGCACTTACTTTTCACACACAGGACCAGGAGTGCACTTACTTTTCACACACGGGACCGGGGGAGCACTTACTATTCACACACGAGACCGGGGGTGCACTTACTTTTGCACACAAGGCCGGGGGTGCACTTACTTTTGCACTCGGGCCGGGGGTGCACTTACTTTTGCACACAAGGGACCGGGGATGCACTTACTCTTCACACACGGGAACGGGGGTGCATTTACTTTCACACACGGGACCGGGGGTGCACTTACTTTTCACACACGAGACCGAGGGTGCACTTACTTTTCACACATGGGACCGGGGGTGCACTTACTTTTCACACATGGAATCGGGGATGCACTTACTTTTCAAGCACAGGACCGGGGGTGCACTTACTTTTCACACACAGGACCGGGGGTGCACTTACTTTTCACACACGGGAGGGGGAGTGCACTTACTTTTCACACACGGGGCCGGGGTACACTTACTTTGCACACACGGGGCTGGGGGTTCACTTACTTTTGCACACATGGGGCCGGGGGTGCACTTACTTTTCACACATGGGCCGGGGGTGCACTTACTTTTTACACACGGGATCGGGAGTGCACTTATAAAACACGGAACCGGGGATGCACTTACTTTTCACACACAGGACCAGGGGTGCACTTACTTTTCTCACACGGGATCAGGGTGTGCACTTACTTTTGCATACACGGGGCCGGGGGTGCACTTACTTTTGAACACATGGGGCCGAGGGTGCACTTACTTTTGCACACACTGGGCCGGGGGTGCACTTACTTTTGCACACACGGGGCCGGGGGTGCACTAACTTTTGCACACACGGGTTCGGGGGTGCACTTACTTTTCACACATGGGACTGGGGGTGCACTTACTTTTCACACACGGGGTCAAGGATGCACTTACTTTTCACACACAGGGTCGGAGGGCACTTACTTTTCACACACGGGACCGGGGGTGCACTTACTTTTCACACATGGGACCGGGGGTGCACTTACTTTTCACACACAGGACCGGGGGTGCACTTACTTTTCACACACAGGACCAGGAGTGCACTTACTTTTCACACACGGGACCGGGGGAGCACTTACTATTCACACACGAGACCGGGGGTGCACTTACTTTTGCACACAAGGCCGGGGGTGCACTTACTTTTGCACTCGGGCCGGGGGTGCACTTACTTTTGCACACAAGGGACCGGGGATGCACTTACTCTTCACACACGGGAACGGGGGTGCATTTACTTTCACACACGGGACCGGGAGTGCACTTACTTTTCACACACGAGACCGAGGGTGCACTTACTTTTCACACATGGGACCGGGGGTGCACTTACTTTTCACACATGGAATCGGGGATGCACTTACTTTTCAAGCACAGGACCGGGGGTGCACTTACTTTTCACACACAGGACCGGGGGTGCACTTACTTTTCACACACGGGAGGGGGAGTGCACTTACTTTTCACACACGGGGCCGGGGTACACTTACTTTGCACACACGGGGCTGGGGGTTCACTTACTTTTGCACACATGGGGCCGGGGGTGCACTTACTTTTCACACATGGGCCGGGGGTGCACCTACTTTTGCACACAAGGGCCGGGGGTGCACTTTGCACACACGGGGCTGGGGGTTCACTTACTTTTGCACACATGGGGCCGGGGGTGCACTTACTTTTCACACATGGGCCGGGTGTGCACTTACTTTTGCACACATGGGCCGGGGTTGCACTTACTTTTGCACACAAGGGCCGGGGGTGCACTTACTTTTCACACACAGGACCAGGAGTGCACTTACTTTTCTCACACGGGATCAGGGGTGCACTTACTTTTGCACACACGGTGCCAGGGGGGGAATACTTTTGCACACACGGGGCCGGGGGTGCACTTACTTTTCACACACGGGAGGGGGGGTGCACTTACTTTTCACACACGGGGCCGGGGTGCACTTACTTTGCACACACGGGGCTGGGGGTTCACTTACTTTTGCACACACGGGGCCGGGGGTGCACTTACTTTTCACACACGGGCCGGGGGTGCACTTATAAAACACGGGACCGGGGGTGCACTTACTTTTCACACACAGGACCAGGGGTGCACTAACTTTTCTCACACGGGATCAGGGTGTGCCCTTACTTTTGCACACACGGGGCTGGGGGTGCACTTACTTTTGCACACATGGGGCAGGGGGTGCACTTACTTTTGCACACATTGGGCCGGGGGTGCACTTACTTTTGCATACACGGGGCCGGGGGTGCACTTACTTTTGCACACACGGGTTCGGGGGTGCACTTACTTTTCACACATGGGACTGGGGGTGCACTTACTTTTCACACACGGGGTCGGGGGTGCACTTACTTTTCACACACGGGGCTGGGGGTCCACTTAATTTTGCACACACTGGGTCGGGGGTGCACACTCGTGGCCGGGAGTGCACTTACTTTTGCACACAATGGGCCGGGGGTGCACTTACTTTTCACACACGGGAACGGGGGTGCACTTACTTTTCACACACGGGGCCCGGGGTGCACTTAATTTTCACACACAGGGCCGGGGGTGCTCTTACTTTTCACACACAGGACTGAGGGTGCACTTACTTTATACACACGGGGCCAGGGTGCACTTACTTTTCACACACGGGAGCGGGGGTGCACTTACTTTTGCACACTAGGGCCGGGGTTGCAGTTACTTTTCACACACGGGACCGGGGGTGCACTTACTTTTCACACACGGGACCGGGGGTGCACTTACTTTTCACACACGAGGCCAGGGGTGCACTTACTTTTCACACACAGGACCAGGGGTGCATTTACTTTTCACACACAGCACCAGGGGTGCACTTACTTTTGCACACATGGGGTCGGGGGTGCACTTACTTTTGCACACATGTGGCTGGGAGTGCACTTAATGTTGCACACACTGGGCCGGGGGTGCACTTACTTTTCACACACGGGAACGGGGGTGCACTTACTTTTCACACGCGGGGCCGGGGGTGCACTTACTTTTCACACACAGGGCTGGGGGTGCACTTACTTTTCACACACAGGACCGAGGGTGCACTTAGTTTTCACACACAGGACCGGGTGCACTTACTTTTCACACACAGGACCTGGGGTGCACTTTTCACACACGGGGTCAGGGGTGCACTTACTTTTCACACACGGGGCTAGGGGTGCACTTAATTTTGCACACACGGGGCCGGGGGTGCACTTACTTTTGCACATCGTGGCCGGGAGTGCACTTACTTTTGCACACTCGTGGCCGGGGATGCACTTACTTTTTACACACATGACCGGGGGTGCACTTATTTTTCACACACAGGGCTGGGGGTGCACTTTTTTTTCACACAAAGGAACCAAGGATGCACTTACTTTCACACACGGGACCGGGGTGCACTTTTCACATACGGGGTCGGGGGTGCACTTACTTTTCACACACGGGGCTGGGGGTGCACTTAATTTTGCACACACGGTGTCGGGGGTGCACACTCGTGGCCGGGAGTGCACTTACTTTTGCACACAATGGGCCGGGGGTGCACTTACTTTTCACACACGGGAACGGGGGTGCACTTACTTTTCACACACGGGGCCTGGGGTGCACTTAATTTTCACACACAGGGCCGGGGGTGCTCTTACTTTTCACACACAGGACTGAGGGTGCACTTACTTTATACACACGGGGCCAGGGTGCACTTACTTTTCACACACGGGAGCGGGGGTGCACTTACTTTTGCACACTAGGGCCGGGGTTGCAGTTACTTTTCACACACGGGACCGGGGGTGCATTTACTTTTCACACACGAGGCCAGGAGTGCACTTACTTTTCACACACAGGACCAGGGGTGCATTTACTTTTCACACACAGCACCAGGGGTGCACTTACTTTTGCACACACGGGGTCGGGGGTGCACTTACTTTTGCACACACGGGGCCGGGGGTGCACTTACTTTTGCACACACGGGGCCGGGGGTGCACTTACTTTTGCACACACGGGATCAGGGGTGCACTTACTTTTCACACACGGGACCGGGGGTGCACTTACTTTTCACACACAGGACCGAGGGTGCACTTAGTTTTCACACACAGGTCCGGGTGCACTTACTTTTCACACACAGGACCGGGGGTGCACTTTTCACACACGGGAGCGGGGATGCACTTACTTTATACACACGGGGCCGGGGTGCACTTACGTTTGCACACACGGGGCTGGGGGTTCACTTACTTTTGCACGCACGGGGCCGGGGGTGCTCTTACTTTTGCACACACGGTATCGGGGGTGCACTTACTTTTCACCCACGGGATCGGGGGTGCACTTACTTTTCACCCACGGGATCGGGGGTGCACTTACTTTTCACCCACGGGATTGGGGGTGCACTTACTTTTCACACACAGGACCGGGTGCACTTACTTTTCACACATGGGATCGGGGGTGCACTTACCTTGCACACAGGGGGCCGGGGGTGCACTTACTTTTGCACACAAGGGCCGGGGATGCACTTACTTTTTACACACGGGGTCGGGGATGCACTTACTTTTCACACACGGGAGTGGGGGTGCACTTACTTTTCACAAACGGGAGCGGGGGTGCACTTACTTTTGCACACTAGGGCCGGGGTTGCAGTTACTTTTCACACACGGGACCGGGGGTGCATTTACTTTTCACACACGAGGCCAGGAGTGCACTTTCTTTTCACACACAGGACCAGGGGTGCATTTACTTTTCACACACAGCACCAGGGGTGCACTTACTTTTGCACACACGGGGTCGGGGGTGCACTTACTTTTGCACACACGGGGCCGGGGGTGCACTTACTTTTGCACACACGGGGCCGGGGGTGCACTTACTTTTGCACACACGGGATCAGGGGTGCACTTACTTTTCACACACGGGACCGGGGGTGCACTTACTTTTCACACACAGGACCGAGGGTGCACTTAGTTTTCACACACAGGTCCGGGTGCACTTACTTTTCACACACAGGACCGGGGGTGCACTTTTCACACACGGGAGCGGGGATGCACTTACTTTATACACACGGGGCCGGGGTGCACTTACGTTTGCACACACGGGGCTGGGGGTTCACTTACTTTTGCACGCACGGGGCCGGGGGTGCTCTTACTTTTGCACACACGGTATCGGGGGTGCACTTACTTTTCACCCACGGGATCGGGGGTGCACTTACTTTTCACCCACGGGATCGGGGATGCACTTACTTTTCACCCACGGGATTGGGGGTGCACTTACTTTTCACACACAGGACCGGGTGCACTTACTTTTCACACATGGGATCGGGGGTGCACTTACCTTGCACACAGGGGGCCGGGGGTGCACTTACTTTTGCACACAAGGGCCGGGGATGCACTTACTTTTTACACACGGGGTCGGGGTTGCACTTACTTTTCACACACGGGAGTGGGGGTGCACTTACTTTTCACAAACGGGGCCGGGAGTGCACTTAGTTTTCACACACAGGACCGGGTGCACTTACTTTTCACACACAGGACCGGGGGTGCACTTACTTTATACACACGGGGCCGGGGTGCACTTACGTTTGCATACACGGGGTCGGGGGTTCACTTACTTTTGCACACACAGGGTCGGGGGTGCACTTACGTTTCACACACAGGATCGGTGGTGCACTTTTCACACACGGGACCAGGGGTGCACTTACTTTTCACACACGGGGCCAGGGGTGCACTTACTTTTCACACACGGGGCCGGAGGTGCACTTACTTTTCACACACGGGGCCGGGGGTGCACTTACTTTTCACACAGAGGACCGGGGGTGCACTTACTTTTCACACACGGTACCTGGGGTGCACTTACTTTTGCACACACGGTGCTGGGGGTGCACTTACTTTTCACACATGGGTCGGGGGTGCACTTACTTTTGCACACAAGGGCCGGAGGTGCACTTACTTTTCACACACGGGACCTGGGGTGCACTTACTTTTGCACACACGGGAGGGGGGTGCACTTACTTTTCTCATACGGGTCCGGGGAGTGCACTTACTTTTGCACCCACGGGATCGGGGGTGCACTTACTTTTCACCCACGGGATTGGGGGTGCACTTACTTTTCACCCACGGGATTGGGGGTGCACTTACTTTTCACACACAGGACCGGGTGCACTTACTTTTCACACATGGGATCGGGGGTGCACTTACCTTGCACACAGGGGGCCGGGGGTGCACTTACTTTTGCACACAAGGGCCGGGGATGCACTTACTTTTTACACACGGGGTCGGGGTTGCACTTACTTTTCACACACGGGAGTGGGGGTGCACTTACTTTTCACAAACGGGGCCGGAAGTGCACTTAGTTTTCACACACAGGACCGGGTGCACTTACTTTTCACACACAGGACCGGGGGTGCACTTACTTTATACACACGGGGCCGGGGTGCACTTACGTTTGCATACACGGGGTCGGGGGTTCACTTACTTTTGCACACACAGGGTCGGGGGTGCACTTACGTTTCACACACAGGATCGGTGGTGCACTTTTCACACACGGGACCAGGGGTGCACTTACTTTTCACACACGGGGCCAGGGGTGCACTTACTTTTCACACACGGGGCCGGAGGTGCACTTACTTTTCACACACGGTACCTGGGGTGCACTTACTTTTGCACACACGGTGCTGGGGGTGCACTTACTTTTCACATAAGGGTCGGGGGTGCACTTACTTTTGCACACAAGGGCCGGAGGTGCACTTACTTTTCACACACGGGACCTGGGGTGCACTTACTTTTGCACACACGGGAGGGGGGTGCACTTACTTTTCTCATACGGGTCCGGGGAGTGCACTTACTTTTGCACACACGGGGCCGGGGGGTGCACTTACTTTTGCACACACGGGGCTGAGGGTGCACTTACTTTTGCACACACGGGGTCGGGGGTGCACTTAATTTTGAGCACACGGGGCTGGGGATGCACTTACTTTTCACACACGGGAACGGGGGTGCACTTACTTTTCACACGCGGGGCCGGGGGTGCACTTACTTTTCACACACAGGGCTGGGGGTGCACTTACTTTTCACACACAGGACCGATGGTGCACTTAGTTTTCACACACAGGACCGGGTGCACTTACTTTTCACACACAGGACCTGGGGTGCACTTTTCACACACGGGGTCAGGGGTGCACTTACTTTTCACACACGGGGCTAGGGGTGCACTTAATTTTGCACACACGGGGCCGGGGGTGCACTTACTTTTGCACATCGTGGCCGGGAGTGCACTTACTTTTGCACACTCGTGGCCGGGGATGCACTTACTTTTTACACACATGACCGGGGGTGCACTTATTTTTCACACACAGGGCTGGGGGTGCACTTTTTTTTCACACAAAGGAACCAAGGGTGCACTTACTTTTCACACACGGGACCGGGGTGCACTTTTCACATACGGGGTCGGGGGTGCACTTACTTTTCACACACGGGGCTGGGGGTGCACTTAATTTTGCACACACGGTGTCGGGGGTGCACACTCGTGGCCGGGAGTGCACTTACTTTTGCACACAATGGGCCGGGGGTGCACTTACTTTTCACACACGGGAACGGGGGTGCACTTACTTTTCACACACGGGGCCTGGGGTGCACTTAATTTTCACACACAGGGCCGGGGGTGCTCTTACTTTTCACACACAGGACTGAGGGTGCACTTACTTTATACACACGGGGCCAGGGTGCACTTACTTTTCACACACGGGAGCGGGGGTGCACTTACTTTTGCACACTAGGGCCGGGGTTGCAGTTACTTTTCACATACGGGACCGGGGGTGCATTTACTTTTCACACACGAGGCCAGGAGTGCACTTACTTTTCACACACAGGACCAGGGGTGCATTTACTTTTCACACACAGCACCAGGGGTGCACTTACTTTTGCACACACGGGGTCGGGGGTGCACTTACTTTTGCACACACGGGGCCGGGGGTGCACTTACTTTTGCACACACGGGGCCGGGGGTGCACTTACTTTTGCACACACGGGATCAGGGGTGCACTTACTTTTCACACACGGGACCGGGGGTGCACTTACTTTTCACACACAGGACCGAGGGTGCACTTAGTTTTCACACACAGGTCCGGGTGCACTTACTTTTCACACACAGGACCGGGGGTGCACTTTTCACACACGGGAGCGGGGATGCACTTACTTTATACACACGGGGCCGGGGTGCACTTACGTTTGCACACACGGGGCTGGGGGTTCACTTACTTTTGCACGCACGGGGCCGGGGGTGCTCTTACTTTTGCACACACGGTATCGGGGGTGCACTTACTTTTCACCCACGGGATCGGGGGTGCACTTACTTTTCACCCACGGGATCGGGGGTGCACTTACTTTTCACCCACGGGATTGGGGGTGCACTTACTTTTCACACACAGGACCGTGTGCAATTACTTTTCACACATGGGATCGGGGGTGCACTTACCTTGCGCACAGGGGGCCGGGGGTGCACTTACTTTTGCACACAAGGGCCGGGGATGCACTTACTTTTTACACACGGGGTCGGGGTTGCACTTACTTTTCACACACGGGAGTGGGGGTGCACTTACTTTTCACAAACGGGGCCGGGGGTGTACTTAGTTTTCACACACAGGACCGGGTGCACTTACTTTTCACACACAGGACCGGGGGTGCACTTACTTTATACACACGGGGCCGGGGTGCACTTACGTTTGCATACACGGGGTCGGGGGTGCACTTACTTTTGCACACACGGGGCCGGGGGTGCACTTACTTTTGCACACACGGGGCCGGGGGTGCACTTACTTTTGCACACACGGGATCAGGGGTGCACTTACTTTTCACACACGGGACCGGGGGTGCACTTACTTTTCACACACAGGACCGAGGGTGCACTTAGTTTTCACACACAGGTCCGGGTGCACTTACTTTTCACACACAGGACCGGGGGTGCACTTTTCACACACGGGAGCGGGGATGCACTTACTTTATACACACGGGGTCGGGGTGCACTTACGTTTGCACACACGGGGCTGGGGGTTCACTTACTTTTGCACGCACGGGGCCGGGGGTGCTCTTACTTTTGCACACACGGTATCGGGGGTGCACTTACTTTTCACCCACGGGATCGGGGGTGCACTTACTTTTCACCCACGGGATCGGGGGTGCACTTACTTTTCACCCACGGGATTGGGGGTGCACTTACTTTTCACACACAGGACCGGGTGCACTTACTTTTCACACATGGGATCGGGGGTGCACTTACCTTGCACACAGGGGGCCGGGGGTGCACTTACTTTTGCACACAAGGGCCGGGGATGCACTTACTTTTTACACACGGGGTCGGGGATGCACTTACTTTTCACACACGGGAGTGGGGGTGCACTTACTTTTCACAAACGGGAGCGGGGGTGCACTTACTTTTGCACACTAGGGCCGGGGTTGCAGTTACTTTTCACACACGGGACCGGGGGTGCATTTACTTTTCACACACGAGGCCAGGAGTGCACTTTCTTTTCACACACAGGACCAGGGGTGCATTTACTTTTCACACACAGCACCAGGGGTGCACTTACTTTTGCACACACGGGGTCGGGGGTGCACTTACTTTTGCACACACGGGGCCGGGGGTGCACTTACTTTTGCACACACGGGGCCGGGGGTGCACTTACTTTTGCACACACGGGATCAGGGGTGCACTTACTTTTCACACACGGGACCGGGGGTGCACTTACTTTTCACACACAGGACCGAGGGTGCACTTAGTTTTCACACACAGGTCCGGGTGCACTTACTTTTCACACACAGGACCGGGGGTGCACTTTTCACACACGGGAGCGGGGATGCACTTACTTTATACACACGGGGCCGGGGTGCACTTACGTTTGCACACACGGGGCTGGGGGTTCACTTACTTTTGCACGCACGGGGCCGGGGGTGCTCTTACTTTTGCACACACGGTATCGGGGGTGCACTTACTTTTCACCCACGGGATCGGGGGTGCACTTACTTTTCACCCACGGGATCGGGGGTGCACTTACTTTTCACCCACGGGATTGGGGGTGCACTTACTTTTCACACACAGGACCGGGTGCACTTACTTTTCACACATGGGATCGGGGGTGCACTTACCTTGCACACAGGGGGCCGGGGGTGCACTTACTTTTGCACACAAGGGCCGGGGATGCACTTACTTTTTACACACGGGGTCGGGGTTGCACTTACTTTTCACACACGGGAGTGGGGGTGCACTTACTTTTCACAAACGGGGCCGGGAGTGCACTTAGTTTTCACACACAGGACCGGGTGCACTTACTTTTCACACACAGGACCGGGGGTGCACTTACTTTATACACACGGGGCCGGGGTGCACTTACGTTTGCATACACGGGGTCGGGGGTTCACTTACTTTTGCACACACAGGGTCGGGGGTGCACTTACGTTTCACACACAGGATCGGTGGTGCACTTTTCACACACGGGACCAGGGGTGCACTTACTTTTCACACACGGGGCCAGGGGTGCACTTACTTTTCACACACGGGGCCGGAGGTGCACTTACTTTTCACACACGGGGCCGGGGGTGCACTTACTTTTCACACAGAGGACCGGGGGTGCACTTACTTTTCACACACGGTACCTGGGGTGCACTTACTTTTGCACACACGGTGCTGGGGGTGCACTTACTTTTCACACATGGGTCGGGGGTGCACTTACTTTTGCACACAAGGGCCGGAGGTGCACTTACTTTTCACACACGGGACCTGGGGTGCACTTACTTTTGCACACACGGGAGGGGGGTGCACTTACTTTTCTCATACGGGTCCGGGGAGTGCACTTACTTTTGCACCCACGGGATCGGGGGTGCACTTACTTTTCACCCACGGGATCGGGGGTGCACTTACTTTTCACCCACGGGATTGGGGGTGCACTTACTTTTCACACACAGGACCGGGTGCACTTACTTTTCACACATGGGATCGGGGGTGCACTTACCTTGCACACAGGGGGCCGGGGGTGCACTTACTTTTGCACACAAGGGCCGGGGATGCACTTACTTTTTACACACGGGGTCGGGGTTGCACTTACTTTTCACACACGGGAGTGGGGGTGCACTTACTTTTCACAAACGGGGCCGGAAGTGCACTTAGTTTTCACACACAGGACCGGGTGCACTTACTTTTCACACACAGGACCGGGGGTGCACTTACTTTATACACACGGGGCCGGGGTGCACTTACGTTTGCATACACGGGGTCGGGGGTTCACTTACTTTTGCACACACAGGGTCGGGGGTGCACTTACGTTTCACACACAGGATCGGTGGTGCACTTTTCACACACGGGACCAGGGGTGCACTTACTTTTCACACACGGGGCCAGGGGTGCACTTACTTTTCACACACGGGGCCGGAGGTGCACTTACTTTTCACACACGGTACCTGGGGTGCACTTACTTTTGCACACACGGTGCTGGGGGTGCACTTACTTTTCACACAAGGGTCGGGGGTGCACTTACTTTTGCACACAAGGGCCGGAGGTGCACTTACTTTTCACACACGGGACCTGGGGTGCACTTACTTTTGCACACACGGGAGGGGGGTGCACTTACTTTTCTCATACGGGTCCGGGGAGTGCACTTACTTTTGCACACACGGGGCCGGGGGGTGCACTTACTTTTGCACACACGGGGCTGAGGGTGCACTTACTTTTGCACACACGGGGTCGGGGGTGCACTTAATTTTGAGCACACGGGGCTGGGGATGCACTTACTTTTCACACACGGGAACGGGGGTGCACTTACTTTTCACACGCGGGGCCGGGGGTGCACTTACTTTTCACACACAGGGCTGGGGGTGCACTTACTTTTCACACACAGGACCGATGGTGCACTTAGTTTTCACACACAGGACCGGGTGCACTTACTTTTCACACACAGGACCTGGGGTGCACTTTTCACACACGGGGTCAGGGGTGCACTTACTTTTCACACACGGGGCTAGGGGTGCACTTAATTTTGCACACACGGGGCCGGGGGTGCACTTACTTTTGCACATCGTGGCCGGGAGTGCACTTACTTTTGCACACTCGTGGCCGGGGATGCACTTACTTTTTACACACATGACCGGGGGTGCACTTATTTTTCACACACAGGGCTGGGGGTGCACTTTTTTTTCACACAAAGGAACCAAGGGTGCACTTACTTTTCACACACGGGACCGGGGTGCACTTTTCACATACGGGGTCGGGGGTGCACTTACTTTTCACACACGGGGCTGGGGGTGCACTTAATTTTGCACACACGGTGTCGGGGGTGCACACTCGTGGCCGGGAGTGCACTTACTTTTGCACACAATGGGCCGGGGGTGCACTTACTTTTCACACACGGGAACGGGGGTGCACTTACTTTTCACACACGGGGCCTGGGGTGCACTTAATTTTCACACACAGGGCCGGGGGTGCTCTTACTTTTCACACACAGGACTGAGGGTGCACTTACTTTATACACACGGGGCCAGGGTGCACTTACTTTTCACACACGGGAGCGGGGGTGCACTTACTTTTGCACACTAGGGCCGGGGTTGCAGTTACTTTTCACATACGGGACCGGGGGTGCATTTACTTTTCACACACGAGGCCAGGAGTGCACTTACTTTTCACACACAGGACCAGGGGTGCATTTACTTTTCACACACAGCACCAGGGGTGCACTTACTTTTGCACACACGGGGTCGGGGGTGCACTTACTTTTGCACACACGGGGCCGGGGGTGCACTTACTTTTGCACACACGGGGCCGGGGGTGCACTTACTTTTGCACACACGGGATCAGGGGTGCACTTACTTTTCACACACGGGACCGGGGGTGCACTTACTTTTCACACACAGGACCGAGGGTGCACTTAGTTTTCACACACAGGTCCGGGTGCACTTACTTTTCACACACAGGACCGGGGGTGCACTTTTCACACACGGGAGCGGGGATGCACTTACTTTATACACACGGGGCCGGGGTGCACTTACGTTTGCACACACGGGGCTGGGGGTTCACTTACTTTTGCACGCACGGGGCCGGGGGTGCTCTTACTTTTGCACACACGGTATCGGGGGTGCACTTACTTTTCACCCACGGGATCGGGGGTGCACTTACTTTTCACCCACGGGATCGGGGGTGCACTTACTTTTCACCCACGGGATTGGGGGTGCACTTACTTTTCACACACAGGACCGTGTGCAATTACTTTTCACACATGGGATCGGGGGTGCACTTACCTTGCGCACAGGGGGCCGGGGGTGCACTTACTTTTGCACACAAGGGCCGGGGATGCACTTACTTTTTACACACGGGGTCGGGGTTGCACTTACTTTTCACACACGGGAGTGGGGGTGCACTTACTTTTCACAAACGGGGCCGGGGGTGTACTTAGTTTTCACACACAGGACCGGGTGCACTTACTTTTCACACACAGGACCGGGGGTGCACTTACTTTATACACACGGGGCCGGGGTGCACTTACGTTTGCATACACGGGGTCGGGGGTGCACTTACTTTTGCACACACGGGGCCGGGGGTGCACTTACTTTTGCACACACGGGGCCGGGGGTGCACTTACTTTTGCACACACGGGATCAGGGGTGCACTTACTTTTCACACACGGGACCGGGGGTGCACTTACTTTTCACACACAGGACCGAGGGTGCACTTAGTTTTCACACACAGGTCCGGGTGCACTTACTTTTCACACACAGGACCGGGGGTGCACTTTTCACACACGGGAGCGGGGATGCACTTACTTTATACACACGGGGCCGGGGTGCACTTACGTTTGCACACACGGGGCTGGGGGTTCACTTACTTTTGCACGCACGGGGCCGGGGGTGCTCTTACTTTTGCACACACGGTATCGGGGGTGCACTTACTTTTCACCCACGGGATCGGGGGTGCACTTACTTTTCACCCACGGGATCGGGGGTGCACTTACTTTTCACCCACGGGATTGGGGGTGCACTTACTTTTCACACACAGGACCGGGTGCACTTACTTTTCACACATGGGATCGGGGGTGCACTTACCTTGCACACAGGGGGCCGGGGGTGCACTTACTTTTGCACACAAGGGCCGGGGATGCACTTACTTTTTACACACGGGGTCGGGGTTGCACTTACTTTTCACACACGGGAGTGGGGGTGCACTTACTTTTCACAAACGGGAGCGGGGGTGCACTTACTTTTGCACACTAGGGCCGGGGTTGCAGTTACTTTTCACAAACGGGGCCGGGGGTGTACTTAGTTTTCACACACAGGACCGGGTGCACTTACTTTTCACACACAGGACCGGGGGTGCACTTACTTTATACACACGGGGCCGGGGTGCACTTACGTTTGCATACACGGGGTCGGGGGTGCACTTACTTTTGCACACACGGGGCCGGGGGTGCACTTACTTTTGCACACACGGGGCCGGGGGTGCACTTACTTTTGCACACACGGGATCAGGGGTGCACTTACTTTTCACACACGGGACCGGGGGTGCACTTACTTTTCACACACAGGACCGAGGGTGCACTTAGTTTTCACACACAGGTCCGGGTGCACTTACTTTTCACACACAGGACCGGGGGTGCACTTTTCACACACGGGAGCGGGGATGCACTTACTTTATACACACGGGGCCGGGGTGCACTTACGTTTGCACACACGGGGCTGGGGGTTCACTTACTTTTGCACGCACGGGGCCGGGGGTGCTCTTACTTTTGCACACACGGTATCGGGGGTGCACTTACTTTTCACCCACGGGATCGGGGGTGCACTTACTTTTCACCCACGGGATCGGGGGTGCACTTACTTTTCACCCACGGGATTGGGGGTGCACTTACTTTTCACACACAGGACCGGGTGCACTTACTTTTCACACATGGGATCGGGGGTGCACTTACCTTGCACACAGGGGGCCGGGGGTGCACTTACTTTTGCACACAAGGGCCGGGGATGCACTTACTTTTTACACACGGGGTCGGGGTTGCACTTACTTTTCACACACGGGAGTGGGGGTGCACTTACTTTTCACAAACGGGAGCGGGGGTGCACTTACTTTTGCACACTAGGGCCGGGGTTGCAGTTACTTTTCACACACGGGACCGGGGGTGCATTTACTTTTCACACACGAGGCCAGGAGTGCACTTACTTTTCACACACAGGACCAGGGGTGCATTTACTTTTCACACACAGCACCAGGGGTGCACTTACTTTTGCACACACGGGGTCGGGGGTGCACTTACTTTTGCACACACGGGGCCGGGGGTGCACTTACTTTTGCACACACGGGGCCGGGGGTGCACTTACTTTTGCACACATGGGATCGGGGGTGCACTTACCTTGCACACAGGGGGCCGGGGGTGCACTTACTTTTGCACACAAGGGCCGGGGATGCACTTACTTTTTACACACGGGGTCGGGGTTGCACTTACTTTTCACACACGGGAGTGGGGGTGCACTTACTTTTCACAAACGGGGCCGGGGGTGCACTTAGTTTTCACACACAGGACCGGGTGCACTTACTTTTCACACACAGGACCGGGGGTGCACTTACTTTATACACACGGGGCCGGGGTGCACTTACGTTTGCATACACGGGGTCGGGGGTTCACTTACTTTTGCACACACAGGGTCGGGGGTGCACTTACGTTTCACACACAGGATCGGTGGTGCACTTTTCACACACGGGACCAGGGGTGCACTTACTTTTCACACACGGGGCCAGGGGTGCACTTACTTTTCACACACGGGGCCGGAGGTGCACTTACTTTTCACACACGGGGCCGGGGGTGCACTTACTTTTCACACAGAGGACCGGGGGTGCACTTACTTTTCACACACGGTACCTGGGGTGCACTTACTTTTGCACACACGGTGCTGGGGGTGCACTTACTTTTCACACATGGGTCGGGGGTGCACTTACTTTTGCACACAAGGGCCGGAGGTGCACTTACTTTTCACACACGGGACCTGGGGTGCACTTACTTTTGCACACACGGGAGGGGGGTGCACTTACTTTTCTCATACGGGTCCGGAGAGTGCACTTACTTTTGCACACATGGGGCCGGGGGGTGCACTTACTTTTGCACACACGGGGCTGAGGGTGCACTTACTTTTGCACACACGGGGTCGGGGGTGCATTTAATTTTGAGCACACGGGGCTGGGGATGCACTTAATTTTGCACACACGGGGCCGGGGGTGCACTTACTTTTGCACACTCGTGGCCAGGAGTGCCCTTACTTTTGCACACACTGGGTCGAGGGTGCACTTACTTTTCACACACGGGAACGGGGGTGCACTTACTTTTCACACACGGGGCTGGGGGTGCACTTAATTTTCACACACAGGGCCGGGGGTGCACTTACTTTTCACACACAGGACCAAGGGTGCACTTGCTTTTGCACACACGGGGCCGGGGGTGCACTTACTTTTGCACACACAGGTCCGGGGGTGCACTTACTTTTGCACACAAGGTGTCGGGGGTGCACTTACTTTTGCACACACAGGTCCGGGTATGCACTTACTTTTGCACACTCGGGGCCGGGGGTGCATTTACTTTTCACACACGGGCCGGGGTGCACTTACTTTGCCCACACGGGGCTGGGGGTTCACCTACTTTTGCACACAGGGGGTCGGGAGTGCACTTACTTTTCACACACGGGCCGGGGGTGCATTTACTTTTGCACAGAAGGGCCAGGGGTGCACTTACTTTTCACACACGGGACCTGGGGTGCACTTATAACACACGGAACTGGGGGTGCACTTAGTTTTCACACACAGGACCAGGGGACCACTTACTTTTCACACACAGGAACAGGGGTGCACTTACTTTTCTCACACAGGACCAGGGGTGCACTTACTTTTGCACACACGGGGCCGGGGCCGCACTTACTTTTCACACACGGGACCGGGAGTGCACTTACTTTTCACACATGGGACCAGGGGTGTACTTACTTTTCACACACAGGACCGGGGGTGCACTTACTTTTCACACACGGGATCGGGGGTGCACTTACTTTTCACACACTGGACCGGGGTTGCAGTTACTTTTCACAAACGGGACCGGGGTTGCACTTACTTTTCACAAACGGGACCGGGGTTGCACTTACTGTTCACAAACGGGACCAGGGGTGTACTTACTTTTCACACACAGGACCGGGGGTGCACATACTTTTCACACACGGGACGGGAGGGTGTCATAGTCACTTTATTCTGATGTTTGACTTTGATAAATGATCCTGTCCTAAAATGGACACCACACATTTGCATAGCTGCCATCTTTGGAAGGTCAAGTTGGGGGTAATGGAAAGATCGCCATTAATTCCTACTGTAATTTTTTTTTTTTTAAAGCGATTTTTAAAAAAAAACACAAATCGGATCGACTCCAAAAATACATAGCACACCTGTCCCCACCGAGGGCTTCGAAACGCCACCTGAACGGGGCCGAGCCGTTCGGGCCGGATTAATTGCGGAAAACACGGAGAAGAATAATCTAATATATAAAGCTGAATGTGTGTGTGTATGTGTGTGTGTATGTATATGTGTATGTCCGGGATTGGCATCTGCACCGTCGCAGCTACAGCCTCAAAATTTTGCACAGTCACACGTCTGGACCCCGAGAGCGTCATAGGCTATGTTGTGAGGTGAAATTTTAACCCCGCGCTTTCCAATTCACCAAACATTTTTGTCCCTATCCTTTCCTGTTGGCTGAGGATTTATCAGGCTGCCATCAGCAGATGACACACAGGTATATACTATATACAGGAGGAGATGACTTACAGGTATATACTATATACAGGAGGAGATGACACACGTATATACTATATACAGGAGGAGATGACACACAGGTATATACTATATACAGGAGGAGATAACACACACATATATACTATATACAGGGGAGATGATACACAGGTATATACTATATACAGGAGGAGATGACATACAGGTATATACTATATACAGGAGGAGATGACATCCTGGTATATATTATATACAGGGGAGATGACTTACAGTTACATACTATATACAGGGGCGATGACACACAGTTATATACTATATACAGTGGAGATGACATAAAGGTATATACTGTTATGGTCTGGTGATTATAGAGCGACATGAGACTAGCTCTGAGCAGGTGGTATCTATACTGACCGCAGACCCTAAGCTCAACACACAACTAGAAGCAGCCGTGGATTGCTCCTAACGCTCCCTATGCAACTCGTCACAGCCTAAGAGCTAACTACCCCTAAAGATAGAAGCAGGAAAACTATCTTGCCTCAGAGAAAATCCCCAAAGGAAAGAAAGCCCCCCACATGTAATGACTGTAAGCGGAGAAGGAAATGACATACGTAGTGTGAAACAAGATTGAGCACAGGAGGCCACATCTAGCTTGAAAGGAAAGTACAGAAAAGAGCTCTGTGCGGTCAGTAGCAAAAGACTAGAAAAAGTCCACCGCAGAGAAATGCAAAAATCTCCAACACCTAACTAAAGGTGTGGAGGGCAAACTCTGCTGCCCAGAGCTTCCAGTTTAGCTAAATAGATCCATACTGATAAACTGGACAAATGAGCAAAAGACAAGACAGTACAAAACAACAAGTCCACAATAAGTGAACTGCAAATGAGATGGAATGACTTAGCTTAGCAGAACTTGGTCAGAGTGTCAGGAGAATCCAAAGAGCATTGACTCCAGGCAGAGACAATTGACAACTGGCATTGAATGAGGGCTAAGGCCAGATTAATATAGCCGAGCCCAAAGGCAATCAAAGGAAACAGCTGAGAAGCTAAATCCAAGAAGCAGTAATACCACTAAAGACCACAGGAGGAGCTCAAGAGCAGAACTCACAAAAATACTACTTACAATCAAGAACAGAATTCACAACAGTACCCCCCCCCCTTGAGGAGGAGTCACCGAACCCTCACCAGAGCCCCCAGGCCGATCAGGATGAGCCAAATGAAAAGCACGAACCAACTCAGCGGCATGAACATCGGAGGCAACAACCCAAGAATTATCCTCCGGGCCATAACCCTTCCACTTCACAAGATACTGAAGCTTCCGCCTTGAAAAACGAGAATCCAAAGTTTTCTCAAACACATATTCCAACTCCCCCTCAACCAACACCGGGGCAGGAGGATCAACAGATGGAACAACGGGCTTCACATATCTCTGCAACAAAGATCTATGGAAAACATTATGGATGGAAAAAGAAGCAGGAAGGGCCAAACGAAAAGACACAGGATTGATAATCTCAGAAATCTTATAAGGACCAATAAACCGAGGCTTGAACTTAGGGGAAGAAACCTTCATAGGGACATGACGAGAGGACAACCAGACCAAATCCCCCACACGAAGCCGAGGACCAACACACCGACGGCGGTTAGCAAAACGCTGAGCCCTTTCCTGAGACAACGTCAAATTGTCCACCATATGAGCCCAAATCTGCTGTAACCCGTCCACCACAGAATCCACACCAGGACAATCAGAAGGCTCAACCTGCCCTGAAGAAAAACGAGGATGGAAACCAAAATTACAAAAGAAAGGGGAAACCAAAGTAGCCGAACTAGCCCGATTATTAAGGGCAAACTCGGCCAACGGCAAAAAAGTCACCCAATCATCCTGATCAGTAGACACAAAGCATCTCAAATAGGTTTCCAAGGTTTGATTAGCTCGCTCAGTTTGGCCATTTGTCTGAGGATGGAACGCCGAAGAAAAAGACAAATCAATCCCCATCCTAGCACAAAAGGCCCGCCAAAACCTGGAAACAAACCGTGAACATCTATCAGACACAATATTCTCCGTAATGCCATGTAAACGAACCACATGTTGAAAAAACAATGGAACCAAATCAGAGGAGGAAGGCAATTTATGAAAGGTACCAAATAGACCATTTTAGAGAACCGGTCACAAACCACCCAGATAACAGACATCCTCTGGGACACAGGAAGATCTGAAATAAAATCCATGGAAATATGCGTCCAAGGCCTCTCCGGAATGGGCAAAGGTGAAAGCAACCCACTAGCACGGGAACAGCAAGGCTTAGCCCGGGCACAAGTCCCACAGGATTGCACAAAAGCACGCACATCCTGCGACAAGGAAGGCCACCAAAAGGACCTAGCAACCAAATCTCTGGTACCAAAAATTCCAGGATGACCGGCTAACACAGAACAATGGACCTCAGAAATTACCTTACTTGTCCATCTATCAGGAACAAACAGCTTCCCCACAGGACAACGGTCAAGCTTATCAGCCTGAAACTCGCTAAGCGCCCGCCGTAAATCAGGGGAGATGGCAGATAAAATCACCCCTTCCCTAAGAATGCCAACTGGCTCAAGGACTCCAGGGCAATCAGGCAAAAAACTCCTAGAGAGGGCATCCGCCTTAACATTCTTAGATCCCGGAAGATACGAGACCACAAAATCAAAACGGGAGAAAAACAGGGACCACCGAGCCTGTCTAGGGTTCAGCCGCTTGGCCGACTCAAGGTAAATCAGATTCTTATGATCCGTCAAGACCACAATGCGGTGCTTGGCTCCCTCAAGCCAATGACGCCACTCCTCAAATGCCCACTTCATAGCCAACAACTCCCGATTGCCGACATCATAATTGCGTTCCGCAGGCGAAAACTTCCGAGAAAAGAAGGCACACGGCTTCATCAAGGAACCATCAGAATTCCTCTGTGACAAAACGGCCCCTGCCCCAATCTCAGAAGCGTCAACCTCAACCTGAAAAGGAAGAGAAACATCCGGCTGACGCAAGACAGGGGCAGAAGTAAATCGGCGTTTAAGTTCCTGAAAAGCCTCAACAGCCTCAGAGGACCAGTTAGTCACATCAGCGCCTTTTTTAGTCAAATCGGTCAGGGGTTTAACCACACTAGAGAAATTAGCAATGAAACAGCGATAAAAATTAGCAAAGCCCAAAAATTTTTGAAGGCTCTTCACAGATGTTGGTTGAATCCAGTCATGAATGGCTTGGACCTTAACAGGATCCATTTCAATAGACGAAGGGGAAAAAATAAACCCCAAAAAAGAAACCTTCTGAACTCCAAATAGGCACTTAGACCCCTTCACAAATAGAGCATTATCACGAAGCATCTGGAATACCATCCTGACCTGCTTCACATGAGACTCCCAATCATTAGAAAAAATCAAAATATCATCCAAATACACAATCAAGAATTTGTCAAGATAATTGCGGAAAATATCATGCATAAAGGACTGAAACATAGAAGGAGCATTAAAAAGCCCGAAAGGCATCACAAGGTATTCAAAATGGCCTTTGGGCGTATTAAATGCAGTTTTCCATTCGTCACCTTTTCTAATACGAACAAGATTATATGCCCCTCGAAGGTCAATCTTGGTAAACCAACTAACCCCCTTAATCCTAGCAAATAAATCAGAGCGCAAAGGTAAAGGATATTGGAATTTGACCGTGATCTTATTAAGAAGGCGATAATCAATACAGGGTCTTAAGGAGCCATCCGTCTTGGCAACAAAAAAGAATCCCGCTCCCAATGGTGACGAAGACGGCCGAATATGCCCCTTCTCCAAAGACTCCTTAACATAGCTCCACATGGCGGCATGCTCTGGCACAGACAGATTGAAAAGTCGGCCCTTAGGGAACTTACAGCCAGGCATCAAGTCAATAGCACAATCACAGTCCCTATGTGGAGGAAGGGAACTGGACTTGGGCTCATCGAATACATCCTGGAAATCTGACAAAAATTCAGGAACATCAGAAGAGAGGGAAGAGGAAATTGACATCAGAGGAACGTCACTATGTACCCCTTGACTCAAGAGAGAAGCCCCAAAGGAAAGACAGCCCCCCACATGTAATGACTGTGAGCGGAGAAGGAAATGACATATGTAATGTGAAACAAGATTGAGCACAGGAGGCCACATCTAGCTTGAAAGGAAAGTACAGAAAAGAGCTCTGTGCGGTCAGTAGCAAAAAACTAGAAAAAGTCCACCGCAGAGAAATGCAAAAATCTCCAACACCTAACTAAAGGTGTGGAGGGCAAACTCTGCTGCTCAGAGCTTCCAGTTTAGCTAAATAGATCCATACTGATAAACTGGACAAATGAGCAAAAGACAAGACAGTACAAAACAACAAGTCCACAATAAGTGAACTGCAAAGGACATGGAAAGACTTAGCTTAGCAGAACTTGGTCAGAGTGTCAGGACAATCCAAAGAGAAATGACTCCAGGCAAAGACAATTGACAACTGGCATTGAATGAGGGCTAAGGCCAGACTAATATAGCCGAGCCCAAAGACAATCAAAGGAAACAGCTGAAAAGCTAAATCCAAGAAGCAGTAATACCACTAAAGACCACAGGAGGAGCCCAAGAGCAGAACTCACAAAAATACTACTTACAACCAAGAACAGAATTCACAACAATATACTATATACTGGAGGAGATGACACACAGGTATATACTTTATACAGGAGCAGATGATACACAGGTATATACTATATACAGGAGGAGATGACATACAGGTACATACTATATAAAAGAGGAGATGACACATAGGTATAGAGGACATACAGCAGGTATATACTATATACAGGGGAGATGACATACAGGTATATACTATATACCGGAGATGACATATAGGTATATACTATATATAGGAGGAGATGACATACAGGTATATAGTATATACAGAAGAGATGACATACAGGTATATAATATATACAGGAGGAGATGACACATGGGTATATACAATATACAGGAAGAGATGACATACAGGTACATACTATATAAAAGAGGAGATGACACATAGGTATAGAGGACATACAGCAGGTATATACTATGTACAGGGGAGATGACATACAGGTATATACTATATACCGGAGATGACATACAGGTATATACTATATATAGGAGGAGATGACATACAGGTATATAGTATATACAGAAGAGATGACATACAGGTATATAATATATACAGGAGGAGATGACACATGGGTATATACAATATACAGGAGGAGATGACATACAGCAGGTATATACTATTTACAGGGGAGATGGCATACAGGTATATACTATATACAAGAGAAGACATACAGGTGTATACTATATATAAGGGAGATGACAAACATGTATATACTGAGGTGAAAATGAGGGGTGTGAGGTGAAAATGAAAAGGTGTGAGTGCAAAATGAGAGGAGTGAGGGAAAATAGTGGAGTGATCGGAAAATGACAGATGTGAGGTTGAAATGACAAGTGTTAGGGGGGGAATGAGAGGAGTGAGGGGGAAAATGAGAGGTGTAAGGGAGAAAATGAGAGGTGTAAGGGAGAAAATGAGAGGCATGATGGGAAAATAAGAGACCATAATAAAATATAAGAAATCGGATTACAATATGTTGCTTGAACCTAGGGGCTTCAAGCACCATAATAATAAAATATAAGAAATCAGATCACAATATGTTGCTTAAACCTAGGGTTCAAGCACCATAATAATAAAATATAAGAAATCGGATTAAAATATGTTGCTTGAACCTAGGGGGTTCAAGCACCATAATAATAAAATATAAGAAATCGGATTACAATATGTTGCTTGAAACTAGAGGGTTCAAACACCATAACTAGATGGGCATTTCCTGAAGGAAATACATGGTGCTTGAACAGCGCTGTTAGC
Source organism: Ranitomeya imitator (assembly GCF_032444005.1). Taxonomy (NCBI): domain Eukaryota; kingdom Metazoa; phylum Chordata; class Amphibia; order Anura; family Dendrobatidae; genus Ranitomeya; species Ranitomeya imitator. The sequence continues at coordinate 99,452,699 of NC_091285.1, read as the reverse complement.
TTTACAGCAGCACTTACTTATCACACACAGGATCGGGGGTGCACTTACTTTTCACACACAGGACCGAGGGTACTCTTAGGGTACGTGTCCACTTTCAGGATGGCCGGCGGTATCGTCGGAGCGGCTTTGCCGCTCTGCGGTAAGCCCCGCCCCCTTCTGGGTCGCGATGATGCCGGATGTGTTCACAGCACACATCCGGCATCATCGCACCCATCGCATAGGGCCCTGTGCTATATCTTGCGGTGACGCAGCGTCGCAGCAAGATATACGGACATGCTGCGATCTGAAAAGACGCGCAGCATGTCCGGAGTCGTAGGGCCGCCGCGTGCATGTTACCACGCATAGTGGAGACGGGATTTCATTAAATCCCCTCCACTATGCTGTAACATCTGGACGCTGCGTGTCTGACGCTGCGTCTCTATGCAGCGTCTGACACGCAGCGTTTCCTGCACGTGGAAACATACCCTTAGTTTTCACATACAGGACCGGGTGCACTTACATTTCACACACAGGGGAGGGGGTGCACTTTTCACACAAGGGATCGGGGGTGCACTTACTTTATACACACGGGGTCGGGTTGCACTTACGTTCGCACACACGGGGCCGGGGGTTCACTTACTTTTGCACACACGGGGCCGGGGGTGCACTTACTTTTCAAACACGGGATCAGGGGTGCACTTTTCACACATGGGACCAGGGGTGCACTTACTTTTCACACACGGGACCGGGGGTGCACTTACTTTTCACACACGGGACCAGGGGGGCACTTACTTTTCACGCACGGGGCCAGGGGGAGTACTTACTTTTGCACACGGGGCCAGGGGGGGCACTTAATTTTCACACATGGGCCGGGGGTGCACTTACTTTTGCACACAAGTTACCGGGGGGTGCACTTACTTTTGCACACACGGGACCGGGGGTGCACTTACTTTTCACACATGGGACCGGGGCTGCACTTACTTTTCACACACGGGACCGGGGGTGCACTTACTTTCACACACGGGACCGGGGGTGCACTTACGTTTCACACACGGGATCGGGGTGCACTTACTTTTCACACACGGAATCGGGGGTGCACTTACTTTTCACACACGGGACCGGGGGTGCATTTACATTTCACACATGGGACCAGTGGTGCACTTACTTTTCACACACGGGACCGGGGGTGCACTTACTTTTCACACAGAGGATCGGGTGTGCACATACTTTTCACACACGGGATCGGTGGTGCACATACTTTTCACACACGGGACCGGGGTGCACTTACTTTTCACACACGGCACCTGGGATGCACTTACTTTTCACACACGGGTTCGGCATTGCACTTACTTTTCACATACGGGACCGGAGGTGCACCTACTTTTCACACACGGGACCGGGAGCGCACTTACTTTTCACAGACGGGACTGGGGGTGCACTTACTTTTCACATACGGGACCGGGGTGCACTTACTTTTCACACACTGGACTGGGGGTGCACATACTTTTCACACACGGGATCGGGGGTGCACTTAATTTTCACACACGGGACGGGAGGGTGTCATAGTCACTTTATTCTGATGTTTGACTTTGATAAATGAGCATGTCCTAAAATGGACACCATACATTTGCATAGCTGCCATCTTTGGAAGGTCAAGTTGGGGGTAATGGAAAGACCGCCATTAATTCCTATTGGAAATTTGTTTTTAAAAAAGCGATTTTTTAAAAAACTACAAATCGGATCGACTCCAAAAATACGTAGCACACCTGTCCCCACCGAGGGCTTCGAAACGCCACCTGAACGGGGCCAAGCCGTTCGGGCCGCATTAATTGCGGAAAACACGGAGAAGAATAATAATAAAATATAAGAAATCGGATTACAATATGTTGCTTGAACCTAGAGAGGTTCAAGCACCATAACAATAATAACAATAATAAAATATAAGAATTCGGATTACAATATGTTGCTTGAACCTAGAGAGGTTCAAGTACCATAATAAAATATAAGAAATTGGATTACAATATGTTGCTTGAACCCCCTACGTTCAAGCAACATATTGTAATCCGATTTCTTATATTTTATTATGGTGCTTGAACCTCTCTAGGTTCAAGCAACATATTGTAATCCGAATTCTTATATTTTATTATTATTATTCTCCGTGTTTTCCGCAATTAATGCGGCCCGAACGGCTCAAGCACCATAATAATAAAATATAAGAAATCAGATCACAATATATTGCTTAAACCTAGGGTTCAAGCACCATAATAATAAAATATAAGAAATCGGATTACAATATGTTGCTTGAACCTAGGGGGTTCAAGCACCATAATAATAAAATATAAGAAATCGGATTACAATATGTTGCTTGAAACTAGAGGGTTCAAAAACCATAACTAGATGGGTATTTCCTGAAGGAAATACATGGTGCTTGAACAGCGCTGTTAGCTTTACAGCAGCACTTACTTATCACACACAGGACCGGGGGTGCACTTACTTTTCACACACAGGACCAAGGGTACTCTTAGTTTTCACATACAGGACCCGGTGCACTTACATTTCCCACACAGGGGAGGGGGTGCACTTTTCACACAAGGGATCGGGGGTGCACTTACTTTATACACACAGGGTCGGGGTGCACTTACGTTGGCACACACGGGGCCGGGGGTTCACTTACTTTTGCACACACGGGGTCGGGGGTGCACTTACTTTTCACACACGGGATCAGGGGTGCACTTTTCACACATGGGACCAGGGGTGCACTTACTTTGCACACACGGGGCTGGGGGTTCACTTACTTTTGCACACACGGGGCCGAGGGTGCACTTACTTTTCACACATGGGCCGGGGGTGCACTTACTTTTGCACACAAGGGCCGGGGGTGCACTTACTTTTCACACACGGGATTGGAAGTGCACTTATAAAACACGGGACCGGGGGTTCACTTACTTTTGCACACACGGGGTCGGGGGTGCACTTACTTTTCACACACGGGATCAGGGGTGCACTTTTCACACATGGGACCAGGGGTGCACTTACTTTTCACACACGGGATCAGGGGTGCACTTTTCACATGGGACCAGGGGTGCACTTACTTTTCACACACGGGGCTGGGGGTGCACTTACTTTTCACACACATGGCCGGTGGTGCACTTGTTTTTCACACACAGGACTGGGGGTGCACTTACTTTTCACACACAGGACCCGGGGGTGCACTTACTTTTCACACACAAGACCGGGGGTGCACTTTTCACACACAGGACCAGGGGTGCACTTACTTTTCACACACAGGACCGGGGGTGCACTTACTTTTCACACACGGGAGGGGGGGTGCACTTACTTTTCACACACGGGGCTGGGGTGCACTTACTTTGCACACACGGGGCTGGGGGTTCACTTACTTTTGCACACACGGGGCCGGGGGTGCACTTACTTTTGCACACAAGGGCCGGGGGTGCACTTACTTTTCACACACGGGATTGGGAGTGCACTTATAAAACACGGGACCGGGGGTGCACTTACTTTTCACACACAGGACCAGGGGTGCACTTACTTTTCTCACACGGGATCAGGCGGTGCACTTACTTTTGCACACACGGGGCCAAGGGGGGGGAATACTTTTGCACACACGGGCCGGGGGTGCACTTACTTTTTACACACGGGATCGGGAGTGCACTTATAAAACACGGGACCGGGGACGCACTTACTTTTCACACACAGGACCAGGGGTGCACTTACTTTTCTCACACGGGATCAGGGTGTGCACTTACTTTTGCATACACGGGGCTGGGGGTGCACTTACTTTTGCACACATGGGCCGGGGGTGCACTTACTTTTGCACACACTGGGCCGGGGGTGCACTTACTTTTGCACACACGGTGCCGGGGGTGCACTTACTTTTGCACACACGGGTTCGGGGGTGCACTTACTTTTCACACATGGGACTGGGGGTGCACTTACTTTTCACACACGGGGTCAAGGATGCACTTACTTTTCACCCACAGGGTCTGAGGGCACTTACTTTTCACACACGGGACCGGGGGTGCACTTACTTTTCACACATGGGACCGGGGGTGCACTTACTTTTCACACACAGGAGAGGGGTGCACTTACTTTTCACACACAGGACCAGGAGTGCACTTACTTTTCACACACGGGACCGGGGGAGCACTTACTTTCACACACGAGACCGGGGGTGCACTTACTTTTGCACACAAGGCCGGGGGTGCACTTACTTTTGCACTCGGGCCGGGGGTGCACTTACTTTTGCACACAAGGGACCGGGGGTGCACTTACTTTCACACACGGGAACGGGGGTGCACTTACTTTCACACACGGGACCGGGGGTGCACTTACTTTTCACACACGGGACCGAGGGTGCACTTACTTTTCACACACGGGACCGGGGGTGCACTTACTTTTCACACACGGGACCGGGGGTGCACTTACTTTTCACACATGGAATCGGGGATGCACTTACTTTTCAAGCACAGGACCGGGGGTGCACTTACTTTTCACACACAGGACCGGGGGTGCACTTACTTTTCACACACGGGAGGGGGGGTGCACTTACTTTTCACACACGGGGCCAGGGTACACTTACTTTGCACACACGGGGCTGGGGGTTCACTTACTTTTGCACACATGGGGCCGGGGGTGCACTTACTTTTCACACATGGGCCGGGGGTGCACCTACTTTTGCACACAAGGGCCGGGGGTGCACTTTGCACACACGGGGCTGGGGGTTCACTTACTTTTGCACACATGGGGCCGGGGGTCCACTTACTTTTCACACATGGGCCGGGGGTGCACTTACTTTTGCACACATGGGCCGGGGTTGCACTTACTTTTGCACACAAGGGCCGGGGGTGCACTTACTTTTCACACACAGGACCAGGAGTGCACTTACTTTTCTCACACGGGATCAGGGGTGCACTTACTTTTGCACACACGGGGCCAAGGGGGGGAATACTTTTGCACACACGGGGCCGGGGGTGCACTTACTTTTCACACACGGGAGGGGAGTGCACTTACTTTTCACACACGGGGCCGGGGTGCACTTACTTTGCACACACGGGGCTGGGGGTTCACTTACTTTTGCACACACGGGGCCGGGGGTGCACTTACTTTTCACACACGGGCCGGGGGTGCACTTACTTTTGCACACAAGTGCCCGGGGTGCACTTACTTTAAACACACGGGATCGGGAGTGCACTTATAAAACACGGGACCGGGGGTGCACTTACTTTTCACACACAGGACCAGGGGTGCACTAACTTTTCTCACACGGGATCAGGGTGTGCCCTTACTTTTGCACACACGGGGCTGGGGGTGCACTTACTTTCACACACGGGACCGGTGGTGCACTTACGTTTCACACACGGAATCGGGGTGCACTTACTTTTCACACAGGGCCGGGGGTGCACTTACTTTTCACACACGGGACCGGGGGTGCACTTACTTTTCACACACAAGGCCAGGGGTGCACTTATTTTTCACACACGGGGCCAGGGGTGCACTTACTTTTCTCACACGGGTCCAGAGAGTGCATTTACTTTTGCACACACGGGGCCAGGGGGGCACTTACTTTTGCACACACGGGGCCGGGGGTGCACTTACTTTTCACACATGGGCCGGGGGTGCACCTACTTTTGCACACAAGGGCCGGGGGTGCACTTTGCACACACGGGGCTGGGGGTTCACTTACTTTTGCACACATGGGGCCGGGGGTCCACTTACTTTTCACACATGGGCCGGGGGTGCACTTACTTTTGCACACATGGGCCGGGGTTGCACTTACTTTTGCACACAAGGGCCGGGGGTGCACTTACTTTTCACACACAGGACCAGGAGTGCACTTACTTTTCTCACACGGGATCAGGGGTGCACTTACTTTTGCACACACGGGGCCAAGGGGGGGAATACTTTTGCACACACGGGGCCGGGGGTGCACTTACTTTTCACACACGGGAGGGGAGTGCACTTACTTTTCACACACGGGGCCAGGGTGCACTTACTTTGCACACACGGGGCTGGGGGTTCACTTACTTTTGCACACACGGGGCCGGGGGTGCACTTACTTTTCACACACGGGCCGGGGGTGCACTTACTTTTGCACACAAGTGCCCGGGGTGCACTTACTTTAAACACACGGGATCGGGAGTGCACTTATAAAACACGGGACCGGGGGTGCACTTACTTTTCACACACAGGACCAGGGGTGCACTAACTTTTCTCACACGGGATCAGGGTGTGCCCTTACTTTTGCACACACGGGGCCGGGGGTGCACTTACTTTTGCACACACGGTGCCGGGGGTGCACTTACTTTTGCACACACGGGTTCGGGGGTGCACTTACTTTTCACACATGGGACTGGGGGTGCACTTACTTTTCACACACGGGGTCAAGGATGCACTTACTTTTCACCCACAGGGTCTGAGGGCACTTACTTTTCACACACGGGACCGGGGGTGCACTTACTTTTCACACATGGGACCGGGGGTGCACTTACTTTTCACACACAGGAGAGGGGTGCACTTACTTTTCACACACAGGACCAGGAGTGCACTTACTTTTCACACACGGGACCGGGGGAGCACTTACTTTCACACACGAGACCGGGGGTGCACTTACTTTTGCACACAAGGCCGGGGGTGCACTTACTTTTGCACTCGGGCCGGGGGTGCACTTACTTTTGCACACAAGGGACCGGGGGTGCACTTACTTTCACACACGGGAACGGGGGTGCACTTACTTTCACACACGGGACCGGGGGTGCACTTACTTTTCACACACGGGACCGAGGGTGCACTTACTTTTCACACACGGGACCGGGGGTGCACTTACTTTTCACACACGGGACCGGGGGTGCACTTACTTTTCACACATGGAATCGGGGATGCACTTACTTTTCAAGCACAGGACCGGGGGTGCACTTACTTTTCACACACAGGACCGGGGGTGCACTTACTTTTCACACACGGGAGGGGGGGTGCACTTACTTTTCACACACGGGGCCAGGGTACACTTACTTTGCACACACGGGGCTGGGGGTTCACTTACTTTTGCACACATGGGGCCGGGGGTGCACTTACTTTTCACACATGGGCCGGGGGTGCACCTACTTTTGCACACAAGGGCCGGGGGTGCACTTTGCACACACGGGGCTGGGGGTTCACTTACTTTTGCACACATGGGGCCGGGGGTCCACTTACTTTTCACACATGGGCCGGGGGTGCACTTACTTTTGCACACATGGGCCGGGGTTGCACTTACTTTTGCACACAAGGGCCGGGGGTGCACTTACTTTTCACACACAGGACCAGGAGTGCACTTACTTTTCTCACACGGGATCAGGGGTGCACTTACTTTTGCACACACGGGGCCAAGGGGGGGAATACTTTTGCACACACGGGGCCGGGGGTGCACTTACTTTTCACACACGGGAGGGGAGTGCACTTACTTTTCACACACGGGGCCGGGGTGCACTTACTTTGCACACACGGGGCTGGGGGTTCACTTACTTTTGCACACACGGGGCCGGGGGTGCACTTACTTTTCACACACGGGCCGGGGGTGCACTTACTTTTGCACACAAGTGCCCGGGGTGCACTTACTTTAAACACACGGGATCGGGAGTGCACTTATAAAACACGGGACCGGGGGTGCACTTACTTTTCACACACAGGACCAGGGGTGCACTAACTTTTCTCACACGGGATCAGGGTGTGCCCTTACTTTTGCACACACGGGGCTGGGGGTGCACTTACTTTCACACACGGGACCGGTGGTGCACTTACGTTTCACACACGGAATCGGGGTGCACTTACTTTTCACACAGGGCCGGGGGTGCACTTACTTTTCACACACGGGACCGGGGGTGCACTTACTTTTCACACACAAGGCCAGGGGTGCACTTATTTTTCACACACGGGGCCAGGGGTGCACTTACTTTTCTCACACGGGTCCAGAGAGTGCATTTACTTTTGCACACACGGGGCCAGGGGGGCACTTACTTTTGCACACACGGGGCCGGGGGTGCACTTACTTTTCACACATGGGCCGGGGGTGCACCTACTTTTGCACACAAGGGCCGGGGGTGCACTTTGCACACACGGGGCTGGGGGTTCACTTACTTTTGCACACATGGGGCCGGGGGTCCACTTACTTTTCACACATGGGCCGGGGGTGCACTTACTTTTGCACACATGGGCCGGGGTTGCACTTACTTTTGCACACAAGGGCCGGGGGTGCACTTACTTTTCACACACAGGACCAGGAGTGCACTTACTTTTCTCACACGGGATCAGGGGTGCACTTACTTTTGCACACACGGGGCCAAGGGGGGGAATACTTTTGCACACACGGGGCCGGGGGTGCACTTACTTTTCACACACGGGAGGGGAGTGCACTTACTTTTCACACACGGGGCCGGGGTGCACTTACTTTGCACACACGGGGCTGGGGGTTCACTTACTTTTGCACACACGGGGCCGGGGGTGCACTTACTTTTCACACACGGGCCGGGGGTGCACTTACTTTTGCACACAAGTGCCCGGGGTGCACTTACTTTAAACACACGGGATCGGGAGTGCACTTATAAAACACGGGACCGGGGGTGCACTTACTTTTCACACACAGGACCAGGGGTGCACTAACTTTTCTCACACGGGATCAGGGTGTGCCCTTACTTTTGCACACACGGGGCTGGGGGTGCACTTACTTTCACACACGGGACCGGTGGTGCACTTACGTTTCACACACGGAATCGGGGTGCACTTACTTTTCACACAGGGCCGGGGGTGCACTTACTTTTCACACACGGGACCGGGGGTGCACTTACTTTTCACACACAAGGCCAGGGGTGCACTTATTTTTCACACACGGGGCCAGGGGTGCACTTACTTTTCTCACACGGGTCCGGAGAGTGCATTTACTTTTGCACACACGGGGCCAGGGGGGCACTTACTTTTGCACACACGGGGCCGGGGGTGCACTTACTTTTCACACACGGGCCGGGGGTGCACTTACTTTTGCACACAAGTGCCCGGGGTGCACTTACTTTAAACACACGGGATCGGGAGTGCACTTATAAAACACGGGACCGGGGGTGCACTTACTTTTCACACACAGGACCAGGGGTGCACTAACTTTTCTCACACGGGATCAGGGTGTGCCCTTACTTTTGCACACACGGGGCTGGGGGTGCACTTACTTTTGCACACATGGGGCCGGGGGTGCACTTACTTTTGCACACACTGGGCCGGGGGTGCACTTATTTTTGCACACACGGGGCCGGGGGTGCACTTACTTTTGCACACACGGGTTCGGGGGTGCACTTACTTTTCACACATGGGACTGGGGGTGCACTTACTTTTCACACACGGGGTCAAGGATGCACTTACTTTTCACACACAGGGTCGGAGGGCACTTACTTTTCACACACGGGACCGGGGGTGCACTTACTTTTCACACATGGGACCGGGGGTGCACTTACTTTTCACACACAGCATCGGGGGTGCACTTACTTTTCACACACGGGACCGGGGGTGCACTTACTTTTCACACACAGAACCAGGAGTGCACTTACTTTTCACACACAGGACCGGGGGTGCACCTACTATTCACACACGGGACCGGGAGTGCACTTACTTTTGCACACAAGGCCGGGGGTGCACTTACTTTTGCACACTCGGGCCGGGGGTGCACTTACTTTTGCACACAAGGGACCGGGGGTGCACTTACTCTTCACACACGGGAACGGGGGTGCACTTACTTTCACACACGGGACCGAGGGTGCACTTACTTTTCACACACGGGACCGGGGGTGCACTTACTTTTCAAGCACAGGATTGGGGGTGCACTTACTTTTCACACACAGGACCGGGGGTGCACTTACTTTTCACACACGGGACCGGGGGTGCACTTTTCACACACGGGCCCGGGGATGCACTTACTATTCACACACGGGACCGGGGGTGCACTTACTTTTCACACACAGGACCGGGGGTGCACATACTTTTCACACACGGGATCGGGGGTGCACATACTTTTCACACACGGGATCGGGGGTGCACATACTTTTCATACACGGGACCGGGGGTGCACTTACTTTTCACACTCGGTCCGGGGGTGCACTTACTTTTGCACACAAGGGACCGGAGGTGCACTTACTTTTCACACACGGGACCGGGGGTGCACTTATTTTTCACACTCGGGACCGGGGGTGCACTTACTTTCACACACGGGACTGGGGGTGCACTTACTTTTCACACACAGGACCGGGGGTGCACATACTTTTCACACACGGGATCGGGGGTGCACATACTTTTCACACACGGGATCGGGGGTGCACATACTTTTCATACACGGGACCGGGGGTGCACTTACTTTTCACACACGGGACCAGGGGTGCACTTACTTTTCACACACGGGTTCGGGGGTGCACTTACTTTTCACACGGGACCGGAGGTGCACTTTCTTTTCACACACCGGACCGGGGGTGCACTTACTTTTCACACATGGGACCGGGGGTGCACTTACTTTTCACACATGGGACCGGGGTGCACATACTTTTCACACACGCGATCGGGTGTGCACTTACTTTTCACACACGGGATCGGGTGTGCACTTACTTTTCACACACGGGATCGGGGGTGCACTTACTTTTTACACACGGGACGGGAGGGTGTCATAGTCACTTTATTCTGATGTTTGACTTTGATAAATGATCATGTCCTAAAATGGACACCATACATTTGCATAGCTGCCATCTTTGGAAGGTCAAGTTGAGGGTAATGGAAAGATCGCCATTAATTCCTATTGGAACTTTGTTTTTAAAAAAGCGATTTAAAAAAAAACTACAAATCGGATCGACTCCAAAAATACATAGCACACCTGTCCCCACCGAGGGCTTCGAAACGCCGCCTGAACGGGGCCGAGCAGTTCGGGCCGCATTAATTGCGGAAAACACATTTTGCGTGTTTTCAGCATCCAAATGGAGCGTCCCATGGAGAGTATCTACCTCAATACGGAGCTGGATTTTGCCATTGCTATCGCTATCACCTTTCATGAACAAAGGAAAAGAGATAAACAAGTTAGGAGTCATCGGCGCTTTTGGCTACACCCTATAGTGGAAGTCCCAGAGAGTCGTGGAGCCTACCATTGTTTGTTTGCTGAGCTAAATGACAACCTGGAAAAATATTTTGAGTATACCATGATGTCTCAAAACAGCTTCCGCTATCTGCTGCGTCTGGTGGAAGGAGCCATTACCAGGCAGGACACGCAGCTCCGGAGATCAATTTCCACCGAGGAACGTCTGCTGGTGACTCTATGGTACGTAATGTAGCTATTTGAAGGACTTTATATGTTCTGCCCTTTTTTTAAATACCTTTTTTTTGGGGGGGGAGGAGGGATGGAAAATGTAATTTTATTTTATAACAATGTACTTTCATTAAATTTATTTATTTTTCTTCTTGTCAGTTTCCTGGCAACCAGAGAGACCTTGAGATCCCTGCATTTCCAGTTTCGGATTGGAGTCTCCACACTTTCGGGTATTATTGCCGACACATGCCGCGCATTGTGGGACAATCTCCGTGAGGAATTTTTACCAATCCCAACAACAGCGTTATGGGAGGCCAACGCCCAAAAATTTGACCAGCTGTGTTCTTTCCCTAACTGTATTGGAGCAGTGGATGGGAAGCACAATAGGATTACAAAGCCTGCGAGAAGTGGATCTCTTTTTTTCAATTACAAAAAATACTTCTCCACCGTGCTCATGGCAATTGCTGGTGCGGACTGCAGGTTTCTCGCCGTGGACATTGGAGCATTTGGCCGTGCAAATGATTCACGGACATTTAAGGAGTCTGATATGATTATATGAGAACAATTTTAATTTCCCCCAGCTACGACCTCTTCCCAACACCGAAGGCCCGGCCATGCCATTTGTTGTGGTTGGTGACGAGGCTTTTCAAATGTGTGCCAACCTACTGAAACCGTACTCCAGTCGGGGCTTGGACCACACAAAAAGAATTTTTAATTATAGACTGTCCAGGGCCAGAAGAACTGTGGAGTGCGCCTTTGGAATCATCTCCAAAAGGCGGATTTTAGGATCCGCCATTAATCTGAAAATTGAGACAGTTGATCAGGTGGTGAAGGCTTGTGTGGTTCTCCTCAATTATATTATTGCTAAAGAGAGAGTCAACGTGGAACTAGATGAACCCATACCCAACCCATTGCCTGATTACCAAGATCATCCTCTGAGGACAACTTTGGAAATTGCTCAGATGAGGGATCGATTTGCTTCATATTTTGTTTCAGATGTTGGCTGTGTGTCAAGGCAAGATCAAATGGTTTAATGTAGAAACAGTATTTCATCCTGCTGTAACTGTAAATTTATTTTGCCTTTCCGTTTAAAAAAAAATGCTCCCCTATGTTACAATGTTGTTGCCAATAAAAAAAAAGTTTAAACAAATCCAATGTTCTAGAACCAAATGTGTGTACCACAAAATGTAGTAATGTGAGCACCAGTTACCAAATTGACAAAACAACCAAATTGTTCACATAGCCATGTGTTCCATACTTTTAAAAGCGAACATGATCGGCTCCCACCTTGTCAAGCAATTAATCTTGCAGACTATTTGCATATGGAACCTGGCATCATGGAGCGTGATGGCTGAAGCAGGTTTTCTGCTGCTGCATGTGCCGCGGCTGTGTGACAGGCACTACACATGCATGGCGAGGCCAACAAATAGGCCTTGGATGTGCATGTGTTCTGCCTGTCACACAGCCTCGGAACATGTGGCTGCAGATCATAATCCGCACTCCATGAAGCCGGGGCCCATATGCTACTAGTCTGCAAGTGTTTTGCTTGACAAGGAGGGAGACGATCATGTTCGCTCAACTCTAGTGAGTTAACACTATTGAACTCAGGATACTGGAATACGTCCAGAGTCAAATAGTGGTGACACTTGGCCACGTGAACATTGCTACCACCTCACCTGACCAATAACCTTAAGGTACTGTTACACTAAATGATTAACCAACGATCACGACCAGCGATACGACCTGACCGTGATCGTTGTTAAGTCATTGTGTGGTTGCTGGAGAGCTGTCACACAGACAGCTCTCCAGCGACCAACAATGACGAATTCCCCTTGTAACCAGGGTAAACATCGGGTTACTAAGCGCAGGGCCCTTAGTAACCCGATGCTTACCCTGTTTACCATTGTAAATGAAAAAAAAAATTATAAAGTACATACTTACATTCCGGTGTCTGCCACGTCCATCGCCGTCAGCTTCCCGCACTGTGCCAGCCCTAAAGCACAGCACAGCGTTGACGTCAATGGTGTGCTCTGCTTTTACTTTGCGGTCGGGACTCACAGTGTCAGTCAGTGCAGGAAGATGATGGCGAGGGACGTGGCAGACCCCGGAATGTAAGTATGTACTGTTTGTTTTTTTTTACTTTTACAATGGTAACCAGGGTAAACATAGGGTTACTAAGCGGCCCTGTGCTTTAGTAAACTGATGTTTACCCTGGTTACCAGTGAAAACATCGCTGGATCGGTGTCACACACGCCGATCCAGCGATGACAGCGGGTGATCAGCGACCAAAAAAAGGTCCTGATCATTCGCAGCAACCTACGATCTCCCAGCAGGGGCCTGATCATTGGTCGCTGTCACGCATAATGATTTTGTTAACGATATCGTTGCTACGTCACAAAAAGCAACGATATCGTTAACGAAATCGTTGTGTGAGGGTACCTTAACAGTAGGTTTGAAAATTGATATATTTTTTAATCCTCTTTGTGTTTGTAACATCTCATAGTACAATGAGAGACAGCCCCCCAAAATTTACAAAAAACTGGATAACAGTGTGTCAGACATTGCAGATATGAGGCGTTAAAAACACAAGATTTGTGTATACGGCGCACAGTGTGAGTTGGTGCAAACTTTATTTTAGACCAAGAAACTCCGATTTTGTTATCAAAATAACAATTTTATTAAGGGTGACACAAAAAGAAAAATGGGTAAAGGTTCTAAGTGGTAGGAACTTCGGCGATTAAGGGGGATTGATATCCACCAGTTTGGGAGTGGGTGGAGGAGGAAGAGGAGGAGGAGGAGGAGCAGGAACCACCATACTGCAAAGCACTGGAAGGTATGCCGACGTCTGACCACCCTGTGGTTGATGGTGGCGAGAATGCCAACGCAGGAGGTGAGGGAGGAGGCACGACCAGTGTCCTTGGCACTGTGGACTGGCTCTGGCTACTCCTGCTCTGGCTAGACCCCGTCCGAGAGCTTGGTGTTGTTCTTGGAGCAGCCAGAGGCACCGTAGATGTTCTTGTTTTTGGCCGTTTTCTTCTCTCTCCCTCTGGGTGTTGTTCTGCGTGGCGTCTTTGTGTCCTTGAAGGCCTGGCAGGAGCAGCATTTTGCGGCTCGGTTCTATGGTGTCGGTGGCGGCGGCAGTGGCCCTCGGCACACGGAGCTCTGTGTGGGTGCTCTGCAGCAGGAGTCGGAGTCATGCTAGCCAGCGATGGTACTACGGGCATTGTAGTCGCTGACTGCATGACCCAAGCCTGCTGCAGAGCAGTCACGTACGCATTGTTGCAGGCCTGCATCACCGAAATCTGGAGTTCCGGCGTAAGATGTTCCAACATGCCCTTCGCAATGGCACTAAAGAAATGTTTTGCCGGCCTCGAGAGCTCGGATTCCATTGTTTGAAGGCGCCGGTCGATATTGGACAGAGCTGTGTCCAGTCTATCGCCCAGCGCCTTGAAACAATTCTGGAAGACCGTGCTCAAATGCAAAAATTCGGGCATTAGCGGCCTGTCCGAGGCTCGCTGACGCTGTCGGGAATACCCGAAGGAAGGAGCGCCAGTGGCCTCGGCCAGGGAAACATCTGATGGACCGGCTGCCGGTTCTCCAGATGGTGGTGCAAGCCTACTCTCGCTTTGGGATTGCTGTGACAGGTCAGATGGCGATTCACGAAGGACCGCTCCAGAGGGCCGAACAGGCTCGAGGGTGCTGCTTTGTGTTCTGTGAAAACATAAGGAAAACATTAGTATACAAAATATAACATTTCACATTCGCCACCTCCTGTGTATAATATAAAGTTAACATTGCATCACACACTATAAAATTATAATTTGACATAATTGTAAAGGGTCAGTTCCGTCTGTCAGTCCTAACGGTATTAATTCGCTGATTGTTACGGCCAGCTGCCTGTCATGGATGACGCGACCAATCAGCGCCGGACACAGTCCTGAATAAAATGGTCGCTCCTTACTCCCCGCAGTGAATGGCTGTCGCCCGCATACTCCCCTCTGTCAGCGATAAACACTTACCGGTGGTAACCATTGCCGCCGTTAAAATGTAACCAAATTTTTACTATTGACACTGCCTATGCCGCATCAATATTAAAAATTGATAACATTTTGTTTTTAAAAATTACCATGCTATACTCACCCATGGTTGGCGTTTTTAACGGCCGCCATGGTTTACGCTTATCGTTGGAACTGCCATGACATCACGGTCATGTGACCGAGACGTCATCACAGGTCCTGCGATCAGACCAACCCTGGGAACAGAACCTGCCGTGGACTAGAAGGTCTCCCGTGTCTATTATTTTAACGTTTTATTGGAAACTGTGATAAACCTGGATGGGCAATATACTACGCCACAATGAAATATTGCACGTGGCTAGCCAATCTACTATGTGTCTGTGCGCTGTATACTACGTAACTGGGCAATATAATAAATGGCTGGGCAATAAACTACGTGGCTGGGGAATATACTACGTGAATATGCATGTTGTTCAATACCCGATATGTGGGGGAATAGGTACTAAATACTTACTGTTGGCGGGCAAGGACCGGTCTCATGAACTGAAGAATTCTGCTGTACTTGTATGTTGATGTCCTTGCCGCAGCAGCACCACTACGAGTCTGTCCCTCCTTTTTCAGGCCCCAATTGAAATGGTCCTTCATGGAGCGCCATCTGGTCTTCAATTTTTTGACTGTGAAAAAGTCAAACAAAAAAATAAAGGTTGAGAGAAACTTTTTTAATTGATACGCAACCATGTGCGATGGCACAAAAGTTGAACACATCACAGACGGTTGTGTATCCTGGCCTGATGGATCAGAGCAGCATTTCGGCAATACTTACCAAATTTATCTTTGTCCGTGGGTGAAGCGCTGTCAAAGCCATCCCAGAGCGATTTGGCCACCTCAGCCCACATACGTCTCAAAACCACCTGGTCCGCGTGCCGGGGGTCACGGCTGTCCCACAACGGGCCTCGCTCCTGGATAGACGCGACCATGATGTCTATGTCTATGTCATCTTGGTCCCGTTGTGAAACCTAGAATAATTGGAAAACATTAATGTTTGCAATATAAATAAAAATTGGTCTCCCTCCCTCCTCCACCACCCCCCCAACAAAAATTTTTTAAATAAAAATTAATTTAAAAAAAATAATTTAATAGGTTGTTTGAAAAAAAAACAATGCAGAGACGACACAATGCCAGAGTATAACAAAAGCATAATACCAGTCCCAGGAAAGATAAGAAAACAAATAAACAACAGACCCTATGTGCTAATCCAAAAAGACACAGATTTTTTTTAACCAAATTTTGACAACATTGATTTCCAAAAGGCACAAGAAAAGGCAAACCATAAGGCCATGTGTTACAATAGAAAAAAAAAATATAAAAAGAGTACGGCTACATAGGAAGCCCTGAAATTCATCAGAAAACATTTCTTTAAAAAAAAAACACAGTGGAACAACCGCATGCACGGAACAACCAAAACAGCACAATAGATTTCAGAAAAAAAAATAACAACCCAAAAAAAAAAGGAAAGAAAAGTCAATCCTGGATACACCACCATACTTTACAATAAAACCAACATGGCCGGAGACAATGAAACGCCATCATATAACGCCAGAAATATAAATCACAACCAGAATACAAAAAACACCCCCCCAAAAAAAAAAAAATGGAAAAGGAAAGTCAATCCTGGAAAGACCACCATACTTTGCAATAATCAACAAGGCCAGAGACAATGAAACGTCATCCTATACAACGCCAAACATCACAACGAATAAAAATACACCAATGTCTTTACACAACCACAGTGCAGAACATACACAACTTGCAATAAAACAATTTAAAAATAAAACATGTAGAAAATGCGCAGAATCATTCTATACTTACATCTCTTGAAAGCAGATGATGAGGTCTGGTCTCTTTGGTATGCTGCAGGACAAGCGACAAAAACAATGCAAACATTTTGTTTATATATGGGGGATGTTTGTTCACTGTCTAGACACAGTCTAGACACTTTTTGTGTAATTTTATTTAACGACGCATGCGTCGCACAACGCATGCACGACGCACGCACTTGCGTCCCATGCGTTGTCAATTGGTTTCAATGGGGATTGTAACGCAATTACGAAGAACGGGCGACGCAAGTGCGATGCACGCGTTTTTACGACGCTACAAAACTGCAACATGTAGTGTAGCCCGCGCCCTGCCAGGTGCGGCCAAACGATGCATGCGTCGTGCGTTGCCCAAAAACGCATGACAACGCATGTCCATGCACCCCCAATGTTAAAGATAGGGGTGCATGACGCATGCGTCGTTATGCGTCGACGACGCTGCGTCGCAAGACGCAAATGTGAACGTAGCCTTACTTTTCACACACGGGATCGGGGGTGCACTTACTTCTCAACCACGGGACGGGAGGGTGTCATAGTCACTTTATTCTGATGTTTGACTTTGATAAATGATCATTTCCTAAAATGGACACCATACATTTGTATAGCTGCCATCTTGGTAAGGTCAAGTTGGGGGTAATGGAAAGATCGCCATTAATTCCTATTGGAAATTTTTTTTTTTTTAAAAAGCGATTTTTAAAAAAACTACAAATCGGATCGACTCCAAAAATACATAGCACACCTGTCCCCACCAAGGGCTTCGAAACGCCGCCTGAACACGCCGAGCCGTTCGGGCCACATTAATTGCGGAAAACACGGATAAGAATAATAATAAAATATAAGAAATTGGATTACAATATGTTGCTTGAACCTAGAGAGGACCGGGGGTGCACTTACTTTTCACACACAGGTTCGGAGGTGCACTTACTTTTGCACACACGGGGCTGGGGGTGCACTTACTTTTGCACACACGGGGCCAGGGGTGCACATACTTTTGCACATACGGGGCCGGGGATGCACTTACTTTTCACACACAGGACCGGGGGTGTACTTACTTTCACACACGGGACCGGGGATGCACTTACTTTTTACACACGGGACAGGGGGTGCACTTACCTTTCACACACGGGGCCGGGGGTGCACTTACTTTTCACACACAGGGCCAGGGGTGCACTTACTTTTCACACACAGGACCTGGGGTGCACTTACTTTTCACACACAGGACCAGGGGTGCACTTACTTTTCACACACAGGACCGGGGGTGTACTTACTTTTCACACGCGGGGCCGGGGTTCACTTACTTTTCACACACAGGACCGGGGGTGCACTTACTTTTCACACATAGGACCGGGGGTGCACTTACTTTTCACACACGAGACAGTGGGTGCACTTACTTTTCACACACGGGGCCAGGGTGCACTTACTTTTCACACACGGGACCGGGGGTGCACTTTTCACACACGGGACCTGGGGTGCACTTACTTTTCACACACGGGACCGGGGGTGCACTTAATTTTCACACACGGGACCGTGGGTGCACGAACTTTTCACACACGGGGCCGGGGTGCACTTACTTTTCACACACGGGACCGGGGGTGCACTTACTTTTCACACAAGGTACCGGGGCTGCAATACTACAGTTTTCTTCTGTCTGTCCGAAATTACTTCAATCCATCGTATGCTAATCTGTTTCTGGGCTGGTGGGAGGAAACCATAGTCTTTTCCGATGACAAGAAGTGGTGGCATCAATTTGTGGGTGTGTGGTACCGATTTATTGATGATGTCTTTATCATATGGCAGGGTACAAAACAAGGGTTCACTGACTTTGTTCAGGAACTCAATAACAACAATATTGGCATGAAATTCACCTTTGAGATTGATGATAAGACCCTGTCATTTTTGGACGTGCAAATTCAGAAACGAGATGATGGCCTGTTAAAAACTAAAATTTAAGTGCTCCACTTCGCCAAGCATATTACGCCACATGGAACACCACTTCTGGCATCTGGGTTTGAGAATAGGTGCCTACATGACCCCATGGGGAAGGGATTGATCTCCCTAGTATACTCTGCCCTTAATACACCCCGCACTAAAGGGAAGTTAAAATATATGTTACAATGGGAGGAGGATTTAGGCCTAGTAATGCCTATAGAGAAATGGCACATGTCTTGCGATACATTGACAAAGGGCAGTCATCAGGCCTCGTTAGCGGAAACGTCGATTAAAGTCCTCCACAGAGCATATTACGTCCCAGCGAGACTTCATGCCATCCACTCACACATACCTAGCAATTGCTTTAGAGGTTGTAATGCTTTAGGTGACATGTTGCACATATGGTGGAGCTGCCCTATTGTCGAGGCTCTGTGGCGAGAAGTTAAATTAATTATAGATCAAATCTATGGTAAGACAATCTCCATGGATCCTTCAGTTTTCCTGTTGGGAGCAAAATATCCCAGCTTCTCCAAAAGTCTACATAAACTTGTGACCATTATATGTATGGCCACGAAAATTCACATTGCGGCCAGATGGAGAACCACGTCACTCTCTATTTCGCTAGTTAATGACAGAATAAACTCGATTCTACTGCATGAACGCATACAAGCTACCAGGAATGATGATTGGAACACTTTCTTTCGGACTTGGAGTCATTGGATTGATCTTGACCTGGATTCCGTCGCTCAACTGACCCAAGCTCTCAGGATCTCCCCATAATGTGAACATATATGGTTAGAGGGTCTGGAGACGAACACTTCTAGGTGGGATTAATATCCCTATCATTTATTTACAAAGTTATATATTCTTGGTGCCCCTCTATTGTTTGCTATATTTGGATTGTTCCTGATAATGGCTAACCAGACTAACGAGACCTTTAGTTTCTGACCTACCTGAGTAATTTCTCATGTTATGTTAAAGTTGTTGCTTGTTTGATGACTGATTAGATACCCCCTTCCCTGATGTCTCCATCCTTTGTCTCTCTGTATTGTCTATGAGTCTTTGGACGTTTTGTTTGTCCCCTCTAAGGCTAATTATTTGTACAGAACAATTATTACATTTCTCTTTTTTTGTTGATGCACATTTCTCTTCTGTATGGAAGTTTGCCTAGCCTTGGTTGTATTGAAAACTTTAAATAAATATATTGAAACTAAAAACTAAAATTTACTGCAAACCCACTAGCACAAATAGCTTGCTGAGATGGGATAGTCATCATCCTAGAGCCTAAAGGTACCGTCACACTTAGCGACGCTGCAGCGATACCGACAACGATCCGGATCGCTGCAGCGTCGCTGTTTGGTCGCTGGAGAGCTGTCACACAGACCGCTCTCCAGCGACCAACGATCCCGAGGTCCCCGGTAACCAGGGTAAACATCGGGTAACTAAGCGCAGGGCCGCGCTTAGTAACCCGATGTTTACCCTGGTTACCATCGTAAAAAAATAAACAGTACATACTTACATTCAGCTGTCTGTCCCTTGCCGTCTGTTTGCTGCACTGACTGCTGGCCGCAAAGTGAAAGCAGAGCACAGCCACAGCGGTGAGTCACCGCTGTGTGACTCACCGCTGTGCTGTGCTTTCACTTTCACTTTGCGGCCAGCAGTCAGTGCAGGAAATAGACGGCAAGGGACAGACAGCTGAATGTAAGTATGTACTGTTTGTTTTTTTACGATGGTAACCAGGGTAAACATCGGGTTACTAAGCGCGGCCCTGCGCTTAGTTACCCGATGTTTACCCTGGTTACCAGTGAAGACATCGCTGAATCGGTGTCACACACACCGATTCAGCGATGTCTGCGGGGAGTCCAGCGACGAAATAAAGTTCTGGACTTTCTTCCCCGACCAGCGACAGCACAGCAGGGGCCTGATCGCTGCTGCCTGTCACACTGGACGATATCGCTAGCGAGGACGCTGCAACGTCACGGATCGCTAGCGATATCGTCTAGTGTGACGGTACCTTTAAAACGCGGTATCCCCAAGGGACAATTTATGAGGCTCAGAAGGAACTGATCAGATGCTGATACATATATACAACAATCATGTGATATGAGGAAGAGATTTATTGATAAAGGTTACACAAGAGCAGTTATTGAGGTGTCAAATAAGCATGCTTTTGCAAAAGATAGAAGTATGTTGCTACAAACACGAACTAAGCCACCTCTGACCAACCATGACTTCACCAGAATTATAGGTGCGTTCGATTGTCAAAATTAAAGAGTTACCAATGTCCTATCTAAATTCTGGGATATTCTTGCAACTGACCCTGATTTGAGTAATTGCATTGGTCCCAGCCCCCTTATAACATACAGAAAAGGGCAGTCTTTAAAACATAATTTGGTGCACAGTCACTTTAAGAGACGAACTCCAGCAGGAACGTGGCTCGACCGTAAGACATGCGGGTTTTTTAGATGTGGGGGCTGTGTAAACTGTAGATTTATGAAACCAGGTAAATACACTACTAGCTCCTCAACTGGTTAAAAGTTCTATCTTCGCGATTTTGCCAACTGCAAAACTAGTGGACTGATCTATATTGCTACATACAGCTGTCCAAAAGACTATGTTGGCAAAACCAAAAGAGAGTTTAGGAGACGTGTGGGTGAACACGTGGGCGATATTAAGCACAAACGTGACACCCCGATAGCCAGATATATGAACGAGATACATGAAGGCAGAGTTGATGAGATATCCGTCTGTATCATTGAAAGTTATACACCAAACCCGAGAGGGGGTAATTTTGATAGACTCCTGCTACAGAAGGAATGTGCGTGGATCCACCGCATTAACTGCATTGCCCCACTGGGCCTAAATGAAAATGTCTCTTACGCTTGCTTTTTGTAAATATCGACATTGCCACTCTTTTACCATTTTGGTTAAGCTTTCTCATAAACAGACTGTTGAAAATTGAGGGTATCGTCTTTATTGGATACTAACGGCTAGCCATACGGCATTTTTATTCTCTGTTTGTTACAGTGAAATACAGTATTGACTGTATATATTTATTTATGATATCATTTTACGGTTCTACGTATCTAAATGTCTAATTATTGTACTCTCCACTGTATACATATTACTATATATAACCTTCAGCGTTTTGCTTAATTACATCATTCAGCTAGCGAATATATTTATCATAACCATAATTATACATAATAAAATGGGGTACTATATTTACTATTTAAGTCATCATGATACAAACTTATGTCGTAGCTGTTTTCGTCCTGACCCAATGTCAGCTGACAGATCACCAGTGAGGCCAAATTGTGGAATTACGCCTGTCATTTTACAAGTGCGCTTGGAGACAAAAAGACACCTCACACATTCTGTGAGCAAGTCACTTTTATCTGAAGTAATAGAGCAAGAAGCAATATTTTATACCATTTACAACAAATGTAACTCTCAATGTAATTCATGTAGCCCCCACCATCACCCAGGGTCATACTGACCTTTATTCTCTCACGTACCCAGAGCATGTTGTGACTGACTATTGAGAACATACAGTTAGGGCCAGAAATATTTGGACAGTGACACAAGTTTTGTTATTTTAGCTGTTTACAAAAACATGTTCAGAAATAAAATTATATATGTAATATGGGCTGAAAGTGCACACTCCCAGCTGCAATATGATAGTTTCCACATCCAAATCGGAGAAAGGGTTTAGGAATCATAGCTCTGTAATGCATAGTGTCCTCTTTTTCAAGGGACCAAAAGTAATTGGACAATGGACTCTAAGGGCTGCAATTAGCTCTGAAGGCGTCTCCCTCGTTAACCTGTAATCAATGAAGTAGTTAAAAGGTCAGGGGTGGATTCCAGGTGTGTGGTTTTGCATTTGGAAGCTGTTGCTGTGAGCAGACAACATGCGGTCAAAGGAACTCTCAATTGAGGTGAAGCAGAACATCCTGAGGCTGAAAAAAAAAGAAAAAATCCATCAGAGAGATAGCAGACATGCTTGGAGTAGCAAAATCAACAGTTGGGTACATTCTGAGAAAAAAGTCAAAATTGACTGGTGAGCTTGGGAACTCAAAAAGGCCTGGGCGTCCACGGATGACAACAGTGGTGGATGATCGCCGCATACTTAATTTGGTGAAGAAGAACCCGTTCACAACATCAACTGAAGTCCAGAACACTCTCAGTGAAGTAGGTGTATCTGTCTCTAAGTCAACAGTAAAGAGAAAACTCCATGACAGTAAATACAAAGGGTTCACATCTAGATGCAAACCATTCATCAATACCAAAAATAGACAGGCCAGAGTTAAATTTGCAGAAAAACACCTCAAGAAGCCAGCTCAGTTCTGGAAAAGTATTCTATGGACAGATGAGACAAAGATCAACCTGTACCAGAATGATGGGAAGAAAAAAGTTTGGAGAAGAAAGGGAACGGCACATGATCCAAGGCACACCACATCCTCTGTAAAACATGGTGGAGGCAACGTGATGGCATGGGCATGCATGGCTTTCAATGGCACTGGGTCACTTGTGTTTATTGATGACATAAGAGCAGACAAGAGTAGCCGGATGAATTCTGAAGTGTACCAGGATATACTTCCAGCCCAGATTCAGCCAAATGCTGCAAAGTTGATTGGACGGCGCTTCATAGTACAGATGGAGTATTACAAAAGAAAAAAACCCCCATAAAAAGTTAGATACTTTATTAGATAACAATAATTAAGGACATAAAGGTAAAAACCTCAAAAAACCCTATCTACTCCATCCGTTAGTCCTACAAGGAAGAGGATATAATCCCCTACAATACACCCTAATATATACTGGTAGAATACCCCTATTAAGCCAAATATAAATATATATGTGTGATTCTTGATACCAAATAGCAGCTATAAGGGTGTATTGATGTAAGTGAAAATATCCCTCACAGCTACAAAAAATAAACCTAAGAGCTGATGCTACCTAGATGCGGAGGTTGGCACCCTAAAAGAAATAGCGAGAATGGCGCCCCCGCTCGTACGATGACTATCCCTGGTCTCCTATCTACTCCCTATAAGAGATAGGTACAGAAACAGAAGGCCAGATGGCTGAGAATAACTTGTACAAGTATGTGATACCAATAATCCAGCACAACTGGCCCTCCCCCACAATGTGATGTGAGACCCAAGGATAGATATATATACCAACTATAGCATCACTATATATATTATAAATAGCATATAGCAACTAATAGGACAAACAAAACAGACCAGTACTTATGTTGGCTCATAGGTCATACAAAGCCAACACTAATAAGGACTAACTCATAATATACAGAACATATACACCACATTGATACATAACACGGCGTCACCACATCCATCTGGATACAAAATAAATCAATACATATAGCAGTGTGGATAATACAGTGAATACACCATGAAATCAGAATAGTAATGATATACTCATCCACTGCATTCAACCGTCCACAGCTGATAATAAATCCAGATGTCGCGGCTCAAGCCATGATGACTGGGCAAATAACACCTCCAGACAACCTCTCGACGCGTTTCCCCCACAAGGTTGGGTTCATCAGGAGAGACTAGATGACGGCATGGCAGTAGCAAGTTGCAAAGATAGGGTCATTTTCCCTTAGTGTATTTATTAGTTGAGTAAGTTGATAGTACAGATGGACAATGACCCCAAGCATACAGCCAAAGCTACCCAGGAGTTCATGAGTGCCAAAAAGTGGAACATTCTGCAATGGCCAAGTCAATCTCCAGATCTAAACCCAATTGAGCATGCATTTCACTTGCTCAAATCCAGACTTAAGACGGAAAGACCCACAAACAAGCAAGACCTGAAGGCTGCGGCTGTAAAGGCCTGGCAAAGCATTAAGAAGGAGGAAACCCAGCGTTTGGTGATGTCCATGGGTTCCAGACTTAAGGCAGTGATTGCCTCCAAAGGATTTGCATCAAAATATTGAAAATAAAAATATTTTGTTTGGGTTATGTTTATTTGTCCAATTACTTTTGACCTCCTAAAATGTGGAGTGTTTGTAAAGAAATGTGTACAATTCCTACATTTTCTACCAGATATTTTTGTTCAACCCTTCAAATTAAACGTTACAATCTGCACTTGAATTCTGTTGTAGAGGTTTCATTTCAAATCCAATGTGGTGGCATGCAGAGCCCAACTCGCGAAAATTGTGTCACTGTCCAAATATTTCTGGCCCTAACTGTACATGATAAGAAGTGTAGTCTCCTTGAAGCGGAGACCATGAGACTACTGATTCTAGTAATTCTGGCAATTAAAGGCAAAAGTCACTTAAAGGCAAACTATTAACCCTTCTATATCAATTTCCGCCATTTGTAAATGGTATAACCTCTGCCACCGGGTCAGCTGATGTCCACAAAGGAGCTACTGTCTCATGGGTCTAGTACCCAAAAGGGGGCTTTCTACCTGCTTCGCCCCCATCCACCCTCAGTGTGGACACTCACTTCCTCAGTTAGCAGTGGTTATCCGGGTTCTATGATACGCTATGGATGGCACAGCCTCAGATTCCTTCCTTAACCCCTTAAGCCCCGAGGGTGGTTTGCACGTTAATGACCGGGCCAATTTTTACAATTCTGACCACTGTCCCTTTATGAGGTTATAACTCTGGAACGCTTCAACGGATCTTGGCAATTCTGACATTGTTTTCTCGTGACGTATAGTACTTCGTGTTAGTGATAAAATGTATTCAAAATAACTTGCGTTTATTTGAGAAAAAAACGGAAATTTGGCGAAAATTAAATTTGAATTTTTATACCCTTAAATCACAGAGATATGTCATGCAAAATACTTAATAAGTAACATTTCCCACATGTCTACTTTACATCAACACAATTTTGGAACCAAAATTTTTTTTTGTTAGGGAGTTATAAGGGTTAAAAGTTGACCAGCAATTTCTCATTTTTACAACACCATTTTTTTTTTAGGGACCACATCTCATTTGAAGTCATTTTGAGGGGTCTATATGATAGAAAATACCCAAGTGTGACACCATTCTAAAAACTGCACCCCTCAAGGTGCTCAAAACCACATTCAAGAAGTTTATTAACCCTTCAGGTGTTTTACAGTAATTTTTGGAATGTTTAAATAAAAATGAACATTTAACTTTTTTTCACACAAAATTTATTTCAGCTCCAATTTCTTTTATTTTACCAAGGGTAACAGGAGAAAATGGACCCCGACAGTTGTTGGGCAATTTGTCCTGAGTACGTTGATACCCCATATGTGGGGATAAACCACTGATTGGGCGCATGGCAGAGCTTGGAAGGAAAGGAGCGCCATTTGACTTTTCAATGCAAAATTGACTGGAATTGAGATGGGACGCCATGTTGCGTTTGGAGAGCTCCTGATGTGCCTAAACATTGAAACCCCCCACAAGTGACACCATTTTGGAAAGTAGACCCCTTGAGGAACTTATCTAGATGTGTGGTGAGCACTTTGACCCAACAAGTGCTTCATAGAAGTTTATAATGCAGAGCCGTAAAAATAAAAAATCATATTTTTTCATAAAAATGATCTTTTTGCCCCCAATTTTTTATTTTCCCAAGGGTAAGAGAAGAAATTAGACATACAAAAGTTGTTGTGCAATTTGTCCTGAGTACGCTGATACCCCATATGTGGGTGTAAACCATTGTTTGGGCGCATGGCAGAGCTCGGAAGGGAAGGAGCGCCATTTGACTTTTCAATACAAAATTGACTGGAATTGAGATGGGACGCCATGTTGCGTTTGGAGAGCCCCTGATGTGCTTAAACATTGAAACCACCCACAAGTTACACCATTTTGGAAAGTAGACCCCCTAAGGAACTTATCTAGATGTGTTTTGAGAGCTTTGAGCCCCCAAGTGTTTCACTACAGTTTATAACACAGAGCCGTGAAAATAAAAATTCTTTTTTTTATCACAAAAATGATTTTTCAGCCCCCAGTTTTGTATTTTCACAAGGGTAACAGGATAAATTGGACCCCAAAAGTTGTTGTCTAATTTGTCCTGAGTACGCCGATACCCCATATGTGGGGGGGAACCACTGTTTGGGCGTATGGCAGAGCTCTGAAGGGAAGGAGCACCATTTGGAATACAGACTTAGATGGATTGGTCTTCAGGCGTCACGTTGCATTTGCAGAGCCCCTGATGTACCCAAACAGTACAAACCCCCCACAAGTGACCCCATATTGGAAACTAGACCTCCCAAGGAACTTATTTAGATGTGTTGTGAGAACTTTGAACCCCCAAGTGTTTCACTGCAGTTTACAACGCAGAGCCGCGAAAATAAAAAAATCTTATTTTTCCCACAAAAATGATTTTTAGCCCCCCACATTTTTATTTTCCCAAGGATAACAAGAGAACTTGGACCACAAAAGTTGTTGTCCAATTTGTCCTGAGTACGCTGATACCCCATATGTTGGGGTAAACCCCTGTTTGGGCGCACCGGAGAGCTCGGAAGGGAAGGAGCACTGTTTTACTTTTTCAACGCAGAATTGGCTGGAATTGAGATCGGACGCCATGTCGCGTTTGGAGAGCCCCTGATGTGCCTGAACAGTGGAAACTCCCCAATTCTACCTGAAACCCTAATCCAACAACACCCTTAACCCTAATCCCAACGGTAACCCTAACCACACCCCTAAACCTGACACACCCCTAATTCTAATCCCAACCCTAATCCCAACTGTAAATATATTCCAAACCCTAACCCTAACTTTAGCCCCAACCCTAACCCTAACTTTAGCCCCAACCCTAAACCTAACTTTAGCCCCAGCCCTAACCCTAACTTTAGCCCCAACCCTAACCCTAACTTTAGCTCCAACCCTAACCCCAACCCTAACCCTAGCCCCAAACCTAACCCTAACCCTATCCCTAACCCTAGCCCCAACCCTAACCCCAACCCTAGCCCCAACCCTAGCCCTAACCCTAGCCTTAACCCCAGCCCCAACCCTAGCCCCAACCCTAACCCTAGCCCCAACCCTAGCCCTAACCCTAACCCCAACCCTAGCCTTAGCCCTAACCCTAGCCCTAGCCCTAACCCTAGCCCTAGCCCTAACCCTAGCCCTGATGGGAAAATGGAAATAAATACATTTTTTTAATTTTATTATTTTTCCCTAACTAAGGGGGTGATGAAGGGGGGTTTGATTTACTTTTATAGCGTTTTTTTATATCGGATTTTTATGATTGGCAGCTGTCACACACTAAAAGGCATTTTTTTTTATAGCAAAAAAGTTTTTTGCGTCTCCACATTTTGAGACCTATAATTTTTCCATATTTTGGTCCACAGAGTCATCTGAGGTCTTGTTTTTTGTGGGACGAGTTGACGTTTTTATTGGTAACATTTTTGGACACGTGACAGTTTTTGATCACTTTTTATTCCGATTTTTGTGAGGCAGAATGATCAAAAACCAGCTATTCATGAATTTCTTTTGGGGGAGGCGTTTATACCGTTCCGCGTTTGGTAAAATTGATTAAGCAGTTTTATTCGTCGGGTCAGTACGATTACAGCGATACCTCATTTATATCATTTTTTTAAGTTTTGGCGCTTTTATATGATAAAAGCTGTTTTATAGAAAAAATAATTATTTTGGCATCGCTTTATTCTCAGGACTATAACTTTTTTATTTTTTACTTATTATGCTTTGTGGTGGCTCATTTTTTGCGGGATAAGATGTCGTTTTCAGTGGTACCATGGTTATTTATATCAGTCTTTTTGATCGCGTGTTATTCCACTTTTTGTTCGGCGGTATGATAGTAAAGCGTTGTTTTTTGGCTCGTTTTTTTTTTTTTTTTCTTACGGTGTTCACTGAAGGGGTTAACTAACATAGTAACATAGTAACATAGTTAGTAAGGCCGAAAAAAGACATTTGTCCATCCAGTTCAGCCTATATTCCATCATAATAAATCCCCAGATCTATGTCCTTCTACAGAACCTAATAATTGTATGATACAATATTGTTCTGCTCCAGGAAGACATCCAGGCCTCTCTTGAACCCCTCTACTGAGTTTGCCATCACCACCTCCTCAGGCAAGCAATTCCAGATTCTCACTGCCCTAACAGTAAAGAATCCTCTTCTATGTTGGTGGAAAAACCTTCTCTCCTCCAGACGCAAAGAATGCCCCCTTGTGCCTGTCACCTTCCTTGGTATAAACAGATCCTCAGCGAGATATTTGTATTGTCCCCATATATACTTATACATGGTTATTAGATCGCCCCTCAGTCGTCTTTTTCTAGACTAAATAATCCTAATTTCGCTAATCTATCTGGGTATTGTAGATCTCCCATCCCCTTTATTAACTTTGTTGCCCTCCTTTGTACTCTCTCTAGTTCCATTATATCCCTCCTGAGCACCGGTGCCCAAAACTGGACACAGTACTCCATGTGCGGTCTAACTAGGGATTTGTACAGAGGCAGTACAATGCTCTCATCATGTGTATCCAGACCTCTTTTAATGCACCCCATGATCCTGTTTGCCTTGGCAGCTGCTGCCTGGCACTGGCTGCTCCAGGTAAGTTTATCATTAACTAGGATCCCCAAGTCCTTCTCCCTGTCAGATTTACCCAGTGGTTTCCCGTTCAGTGTGTAATGGTGATATTGATTCCTTCTTCCCATGTGTATAACCTTACATTTATCATTGTTAAACCTCATCTGCCACCTTTCAGCCCAAGTTTCCAACTTATCCAGAAGTTTCCAACTTATCCAGTGGGACAGTTTTATAGGTTGGGTCGTTACGGATGCAGCGATACTAAATATGTGTACTTTTATTGTTTGTTTGTTTTTTTTAGATAAAGAAATGTATTTATGGGAATAACATCTTTTTTATTTATTTATTTATTTATTTAGTAATTTTTTTTTTTACACTTGTGGAAATTTTTTTTTTAACTTTTTAACTTTGTCCCAGGGGTGGAAATCACAGATCGCCGATCTTACAGTTTGCATAGCACTCTGTGAGATCGGCGATCTCACTCATCGCTGCAGGCTTACAGAGCTGCAGCTGCAGCCTGCTCCTGACCCGGAAGTACTCCCTGCAGGACCCGGATGCAGCCCTGCAGCCATTTTGGATCCGGGGACTGCAGGGAGAAGACGCTCGGTACAAGGTGAGCACATCACCTTGTACCGATCGTCTCATGGAAGCACGCAGGGAGCCCCCTCCCTGCGCGATGCTTCCCTGTACCGCCGGCACACTGCGATCATGTTTGATCGCGGTGTGCCGGGGGTTAATGTGCCGGGAGCGGTCCATGACCGCTCCTGGCACATAGTGCCGGATGTCAGCTGCGATAGTCAGCTGACACCCGGCCGCGATCGGCCACGCTCCCCCCGTGAGCGTGGCCGATCGCTATGATGTACTATCCCGTCGGTGGGAATTAAGGCCCACCCCACCTCGACGGGATAGTACGTCATATGGGATTAAGGGATTAAACATACACTCTTCAATAGCTTAGGTAATACATATATTAGCGCTTTTATGGCTACATAAAACAATAAGCAAAGCAACAAAATTTGCATACAAGTCTGTAAAATACCAAAAATAATCCATCCCTCTAGGCCGCTAAGCCAGTTGGCTGGATTAAAAAGGAGTCTCTATATTGTATTAATCTCATTAAGAGCCTTAAGGAACCAAGAAAATCTGAGTCCAAGTCTCACTTGTGCATGCAGTGTGGTGTTAATACCTTCCTTGGCTCCTGGGGTAAAGGTACCGTTACACTAAACGATTTACCAACGATCACGACCAGCGATACGACCTGGCCGTGATCGTTGGTAAGTCGTTGTGTGGTCGCTGGGGAGCTGTCACACAGACAGCTCTCTCCAGCGACCAACGATCCGGGGAAAGACTTCGGCATCGTTGAAACTGTCTTCAATGATGCCGAAGTCCCCGGGTAACCAGGGTAAACATCGGGTTACTAAGTGCAGGCCGCGCTTAGTAACCCGATATTTACCCTGGTTACCATTGTAAAAGTAAAAAAAAAAAACAGTACATACTTACATTCTGATGTGTCACGTCCCCCGCCGTCAGCTTCCCTGCACAGACTGTGTCAGTGCCGGCCGTAAAGCAGAGCCAGAGCACAGCAGTGATGTCACCCCTGTGCTCTGCTTTCCGGCCGGCGCTCACAGTCAGTGCAGGGAAGCTGACGCCGGGGGACGTGACAGACATCAGAATGTAAGTATGTACTGTTTTTTTTTTTTTACTTTTACAATGGTATCCAGGGTAAATATCGGGTTACTAAGCGCGGCCCTGCGCTTTTAGTAACCGGATGTTTACCCTGGTTACAAGTGAACACATCGCTGGATCGGCATCACACACGCCGATCCAGCGATGACAGCGGGTGATCAGCGACCAAAAAAAGGTCCTGATCATTCCCCACGACCAACGATCTCCCAGCAGGGGCCTGATCGTTGGTCGCTGTCAAACATAACAAGATCGTTAGCGGGATCGTTGCTACGTCACAAAAATACGTGATGTTGCAACAATATCATTAACGATATTGTTATGTGTGAAGGTACCTTAAGGCTAAGTATAGCATAGTCCTTGCAGATACTGGGCTGTGTATACAGATCCAACAGTCCAACAGTTTTTGTCCTTCCGCGTCTTTTATAAGAAAAGCAAGATGTTGAATAAGTTTGTTTATCCAGTGTCTCTGTAAGGTGTAGAAATCCTACCACTGCCAGCAAGGTGATTAGGAGAACAGTCATTCTGCTGGTAAAAAGATCTTTTTGCAGTGACTGGCATGGATCCAGGTGGGCTTTCCCTCAAGTTTCACTGAGGTGAATGTGGTCAGCTGGACTTTAAAACGGGCCGTCAAACCGTGGGTCTAGGCTCCTTCTCACATATCTGTGTATGACCACCCAATCACCTGGATTCAGCTGATGTACGTCTGCACTGGCATTAGGGTCTGGAATGGATGAAAACACATGTTTATGTACCACATTAAGTCTTTTCTGCAAGGCCTGGACATGGGCTGTCATAGCACCGTGTTGCATTTGTAGCACCTGTGGGAAGTACAGACCAGCCTTTGGCAAACTACCAAACAGGACTTCAAAAGGACACAAGCCTGTCTTTCTATTTGGAGTGTGTCTGACTGACAAGTGACAAGAGTGCAAGAGGCAAGCACTCTACCCCGCTCTTTCCTGTGTCTGCCGTGGCATTTGATTTTTCAGTTTAAGTGTCCCATTTAGTCTCTCCACTTTCCCACTACTTTGTGGTCTATATTGTGCAAGATATACTTGCTGTACTCCAAGGGCCTGCATGACTTCTCATTATTTATCCCATGAAGTGTGTACCCCTATCGCTTTCTATGGTTTTTGGGACACCATACCTGCAGATCATTTCCTTCATCAGTTTGTCTGCAGTCACTTTAGCATTTGCACATTTTACCGGATAGGCTTCCAGCCAACCAGAGAAGAGATCTACACATACTAGGATATTTCTTTTCCACACACTCCTACCTTGGGTAGCTGTATGTAGCCAGTCTGCAGTCTCTGAAATATGAAAAAGAGGCATTTTGTCAGTTGAGGGATACCTCTACGTACATAAAATTAACCCATAGCCCTCTGTCCTCCTTTTCGTCTCAGCTACAGGCCATCCTGGGCAGGGCCTTTGAGGAGGGGATTATAGATAGGAAAGTTTTGGAAGGTTTAACAGTGAGGTCCCCCAAGGATACCAACCTTACACCTGCTTCCCAAGGTCCAGAAGGACCCCGTCAACCCACCGGGACGTCCGATCGTGTCAGGCATTGAGGGTCTAAGTGACCCATTTGCAAAATCATCGATTTTTATTTAAAACCTCTAGTCGAGACATTACGATCTTATGTTAAGGACACGACGGACGTCCTTACACGGGTTGACGGTGTCCTTGTGGACCCTGGCGTCCTCTTGGTCACCGCCGATGTGCAAACTCTATACACGTGTATCGATCATGAACAAGGTTTAGCCGCAGTCGGCCTCTTCTTGTGGGCCTCCTACCTGGGCGGCCCCATGTGTGGTTTAGTCCTCGAGCTGCTGCACTTCGCCCTGACCCATAATTTTTTCACCTTTAAGGACGCATTTTACCTGCAGAAATGTGGCACAGCCATGGGCGCGGCCTATGCCCCTTCATACGCCAATCTCTTCCTGGGCTCATGGGAGAGGTATATCTTTGGCGATGGTGGGGTTCAGGATGTGGACCATGTGCTGTGCTGGTTTAGATATATAGACGACGTTCTCTTTATGTGGGGGGGGGACAGCGCGGCAGCTCGAGGACTTCATGGGTCAACTGAACGAGAATTCTTTCAATATTAAGTTGACCTATAATTCTGAACCGCAGTTTATCGACTTTCTGGATGTCAGGCTCGAGATCGACAATTTTCGTCGGATCCAGACTGACATCTTCAGGAAGTCAACAGCAGTTAATGCTTTACTACATGCTGATTCTGTACACAACCCCACCACCACTGGGGCCATCCCGGTCGGACAGTTCCTTAGAATGAGGTGGATTTGCTCGACTGATGATAGATTTTTTGCGCAGGCGGTTGACCTCGAGGGACGCTTTAAAGACTGTGTATACAGTCGGAGAAGCATCAAACAAGGTTTGGAAAGGGCCAGGAGAACACCCCGTAGAGATCTCCTGTACACTAACAACAGCAGACGGAGGAGAGGGACAGATGGAGAAAAAGTTCGGTTTATTACAACTTACAACCATGAATGGTTGAATATGAGAAACATACTAAAAAAGCATTGGTCGGTCTTGAAAACCGAACCCTCTCTGGAGCAGGCCTCGGGTGAATTTCCACTCATGACTGCCAAAAGATCCCTAAATTTGGGTAGTTTGTTGGTCCGCAGCCATTATGTCACATCCATAACCAACCCTTTTATTACTAGGGGTCCCAATCTGGGTTCTTTCCAATGTGGCCACTGTGTGGCATGTGCTAATATGGTGCGAGCTACAACTTTTAAATCCTCTGACGGTAGCAAAGAGTTTTCTATTAGGCAACGCATCACATGCAGCACGTTTAATGTTGTGTACTATGCTACGTGCGGATGCTCCCTAATTTATATTGGCTTAACATCCAGGGAGTTATGGATACGTGTCCGTGAACACGTGAGGGACATACAGTACGTGCCGCTAGGATGGTGGACGATGCCTCTGACCTGAAGACAATTCCCCGCCACTTAAGCATTTTCATGATTGTGATGCGGGGACTCTCCAGGTTAGGGGCATCGAAAGCATTCATTTAGGAGTGAGAGGCGGCAATTATAAAAAGGTCCGGGCCCAGCGTGAGGCTGGATGGATCGTCCGGGTGGATACTATGACACCCAAAGGACTCAATGAGTCCTTAAGCTTCTCCTCCTTTCTCTGATTTACTCTTTGGTGCAGTTTAGTTCCCCCTGCCTCCCTCTTCCTCTTCTCTCCTTTTTGGCAATTAATTTCTATTTGGTCCTACGATCCTTTGTATATATTTATCAACTAATTTTCTTTTTTGTTACGGTTTCTCCGCCTGTGTTCATCCCTTGCCCTCCATCTTCCCCCTGAGTGGGTCCCCATTCAGGATCTGAGGTTTCATATGCTAATTTGTTTTTAAGTATTTTACTTATGTGTATTTTTTGTATGTTTTTTAGCAGTAACCCATTGATGTCCAAACTTATGGCATTTCCTTATTTCTACATTGCTACCGACCCCAGCAGAAACTTCCCATCATGCTGCAGTTATTATTCTTTGTAACCAACATGAATGTGACCATCAAGTCTCCTACTTATCATGTGCTATGCCGCTTGTATTATGGTATTATTGCGGCTGGAAATTCGTTCCATTTCTCTATATCAGCTGTCTTTTCATTCATGTGTTACCATGTATTTCACTGCTATCCAACTGCTATTTGGGCTGTTTCTGTTCCCCGATTTGGGGCGGGACTCTTTGTATAGGAGTTCCTGACTTTTACCTGGGACCAGCGGCTTGCGGGAGCGTGCATGCGCTGTGCCTCCTTCCTTGTCCTCCATTGCGGCGGCGTCTTTTCTGCCTCGTGCGTGCGCTCTGGGTCTTTCTTTCCCAGGCGCCCGCCCGGGGTATGACGCCTTCCGTGACGTTGGACTCGGCGGGCAGCGCACGCATGCGCCAACTTACCCCGCATTCATTCGCCGACTCGCAGCATGTGACTTGTCACATGTCTTTAGGCCGGCGGCATTTAAGGGTGCCGGTTAGAGCTCCGGGCATCTCCCCTTGATAAAGCAACTTCACCTGTGGGCAAAACGCACGTCGGGGGTCTTGGCCTGTGGATCCCGTCCGGTGTGCCCCGTCTTGGTGCCCTATTGGAAAGAGCCGCTTGTTATTTACCTGTCACTTCACGCCGGCTGGCATTTTATATGGATAAGTGTGACATGGATCTTTGTGCAGCAGATCTCTTCCACCCTTTGGGTTGCATGTTGGCTCCTTAGATGGTGCACAGCGGGGGATACCCACTCACCTTTTTTCATCCTTGAGTACTGTATTTTTATATATTATGTATATTGATTGCACTTTAAAATTTAACGTTAACTAATAAAATATTATTACTATTTAACTACCTATATGCTCCTTGTGTACTCCTATTTTCTAAGTCTCTGAAACGGGTAGAGAGGCCTGGGTGTCGCTTTCTTAGGGATTTTTACTGTTTTTCCTGGGTTGTGCTGTGCACAGATGAGGCATGACTGTACGAGATTTGCGTAACTGAAACCAGGAGTGATCCAGAAGGCATCTACCATGGACACATGTGACATTTTGAGGTGTGAGTGTGGGCCATGTGTTGCTTGTGCCATAATTAGGAACAGGGACCTTGGTATATACAATTTATCCATATTCTCCCATAGTCCTTCTGAGTTCAGCTCAGCTCCCATTCTTCCATAGTGTTTTGTTCCTTCACTGTTTGGGCAGCTGGAGGGATTTCAGGACATCTAGGCTCAGTGTGGCTGGAATATGCTGACTCCCCGCCACCGTACACTGCTCCCTAGGCCGCCTTGCTGCTACTTTAGCAGTCTCGTCCACCCTTCTGTTGCCCTCTACCTCCACAGAGTCACCGTTCGTGTGTGCTTTTACCTTGACGATGCCAACCTGGAATGGTAACATCAATGCCTCCACTACTAATTGTTTCACCAGCTCTGCATTTTTAATGGGCTTACCGGCTGATGTAAGAAACGTTCTGCTTCTCCAGATAGGGCAATAATCATGGGATATTCCCCATCCACAATTTGAATCTGTTTAACTGTTAGCGACTTTACCTGCAGCAGCTCTACACGCCTCAGTGAGTGCCTTCAATTCTGCCTCCTGCACCGACATGTGAGGAGCGAGTGGTTCAGGTGGATTACCTCATGTGAGGAAACTACTGCATATCCAATGTAGAGTCGCCCATTCTGGTGGTATCTGGAGCTATCTACAAAAATAAAAAACCTCAAAATATGCATTAGGAACAGGTTTTTTTTCCCACAAACATATGTAAACCCCACTGTCTCCTGACTCATCAGTTCCTATGCAGTCATGTTCGTGCGTCATGTCAACGTACCAGAGTACTCTTTTTTTTTTTTCTCTCTCTCTTTTCCACCTGCCAACGCTGTTACCAATTCCCCCTTTTCTGAAACCACAGGCAGATGAGTGGCTGAATTCAGAACATTATGTCTTTTGAGGGCGACGTATTCAGGAATTAGTATTAGAGCACATTCAAGTCTGATCTGTCTAGCCATAGACAGGTGTTTTGGTTGAACTTGTATGAGTATGGCATTAATGTCATGTGGGGAACAAATTGTCAAAAAGAAAAAGTCAGTGTGAACTCACATGCCTTTCAGTAATACAGCAGCTCTTACAGCACAGACACATGTAGAAGACCCTCTAATCACTGGGTCTAATTATGCTGAGTAACAAGCTATCGGTCTCTGTTTCTCTCCATGTTGTGTCAGTACTGCGGTAGCATGTCCACCCTGCTCTTTGCAAAATGGCTGATCATAGTTTGGAATGCCTTAAGGTACCTTCACACTGAACAACTTTCCAACGAGAACGACAATGATCCGTGACGTTGCAGCTTCCTGGATAGCGATCTCGTTGTGTTTGACACGCAGCAGCGATCAGGATCCTGCTGTGACATTGCTGGTCGTCGCTGAAAGTCCAGAACTTTATTTGGTCATTAAGTCGGCGTGATTCCTCCTGATTGAAAGCAAAAGCAACAATGCCTGCAATGTTTTTTCATGGAGCAATGACCAGCGAGAGCGATAAGTACGTCACTAGATCGCTCCTGCATCGTTCTGCTTTTGCTGTGTTTGACGTCTCCTAGCGACCTAAACAGCGACGCTGCAGCGATCGGCATCGTTGTCTATATCGCTGCAGCGTCGCTAAATGTGACGGTACCTTAAGGCCGGGGCTGACACAATGAGCAGCTTGAGAGAGTAAAGGAATCAATTGCTTCTTGAGTGAGATTGTAGGGGTCTGATGGCAAACAGTCATAGAGTGGTTGCATCATTTGTGAAGCAGACCTTATCCAAGGCCTACAGTAGGTCACCAAACCTAGAAAAGTGCGTAGATGCTAGTGTGACCTGGGTAAAGGGAGATTTTGTATTGCCTGTTTTCTGTCTTCAGTCAGGTGCCTTGTACCTTCAGCAATACAATGTCCTAAAAATGTCACCTTTTGTTTGCAATACTGTAATTTGTCACTTGAGGCCTTGCAACCCTTTTCTGCCAAAAAAAAAAACACAGCAAGGAAACTGTAGCTTCCTTGCAGGACGTCTTGTCTGGAGCAGCAGAGCAAGAGGTCATCCATGTACTGTAATAGTACAATCTGTGGATGAGGTGATTGCCACTGCTCAAGAATCCCTACCATCGCTGTTGAATAGATGGTTGGGGAGTTCTTTCCCCCTTGTGGGAGGACCGTCCAACAGTATTGTTTACCTTCGTGAGTGAAAGAAAAAAGATACTGACAGTCAGAGTGCAGTGGTACAGAGAAGAATGCATTTGCCAAATCAATAACTGTGAAACATTTTGACGTCGCTGGGATTTGTGACAGTAAGGTGTGTGGGTTAGGGACAATTAAGGTCATACTCTCGGTAACCTCATTAATAGCCCTTAAGTCATGAATAGTGTTGAGCGATACCGTCCGATACTTGAAAGTATCGGTATCGGATAGTATCGGCCGATACCCGAAAAGTATCGGATATCGCCGATACCGATATCCGATACCAATACAAGTCAATGGGACACCAAGTATCGGAAGGTATCCTGATGGTTCCCAGGGTCTGAAGGAGAGGAAACTCTCCTTCAGGCCCTGGGATCCATATTAATGTGTAAAATAAAGAATTAAAATAAAAAATATTGATTGATTAGTCGCGTGCCGCTCATTCGCAGGTCCTAAATTCCTAGAATGAGGAGTTTAGTGCCTGAGAATGACGTCGCGGCTTGTGATTGGTCGCGTGGCGGTCACATGAGCGGCACGCGAGCAATCAGAAGCCGCGACGTCATTCTCAGGTCCTAAACGCGCTCATTTTAAACAAAGAAGCCTGCAGGTTACCCGCGGTGATGTCCAGGGGCCGCCGGAGAGGTGAATATATCAATATTTTTTATTTTAATTCTTCATTTTACACATCACTATGGATCCGATACCGATTCCCGATACCACAAATGTATCTGAACTCGGTATCGGAATTCCGATACCGCAAGTATCGGCCGATACCCGATACTTGCGGTATCGGAATGCTCAACACTAGTCATGAACCATTCTGTAAGCACTAGGGGAACCCTTGGGTCCTCTTTCCTTAATGGGATACAAAGCGGTGTTGCAGGGGGAAGATCTTTGCACCAGAACCCCTGCCTTAACATGCTCTTTAATATCCCTGCTCAGGGCCATTGATTTAGCTAGGCTCAAAGGGTATTGGTTTAAGCAAGGAGGAGTGGTTCCTTCTTTCAATTTAACCATGACAGGGGGAATGGGCAGCCGACCCACATCAGATTTTCCCCTTGCCCAAACGGTGTCTGGTACCTGACTCTTTCCCCTGTCCTCAGACATTCTGGTGTCAAGTGTTACTTTCACTACTCTATCCATATACACCATTTCTGCAATATTACACAAGTGTTTATATAAATCACACATTAATGTCCAAATATTTATACACGTATTTGATTGGGTAGAGTATCCCTTAGAAAAAAACTAAATTTGATTCACAAAATGTTACCAAAAGAAAATTATATATATGAAAATATACATATAATTACGAAAGATACTGAATCATAAAACGGGGGAGCACAATGCCATAGGCCACAGCAAAGCACAATTCTAAGAAAAGACGAATAAACAGTGACTATGGTTTGAGCCAATATAATGAATGGCTAAAAAAACTATATATCATATGAAGACAACCTAGAAATACACGGTAACTATACCATCTTTGTGTAAGGAAAACTACTAAACTGGCAAATTAATGGAATTAAGTGTAGCTGTAATAGGGCATGATTTACCTGTGGTATAATGTGCACGTGGAAGACCCTGGCGTCCCTCTGCCCCAAGTGTTTATATGAAAGGGGATTTGTGACTGTTATACCCTCAGGAGAGTACTGTGTAGTGGCCTAGACAGCACTCAACTCTGCTCCCAGCAAATTCATAGGGGTATTGTCACTAACAATAAATTTGTAAGCACCTCTTGGCTGTCTCGTGACTCTAGTCTTATTTGTTTAGTCATAGGGGCTTCAGTCGCTTGTCCCTCTACCCTCACGCATTCCACAGTCTCGTCAGTAATCATGTCTGGCAGTATCAAGTCTTTGTGTACTACAATTCCGGCTGCCCCAGTGTCAGTTAAGAATTCTGTCTCTTTCCCTCCCAGCATTGGTATTGTGGTCATCAAGGCAGGACCAGGTCCGGAGGGGACAAGAACAGGGCACACATTTGTCACTGGGTTGTCAGTTTCCTAGTCAGAAGGTGAAGGAGGTAGAAGATTGGTCTGAGTGTCCATTTTCTCCACAATTCCAGCACTTCACTGTTTTTAAGTCCTTAGGTCCCTTACTACGTCTCTACTATTTTCCTTGTGCTCCAGCATACATGACACGTCGTCTTATTGTCCTAGTTTCTTCAACTCCTGAGCAACCTTCAGGAGGTCTTTGGATCTACATTTCTCCATTCAGGTCTGGCTGTCTGTACTGCGTCTCGTAAGCCTTTTGTCATATCGTCAATGAATGTATTTACCAATATTTTAACATCAAGTGGGTTTAGTGGACTGTACCCCATGTCTGCCCATTTTAGCTGTAACCGTCCAAAGTACATCTCTACACTCTCTCTTTTTGTCACATCTGTAAAAGTCTTAATTTGCGTTCTGGTACGTCACCTGCTTTTGTGCTCACTAACTCTCTAAGTCTGCTCAGGTGCACTTATACGTCCATCATATTGTCTTTCTTTGTCTGTAAAATGGGAAAGGTTGGTTCTCAGGGTCAGCCAATTGTTTTAGCTTAGCTAGCTAGTCAGAGGGCTTCCAGGGATAATACTCCTGTATCTGTCTTACCCACCTGATGTGGTTGGTTCTCTGGTGGTGGGGGTGACTAGATGACTGGTTGGGGGTGACATGACATGCTGGTCTACAGCTCCTTCCCAAAAGGATTACTGTCAGCTTACTCCCAAAAGTTAATGTCTCCACTAACCACAATCCTGTGTCAGCTTCTTATGTCACTACATGTGATCTTGTCTGGACAGGATTCAGTGCAATTCTCTTAGGTCAAGTTGCAGAACAGATCATACAAGTATTTCTCCAGTCTGGGTTTGTCTGACCGCAATGTTTACAAGTCCATCAGTCTTGTCTGGGTTTCTGGTTATACAAAGGTATAACAGTAGCAGTAATGTGTCGGACTTTTGAGCATCAAAACATTCATAATACACCTTACTTCCGTCCTGCTGCACTCTCTCAGATGCCATTTATTCACTTGCTATTTTCTTCCCTTGTCTGTGCCTTTTTGTACATCCAAACATACACACACTGGCATTTTTGCTTTTTTTTCAATATTGGCCTCACATCTTTCACTGCTTCCTTTTTCAATCTGTACAGCGGTTCTGGATCCCATTGGGGGCCCTGACTGCACACAGAACAAGTTGTCCATGGCTTCAACTTATTCGCTCAAACAACTCACCTTTATTCTGCAAATGCCCTTTTTAGTGTGCCTTACCATCTACGGGCGGCCACACGTGACAAGTCAGAGCGAGTGTTAAGATTTAGAGGGAAGACTATACCACCTCTGACCTGGTAAACCTAAGGATGTAACGAGAAGGCTATACCACCTCTGACCCGTTAGATCAACTGGCTAGAAAAGGAAGGCCCAGGTGTGTTAGGTCTCTGACCCACTAGCTCAGTTCCATGGACGGGAAGGCTATACCACCTCTGACCCGTAGGCTGACTGTAGAAGGAAGGCCCTGATGTGTTAGGCCTCTCACCTACTACATCAGCCGTGCAGTTGGCTACCCCCTACATTGATTCTCAATTTGCTATATCAATCACTCAACTTGAAGCAGGTGAATCTTTTTACCAATCTTTCAATCACTTACAAGTTTCCTCTAAAATAGGCACAGTTCTTTTACTTTCATTGTCCAACTTCAACTTACAATATTCCTTTCTACTTCAATACATACAGTATTATTGCTTTAAACTCAAATCTCACAGCGCGTAGTAAACCAAGGACAGAATATAGAGAGCACAGCTAAATGCCCCCCTTCCTCTGGCCCACAGCAGAGAGAGGAGAAATCACAAGCAATTCGCGCAGCAATTTGCTTCCCCCCTCCCATCAGGTATAAACACTAGTGTTGAGCGATACCTTCCGATATTTGAAAGTATCGGTATCGGATGGGATCGGCCGATATCCAAAAAATATCGGATATCGCCGATACCGATACCCGATACTTATGCAAGTCAATGGGACACAAATATCGGAAGTGATCCTGGATGGTTCCCAGGGTGTGAAGGAGAGGAAACTCTCCTTCAGGCCCTGGGATCCATATTCATGTAAAAAATAAAGAATAAAAATAAAAAATATGGATATACTCACCCCTCCGACGAACCCTGGTTGTCACCGCTGCAAGCGTCTGCCTCCGTTCCTAACAATGCAGAGAGTGAAGGACCTTCGATGATGTCACGGTCAGGTGACCGCTCACCTGACCGCTCACGTGACCGCGACGTCATCAAAGGTCCTTCACTCTCTGCATTCTTAGGAACGGAGGCAGACGCTTGCAGCGG
The DNA here is from genome assembly GCF_032444005.1 of Ranitomeya imitator. Lineage (NCBI taxonomy): Eukaryota > Metazoa > Chordata > Amphibia > Anura > Dendrobatidae > Ranitomeya > Ranitomeya imitator. Next base: position 99,410,385 of record NC_091285.1, on the reverse strand, counting down.
TGACAGCCAGGGTTGGTCGGAGGGGTGAGTATATCCATATTTTTTATTTTTATTCTTTACATGAATATGGATTCCAGGGCCTGAAGGAGAGTCTCCTCTCCTCCAGACCCTGGGAACCATACGCACCGCACACGCCAAAGATGACTGGGAACTTATAGGAACTTCCGATTCCGATTTCCGATATCGCAAAAATATCGTATCGGAACTCGGTATCGGAATTCCGATACAGCAAATATTGGCCGATACCCGATATTGCAGTATCGGAATGCTTAACACTAATAAACACAGATAAGAGCTTGTTGTCTTACACACAGAACCAGAATGCAGCAGTTTTCAGACTTAATCTCTACAAAACAGTCATCCTCTCGGAATTAAAAACAGTTTCTCTATACAGGCAGATCACTGCACAACTTGAATAAGTTGATTCTGACCGCGTCCGGCCAAAACACATATAGAAACCTATCCAATGTCAAACCATATATATAACACGGGTTTCACTGAATCTCAGATGTAAATTAAATGTACATTAAAAATATCCACAACTCATTCATCCTGGACAATCAACAACAGTTAGATAAGTAATGATACTTGTGTGATCATTCATTCATACTTGCTCATTCAGGGATTGTTTTTTTCCTTTCCTTTCACTTTTCAGTTGATTTTTACCAGAAGAAAATCCCTTATCTCAATCACTCCACCTAATTCAGCTCAAACTGAGTTGAATAATGTCTTCTGTCACATACAGAGGACCACACCTAAAGGTACCATCACACTGAACGATATTGCTAGCAATCCGTGACGTTGCAGCGTCCTGGCTAGCGATATCGTTGAGTTTGACACGCAGCAGCGATCTGGATCCTGCTGTGACATGGTTGGTCGGAGCAGAAAGTCCAGAACTTTATTTAGTCGCTGGACCTCCCGCAGACATCGCTGAATCGGTGTGTGTGCTTTACGGCTGGCCGGCGCTCACAGCCAGTGCAGGAAAGCACAGGGCCGGGGGACAGACACCGGAATGTAAGTATGTAGTGTTTGTTTTTTTTAATGTTTACGCTGGTAACCAGGGTAAACATCGGCTTACTAAGTGTGGCCCTGCGCTTAGTAACACGATGTTTACCCTGGTTACCAGGGGACTTCTCATAGTTGGTCGCTGGAGAGCTGTTTGTGTGACAGCTCTCCAGCGACCACACAGCGACGCTGCAGCGATCGGGATCGTTGTCTAGATCGCTGCAGCGTCGCTAAATGTGACGGTACCTTAACAGAACCCCTAATCAATCAGGGATTTATCTATTTATCCCTGATACTCATTTACTCACCTCTCATTTCATTCAGAGGTTCTCATATACATACAAGGTTCACACAGCCTGCCTATTTTTCACTTTGGAATTAACACAACTCTATATAAAAAAAACTGCAGCAGTGTCTACTGACACTCTGAAAGCACTTTAAGGCCAAACAACAAAAACCATGGCCCTGAAATTACAGCTTCATATAATGTACTGACAATCCAAAATGACCAAAACAACAACACTGCACAGAGTCTATCCCAGCTCTGTATTACACTTACACACTAAACAAATACACAACCAATTAGGATATTGACAGAAAATACAGATAACAATTATCATCTTATAACTCTATTATTCAACTCTCATATGGACATAAACAGAAAACACAAAACTCACTGGTGATGTGGATTCTTTGAACCGTGCTCGCAGCCTTTTACCCAGAGGTATGGATAGATCCAGAAGAGAGATTGCAAGTGCAAAACAGATTGTAAGAATAAAATTTCTCACCTTGCTGCAGCTGGTGTTTTGCATGTCCAATCTCCCAGAAAGCTCCCACATACGGATTCCGGCTGGTCACACGGCCCCTTTCGAGCGCCAAAACCGTCATAGCTGTTTTCGTTTATATTGAGTGGCCGGTTTCTTTAAAAAGATGGAGTAAGTTTAGCATTTATCCATTAGGCAGAGGGTTAATTATAAGTGTATCTATTTCTTTATGGTTGCTGGGTCTAGTGGTGTTCATTGGGCATTCGCAGTCATGGGGGGGAATGGCGTCTCTCCTCTGACGCTGTGCTATATGTCTGTAGCTGGTCTAATCATGTGATGCTGGCGGCGTGCCTTTAGACACCTACATGTATTTTAAAGTGCGGTACCAGAACGAGGTGGGCTATAGCAGCTGGCGGCTTCTGTAGTATTGTTTATGATTTCTAGTACTCCTCTAGCCACTCATTTGAACTACAATTAAATGGCGGTTCTGGTTCTGCCTCTGGTGTTTGCTTTAAGTACCGCCCATATGAATATTGGTATATGTATATAAGTGAATGAATCCTGATTCCATGCAGCATCTACATATCATGGCCTCCTGATGATCCGCTGAGGTGAAACGCGTTGAGGCGTATTAATCAACATCCTCGATAAATATCATTTTTCTCACTCTCTGCTGTCATGTCTTACATACGCATACGCATATGCATTACCTTGCCTTATATGATTATCTTGATATGGCTATTACCCATTTAACCCATTAAGTTAACATCTAAATATCAGTAGGGTTTACTAGGGTCAGCCACCGCTGAGTGGGGGCGCCGTATCCACTGACAAGTAGGGTGCCAACCCCCACAGATAGGCAGGTGTTTATATCAGCAAGAGACAGTGTGAGTTAGTTTTCATTTCTTTCACATGCACTTTTTGTTTTGCACCATTGTTTTTGTCCGTGTATTTCACCCTGCCACAACTAAGCCAATATACATGGTTTAATCCTATCTATATTTTCATGTCATGTTTAGATGCTGGCTTATATGAGACACTACTATCAGGGCTCATTGCAAGAGATCTAGGGCGAGCCGAAGGTGAGTGGGGGCGCCAATCTCGTATCATTGTCTAGGGTGCCAACCTCCACTGATAGGTAGTAATTGTTATAGGATTATCAGGTGCAGGGGTTATTTAGAGTGCACGGTTGTGTGTTATTTTCGTGAATAACTGTTTGTGGCTGTTTCGTGGTTTTAAAATCAATATAAATGAATTTAGTGTTTTATCTTTATCAAAAATTCAAAAGGTTACTTTTTGATTCTCTTATACTGATTTCTTTTGACCTTAAGGCTGATTATCAGCTTATTTTTAGTACACTTGTTTTTGGACAATGCAAAGAAATTCACGTGAACGACCAAAGTAGTGTTGAGAGGGTCTCTTCTCATGCAATTCTCTGTCCCAAGAACGATGACGTGGCTCTGCTAAATTCCCGTGTGATGGATAGAATGCCTGGAGAGTGGAGAGTATAAGTTGTACAAAAGTGATGATTCAGTGGATGTAGATAATGAACATGAACGAGAGCATTATCCAGTTGAATTTTTAAATAGTCTTACGCCATCAGGAATGCCATCCCACAGAATACAACTCAAAGTTGGAACAATCATAATGTTGCTGTGGAATCTAAATACAAAAAATGGTCTATGTAATGGAACTCACCTTATTGTTAATGGACTCCATTGTAACGTCATTCAAGCAAGAGTGATCACTGGATCTGGAAAAGGAGATGAGGTGTTCATTCCACGCATTGATTTATGTCCTTCAGACACCGGTCTTCCATTTAAGCTTTGGCGTTGACAGTTTCCAGTTAAACCAGCTTTTGCCATGACAATAAACAACTCACAAAGTCAAACTCTACACCGTGTTGGCATATATCTACCAGAGCCTGTTTTTGGTCATGGACAACTCTACGTTGCATTTTCAAGAGTTAAAATGAGATCCAATGTCAAGGTGCAGGTTCTTCCTACCTTGTTACAAGGAAAGCTGCTTATAGGTAGTCAAAAGGTATTCACAAGAAATGTGGTGTACAAAAATATTTTGGGTTGATATTGTTAACAAATATATTAGTGTCGATGTACTTCTTTTGTTCAATGATTTATTTAAATTCAGTTAGGTATTCATGTAATGGCTTATGTATTTTGATGATCTGTTTCATAATTTCATTCAATTGCATTTTCTATGAGCAATAAAATGTAATGACAATAAAAATATTTTACCCAGAAAATCCTATGTATTCATTGCATTATTCTGAAATCTTCATAAATAAACTACATACATTTTCTAGAATACCCGATGCGTTAGAATCGGGCCACCATCTAGTAATGGAATAAGAAGCCTCAGTCGTTATAATTTACTGTAGATATGGACTGTTTAGTTGTCTTGTAGGATTGAGGGCCTGGGTTCATATCCGACCCCGGCAACAACAATATGTTCTCTTTTTTGTGAGGGTTTCTTCAGGATACTATGGTTTCTTCCCACACTCTAAAAGGTCATGCAAATTGTGAGTTCCAATTGGCACAGTGATGACAATGTCTGCAGAGCTCTATGGGATATTAAATAAATATAAAAAATAAAACCTTGCAGTGATAGTAACAAATCTGAAAACATGAAAAACAGAGCTAAACAGTGATGGAAAAATCCTGCTGTTTCCAGTCACTGGTGCTCCAGCTCTCCATCTGTGTGCAGAGCCTGTATTGCATAACATTAACCAGTGCGACTGTTCATTCCTCTGAGCTTCTAATCCAGTCTGTTTGCATGCTACCCATCCTATAGAGTAGAATCTCATCCATTGGTACCCAGAACACGAGCACATTCCTCCCTGGAGGCCCCCACCATCTGATGCGTGTACGCAGCTTAGAGGTGGGACCCATAGAGAGCAGCAGCTAGACAGGACATAATACCAGGAAAAAGGCCAATCAGCTGTCTGCTCTGGCGTATGGGAATCGTCCAAGTTGTGCTGGGAGCTGTTGTGCTGGGAGCTGCTGTGCTGGGAGCTGCTGTGCTGGGAGCTGCTGTGCATAATCACTGAGGCTACAGTGTGAGTCAGTGTGCTGTGCAGAAGAGGGGCCGAGGACACCGAGCTGCTCTCTGGATTCTGCTGTCATTCCTCAAAAGAAGCGGATTTCCGTAGAAGGCTAAAGACAAGTGGCACATTGTGTCCTCTTCACAATGGGTGCAGTGATGGGAACCTTCTCCTCCCTGCAGACAAAGCAGAGGAGACCCTCTAAAGGTAAGCGCTGCTCACCCCCCACACTGTGCAGTCTGTAGGCAGCCTGCATGTTCTGCATGCTCAGGTAGCTGCTATTGCATGGAGCATTGGCACACTTCGCCATTCTTCCTTGTGGCTGCCAAGGCGAATGTTACAAATACAGAAGGTGCAATGTATTCTACCGCTCAGTTTAGCTGGGAGGGTGCTCGTGTCTGGCTGCATGACGTCTAACACCCAGTCCTGTTAGCAGCAGTGTGCCCTGTGCCAGGCTGCTCTGCCCTGATGTGCGGGGTCACCATGCAACGAGCCCTATTGGTTGGCTGATAACAAATGTGGAGGACTGTGCTGTGATCTGGGCTTGTGTAGAGGTGGAGCTGCTGGCAGATCTGTAGCAGCTGACGTGTAGCCTGTGCTCCTCCAGTCTTAGGGCAGTCCCACATGTCCAGATAGTTCCGGTACCGGAAAAAATCGGTACCGGAATTATCCGTGTCCGTGTGCCCTACGTTTCCGTGGTACATCAGTGTGCACACGTGCGGCACACGTGTGCCGCCCGTATGCCCACTGGGTACCACAATCACGGTGCTGGGTACCACACGTACCAGCATCTGGTGCTGAAGCTGCGATTCATATGTTCCTTGCAGCAGCGTTTGCTGCAGGGAACATATGAATATTAGTGTTTAAAATGCAGATCCAGGTGCCCCCCCCTCCCACCCCCTGTGCGCCCCGCCCCCCCGCCCCGCTGTGATTAAAATACTCACCTAGCTTCCGGATCCCTCGCCGCAGCATCCTCTTCTGGCCACAGCCTCTCTTGTATGCGCTCACATGGGGCTGCCAATTACAGTACTGACTCGGCGGCTCCACCCCTTTGAGAGGTGGAGCCGCATATTCCTGATTGTAATCGGCGGCCCCACGTGACCGCATACAGGAGACGCTGCGGCCAGAAGAGGACGCTACAGCGAGGGATCCGGAAGCTAGGTGAGTATTTTAATCAAACGCTGCTACAAGGAACATATGAATCGCGGCTTCAGCACTAGTGGGGGGGACAGCGCTTAATGTAGCGCTGTCTCCTGCACGGCACACGGACTGCACACGGACAATGTCCGTGTGCGGTACGTGTTTTACACGGACCCATTGACTTTAATGAGTCCGTGTAATCTCCGTGCGCTCCCGCGAACACTGACATCTCTCCGCGTTTGGCACACGGAGACACGGTCCACAAAAAATCAATGACATCTGAAAAGATGCATTGATTTTTATGTGTCTATGTGTGTCAGTGGCTCCGGTACGTGAGGAAACTGACACCTCACGTACCGGAGACACTGACGTGTGAGACTTGCCTTATGGAAACAGGCCAGTGCTGGAGAACTGTTGATCCTTCAGGCTTCATTTCTGCCTGCTTTTTTTACCTGTTTCCTTCTTTTGCTTTCAATGATCATGATAAGTGCAATAGTCCGAACTCAAATAATAGGCTTTCTGAGCAATATGACAACAGCAATGCTTCTTGTGCACCAGGATGATTACAACTTGCCATATTAAAGCTACTAAATCATTTATAAAATGTATCAGAGTTGTCAAATTGACTGAGACCAGTCATCATAGAAATGTGTTTCTGGGTAGTCAGGGGTTCTTGTAATATGCTGCCATAACTAACAACACTTCTTGATAAAACATTGCATTTTTCACATTAAATACTGAAAAGAGAAAAAAAATAGGAAAAAAGGCCTTTGTCCTATTGTATGGAAAAAAGGAACATTGACATTCAATAAATAAAGATGATTATATAGTCCTTATATACCGACGCTGCTTGGGGCTCACTGGGGTGGTGTTATGGCAGCTAGATAGTATACCTTCCCACAGGTGAAGTATATCCCCAGGGCTTCCCAGTGGTGTAGGTGGTGATCATGTGAAGCGCGGTTAATAACGAAGACACAGGGTTGCAGTCGCTTTACCTTTTACTGAAGGCTTTGGGATCCGCAATCCAGAGCACTGCTAACAGGGCTGGCTGAGACCGACCGGTCCGAAGGCACATCCAGAGTTCCCTTTGCAGGTGGAAATCAGTGCCTACCACTAGCGCCTGTGTGTTGTAGTTCTTCCCTGCTGAGCATTCGGGATAGTCCTCACAACTTTCGTATTCGTTCTTTCTCTCTCTCTCTCCGTCCCCCAAGTTTATCTGGAAAGGATGCACCCGTTTGACGGGAAAGCTCGGAGCTATTCTGGGACCCTAGAGACGCCCCTCTCCACGCTTGCCCCCTATGTCTTCTTAGGTGATGTATGGTAGACAGCCAACCTATAATCAACTGTCCTGCTGCTGTTTGAAGTAATACTTGGAGTCAGTTACTTCCTCTGTGTTCCGGCCACCGGCTACACGCCTCAGTAGAATGTTGCCGTTCTCGGGGCACGACTCCTACTGTCTCTCCTTTGTGCTTTGATCTCGTTTCTCACTTCTCCTCAATATCCTTCTCTTCGTGTCCTTTCTTAAGATGCCGCCGCAAGGTGGTGCAGGCGCGGCTCCGTCACTTTCTACTCTTTCTGCTAGGTACCTGCCAGGAACCCACCCCTGACAGGTCCTCCCTGGAGCTCTCCCAGGCTGCGTTCTCTTCTAACTTCCTATCCGACCCCCAGTTTTACCAGTGTGAGGAGTGGCCTAATACATAGCGCCTTTTGCTCCCCCTGGTGGCCGGAGTGTGAAGTGTAATGTGTGACTGTGATACCTGGTCAGGTGAACTCCATTAGTGCAATAAGACATAACATCACTCCCCTTAGTGGCAGAGCGACATTACTGCAATGACCAGGACTCTGGGGCGCTGCAATAGCATCAGTGCGCAGTCCATGTGCTGTCGGTTTATAATGTTGTAAGGAGTTGTGCAATTTCTTTATTGCTTTATTTTTTTATGCTAGAAAATCTGAGGTGAAATATGATGAAACACTAGTAAAAATGAATGATGATGTAATAGTATGCAGGTACTGAGTATGTCACCACGGAACAGACAGACCAACAGTTGAGGGGTTTAATAACAGGAATAAGGTTCTCCTCGCAGGAAGGAAGCAATGGAATATAACTAGCAATAAAACAGTGCAAAAATATGGGAGTCAAACAGTGTAACAGAATTAAGCAGGATTTTCTTGAGAAAAGAACACTTATCAGTCTGATGAGGACTTGCTTGAAGGGTCGTCTTCTCCAACGTAGGTGCCACGAAATAGCCGCACTTGTCGTCCCTCTGTTGTCTGTGGGCTGAGTAGTCACTAGGAATCCGCTGCCTGGGGTTTCGGGAGTTAATGTGATATGCACAGGCTCTGAGTCTTTAGCTTTTACAGTACAGCAGAGTCCGCTTTCAGGTACTCACAAGATGCAGTCTTTCTGGGCAATCTCCCTGTACTTGTCCTGTGACTGGGAGCTCTCTCTCTCTCCCGGAGCACAGCTGCACCCTGCTCTGACCGCTGCTCAAGCTGCTCTGACCCTTGCGTGCGTGCCTTTCCCGCTCTCTACTTGGCTTTCTTCCTGTCCCAGTCTCTAAGTCTGCCCCCTGGGGAACCTGCAGCACAGCTCAATGGTTCCAGGCACAGAGCCGAGAAGGTAACCGCCCCCAGACTCTCCTTGTGCTTCACCTCCTTAAATTCCCCCCCTTTCTGCTCACAATTCCACGGGTGAGATTTTCAGGAGTTCCTGTTGGTAATCTTCCAGTCCTTGCACAATCTGCTGCCAGATGAACTCGTCCTCATTGTAGCGAACAGGGGGTACACAAGCCGTCGAACGTTCAGAGCATCTTAAATCAGCAGGGGCGGTGATGTCAACTGCTGTGGGAGGAGTCGAGGCTTCCTCCGATAAGTTGGGAGTTTCAGGCACCAGCCCTGTTTCTGGGTTCCCTGGGAGATCTTGGGAGTCTTCCTCATCTTCCACATCTACATTGATCATTGGCGCAGCTGGTGGGGGCGCTGGAGCCAATTGGACCGATTCAGGATCTCGAGACAAACATGGACGCAACATATTCCTGTGCAGTGTGAGGGAGGGAGTCCCCTCTTCTGTTTCAGGCTGGACCTCATAAACGGGACCCCCATTGCCGAGCCGCCGCTTCACTCGGTACGGCCTTTTCTCCCACCGGTACTCTAGTTTGTTGTGTGGGCGCTTTTCCCTCACTAAGACTCGGTCTACAGGCCGCAGGGCTGTCCCCTTTTGAGGAGCTACCCGGAGATGCTCCAATCCTTGCAGCTGGTTTTGCACTAGACGTTGAATTGTACGCAGCCGCCGCCGATGTTCTTGAACCTAGGAGTACACCCCCGTCCGTGGGTAGTCCTCGGGTTCCAGCTCTGCCAGCCCCTTCCCGGGTCGGCCAAAGAACATCCACGCTGACACAACAGATATTAAACTGCCTCGAGTGCAGGCTTCGGCCTACACTCTGCTCCTCCTGCTGTCCCTGGGCTCAAACACTGCCAGTTGCTGCTCGGAAGTGCTGTCTGCACAGTTAACTGTTGTGAATTCTGTGGCTGAATTCACTCCTGTGGTCACAAGTGGTACTGCAGCTTCTGAGCTTCCTCCCTCAGGTGTTCTGGTGAGCTCGTTAACTGCTTCATTACTTAACTCCGCCTGATGCTGCTATCCTTGCTCCTTGTCAATGTTTCAGTGTTGGATCTGAGCTTCTCCTGATTGTTCCTGTGACCTGCTGCTCTGTATAGCTAAGTGCTTTTTGCTTTTTTGGTGCTTTTTTTCTGTCCAGCTTGTCTTTTGTTTTGCTGGAAGCTCTGAGACGCAAAGGGTGTACCGCCGTGCCGTTAGTTCGGCACGGTGGGTTTTTTTTGCCCCCTTTGCGTGGTTTTGCTTTAGGGTTTTTTGTAGACTGCAAAGTTCGCTTTACTGTCCTCGCTCTGTCCTAGAATATCGGGCCCCACTTTGCTGAATCTATTTCATCCCTACGTTTTGTCTTTTCATCTTACTCACAGTCATTATATGTGGGGGGCTGCCTTTTCCTTTGGGGAATTTCTCTGGGGCAAGTCAGGCCTATTTTTCTATCTTCAGGCTAGCTAGTTTCTTAGGCTGTGCCGAGTTGCCTAGGTAGTTGTTAGGCGCAATCCACAGCCGCTTTTAGTTGTGTTTAGGATAGGATCAGGTGTGCAGTCTACAGAGTTTCCACGTCTCAGAGCTCGTTCTTGTATTTTTGGGTATTTGTCAGATCACTGTGTGCGCTCTGATCGCTAAGCACACTGTGTTTCTGGATTGCCTTCATAACACCTGTCATTAGCACACATAACAGTACAAGGAGCCCAACTAATGATTCTCAATAGAGGGAAAGAAAAAGTTCTGACATAATTTTTTTTTTTCTTCTCTGCTCTGTGTTCACTTTTTTTTTTCCCCTAGACATTTGGGTGATTCTGGACACAGGTGTGGACATGGATATTCAGGGTCTGTGCTCTTCAATGGATAATCTCGTTATAAATGTACAAAAAATTCAAGATACTATTGATCAGAAATCTATGCTAGAACCAAGAATTCCTATTCCTGATTTGTTTTTTGGAGATAGAACTAAGTTTCTAAGTTTCAAAAATAATTGTAAGCTATTTCTGGCCTTGAAACCTCATTCTTCTGGTAATCCTATTCAACAGGTTTTGATTATTATTTCTTTTTTGCGCGGCGACCCTCAAGACTGGGCATTTTCTCTTGCGCCAGGAGACCCTGCATTGAGTAGTGTCGATGCGTTTTTCCTGGCGCTCGGATTGCTGTACGATGAGCCTAATTCAGTGGATCAGGCTGAGAAAAATTTGCTGGCTTTGTGCCAGGGTCAGGATGATATAGAAGTATATTGTCAGAAATTTAGGAAATGGTCAGTACTCACTCAGTGGAATGAATCTGCGCTGGCAGCTTTGTTCAGAAAGGGTCTCTCTGAGGCTCTTAAGGATGTCATGGTGGGATTTCCTATGCCTGCTGGTTTGAATGAGTCTTTGTCTTTGGCCATTCAGATCGGTCGACGCTTGCGCGAGCGTAAATCTGTGCACCATTTGGCGGTACTGCCTGAGGTTAAACCTGAGCCTATGCAGTGCGATAGGACTATGACTAGAGTTGAACGGCAGGAATACAGACGTCTGAATGGTCTGTGTTTCTACTGTGGTGATTCCACTCATGCTATTTCTGATTGTCCTAAGCGCACTAAGCGGTCCGCTAAGTCTGCCGTCATTGGTACTGTACAGTCCAAATTCCTTCTGTCCATTACCTTGATATGCTCTTTGTCGTCGTTTTCTGTCATGGCGTTTGTGGATTCGGGCGCTGCCCTGAATCTGATGGATTTGGATTATGCTAAACGTTGTGGGTTTTTCTTGTAGCCTTTGCGGTGTCCTATTCCATTGAGAGGAATTGATGCTACACCTTTGGCCAAGAATAAACCTCAATACTGGGCCCAGCTGACCATGTGCATGGCTCCTGCACATCAGGATGTTATTCGCTTTCTGGTGTTGCATAATCTGCATGATGTGGTCGTGTTGGGGTTGCCATGGCTACAAACCCATAATCCAGTATTGGATTGGAATTCCATGTCGGTATCCAGCTGGGGTTGTCAGGGGGTACATGGTGATGTTCCATTTTTGTCGATTTCGTCATCCACCCCTTCTGAGGTCCCAGAGTTCTTGTCTGATTATCAGGATGTATTTGAAGAGCCCAAGTCCGATGCTCTACCTCCGCATAGGGATTGTGATTGTGCTATCAATTTGATTCCTGGTAGTAAATTCCCTAAAGGTCGATTATTTAATTTATCCGTGCCCGAACACGCCGCTATGCGCAGTTATGTGAAGGAATCCCTGGAGAAGGGACATATTCGCCCATCGTCATCACCACTGGGAGCAGGGTTCTTCTTTGTAGCCAAGAAGGATGGTTCGCTGAGACCGTGTATTGATTACCGCCTTCTTAATAAGATCACTGTTAAATTTCAGTATCCCTTGCCATTGTTATCTGACTTGTTTGCTCGGATTAAGGGGGCTAGTTGGTTCACTAAGATAGATCTTCGTGGTGCGTATAATCTGGTGAGAATCAGGCAAGGAGATGAATGGAAAACTGCATTCAATACGCCCGAGGGTCATTTTGAGTATCTAGTGATGCCGTTCGGACTTGCCAATGCTCCATCTGTGTTTCAGTCTTTTATGCATGACATCTTCTGTGAGTATCTGGATAAATTCCTGATTGTTTACTTGGATGACATTTTGATCTTCTCAGATGATTGGGAGTCTCATGTGAAGCAGGTCAGAATGGTTTTTCAGGTCCTGCGTGCTAACTCTTTGTTTGTGAAGGGATCAAAGTGTCTCTTCGGTGTGCAGAAAGTTTCATTTTTGGGGTTCATCTTTACCCCTTCTACTATCGAGATGGATCCAGTTAAGGTCCAAGCCATCCAGGATTGGATTCAGCCGACATCTCTGAAAAGTCTGCAAAAGTTCCTGGGCTTTGCTAATTTTTATCGTCGCTTCATCTGTAATTTTTCTAGCATTGCCAAACCATTGACCGATTTGACCAAGAAGGGTGCTGATTTGGTTAATTGGTCTTCTGCTGCTGTGGAAGCTTTTCAGGAGTTGAAGCGTCGTTTTTGTTCTGCTCCTGTGTTGTGTCAGCCAGATGTTTCTCTTCCGTTCCAGGTCGAGGTTGATGCTTCTGAGATTGGAGCAGGGGCGGTTTTGTCACAGAGAGGTTCTGATTGCTCAGTGATGAAACCATGTGCTTTCTTTTCCAGGAAGTTTTCGCCCGCTGAGCGTAATTATGATGTGGGCAATCGAGAGTTGCTGGCCATGAAGTGGGAATTCGAGGAGTGGCGTCATTGGCTTGAAGGAGCTAAGCATTGCGTGGTGGTATTGACTGATCATAAGAACTTGACTTATCTCGAGTCTGCCAAGCGCTTGAATCCTAGACAGGCCCGTTGGTCGTTATTTTTTGCCCGCTTCGACTTTGTGATTTCGTACCTTCCGGGCTCTAAAAATGTGAAGGCGGATGCTCTGTCTAGGAGTTTTGTGCCCGACTCTCCGGGTTTATCTGAGCCAGCGGGTATCCTCAAGGAAGGAGTCATTGTGTCTGCCATCTCCCCTGATTTGCGGCGGGTGCTGCAAAAATTTCAGGCGAATAAACCTGATCGTTGTCCAGCAGAGAAACTGTTCGTCCCTGATAGGTGGACTAATAAACTTATCTCTGAACTTCATTGTTCGGTGTTGGCTGGTCATCCTGGAATCTTTGGTACCAGAGAGTTAGTGGCTAGATCCTTCTGGTGGCCATCTCTGTCACGGGATGTACGTACTTTTGTGCAGTCCTGTGGGATTTGTGCTAGGGCTAAGCCCTGCTGTTCTCGTGCCAGTGGGTTGCTTTTGCCCTTGCCGGTCCCAAAGAGGCCTTGGACACATATTTCGATGGATTTCATTTCTGACCTTCCCGTTTCTCAAAAGATGTCAGTCATTTGGGTGGTCTGTGATCGCTTTTCTAAAATGGTCCATCTGGTGCCCTTGGCTAAATTGCCTTCCTCCTCTGATTTGGTACCTTTGTTCTTTCAGCATGTGGTTCGGTTGCATGGCATTCCTGAGAATATTGTTTCTGACAGAGGTTCCCAGTTTGTTTCAAGGTTTTGGCGAGCCTTTTGTGGTAGGATGGGCATTGACCTATCCTTTTCCTCGGCTTTCCATCCTCAGACTAATGGCCAGACCGAACGAACCAATCAGACCTTGGAAACATATCTGAGATGTTTTGTTTCTGCAGACCAGGATGATTGGGTGTCCTTTTTGCCGTTGGCTGAGTTCGCCCTTAATAATCGGGCCAGCTCGGCTACCTTGGTTTCTCCATTTTTTTGCAATTCTGGGTTCCATCCTCGTTTCTCTTCAGGACAGGTTGAGTCTTCGGACTGTCCTGGTGTGGATTCTGTGGTGGATAGGTTGCAGCAGATCTGGACTCAGGTAGTGGACAATTTGATCTTGTCCCAGGAGAAAGCTCAACTTTTCGCTAATCGCAGACGCCGTGTGGGTCCCCGACTTCGTGTTGGGGATCTGGTTTGGTTATCTTCTCGTCATATTCCTATGAAGGTTTCCTCTCCTAAATTTAAACCTCGTTTTATTGGTCCGTATAGGATTTCTGAGGTTCTCAATCCTGTGTCTTTTCGTTTGACCCTCCCAGACTCCTTTTCCATACATAATGTATTCCATAGGTCGTTGTTGCGGAGATACGTGGCACCTATGGTTCCATCTGTTGAGCCTCCTGCCCCGGTTTTGGTGGAGGGGGAATTGGAGTATATTGTGGAGAAGATTTTGGATTCTCGTGTTTCTAGACGGAAACTCCAGTATCTGGTTAAATGGAAGGGTTATGCTCAGGAAGATAATTCCTGGGTTTTTGCCTCTGATGTTCATGCTTCCGATCTTGTTCGTGCCTTTCATGCGGCTCATCCTGGTCGGCCTGGGGGCTCTGGTGAGGGTTCAGTGACCCCTCCTCAAGGGGGGGGTACTGTTGTGAATTCTGTGGCTGAATTCACTCCTGTGGTCACAAGTGGTACTGCAGCTTCTGAGCTTCCTCCCTCAGGTGTTCTGGTGAGCTCGTTAACTGCTTCATTACTTAACTCCGCCTGATGCTGCTATCCTTGCTCCTTGTCAATGTTTCAGTGTTGGATCTGAGCTTCTCCTGATTTTTCCTGTGACCTGCTGCTCTGTATACCTAAGTGCTTTTTGCTTTTTTGTTGCTTTTTTTCTGTCCAGCTTGTCTTTTGTTTTGCTGGAAGCTCTGAGACGCAAAGGGTGTACCGCCGTGCCGTTAGTTCGGCACGGTGGGTTTTTTTTGCCCCCTTTGCGTGGTTTTGCTTTAGGGTTTTTTGTAGACTGCAAAGTTCGCTTTACTGTCCTCGCTCTGTCCTAGAATATCGGGCCCCACTTTGCTGAATCTATTTCATCCCTACGTTTTGTCTTTTCATCTTACTCACAGTCATTATATGTGGGGGGCTGCCTTTTCCTTTGGGGAATTTCTCTGGGGCAAGTCAGGCCTATTTTTCTATCTTCAGGCTAGCTAGTTTCTTAGGCTGTGCCGAGTTGCCTAGGTAGTTGTTAGGCGCAATCCACAGCCGCTTTTAGTTGTGTTTAGAATAGGATCAGGTGTGCAGTCTACAGAGTTTCCACGTCTCAGAGCTCGTTCTTGTATTTTTGGGTATTTGTCAGATCACTGTGTGCGCTCTGATCGCTAAGCACACTGTGTTTCTGGATTGCCTTCATAACACCTGTCATTAGCAAACATAACAGTTAACACTTGCTGCCGTGTTATTGGGTTTCAGTAATGTCAGCTGATCCCCAGCTGTGTATCCAGCAATGTGTCCTGCCACCGCCACGCTGACGCTACAACAGATATTAAACTGCCTCGGGTGCAGGCTTTGGCATACACTCTGCTCCTCCTGCTGTCCCTGGGCTCCAACACTGCCAGTTGATGCCCGGAAGTGCTGCCGCACAGTCAACAGTTGCTCCTCTGTTATAGGGGTTCAGTAACGCCAACTGCTTCCCTGCTGTGTGTGCGGCAAGAACTCAACTCTGCTCCTTATGCTGTCCCTGGGCTCCAACACCGCCATTTGCTCCTCGGTAGTGCTGTCCGCACAGTGAAAAACACTCGCTTTTGTGTTATTGGGGTTCACTAACGCCAGCTGCTCCCCTGCTCTGTGTGCGGCAAAAACTCAAGTCTGCTCCTCCTGCTGTTCCTTGGCTCCAACACCACCAGTGGCTGCTCGGAAGTGCTGTCTGCAAAGTCAACACTTGCTGCCGTGTTATTGGGTTTCAGTAACGTCAGCTGATCCCCAGCTGTGCATCCGGCAATGGGTCCTGCGACCCCCACGCTGACACTGCAACAGATATTAAACTGCCTCGAGTGCTGGCTTCAACCTACACTCTGCTCCTCCTGCTGTCCCTGGGCTCCAACACCGCCAATTGCTGCCCGGAAGTCCTGTCCACACAGTCAACAGTTGCTCCTCTGTTATGAGGGTTCAGTAACACCAGCTGCTCCCCTGCTGTGTGTGAGGCAATAACTCAAGTCTGCATCTCCTGCTGTCCCTGGGCTCCAACATCGCCAGTTGCTGCTCGGAAATTCGCACAGAGAAAAACACTTGCTCCTGTGTTAGGGGGGTTCAGTAACGCCAGCTGCTCCCGTGCTGTGTTTGCGGCAATAACTCAAGTCTGCTCCTCCTGCTGTCTCTGGGCTGCAACACCGCCAGTGGCTGCTCGGAAGTGCTGTCCGCACAAAGAAAAACACTCGCTCCTGTGTTAGTGGGTTCAGTAACGCCAGCTGCTCCCCTGCTGTGTGTGCGGCAAGAACTCAAGTCTGCTCTTCCTGCTGTTCCTGGCCTCTGTGAGGAAAATGTATAATATCAGTAGTAGTTACTCTGCCTGTTAGCACCATAGCTGAGGGAGTTTTGCACTTCTAACCATGGTGCAGAAAAACACATGGTAGCTGTAAAAACCCCCTCTTTTCCCCCCTTCTCTTCTTTATGTGTTGCTGGAATGTGTGAATGGAGCTTTCTTCACAATGCCTGCCCTGCCCCCAACCCAGGAAGGTCTCTTGCGCTGGTAGCGGCACAATTCTCTCTCCAGCTAGAGCCGGTCTGACAGCTTTCTCAAAGCAATGCGGCTCTTTGTTCTGTTATAGCAAGATATTGGGCCACTGAGTGGGGCCAGAAAAATAATAAGGATATATTGTGAATTTCCACTGACGGATTTATCGGCCCCTATAAGCACTAGCCTCTAATTGCACCAGGTAACAAAATACAGATTTCTCTGGAACGGAGTGTAACTACTAGCTTGAGTTTAGTATCTATAGAGAGCAAATCTTAATACAAGATGGATGAGGGGTGTGTTATGACTCTGCCAGATTCTCCAGCAAAAATATGACAATCATAAGAATGGTTGGAGAAAACTCACAGCTGAGGAAAAGGGAGGGCGATCGTAACTCAACCCCTTTTGTGAGGTCACTAGGCTGAAGCATATAAGCCACACACTTAACCCAGCCTACAGTCTGAGTCTGAACCTTACCAGAGGAGCCCTCACTGCCAGACCTCATGCATTGGGACTTTTGGGAGCTCCGCCCACCAGCATGGTTTTTGCCTGATATGAACTGAGATTATGTGAGTTGTACCTTTTCTTATTTAATCCCTTTATTTTATAATTACCTTGTACATATTTTCAATTGTCTCATATTGTAACATTTTTTTATAACACTGCCTTAATTTTAATGGAGTAAAATATATAAATTACTAGTTCGTTCTTCCTGTTCTAAAACATACCCTAAGTCTTCTGAAGGGAATTACGCTGTTTTGGGTTAACTTTAGACCCGTTTAATCGAAGCTGGTGGAAGCATACGTTTATACTGGGTAGTTGGGTGTCGTTGTAGCGACTGCGGCGTTGGTAGTTATTGTTCCTGTCTGAGTGGGAGTAGTTAAATCGCCTCGTTGCAGCATGCCCAGTAGCCAGTGTATAGCAGGCAGCCTGTCTGGCGACTAAGTACCCCAGGTGCAGTACCTAGTCTGACCTGAGAGTAAGGGGGAGCCAGAGAGCTGCAAGTTTCAAGGGGAACTGTAAGTGGGATATACATAAATCCCTGCAGTTCGTGGTATATTGAAGATTAGTGGGATACCTAAAATAAGCCCCTGCTGTAAACTAAGAGGTCAATAGCCTTGTGTGTGTTTTTTTCATCAAATTGTGGAGTGGAGAGATAACTAAGATAAGCCCCCTGCACATGTGATAGCCATCTGTTGGCCTAAAGTCACCCCGATCCGTGACGTAGGGGTGACGGTCACGGTGGGAATCGTGGCAGCCTCCAAACACTGCCAGTTGTTGCTCGGAAGTGCTGTCCGCACAGAGAAAAACACTCAATCCTGTGTTAGTGGGGTTCAGTAATGCCAGCTGCTCCCCTGCTGTGTGTGCGGCAAGAACTCAAGTCTGCTCCTCCTGCTGTCCCTGGGCTCCAACACCACCAGTTGTTGCTCGGAAGTGCTGTCCGCACAGAGAAAAACACTCGCTCCTGTGTTAGTAGGTTTCAGTAATGTCAGCTGATCCCCAGCTGTGTATCCGGCAATGTGTCCTGCGACCACCACGCTGACACAACAGCAGATATTAAACTACCTCAAGTGCAGGCTTCGGCCTACACTCTGCTCCTCCTGCTGTCCCTGGGCTCAAACACCGCCAGTTGCTGCTCGGAAGTGCTGTCTGCACAGTCAACACTTGCTGCCGCGTTATTGGGTTTCAGTAATGTCAGCTGATAACCAGCTGTGTATCCGACAATGTGTCCTGCGACCGCCACGCTGACACTACAACAGATATTAAACTGCCTTGAGTGCAGGCTTCAGCCTACACTCTGCTCCTCCTGCTGTCCCTGGGCTCCAACACCGCCAGTTGATGCCCGGAAGTGCTGTCAGCACAGTCCACAGGTGCTCCTCTGTTATTGGGTTCAGTAACTCCAGCTGCTCCCCTGCTGTGTGTACGGCAAGAACTCAAGTCTGCTCCTTCTGCTGTCCCTGGGCTCCAACATTGCCAGTTGCTGCTCAGAACTGCTGTCCACACAGAGAAAAACACTCGCTCCGTTGTTAGTGGGGTTCAGTAACGCCAGCTGCTCCCTTGCTGTGTGTGCGGCAATAACTCAAGTCTGCTCCTCCTGCTGTCCCTGGGCTCCAACACCGCCAGTTCCTGTTCGGAAGTGCTGTCCGCACAGAGAAAAACACTCCTGTTTTAATGGGGTTCAGTAAAGCCAGCTGCTCCCCTGCTGTGTGTGCAGCAAGAAATCAAGTCTGCTCCTCCTGCTGTCCCTGGGCTCCAACACCACCAGTTGCTGCTTGGAAGTGCTGTCTGCACAGTCAACACTTGCTGCTGTGTTAGTGGGGTTCAGTAACGCCAGCTGTTCCCCTGTTGTGTGTGCGGCAGGTTCTCTTGCTCCCTCCACACTAAGACTACATCAGATATTAAGCTAGCTCCAATTAGGCCTTGGCCTACACTCTGCTTTTAGCATTGACCCTGGTCTCCAACACCACCAATTGCTGCCCTGAAGTGCTGTCTGCACAGTTAACAGTTGCTCCTCTGTTATTGAGGTTCAGTAACGCCAGCTGTTCCCCTGCTGTATGTGCAGCAATTATTACACTCAGTTTCTAGCATTGTCCCTGGGCTCCAACAATGCCTGTCTGCACAGTTAACACTTGCACCCATGTTATTGGGGTTCAGTAACGCCAGCTGATCCCCTGCTGTGTATCCGGCAAGTTTTCCTGCTCTCTCCACACTAAGACTACACTATGCTTTGAGCATTTACCCTGGGCTCCAGCACCGCCAGTTGCTGCTCGGAAGTGCTGTCTGCACAGAGGAAAACACTAGCTCCTGTGTTAGTGGGGTTCAGTAATGTCAACTGATCCCCTGCTGTGCATACGGCAGTTTGTCCTGCTACCTCAACGCTGACACTACTACAGAAATTAAAGGGATTTAACAAAAGAAAAAATGGAGTTCATGTCCATAAATAAATATTTTATTTTACAAATGACAATCATAATACTACACATACATAAATAAAGATGTTTTCAAATAATACCTTAATATAAATCATAACAAAGAGGATAATTGGTAGCAAAAGATGGAAAAATAAACACCTGAAAGGGTTAAACTAGTGCCCGGTAGTTATTATTTAAAGTGCATAGTGCTGTAAACGTCTAGGGGCAAGGACCTACAATAATAAAGTTCTCATACGTAAATCTACCCGGCTAATATGAAGTCATGTAATTTGTATCAGCCCTGCGCACAGACCGAGTGACCACAATAGAGTCCGTAATAGGCCAGTCAGATCTAAGAAATCGCTATAAGTCCATCAAACTAAATCCTTACCCACATAGGAGGCAACTAGGATAACCCGCCAGGTGGCCCCAACGCGCGTTTCGCGTTAGCTTCGTCAGGGGGCGATGCCTAAAGGGATTAGGGTTAGGGTTAGGGGTAAGGTTATGGTTAGGATCTCTTTAGGGTTAGGGGTAGAGTTAGGGTTAGGATCCCTTTAGGGTTAGGGTTAGGGTTAGGATCCCTTTAGGGTTAGGGTTAGGATCCCTTTAGGGTTAGGTTAGGGGTAGGGTTAGGGATAGGGTTAGGATCCCTTTAGGGTTAGGGTTAGGGTTAGGATCCCTTTAGGGTTAGGGTTAGGATCCCTTTAGGGTTAGGATCCCTTTATCACCTTTATGGTGGGGGGTGGCATATCAGTGTGTTTTCTGTTTTGTTTTTATAAAAATGCATGCGTTTTTAACGCAAACAAACGCATGTGCTTAAAAACTCCAATGTATTTTTTGACACAAAAAAACGCATGAAAATGCATGCGTTTTTATGTGTCAAAAAAACGCCTCTCAAAAATACTACAAATTGCATTTCTGAAAAAGAACGCATACAGCAAAAAAACGCATGCGTTTCAAAACGCGACCAAATGTGTACAAGAAAAAACGCATGCGTTTTCAAGGTTAAATATAGGAAAAAAACGCATGCCTTTTTTTGTGCAAAAAACGCTGCAGACAAAAACGCAAGTGTGAAACCACCCTAACTGAATGAGCCACCTTGTGCATCACTAATGCTGCATTTGGACAAGGTGGCTCTTTTAGTTATTCTCCTTGCACACGCTAAACTAAACACTTATAAAATGTGGCCCCACATACCGTGAAAGTCCCGGAGGTGGGAGTTTCCTTCTTAATCGGTCACGGCACAGCCGTCATTCAGACCCCCTTTTCGCCGTGCGCCGCCTCCTGAGCGTTGTTTGAATCTGTCCCGGAGCCTGCACTGTCATGTTATCCCTTTGGCATGCGCAATTAGCGCTACCCATCTTCTGACATAATTTGCTGTCAGCCTGACTGCGCCAGTGCGGCCGCGCTGCCCGATATCCCACCCCACAGTGTCTTCTGATTTATTCCCACTGCGGGGCTGGGATTCATGGGCATGTGCAGTGCATATCTTCGCCTGTTACTCATCTTCTTCCGACTTCTTCAGACTGTGCGGCCTCACGGCCATGGCATGTGATTTGGGATCAGCTGACGCTGCACAGTCTGAAGCAGGCGGAAGAAGATGAGAGAGAGGCGAACAGATGCACAGCGCAAGGCCATGAATCTCAGCCTTGCAGTGTGAATAAATCAGAAGACACTGCGGGGCGGGATCTCGGGCAGGGCAGCCGGACAGGCGCAGTTAGCCTGACAGCAAATTATGTCAGAAGACGGGCAGCGCTAACTGCACATGGCCAAGAGATAACATAACAGCGCAGGCTCCAGCACAGATCCAAGCAACGCTCAGGAGGCGGCGCATGGCGCCGAGAGGGTATGAATGAAGGCTGTGCCACAACCGATTTGGAAGGAAAGTCCCACCTCCGTGACTTCCATGGTATGAGGGGTCACATTTTATAAGTCTTAACTTCACCGTGTGCAAGGATCATAATTAAAAGAGCCACCTTTTCCTTGTGCAGCGTTAGTGCTGCACAAGGTGGCTCTTTCAGTTGCAAATGCCAGGGGGGGTTAAAGGTTCCCTTTCAACTTGCTCCAATTAGGCCTCAGCCTTCACACTCTGTTTCTCCTGTAATCCCAGGGCTCCAACACCGCCAGTTGCTGCTCAGAAGTGTCTTTGGCACGGGTACTCCCTCCTGCCCAGCCTGGTTCCACGACGCCAGCTGTTTCCGGGTAGTGTGAAGGTCACTTTGCCTCTTATATGTTGTCCTGTCGTGTTTCGGTCGGGTTTGCTGACACTATGGTGCCTGCAGTTTAGGTGCTTCCTATGTGGGCTGGGGGAACTGGAAATCAAGGCTGGTTCCGTAGTGCCAATAGGACAAGCTCCCCCTGTAGGACTGTGGGTTTTCGGTAACTACGGCCGGCTCGCGGCCTAGCTATTTTTTTGGTTTCCAGTGGACCTTCTACTGCCTATCTGAGTTCCAGTCCCATTAGCTGGTTCTTAGGAAGACAAACTTGAATAGATCTCCCTGGTTAAAGTACCATCAGCTGGTTCCGGGCAGAGCCTTTGGTTTAGGTGCCTCCTTCTAGGTATCCGAATTCCACCAACGTCTGGTGGTCCCTGGTAGTGCTTTCTGGCACGGGTACCTTCTGCTTAGTAACCGGGTTCCAGTACCGTCAGCTGGTCCTCGGTTGTTCCATTGGCTCTTGTACCTTCAGTAATGCATTCGGATTCCAGTACCGTCAGCTCGTTCTCGGCAGTGTCTTTGGCAGGGGTACTCCCTCCTGCCCAGCCTGGTTCCAGCACGCCAGCTGTTTCCGGGTAGGTAGTATCAAGGTCACTTTGCCTCCAATGTGTTGTCCTGTCGTGTTGCGGTCGGGTTAGCCGACTCTATGGTGCCTGTAGTTTAGGTGCTTCCTATGTGGGCTGCGGGAAGTGGCAATCAAGGCTGTTTCAGTAGTGCCAATAGGACAAGCTCCCCCTGTAGGACTGTGGGTTTTCGGTAACTATGGCCGGCTCGCGGCCTAGCATTTTTTTCTTTTCCTGTGGACCTTCTGCTGCCTATCTGAGTTCCAGCACCATTAGCTGGTTCTTTTGAAGACAATCTTGAATAGGTCCCCCTGGTTCCAGTACCGTCAGCTGGTTCCAGGCAGAGCCTTTGGCTTAGGTTCCTCCTTCTGGGTATCCGAGTTCCACCAACGTCTGGTGGTCCTTGGTAGTGTTTTCTGGCACGGGTACCTCCTGCTTAGTAACCGGGTTCCAGTACCGTCAGCTGGTCCTCGGTTGTTCCATTGGCTATTCTACCTTCGGGTAGCCATCTGTTGTGAATTCAGCTTTTGGGCTCCCTCCGGTGGTTGTAGAGGGTAATGCAGTTGTGACTGGACTGCAGGATTGGACAGGTGTATCTACTAATTGCAAAACTGACTGGGGTATATAGCCTTGCTGGACTCTTTAGTCCCTGCCAGTTGTCCATTGTTTTTGAAGGATTCACTTCCCTGCTGGTCTCTCCAGTTTGCTGTGCTTTTCTACAAAGATAAGTCCTGGCTTTGTTTTTGCTGTCCACCTGCTGTGGAACTTAAAGTTTTGTGCATAATCATGTTTTTGTCTTGTTCAGCTTTGTCTGTGAAGGATTTTTTTGCACCTAAGCTGTGTCTCTGGAGATGCAGATATACCCCCCATGTCTTTAGTCAGATGTGGTGATTCGTATTTTCTGTGGTGGATATTTTCTAGTGTTTTTATACTGACCGCATAGTACTCTGTTCTTTTCTTTCTTTTTAGCTAGTATGGCCTCCTATGCTAAAATCTGATTTCATTTCTGCGTATGTTATTTCCCTCTCCTCTCACCATCAATATTTGTGGGGGGCTATCTATCCTTTGGGGATTTTCTCTGAGGCAAGATAGGTTTCCTGTTTCTGTCTTTAGGGGAAGTTAGATCTTAGGCTGTGCGGAGGGGTCTAGGGAGTGTCAGGTACCCCTCACGGCTATTTCTAGTTGCGCTGCTAGGTTCAGGGTTTGCGGTCAGTACAGGGACCACCTTCTCCAGAGTCCGTCTCATGCTGCTCCTAGGCCACCAGATCATAACAGTACAACTGGCCAACAATGAGTTAATTGCATCTCAGAAGAAGGGAGAGAAGCTTTTGAGCCATTTTTTTTCCTTAGCCTGTTCCTCCCTCTTTACATCTGGGTGGCTGCGGAACTTAGTAATAACATGAGTGTTCAGGAGTTAGTTTCTCGTGTGGATCAGCTTGCTGCTAGAGTACAGGATATTTCAGAATATATTGTTCAGACTCCTGCCTTAGAACCTAAGATTCCCACTCCTGATTTATTCTTTGGTGACAGATCCAAATTTTTGAGTTTCAAAAATAACTGTAAACTGTTTTTTGCATTAAGACCCCAGTCTTCTGGTGATCCTATTCAGCAGGTTAAAATCATCATATCTCTGCTGCGTGGTGACCCACAGGATTGGGCATTTTCCCTGGAAACTGGCAATCCTGCTTTGCTTAATGTTGATTCGTTCTTTCAGGCATTGGGGTTGTTGTATGATGAGCCTAATTCTGTGGATCAGGCTGAGAAAATCTTGTTGGCCCTGTGTCAGGGTCAAGAAGCGGCAGAATCGTATTGCCAGAAATTTAGAAAATGGTCTGTACCTGACTAAACGGAATGAGGATGCCTTGGCGGCAATTTTCAGAAAGGGTCTTTCCGAATCCGTTAAAAATGTTATGGTGGGGTTCCCCACGCCTACTGGTCTGAGTGATTCTATGTCTCTGGCCATTCAGATTGATCGGCGCTTGCGCGAGCGCAGAGTTGTGCACTCTATGGCGTTGTCCTCTGAGCGGAGCCCTGAGCCTATGCAGTGTGATAGGACTTTGTCTGGATCTGAACGTCAAACATTCAAGCTTCAGAATAGGTTGTGTTTTTACTGCTGCGATTCTGCTCATGTTATTTCTGATTGCCCTAAGCGTATAAAGAGAATGGCTAGTTCTGTTACCATCAGTACTATACAACCTAAATTTCTGTTATCTGTGACCTTGATCTGCTCATTGTCATCATTTTCTGTCATGGCATTTGTGGATTCAGGCGCCGCTCTGAACTTAATGGACTTAGAATTTGCCAGATGTTGTGGTTTTCCCTTGCAGAACCCTATTCCTTTGAGGGGCATTGATGCTACACCGTTGGCTAAAAATAAGCCCCAGTTTTGGACACAGCTGACCATGTGCATGGCGCCAGCCCATCAGGAAGATTGTCGTTTTCTGGTGTTGCATAATTTGCATGATGATATTGTGCTGGGTTTTCCATGGTCGCAGCTACATAATCCGGTGTTAGATTGGAAATCCATGTCTGTGACTAGTTGGGGTTGTCAGGGGGTTCATGATCAGGTTTCTTTGATGTCAATTTCCTCTTCCCCCTCTTCTGAAATTCCTGAGTTTTTGTCAGACTTCCAGGATGTATTCGATGAGCCCAAATCCAGTTCCCTTCCACCGCATAGGGACTGTGATTGTGCTATTGACTTGATTCCAGGTTGTAAATTCCCTAAGGGCCGACTTTTCAACCTGTCTGTGCCTGAACATACCGCCATGCGGAGCTATATTAAGGAGTCTTTGGAGAAAGGGCATATTCGGCTATCTTCTTCACCGTTGGGAGCGGGGTTCTTTTTTGTTGCCAAGAAGGATGGCTCCTTGAGACCCTGTATTGATTATCACCTCTTGAATAAGATCACGGTCAAATTTCAATATCCTTTGCCTTTGCTTACTGATTTGTTTGCTAGGATTAAGGGGGCTAGCTGATTTACTAAGATTGACCTTCGAGGGGCATATAATCTTATTCGTATTAAGCAAGGTGACGAATGGAAAACTGCATTTAGTACGCCCGAAGGCCATTTTGAATACCTTGTGATGCCATTCGGACTCTCTAATGCCCCATCTGTGTTCCAATCCTTCATGCATGATATCTTTCGGAGTTATCTTGATAAATTCATGGTTGTATATTTGGATGATATTTTGATTTTTTCCAATGATTGGGAGTCTCATGTGAAACAGGTCAGGATGGTATTTCAGATCCTCCGTAATAATGCTTTATTTGTGAAGGGGTCAAAGTGCCTCTTTGGAGTGCAGAAGGTTTCTTTTTTGGGTTTCATTTTTTCTCCCTCATCTATAGAAATGGATCCGGTTAAGGTTCAGGCCATTCATGATTGGATTCAGCCCACATCTGTGAAGAGCCTTCAGAAATTCTTAGGCTTTGCTAATTTTTATCGTCATTTCATTGCCAACTTCTCCAGTGTGGTTAAACCTCTGACCGATTTGACCAAGAAAGGCGCTGATGTGACGAATTGGTCCTCTGCGGCTGTCTCTGCCTTTCAGGAGCTTAAATGCCGATTTACTTCTGCCCCTGTGTTGCGTCAGCCAGATATTTCTCTTCCATTTCAGGTTGAGGTTGACGCGTCTGAGATTGGGGCAGGGGCCGTTTTGTCTCAGAGGAATTCTTGATGAAACCATGTGCCTTCTTTTCTCGGAAGTTTTCGCCTGCGGAATGCAATTATGATGTCGGCAATTGGGAGTTGTTGGCTATGAAGTGGGCATTTGAGGAGTGTCGACATTGGCTTGAGGGGGCCAAGCACCGTATTGTGGTCCTGACCGATCATAAGAATCTGATTTACCTCGAGTCTGCCAAACGGCTGAATCCTAGACAGGCTCGATGGTCCCTGTTTTTCTCCCGTTTTGATTTTGTGGTCTCGTACATTCCTGGTACTAAGAATGTTAAGGCAGATGCCCTCTCTAGGAGTTTTTTTCCTGATTCCCCTGGGGTTCTTGAGCCGGTCGGCATTTTGAAGGAAGGGGTGATTCTTTCTGCCATCTCCCCTGATTTACGACGGGTTCTTCAGGAATTTCAGGCTAATAAACCTGACCGCCGTCCTGTGGGGAAACTGTTTGTTCCTGATAGATGGACTAGTAAAGTGATTTCTGAGGTTCATTGTTCTGTGTTGGCTGGCCATCCTGGGATTTTTGGTACCAGAGATTTGGTTGGTAGGTCCTTTTGTTGGCCTTCTTTGTCGTGGGATGTGCGTTCTTTTGTGCAGTCCTGTGGGATTTGTGCGCGGGCTAAGCCTTGCTGTTCCCGCGCTAGTGGGTTGCTTGTCCCCGAGAGGCCCTGAACACATATTTCTATGGATTTTATTTCCGATCTTCCGGTTTCCCAAAGAATGTCGGTTATCTGGGTTGTCTGTGACCGATTTTCTAAGATGGTTAATTTGGTGCCTTTGCCTAAATTGCCTTCTTCTTCTGATTTGGTTCCATTGTTTTTTCAGCATGTGGTACGTTTGCATGGTATTCCGGAGAATATTGTGTCCGACAGAGGTTCCCAGTTTGTTTCTAGGTTTTGGCGGGATTTTTGTGCCAAGCTGGGCATTGATTTGTCTTTTTCTTCTGCATTTCATCCTCAGACAAATGGCCAGACTGAGCAAACTAATCAGACCTTGGAGACCTATTTGAGATGCTTTGTGTCTGCTGATCAGGATGATTGGGTGGCTTTTTGGCCATTGGCCGAGTTTGCCCTTAATAATTGGGCTAGTTCGGCTACTTTGGTTTCGCCTTTTTTTTATAATTTTGGTTTTCATCCTTGTTTTTCTTCTGGGCAGGTTGAGCCTTCTGACCTTCCTGGTGTGGATTCTGTGGTCGACAGGTTGCAGCAGATTTGGGCTCATGTGGTGGACAATTTGGTGTTGTCTCAGGATGAGGCTCAACGTTTTGCTAACCGTCGTCGGTGTGTTGGTTTCCGGATTCGGGTTGGGGATCTGGTTTGGTTATCTTCCCGTCATGTTCCTATGAAGGTTTCTTCCCCTAAGTTTAAGCTTCGATTTATTGGCCCTTATAGGATTTCTGAGATTATTAATCCGGTGTCCTTTCGCCTGGCGCTTCCGGCCTCTTTTGCTATTCATAATGTCTTCCATAGATCTTTGTTGCGGAAATATGTGGAGCCCGTTGTTCCCTCTGTTGATCCTCCGGCCCCTGTGTTGGTCGATGGGGAGTTGGAATATGTGGTTGAGAAGATTTTGGATTCTCGTTTTTCGAGGCGGAAGCTTCAGTACCTTGTCAAATGGAAGGGTTGTGGCCACGATTATAATTCTTGGGTTTCTGCCTCTGATGTCCATGCCGCTGATTTGGTTCGTACCTTTCATCGGGCTCATCCTGATCGGCCTGGGGGCTCTGGTGAGGGTTCGGTGACCCCTCCTCAAGGGGGGGTACTGTTGTGAATTCAGCTTTTGGGCTCCCTCCGGTGGTTGTAGAGGGTAATGCAGTTGTGACTGGACTGCAGGATTGGACAGGTGTATCTACTAATTGCAAAACTGACTGGGGTATATAGCCTTGCTGGACTCTTTAGTCCCTGCCAGTTGTTCATTGTTTTTGAAGGATTCACTTCCCTGCTGGTCTCTCCAGTTTGCTGTGCTTTTCTACAAAGATAAGTCCTGGCTTTGTTTTTGCTGCCCACCTGCTGTGGACCTTAAAGTTTTGTGCATATTCATGTTTTTGTCTTGTTCAGCTTTGTCTGTGAAGGATTTTTGCAGCTAAGCTGTGTCTCTGGAGATGCAGATATACCCCCCATGTCTTTAGTCAGATGTGGTGAATCGTATTTTCTGTGGTGGATATTTTCTAGTATTTTTATACTGACCGCATAGTACTCTGTTCTTTTCTTTCTTTTTAGCTAGTATGGCCTCCTATGCTAAAATATGATTTCAGTTCTGTGTATGTTATTTCCCTCTCCTCTCACCATCAATATTTGTGGGGGGCTATCTATCCTTTGGGGATTTTCTCTGAGGCAAGATAGGTTTCCTGTTTCTGTCTTTAGGGTAAGTTAGATCATAGGCTGTGCCGAGGGGTCTAGGGAGTGTCAGGTACCCCCCACGGCTATTTCTAGTTGCGCTGCTAGGTTCAGGGTTTGCAGTCAGTACAGGGACCACCTTCTCCAGAGTCCGTCTCATGCTGCTCCTAGGCCACCAGATCATAACAGCCATCCAGGTTCCAGTACCATCAGCTGGTTCTCGGCAGTGTGTTTGGCTCTTGTACCTTCTGCTCCCCATCCTGGTTCCAGTACCATCAGCTGGTTCCAGGCAGAGCCTTTGGCTTAGGTGCCTCCTTCTAGGTATCCGAGTTCCACCAATGTCAGGTGGTCCTTGGTGGTGCTTTCTGGCACGGGTACCTCCTGCTTAGTAACCGGGTTCCAGTACCGTCAGCTGGTACTTGGTAGTTCCATTGGCTCTTCTAGCTGTGGGTAGCCATCTGGGTTCCAGTACCGTGAGCTGGTTCTCGGCAGTGTGTTGGGCTCTTGTACCTTCTGCTCCCCATCCTGGTTCCAGTACCGTCAGCTGGTTCTGGGCAGAGCCTTTTGCTTAGGTGCCTCCTTCTGGGTATCTGAGTTCCACCAATATCAGGTGGTCCTTGGTAGTGCTTTCTGGCATGGGTACCTCCTGCTTCGTAACCGGGTTCCAGTAGCGTCAGCTGGTCCTCGGTTGTTCCATTGGCTCTTCTACCTTCGGGTAGCCATCCGGGTTCCAGCACCATCAGCTGGTTCTTGGCAGTGTGTTTGGCTCTTGTACCTGCTGCTTCCCATCCTGGTTCCAGTACGGTCGGCTGGTTCTGGGCAGAGCCTTTGGCTTAGGTGCCTCGTTCTGGGTATCCTAGTTCCACCAACGTCAGGCGGTCCTTGGTAGTGCTTTCTGGCACGGGTACCTCCTGCTTAGTAACCGGGTTCCAGTACCGTCAGCTGGTCCTCAGTAGTTCCATTGGCTCTTGTACCTTCGGGTAGCCATCTGGGTTCCAGTGCCGTCAGCTGGTTCTCGGCAGTTCCTCAGCCTTCTTGTACCTTCTGCTACATTTCCAAGTTCAAGACCCTAAAGATGACGACCCTGAAGACCGAGAAGCAGAAGAACAAGAAGCTGCAGAACCAAAAGCAGAAGAACATTAAGCATAAGACTAAAAATCAGAGCAAAAGATATTATCTAAATTATAAGCAGAAGAAGACTAAGCAGTGTATGGGGGTGAGTCCATTCCTCCTCGTGGTGCCCCTGGAAAAAACCTGCTGCTGCAGGCCAAACTGAACGCGGACAAATCCTGTTGTAAAACTTTCATAGATAACAACTACAGGAATGCCTGTCACAAATAAGAATATGATGAAGAAGAAGAATATGCAGAAGATGAAGAAGTAGAATATGAAGAATAATAATAGTTGAATAAGAAGAATACGAAGAATGTAAAAAAAGGATAATAGGAAGAAGGTGAAGAAGAAGAAGATGAATAAGGTAAGGGGAAGTTGATGAAAAAGATGCTGCTGAGGATGATGAAGAAGAAAGTGTGGGAGAAGTAAAAAAGAAGGTGAAGAGCATGGAAGTAGTGAAACATAAATATCTGACAAAATATAAAAAATCTTAACATAGTCAATATCTTTGTAACTCTGAACATCTTAAAAAAAAATTAATTCCTGCTATTCCGTTTGATTGGGCTAAACCTCTATGCCTTTAATGTCTCCTCCACCTCCCCAATACATCCTACGTTATTCTTAGTTGTTTTCCTTCATGTCACGATTCACACCGTGACCGTCACCCCTACTTCACGGGTCGGGGTGACTTTAGGCCAACAGACGGCTATCACATGTGCAGGGGGGCTTATCTTAGTTATCCCTCCACTGCTAACAATGTGATGAAAAACAACACACAAGGCTATTGACCTCTTAGTTTACAGCAGGGGCTTATTCTAGGTATCCCACTGCTCGTCAATATACCACGAACTGCAGGGATTTATGTATATCCCGCTTACAGTTCCACTTAACACTTGCAGCTCTTTGGCGCCCCCTTTACTCTCAGGTCAGGTTAGGTACTGCACCCTGGGTAATTAGTCGCCAGACAGGCTGCCTGCTATGTACTGGCTATTGGGCACGCTGCAGTGATGCGATAAACTACTCCCACTCAGGCAGGAACAATAATTATCAATGCCGCAGTCGCTGCAACATCACCCAAAAGTCTGCACACGGTATAGCTGCCACCAGCTTCGATTAAACGGGTCCAAAGCTAACCCAACACAGTAGCGTAATTTCCTTCAGGAGACAGGGTACGTTTAGGGCGTGGAGAAAGAATCTAGTATATTAATTATTATACTCCATAAAGTTTAGGCAGTGTTTTATCAAAATATTTTACAAGGATGTTACAAATGAGACAATTGCAAATATGTACAAGGTAATTATAACATAAAGGGATTACAGGAGAAAAGATAACACTCACATGTTCAAAGCATTGCAGGCAACCAGGCTAGTGAAGTTTCCATACGTCCCAGTTCATGGGACGTGCTCAGGGCTCTCCAGGAAAAAGACAAAACCCTGCTGGGAGCCTGCCAGATATTTAAAAACCTGCAGCCTGTGACATCACAGAAAGGCTGGCTTATCCAGACCCTCTTCTCTCTACATTCTGAGTATTTTAACCCTAAATTTGTCTACTTTCCATAACTTCGCTACAAAACATGTCATAGTCACAAACCCAGCATTCATCTCGGATTAACGTGGGCATTCTAATGAGATCAAATATGTCCTATCTGGGATACATATTTACAGAGAAATCCCTACTTCTTTACCAGATGGAGTTAGAAGCTCAGGTTTACCGTGGTGGATAGATCCACCGAGGGAGAATAAGAATATGTATTTTCCTGTTCCTATCTTAAATGGTTTGCGTAATATCTTACAAAAACAGAACAAAGAACTTCCATGGATTTCTGGAAACATCTAGACACTTCTAAACAGTTCTCTGCTAGAGGAAGATTTGAGCCTAGTCGTAAATACCTTTCGGCAATAAAACTCCCCCCAGTACATTGGCAAGGCAGCTCTTGGCTGAGTGAAAGGGAAGGGGGCTTGTTAGCCCGCAGCCTGCTAACAAGAGAAACTACTTATATGATATTTCATACCATACCGTGACAGTTCATGTAGAATTAACCTACAAGGAAACAAAGGGTTTATTTTAATTCCGATATTTTTGTCCCATTGACTTGCATTGGTATCTGGTATCGGTATCGGCGATATTCGATATATTTTGGATATCAGCCGATCCAATCCGATACCGATATTTCTGAATATCGGAAGGTATCGCTCAACACTAGTCATAACAGACAGGCACTTTCGCCTGTCAGAATATACAGACAGGCTCACTCTCATAAAAATTAACAAAGCTTGGATTAGCCCCCACTTTCCCACACTACTAGATGACAGCCTCACATAAATTGTTTGTAATATTATATATTTTAACGAGACCTGACAGTTGTTGTCTTTCACAGGTATATGGATGACACTCCTCATATTTCTGTCTGGCTTTGTACTTTCTGCAAAGCCTTTATGACTGTACTAGATGGCAGCCCGATTCTAAAGAATCGGGAGTCTAGAATCCATATATACTTTATTTATTCAAATGTAAGAATAATACAATTAATAAATAATAGTAAGAAAGAACAAAAATAATAGGCAGTATATGGAGAAAACACCAAACAAAAGTTCAAAATTGGTGTGAAAATGTCACTGAACCACTTCACAACTAAATATATATAGTTTTGGTAAATGGTATTATCATTTTTTTGACGAAATTTGGCAGGAGCTTGAAGAGCAACGTCACTGGGCCCGCCTCCACGCAGTAGAAACTTGCTGTGAGGTAAAAATTCAAAAATCACACCAAAATGGCGGGCGGAGTGTGTCACAGTACGGCACGTTTCTGATTGGTCGCTCGCAGCAGGCGGCAACCAATCAGACACTGGACACTGTTGACGTCACTTATCTCCGGACATTAGCTCCGGACATTAGCTCCGGACATTATCTCCGCACATTAGCTCCGGACATTAGCTCCGGACAAAGCCACGGAAGTTGGCAGAAATTGCAGGAAGTAGTATTCTAGGCAATTAATCTCCGGACATTAGCTCCGGACATTAGGTCCGGACATTAGCTCCGGACATTAGCTCCGGACAAAGCCACGGAAGTTGGCACAAATTGCAGGAAGTAGTATTCTAGGCAATTATATATTAGATAAGTAAATGAACTACACTTATTAAACTTAGTTCAAATTTTTTATATGGATGCAATGACTCATCCTTACAGTTTAACTTGTTTTTTGTTGGATTAAGGTGGTACATAAAACTTACACAAAGCATACAAAAATATTTCAGGATTAGATAGAGTATTACATGCTTTCTGTCACACAGTAAGGAGGATCATGACCATGAGTAAGACTTCATAGTTGAAACGCGTCGATCCTCCTTACTGGTGTGCCAGGTGTTTGCTATGCAAAGACTTTTTTGAAGAAAGATAAATTATTTTAGTTTTCTAATAAAGTCTCACAAAGTTTGAACCAACTCCGCCTTCAGCTGGATCATTTCTCTTCTTATCTCCATTTGGGATTCCTTCTAAGACCGGTAAGCTGACTACATTCCCTTTTTTTCCCTTTAGTACAAAAAAGTGTTTGAAAATTTTGCTTGCTTGTCTTGTTCTGGGGTACATTTTTGTAATACAGTTGTGTTAAAAAGTTTACATATTCTGGCAGAATTTTTGCTTCCTTGGCCTTCTTTCAAAGAATATGAATAACGGCAAAACTTTTTCTCTGCTCATGGTTAGTGATTTGGTGAAGCCATTTATTGTCAAACTACTGTTTTCTATTTTTAACCCCTTTCTGACCTCGGACGGGATAGTACGTCCGAGGTCAGAAGCCCCGCTTTGATGCGGGCTCTGGCGGCGAGCCCGCATCAAAGCCGGGACATGTCAGCTGTTTTGAACAGCTGACATGTGCTCATAATAGGCGCGGGTAGAATCGCAATCTGCCCGCGCCTATTAACTAGTTAAATGCCGCTGTCAAACGCAAACAGCGACATTTAACTACCGCATCCGGCCAGGTGGCCGGAAATGACGGCATCGCCGACCCCCGTCACATGATCGGAGGTCGGCGATGCTTCAGTAACCTCTATGGTTACTGATCCCTGGCAGCTGTGAGCGCCACCCTGTGGTCGGCGCTCACAGCACACCTGATTTTCTGCTACATAGCAGCGAACAGCAGATCGCTGCTATGTAGGAGAGCCGATCGTGCTGTGCCTGCTTCTAGCCTCCCATGGAGGCTATTGAAGCATGGCAAAAGTTAAAAAAAAAAGTTAAAAAAATTGTGAAAAAAAATAAAAATAAAAGTTTAAATCACCCCCCTTTCGCCCCAATCAAAATAAATCAATAAAAAAAAATCAAATCTACACATATTTGGTATTGCCGCGTTCAGAATCGCCCGATCTATCAAATAAAAAAAAGCATTAACCTGATCGCTAAACAGTGTAGCGAGAAAAAAATTCGAAACGCCAGAATTACGGTTTTTTGGTCGCCGCGACATTGCATTAAAATGCAATAACGGGCCATCAAAAGAATGTATCTGCACCAAAATGCTATCATTAAAAACATCATCTCGGCACGCAAAAAATAAGCCCTCAACCGACCCCAGATCATAAAAAAATGGAGACGCTATGAGTATCGGAAAATAGCGCAAATTTTATTTTTTTAGCAAAGTTTGGAATTTTTTTTCACCACTTAGGTAAAAAATAACCTAGTTATGTTAGGTGTCTATAAACTCGGATTGACCTGCAGAATCATAATGCCAGGTCAGTTTTAGCATTTAGTGAACCTAGCAAAAAAGCCTAACAAAAAACAAGTGTGGGATTGCACTTTTTTTGCAATTTCACCGCACTTGGAATTTTTTTCCCATTTTTTAGTACATGACATGCTAAAATCCATGATGTTGTTCAAACGTACAACTCATCCCGCAAAAAATAAGCCCTCACATGACCAAATTGACGGAAAAATAAAAAAGTTATGGCTCTGGGAAGGAGGGGAGTGAAAAACAAACATGGAAAAACGAAAAAACCCAAGGTCATGAAGGGGTTAAATCATAATGACAACCCAAAACATCAAAATGACCCTGATCAAAAGTTCACATGCCCCATTTCTTAATACTGTGTGTTGCCTCCTCTTACATCAATGACAGCTCAATGACTACTCCTTTGGGAAGCTGTGGATGAGATTCTTAATTTTCTCAGATGGTAAAGCTGCCCATCATTCTTGGCAAAAAAATCCTCCATTTCCTGTAAATTCCTGGGCTGTCTAGCATGAACTGCGCTCTTGAGATCTCCTTCAGAGATATGGATATCTTTTTGTATGCCTTTCCTGTTTTATACACTTCAACTACCTTTTCCTGTAGATCCATTGACAATTCATTTGCTATCTCCATGACTCACAATCCTGAAATGTCAGTGGCTGGATTAAAGATGCAAGAGTTTGTCTGGATCCAAGAAACGCACTCCGGTATTATGCACACACACTGATTACAAGCAAACAGGTCACAGGTGACTTTAGTAGCCACTCAAACCCATTTGTGTCAACTTCTGTACATGTTATCAGGCCAAAGGTATGTGAACTTTTTATCAGGGTCATTTGGATGTTTTGGGTTGTCATTATGATTTAAAAAGAGAAAACACAGTAGTTTGACAATAAATGGCTTCACCTAACCACTAACCATGAGCCGAAAGTTTTGGTGTTATGATTCATTATTTTCTAACATTGCTGGAGGTTTGTAAAACCTATGACTTCATAATTCCACAACCTAAATACTGTGCTGCCCCTAGTGACCAATGATGGACACAGATAAATAGGGTGCAAACAGTGCAGTAGCAAGGCATTATCCTGTGATCTCTTGACACTTTTCTGACATTTGTGAGATATTTCAGAGATAATCCAATCATATCAATGCAAATCGAATTAGAATAGGAATGCATGAATTTCACCAGTCCTGATGAATATGAACAGTTAGCATTTAGATTCACGTAAATTGCCAAAAACACGCCTGCCATCTTTTTCCACATTGCAGAAGATTGCATTAGTTTCAGAAGGCTTTTTGCCAACGGGAGGACTCTCCCTCATTTTGAACTGCATGCATAAGATTCTCCTTATCGGCACGGACTGAACAATTGGAATAGGAACAACTACTCCAGGCACGCACTTGTAAAAGCCATTTCCTGCACATCAGCCGCACTACACAGATACATACACACCTTCTCATTTAAAGATTTTTCTGTATTTTCATGACTTTGAAAATTGTAAATTCACACTGAAGGCATCAAAACTTTGAATTAACACATGTGGAATTTTATACTTAATATACTTACAAAAAAAGTGTGAAACAACTGAAAATATGTCTTATATTCTAGGTTCTTCAAAGTAGTCAACTTTTGCTTTGATGACTGCTTTGCACACTTTTGGCATTCTGTTGATAAGCTTCAAGAGGTAGTCACTGAAAATGGTCTTTCAGCAATTTTGAAGGAGTTCCCAGAGATGCATAGCACTTGTTGGCCCGTTTGCCTTCACTCTGTGGTCCAGCTCACCCCAAACCAGCTCCTTTGGGTTCAGGTCTGGTGACTGTGGAGGCCAGGTCATCTGGCGTAGCACCCCATCACTCTCCTTCTTGGTCAAATAGCCCTTACACAGCCTGGAGGTGTGTTTGGGGTCATTGTCCTGTTGAAAAATAAATGATGGTCCAACTAAACGCAAACCGGATGGAATAGCATGCCGCTGCAAGATGCTGTGGTAGCCATGCTGGTTCAGTATGCCTTCAATTTTGAATAAATCCCCAACAGTGTCACCAGCAAAGCACCCCCATACCATCACACCTCCTCCTCCATGCTTCACGGTGGGAACCAGGCATGTAGCGTCCAGCCGTTCACCTTTTCTGCATCGCACAATAACACGGTGGTTGGAACCAAGGATCTCAAATTTGGACTCATCAGACCAAAGCACAGATTTCCACTGGTCTAATGTCCATTCCTTGTGTTCTTTAGCCCAAACTAGTCTTTTCTGCTTGCTGCCTGTCCTTAGCAGTGGTTTCCTAGAAGCTATTTTACCATGAAGGCCTGCTGCACAAAGTCTCCTCTTAACAGTTGTTGTAGAGATGTGTGTGCTGCTAGAACTCTGTGTGGCATTGACCTGCTCTCTAATCTGAGCTGCTGTTAACCTGCAATTTCTGAGGCTGGTGACTCGGATAAACTTATCCTCAGAAGCAGAGGTGACTCTTGGTCTTCCTTTCCTGGGGCGGTCCTCATGTGAGCCAGTTTCTTTGTAGCGCTTGATGGTTTTCTGCAACTGCACTTGGAGACACTGTCAAAGTTTTCCCAATTTTTCAGACCGACTGACCTTTTCTTAAAGTAATGGTGGCCACTCGTTTTTCTTTACTTAGCTGCTTTCTTCTTGCCATAATGCAAATTTTAACAGTCTATTCAATAGGACTATCAGCTGTGTATCCACCAGACTTTTGCTCAACACAACTGAAGGTCCCAACCCCATTTATAAGGCAAGAAATCCCACTTATTAAACCTGACAGGGCACACCTGTCAAAGTGAAAACCATTTCCGGTGACTACCTCTTGAAGCTGATCAAGAGAATGCCAAGAGTGTGCAAAGCAGTCATCAAAGCAAAAAGGTGTCTACTTTGAAGAACCTAGAATATAAGACATATTTTCAGTTGTTTCACACTTTTTTGTTAAGTATATAATTCCACATGTGTTAATTCATAGTTTTGATGCCTTCAGTGTGAATTTTCATTTTTCGTATTCATGAAAATACAGAAAAAACTTTAACTGAGAAGGTGTGTCCAAACTTTTGATCTGTACTGTATATATATTTAGGAGGAGCCGAAACATTGCCCAGAATGAGTGCGGCAGAATAAAGTTTTTTCATTTTTTTCCACCTGAAACAATTGGAGTGCTGCCTTCATTTTTTTTTCTTCTGTTTAGTTTGGCAAGTATTGGACTGTTTGCGTGGAGGCCGGGCACCCTCTGTGAATTATTGCGCTGTTCCTTATATATATATACATATATATATACAGTGGGGCAAAAAAGTATTTAGTCAGTCAGCAATAGTGCAAGTTCCACCACTTAAAAAGATAAGAGGCGTCTGTAATTTACATCATAGGTAGACCTCAACTATGGGAGACAAACTGAGAAAAAAAATTCCAGAAAATCACATTGTCTGTTTTTTTAACATTTTATTTGCATATTATGGTGGAAAATAAGTATTTGGTCAGAAACAAAATTTCATCTCAATACTTTGTAATATATCCTTTGTTGGCAATGACAGAGGTCAAACGTTTTCTGTAAGTCTTCACAAGGTTGCCACACACTGTTGTTGGTATGTTGGCCCATTCCTCCATGCAGATCTCCTCTAGAGCAGTGATGTTTTTGGCTTTTCGCTTGGCAACACGGACTTTCAACTCCCTCCAAAGGTTTTCTAAAGGGTTGAGATCTGGAGACTGGCTAGGCCACTCCAGGACCTTGAAATGCTTCTTACGAAGCCACTCCTTCGTTGCCCTGGCGGTGTGCTTTGGATCATTGTCATGTTGAAAGACCCAGCCACGTTTCATCTTCAATGCCCTTGCTGATGGAAGGAGGTTTGCACTCAAAATCTCATGATACATGGCTCCATTCATTCTTTCATGTACCCGGATCAGTCGTCCTGGCCCCTTTGCAGAGAAACAGCCCCAAAGCATGATGTTTCCACCACCATGCTTTACAGTAGGTATGGTGTTTGATGGATGCAACTCAGTATTCTTTTTCCTCCAAACACGACAGGTTGTGTTTCTAACAAACAGTTCCAGTTTGGTTTCATCAGACCATAGGACATTCTCCCAAAACTCCTCTGGATCATCCAAATGCTCTCTAGCAAACTTCAGACGGGCCCGGACATGTACTGGCTTAAGCAGTGGGACACGTCTGGCACTGCAGGATCTGAGTCCATGGTGGCGTAGTGTGTTACTTATGGTAGGCCTTGTTACATTGTTCCCAGCTCTCTGCAGTTTGTTCACTAGGTCCCCCCGCGTGGTTCTGGGATTTTTGCTCACCGTTCTTGTGATCATTCTGACCCCACGGGGTGGGATATTGCGTGGAGCCCCAGATCGAGGGAGATTATCAGTGGTCTTGTATGTCTTCCATTTTCTAATTATTGCTCCCACTGTTGATTTCTTCACTCCAAGCTGGTTGGCTATTGCAGATTCAGTCTTCCCAGCCTGGTGCAGGGCTACAATTTTGTTTCTGGTGTCCTTTGACAGCTCTTTGGTCTTCACCATAGTGGAGTTTGGAGTCAGACTGTTTGAGGGTGTGCACAGGTGTCTTTTTATACTGATAACAAGTTTAAACAGGTGCCATTACTACAGGTAATGAGTGGAGGAAAGAGGAGACTCTTAAAGAAGAAGTTACAGGTCTGTGAGAGCCAGAAATCTTGATTGTTTGTTTCTGACCAAATACTTATTTTCCACCATAATATGCAAATAAAATGATAAAAAAAACAGACAATGTGATTTTCTGGATTTTTTTTTCTCAGTTTGTCTCCCATAGTTGAGGTCTACCTATGATGTAAATTACAGACGCCTCTCATCTTTTTAAGTGGTGGAACTTGCACTATTGCTGACTGACTAAATACTTTTTTGCCCCACTGTATATATATATAATTTTTATTTATATAGCGCCAAAATATTCCGCAGCACTTTACAATTAGGCGGGGAATATATATATATATATATATATATATATATATATATATATCAAATAACAAAAGATGCAGCACTCACCCAAATCTTGCTGGAGATAATGTCCTTTATTCGCCTTAAACGGTGTTAGACATATTGCGGAGAGGCGGCAGGAAGGAGGAATAGGTGCGGGGGAGAGAAAGGACGTCCTTTCTCTCCCCCGCACCTATTCCTCCTTCCTGCCGCCTCTCCGCAATATGTCTAACACCGTTTAAAGCGAATAAAGGACATTATCTCCAGCAAGATTCGGGTGAGTGCTGCATCTTTTGTTATTTGGTATTCCTGGATTTGTCACCACTTTATATGCTAAGCACCGCCCGGCATTGCGAGTACAAAGACTTGTGGCTTGAAGTTTATGCCGAGACTCCTCCTATGTTGCTACTGCCTGTGAAGATTGACATACCTGGTGCCGCTCAGTCTCTTTTTTGCTGGTCAGTTATATATATATATATATATATATATATATATATACACATATATATATTTACATACAAACACCTCTGTTTTCCCTTTACATTTTAAAAATTGCAGAAGTTTGGGTACATGCAAAGTAGCACCGCTTTAGAAAGTATCACAGCTTGTTAATGGTTTTTATTTGCCAGCCAAGAGTCTTTCAATTCTTTGAGGTATTTTCATCCATTCTTCATTGGAAAATGTGATATTCCTGGGACATCTTGAACGCATTGCTATTTTGAGGTCTAGCCACAGATTTTCAATGATGATCAGAACAGGGGACTGTGACGGGCCGGCCATTGTAAAACCTTCAGCTTGCTCTTTTTGATGTAGTTTATTGTGGATTTTGATGTGTGTTTAGGATCATTATCTATTTCTAAAAGCCATCCTTTTTTAACTTCAGCTTTTATAGAAATGGTGTTATGTTTGCATCAAGAATTTGTTGAAATTTGTTTGAATTCATTTTTCACTCTACCACGTGAAGTTTTCTTTGAGCCATTGGCTGCAACACAACCCCAAAGCATGATTATTTCACCCACATGCTTAATAGTTGTGAGATGTTCTTTTTCAGAAATTCTATGCCCTTTTTCTCCACAGATACCTATGACCTTTATGGCCAAAGAGTTCTATCTTAATCTCATCATACCTTTGACCTTTATGGCCATATAGTTCTATTTAATTCTCATCATATTAGATAACTTGTTTCCAAAATGCATTAGGCTTGTTCAGATGTCCTTTTGCATACTTCTGATGCTGAATTTTATGGTGAGGATGCAGGAGAGGATTTCATCTGATGGTTCCATGAAGGCCATATTTGTGCAGGTGATTCTGAACAGTAGAGCAATGTACCATAACTCCAGAGACTGCTAAATTTTTCTGAAGGTCTTTTGCAGTCAATTAGGAACTCTTATTTGCCTCTCTAGCTATTGTACGATTAGCTCACACTGAAATTTTGCTTGGTATTCCAGACCTTATCTTGACCACCACTAATAATAATAATAATCTTTATTTATATAGCGCCAACATATTCCGCAGCGCTTTACAGGTTAACAGTTTCAAACACAAAAGTCATAAGTAACAATGTTAACAATACAATAATTAAAGCAAAATAAGACGACCCTGCTCGTGAGAGCTTACAATCTACAATGCGGTGGGGGAGATACAAAGTACTGGTGTGTATTTACAATGATGTATTTACAATGATGGTCCAGCCATCTTCAGAGAGTGGGGGATAGATGGGGATAGTGAATGGGCTACACACACACACAAACATAAAATGACTTTGATTAGTGAACGTGATAGGCCGCTCTGAACAAAGGTGTTTTGAGCGAGCGCCTAAAACTATGCAAATTGTGGATGGTCCTAATATCTTGGGGTAGAGCATTCCAGAGGATTGGCGCAGCACGGGAGAAGTCTTGGAGTCGGGAGTGGGAGGTACAGATTAGTGCAGAGGTTAGTCGAAAGTCATTTGCAGAGCGCAGTGGTCTGTTAGGCTGATAGACAGAAATGAGGGAGGAGATGTAAGGGGGTGCCGCACTGTGGAGAGCTTTGTGGGTGAGAACAAGTACTTTGAATTGTATCCTGTAGTGAATGGGTAGCCAGTGTAACGACTGGCAAAGAGCGGACGCGTCCGAGTAACAATTAGCCAGATGGATGACCCTGGCTGCTGCATTAAGGTTGGACTGGAGAGGGGAAAGTCGAGTGAAGGGGAGGCCAATTAATAGAGCATTGCAGTAGTCCAGGCGGGAGTGGATCAGGGCGACAGTGAGGGTTTTAGTTGTCTCCATGGTGAGAAAAGGGCGGATTCTAGAGATGTTCTTTAGGTGTAAGCGGCACGAGCGGGCAAGAGATTGTATATGGGAGGTGAAGGAGAGATCGGAGTCAAACGTAACACCCAGACAGCGAGCCTGCTATCGGGGTGTTATTATGGTGCCACCCACAGAGAGGGAAATGTCAGATTTAGAGAGGTTAGTAGATGGCGGGAGCAGAAGAAGTTCAGTTTTGGAGAGGTTGAGTTTCAGATAGAGATCAGACATGATGTTGGAGACTGCGGACAGGCAGTCAGTGGTGTTCTGTAGTACAGCAGGTGTAAGGTCAGGGGATGACGTGTATAGTTATGTGTCATCAGCATAAAGATGGTACTGAAAGCCAAATCTGCTGATGGTCTGTCCAATTGGGGCCGTGTAGAGGGAGAACAGAAGGGGGCCAAGGACTGAGCCCTGAGGTACCCCGACAGCGAGAGGAAGAGGAGATGAAGTGGAGCCAGAGAACAGAACACTGAAGGAGCGGTCAGAAAGGTTGGAGGAGAACCAGGAGAGAGCAGTGTCCTTAATGCCTAGTGACTGGAGCCTAGAGAGC
The DNA here is from genome assembly GCF_032444005.1 of Ranitomeya imitator. NCBI lineage: Eukaryota > Metazoa > Chordata > Amphibia > Anura > Dendrobatidae > Ranitomeya > Ranitomeya imitator. Next base: position 99,368,550 of record NC_091285.1, on the reverse strand, counting down.
AGGAGAGGGTGGTCAACAGTGTCAAAAGCTGCAGAAAGGTCGAGAAGAATGAGCAGAGAGTGGTCACCATTACGTTTTGCTGTCAGAAGGTCATTGGTCACTTTGATGAGTGCAGTTTCTGTCGAATGTAGGGGGCGGAAACCGGACTGTGAAGGGTCTAGGAGGGAGTGAATGGAGAGGTAACGGGTAACTGTTCCTATTAACTGCCATTTCCTATTTAGGCTTTAAACTAAGGAAATGGTAACTTGAAAATGATGTCTTCTTACAGCCTTCTCCTACTTTGTGGGCCTCCAGCATTTCCATTTTCAGAGTTATAGGCAGCTGCTTATAACCCATGGCTGCTGTTTTTTTTGCAGCAAAGTTAGAGGAGGCTTGGTGTTTATTAAGCTGGGAAATTTGCATCACCTGGCATTTCCTAACAATGATAGTGAACAAACCATGACCCTAACAGGCTCATTAATGTGTGAAACCTTAGTCAATGGTATCTGAGCACACAAATCTCCAAAAGTGCCAAAACCTTTACATCTCCCTATTTTCATTTTTGTGTAATTTTTAAAATGTAAAAGATGGAAGTACAGTGGGGCAAAAAAGTATTTAGTCAGTCAGCAATAGTGCAAGTTCCACCACTTAAAAAGATGAGAGGCGTCTGTAATTTACATCATAGGTAGTCCTCAACTATGGGAGACAAACTGAGAAAAAAAAATCTAGAAAATCACATTGTCTGTTTTTTTTAACATTTTATTTGCATATTATGGTGGAAAATAAGTATTTGGTCAGAAACAAAATTTCATCTCAATACTTTGTAATATATCCTTTGTTGGCAATGACAGAGGTCAAACGTTTTCTGTAAGTCTTCACAAGGTTGCCACACACTGTTGTTGGTATGTTGGCCCATTCCTCCATGCAGATCTCCTCTAGAGCAGTGATGTTTTTGGATTTTCGCTTGGCAACACGGACTTTCAACTCCCTCCAAAGGTTTTCTATAGGATTGAGATCTGGAGACTGGCTAGGCCACTCCAGGACCTTGAAATGCTTCTTACGAAGCCACTCCTTCGTTGCCCTGGCGGTGTGCTTTGGATCATTGTCATGTTGAAAGACCCAGCCACATTTCATCTTCAATGCCCTTGCTGATGGAAGGAGGTTTGCACTCAAAATCTCACGATACATGGCCCCATTCATTCTTTCATGTACCCGAATCAGTCGTCCTGGCCCCTTTGCAGAGAAACAGCCCCAAAGCATGATGTTTCCACCACCATGCTTTACAGTAGGTATGGTGTTTGATGGATGCAACTCAGTATTCTTTTTCCTCCAAACACGACATGTTGTGTTTCTACCAAACAGTTCCAGTTTGGTTTCATTAGACCATAGGACATTCTCCCAAAACTCCTCTGGATCATTGAAATGCTCTCTAGCAAACTTCAGACGGGCCAGGACATGTACTGGCTTAAGCAGTGGGACACGTCTGGCACTGCAGGATCTGAGTCCATGGTGGCATAGTGTGTTACTTATGGTAGGCCTTGTTACATTGGTCCCAGCTCTCTGCAGTTCATTCACTAGGTCCCCCCGCGTGGTTCTGGGATTTTTGCTCACCCTTCTTGTGATCATTCTGACCCCACGGGGTGGGATTTTGCGTGGAGCCCCAGATCGAGGGAGATTATCAGTGGTCTTGTATGTCTTCCATTTTCTAATTATTGCTCCCACTGTTGATTTCTTCACTCCAAGCTGGTTGGCTATTGCAGATTCAGTCTTCCCAGCCTGGTGCAGGGCTGCAATTTTGTTTCTGGTGTCCTTTGACAGCTCTTTGGTCTTCACCATAGTGGAGTTTGGAGTCAGACTGTTTGAGGGTGTGCACAGGTGTCTTTTTATACTGATAACAAGTTTAAACAGGTGCCATTACTACAGGTAATGAGTGGAGGAAAGAGGAGACTCTTAAAGAAGAAGTTACAGGTCTGTGAGAGCCAGAAATCTTGATTGTTTGTTTCTGACCAAATACTTATTTTCCACCATAATATGCAAATAAAATGTTAAAAAAACAGACAATGTGATTTTCTGGATTTTTTTTTCTCAGTTTGTCTCCCATAGTTGAGGTCTACCTATGATGTAAATTACAGACGCCTCTCATCTTTTTAAGTGGTGGAACTTGCACTATTGCTGACTGACTAAATACTTTTTTGCCCCACTGTATGTATATTTTTTTTTTTTACTAAAATACAAAGTAAATGTGTCATCCTTAAGTTTAGGCCTTTTAAAGATTATTTCATCTTTAACTTGCTTAACTGTTCACAATAACAGTAATTTTGACCAGGGGTGCCCAAACATTTACAGGCCACTATACAATCATTTTTGTGAATTGGGAATATGATTATTAAAAAAAAATACACAATAAAATCTAGAAAATGAATTGCAACTGTTTACCTCAACCTCATAAAGTGTTCATATCACAACTCTTTTTTTACATATTTGTTTTACTTGTCAAATTTACATTTATACATACCACAATAATACAGTGCCATATTACAGGTGCTTAATTGTTAGTCTTTGTGTAAAGGGAGGTTGATTTTTGTTAAGAAAGGAACTTAAAATAAATATACATTTAAATGTGCCTGTCTGTTTTCGCACACCTGTTTACTAGTCCAATTTTACAACCATATAAGCCTGTCTGTTTTTGCATACCTGTTTACTAGTTCAATTTTACAACCATATACAGTGGACTGCTGACACATTTCCCTTTTTGTATGTGTACCTATCGACCTAACATGACTTTTTCAAACTAAAATTGGCTGGAATTGAGATCGGACGCCATGTCGCATTTGGAGAGCCCCTGATGTGCCTAAACAGTGGATACCCCCCCCCACAAGTGATTCAATTTTGGAAACTAGACCTCCCCAAGGAACTTATCTAGATGTGTGGTGAGCACTTTGAACCCCCAAGTGCTTCACAGATGTTTTTATCGTACAGCCGTAAAAATAAAAAAATCATATTTTTTTCACAATTATAATCTTTTTGTGCCAAATTTTTTATTTTCACAAGGGTAACATGAGAAATTGGACCCCAAAAATTGTTGTCCAATGTGTCCTGAGTACGCTGATACCCCATATGTGGGGATAAATAACTGGGCGCACAGAAGAGCTTGGAAGGGAAGGAGCACTGTTTGACTTTTCAATGCAAAATTGGCTGGAATTGAGATTGAACACTATGTTGCGTTTGGAGAGCCCCTGATGTGCCTAAACAGTTGAAACCCCCCAATTCTACCTCTAACCCTAACCCCAACACACCCCTAACCCTATCCATAACTCTAACCACAAACCTAGCCCTAACACAGTCCTAACTCTAATCCCAACCCTAACCCTAATCCCAACCCTAATCCAATCCCTAACCTTAATCCAAACCCTAACCCCATTTCTAGCCCCAAACCTAACCCTTACTATAGCCCAACTCTAACCCTAACTTAAGCCCCAACCCTAATACTCATTTTAGCCCCAACCCTAATACTCATTTTAGCCCCAACCCTAACCTTAACTTTAGCCCAACTCACTTTAGTCCAACTCTAACCATAATGGGAAAATGGAAATAAATACATCTTTTTTTATTTTTCCCTAACTAAGAGGGTGAAAATTGGTCTAACACAGTGATCAAAATGAACCAATAGGAAAAAAATCTCCTATTGTTGCTGGGTGCTGGCCAGCAGATCTCAGAGGGTGCACTGTTCATGTGCCCACCATTTTCTCCTGGAAGAAACCGGCGGCCCGGGGGACTTCAGGGGCCCTGTAGGGACAATGGAGGAACCAGGGGGGTGATCACTGGACCTATTCCTTTCTCCTCTGATGTTCGATCACATCAGAGGAAAGAGAAATTAAATGCAAAATGTGACTTTTTTTTGCGATCGCCTTTATACAGTTAACCCCTTCCCGACCTGTGACACAACGTATGCGTCATGAAAGTCGGTGCCAATCCGACCTGTGATGCATATGCTGTGTCACAGAATGATCCCTGCAGATCAGGTGAAAGGGTTAACTCCAATTTCACCCGATCTGCAGGGCCAGGGGGAGTGGTAGTACAGCCCAGGGAGGTGGCTTCACCCCTCCGTGGCTACGATAGCTCTGATTGTTGAAAGTGAAACTGCCAATCAGAGCGATTTGTAATATTTCACCTATTAAAACTGGTGAAATATTACAATTCAACCATGGCCGATGCTGCAATATCATCAGCCATGCCTGGAAACACTGGTCTGTCCCCCCCACCTCACCGATCCCCCCCAGTCCTCCGATCAGTCCTGCACACTGCCCCGCTCCCCTCCATCCTCATGTCGTCTCCCCCGTGCTTTTGTCCACTCCCCCATGCTCCAATCCACCCCCCGTGCTCCAATCCACCCCCCCTGCTCCGATCCACCCCCCGCGCTCCGATCCACCCCCCATGCTCCGATCCACCCCCGTGCACCCCCCCACCCCATCATACTTACCGAGCCTCCCGGGGTCCGTCCATCTTCTCCATGGGCGCCGTGATCAAAATAAAAAAAATAGTAAATGACCCCCCCTTGTCACCCCCATAGGTAGGGACAATAATAAAATAAAGAATTTTTTTTTTCCCCACTAGGGATGAGGTTAGGGTTAGGGTTTCGGTATGTGCACACGTATTCTGGTCCTCTGCGGATTTTTTCGCAGCGGATTTGATAAATCCGCAGTGCTAAACCGCTGCAGATTTATCGCGGATTTACCATGGTTTTTCTGCGCCTTTCACTGCGGTTTTACAACTGCGATTTTCTATTGGAGCAGTTGTAAAACCGCTGCGGAATCCGCAGAAAGAAGTGACATGCTGCGGAATGTAAACCACTGCGTTTCCATGCAGTTTTTCTGCAGCATGTGTACAGCGATGTTTGTTTCCCATAGGTTTACATTGAACTGTAAACTCATGGGAAACTGCTGCGGATTCGCAGCGTTTTCCGCAGCGTGTGCACATACCTTTAGAATTAGGCTATGTGCACACGGTGCGGATTTGGCTGCGGATCCGCAGCGAATTGGCCACTGTGGATTCGCAGCAGTGTTCTATCAGGTTTACAGTACCATGTCCAACCAAATCCGCTTTGCCCATGGTGCGGAAAATACAGTGCGGAAACGCTACGTTGTATTTTCTGCAGCATGTCAATTCATCGTGCGGATTCCGCAGCGTATTACACCTGTTCCTCAATAGGAATCTGCAGGTGAAATCCGCCCAAAAAACACTGGAAATCCGCTGTAAATCTGCAGGTAAAATGCAGTGCCTTTTACCCGCAGATTTTTCAAAAATGGTGCTGAAAAATCTCACACAAATCCGCAACATGGGTACATAGCCTTAGGGTTAAGGTTGGAATTAGGGTTGTGGTTAAGGTTGTGATTAGGGTCATGGCTACAGTTGGAATTAGGGTTAGGGGTGTGTTGGGGTTAGTGTTGGAGGTAGAATTGAGGGGTTTCCACTGTTTAGGCACATCAAGGGTCTCCAAATGGCGCCACCATTGATTCCAGCCAATCTTGTATTCAAAAAGTCAAATGGTACTCCCTCACTTCCGAGCCCCGACGTGTGCCCAAACAGTGGTTTACCCCCACATATAGGGTATCAGTGTACTCAGGACAAACTGTGCAACAATTACTGGGGTCCAATTTCTCCTGTTACCATTGTGAAAATAAAAAATGCTTGCTAAAACATCATTTTTGAGGAAAGAAAAATTATTTTTTATTTTCACGGCTCTGCGTTGTGTTAAGTCCTTCTCAGTCCCTGGCTTACTAGAGGTAGGGATCCTGAGTAAATGACACGCAAACAAGGTATTGTGTGATCATATACAAGGGAAGCCCAGGAGCACATCTCTCTCTCTGGGCTTTGCCCTCCCTTTATATAGAAAAGAATTATTCTTTTACAGACATGCGCACAAGCGCTAATATTTCACTATCTCTTACATAAACAATCTATACCAGTCTTTATCAGTAGAAAGTTACATCATCTGGAAGGTGAATGAAAGGCTGCTATTGAAAGAAGGAATGCACACATGATTACTTCCATAAAAGGAAATGTCAAGTCAGCAGAAATGTATCTTGTTGTAAGCGAGATTTCTCAGGAAGAAGACAAGATGGATTCCTTTAGTTCAGTCTGATCTCCACAATTCCCCCCTTTGACATTTTCTTTTATTTATTTTATTACCACAGGGCCAAAGACAAAGCCTTTATTTGGTATTACACATGTACATGCTTGTATTCAATAAGAGAATCAAATTTAGTATTAATTCTTCCGTTTAACTCTCGCAACCTTTTCTTTGTTTTGCAATAAGTACAGATATTACAAAGGGATAGCAAAATAAGCGCAATAATCAGTATTAGCAAAGGATAACATAAGAGAAGAAGGAAAAAAAACTTTATACTCTTGCATCTATTACACAAAGTTTATCTGTGCATACTGAGATACTCTTGAGTACAATCTGGAATAGTACGTATATGACTACAATAATCATAACTATATGTATTATGCTCTGCATAATCCCAGCAACCCACCCACCGATTCCTCTGAACCAGTTGGCTGGGTTAAGAAAAGAAAAGGTATCTGACCACCAGCTATCCTTATTCTGGTCATTGTCTTTGTCATACTGATCTCTGAGTCGTTGTACGTCCTTTAATTTGAATGTCATACTCATAGTACTATTCGGGTCTATATAATGACAGCAGGTGGGTCCGATGATTTGACACATACCCCCTTGTGAGGCAGTTAGGTAATCCAATACCAGGGTATGTTGGTTAGTGACTATTATAAGCTGATTCTGTACAGCTATACTAGTGTTTAGTATATCCAATATATCCCAGATCTGATCATCTAGATAATCCGTGGCTCTAACTAATTTATCCCACATCTGTGTTAACATAGGATAAATAAAAATGGTACTAGCAATTTTGTTAGGAATTCCCATTTGTACTATATGTGGCCTCCCCGAGGGACGTGGTGAGTTATCTGCAGCTCTTTTATACAGTGTGTGCTTGGGCACGGCTTGCATATTCACTTGTTTATTTGAAATTATGAATGTAGCCGGGGTTAGGCGTCCTAATGTACAAGTACCCTTTATACCTACGGGAAGCCATTTATATGCTCCTTCTCCGCATATCCAAAATGTACCTTCAGGCAGATCCCATAGAGCTGAGTGCTGCAATACCAATCTGTGAGCCAAGTCCACAAATCTAGATACATTCTGAAGCATACACCAAGAGGGTTTTTGTCCCAAGGGGCTACAGTACCCGGCTGCGGGATTCCCACATACAGGCATTCCTTTGATATACTCATTGGATTCATTACAAACCAGGTTCCCCAGCTTACTTGTACAACTGTTTGCATCACCTTGGGGGAACAATTTAGAATGTTTCCATTTTCTATTATGTATGTATCTTTCCAATACTACAGGTTTGAAAGCATCAGAGGGGGGGACGGTTGTACTGAAACTAAGCTGTAGATTTTCTGTGGGGACCTGTCCTAAATTAGTTAATCCAGTCTTATTTCTAGGTACCCATTTTCCTCCCCTAAATGCTAAATATTGTAGATGTGTGTTACTCCCTGAGAGATTACCCTGCCACCAAGGAAATTCTACCCATCCCACAATTGGTATGGCGATTGTAGTATTCCACAGCCTAGCATTACCAATTTGGTTGTTGGCCAGGTTGTCTGAACAATTAGGCCAAGCGAATATTTCTTCTGCTAATACGGGAACTGCTAGAAAAGGTATACTTGTGGCTGATACCGGCGAATGGGTACAGATCCAACAATCTGTCAGGGTTTGTGTATTGTTTAACAAGTCATGCACTAATTTTCTATGATGTTGTACGAATCTATTGTTCAAAGGGGCTAGAGAATTCAGTCTATCCCACGCCTCCGTTGAGGTTATCATTATTAACATCAATATCATGAGTTTATACTGCTTTTCTTGCAATGGCTTGCATGTATCCATGATGCCTTTCCTTCAAGCTTGACTGATGTAGGTGTTGTCAACAGGACTTGGAAGGGTCCGTCAAACCTTGGTTCTAGAGCCTTTCTGGTGTGTCTTTTTACATAGACTTGATCACCTGGTTCCAACTTGTGACTTCCTTCTGTGTTGTCAGGATCTGGAAGGGAAGCAAAAACTTGTGCATGCACCTTAGTTAATTGTTTCTGAAGATTTTGCACATAAGAAGTCAATGACTCAATATTTAACACAAGTTGCTGTGGAAAATAACATCCTAAATTGGCAGTCCTGCCAAACAAAATTTCATATGGAGACAGTTTAGTCTTACCCCTTGGGGTATTGCGTATTGAGTAAAGGGCCAGTGGAAGGCATTCTGTCCAAGGCTTTCCTGTTTCAGCCATGGCTTTCTGTATTTTTAATTTTAAAGTTCCATTCATGCGTTCCACCTTACCAGAACTTTGAGGATGGTACGGAGTGTGTAACTGACTTTCAACACCCAACATTTTCAGTACATTTTGAAATATTTCTCCAGTGAAATGAGTACCCCTATCTGACTCGATCACTTCAGGGAGACCGTAACGGGGTATCAGTTCGGCAACTAGCTTTACAGCAGTGTTTTTAGCTGAAGCCTTCCGAACTGGATAGGCCTCTGGCCACCCCGAGAACATGTCCACACATACCAACACATACTCATACCCATTACTTTTTGGCAGCTGGATAAAGTCTATTTGTAATCGCTGAAACGGGTAGAGAGGTCGGACGTGGTGCTTCATAGGGGTCTTTGTTGTCTGTCCGGGATTATGTGTCAGGCATATAGCGCATGCAGCACAATAGTCTCTTGCATAGTTGCCAAAACCTGGAGCCAACCAGACTTGCTTTGCCAGTAGTGTCATTGCATTTGCAGACACATGAGTAGGGTGGTGCAATCCACCAACTACTATCGGGTACCAGGCTCTAGGTAGACATATTAGTCCATCTTTCTTCCAAATTCCCGCTTGTTCTTCTGCCCCTTCCTTTTTCCACCTGTCCCTCTCCTCTTCTCCTGCATCTTCCTGTGCTTGTCTCAGTCTATCTTCAGTATTTTCTGTGGGGTTTACAGTATGAACTTGTTGTAAGGGTTTGACAGCTGCTGCTTTGGCTGCTTTATCAGCCCTATCATTTCCCCTAGATTCCCTAGTGTCGAGTCTCACATGTGCAGCTACCTTGATTACTGCTACTTCTTTTGTTTCTTGTGCAGCCTCTAAGATCTGTTTGATCAGAGAAGCATGTTTTACAGGTTGTCCTGACGCTGTCATGTAACCTCTAGCTCTCCAGATTACTCCAAAATCAAACACAATACCATGTGCATACCTAGAATCAGTGTATATATTAGCTGTCTGGTTCTCAGCTATTTTAAGAGCTTCAATCAATGCTGTTAGTTCTGCTTCTTGTGCAGACTGTTTCGGTGGAAGTGGTTCTGCTTTGAGAGTTTCAGATTCTGACACAACTGCATACCCTGTATGGAAGTTACCTGTGTCATCTGCAAACCTACTACCATCTATAAACAGCTCTAAATCTGGATTTTGAAGTGGTGTTTCGGATACATTGGGTAAGCCTACCGTTTCTTGTAAAATGAGCTCTGTACAATCATGTGTGTCTGTAGGGAAAAAATTTGCGTGTGGATCAGTGTCCTTATTCCCCCCTTCAGACTCGAGAGGTAGCAGTGTAGCTATATTGAGAGTCTGAAGCCTAGCAAATGTGATAGTAGAGGGGAGCAACAAAGAACACTGTAGCCGCAAATGTCTGGCCATGGAAATGTGTTTTGGTTGGACCTGGTTTAATATCCCATAAACATCATGTGTAGTTTGAACTGTGAGTGGATGCTCTAGGACAATTTCTGATGCTTTGTCCAACAATAGTGAGACAGCAACAACTACACGTACACAGGTTGGCGCTGCTCTAGCTACGGGATCTAACCTTGCTGAAAGATATGCAATTGGTCTTTGTTTCCCTGCATGCTTCTGGGTAAGAACTCCTGTAGCATGGGAATCAACTTCTGCAGCCATAAGCTGAAATGGTTTGGTGTAGTCTGGTAGCCCTAACGCTGGAGCTGAAACAAGGGCATCTTTTAATTGTTGGAACGAAATCTGACCTTCTTTTGTCAACAAATAAGGTTCACTTTTTACACAGTCATACAGTGGTTGCATTAGTTGACTGGCATGTATAATCCATTGTCTACAATGAGACACTATTCCTAAAAATGCTCGTAGCTGTTTATGATTTCTAGGCTCATTCATCTGTCTTATTGCTTCAGTTCTTTGTGGTGTAAGATGCTTTTTACCTTGAGAAATGCAATGACCTAGAAAGACCACTTTGGTCTGACAAACTTGTAGCTTTTGTCTATTCACTTTACACCCTTCTTTTTCTAAAAAACATAGTAAACTCACAGTGGACCTTTCTGCAGTTTCTAGATCTGGGCAGCAAAGTAGTAGGTCATCCACATACTGCAAAATTACTACCTGTGGTTCGGGTTCAAACCTCTGAAGGACTGTTTGTAGGGCATTTGAATAAAGAGTAGGGGAGTGTATCATTCCCTGTGGAAGGCGTGTCCACGCCAACTGTTTGCCCTTAAATGTAAATGCAAACAAATGCCAACTATCTTGGTGTAAAGGAACCGAGAAAAATTCATTTGAAAGATCTATTACAGTAAACACTTGAGAACTGGCTGGTATCTGTGATAGTAACGTATGAGGATTGGGTACAACTGGGGTGATTGGATCTAGAACTTTGTTTATTTCTCTTAAATCATGTACCATACGATATTTGGGCATAGAACTCTTATCAAGAGTTCTCTTTTTGACTGGATACAGAGGAGTGTTAGCAGGTGATTGTATCTCTACCAAAACTCCTTTCTCTTTATATCCCTCTATCTGTTTTGTAATCGCTAGTTCCTGCTGGGCACTCACAGGGTATTGTCTGAGCTGTGGGAGAACAGTTCCTGGTTGCACAGATAGTTTTACAGGAGAGATATGCAATAATCCCACATCAGTGTCACCCTGTGCCCACAGTGTTTCTGGGACTGTTGAGAGGTCTAGATCTGTGGTGTACTCTTTTTCTTCAGTATAATCCTCAAAAGCCTGAATTCTAACATATTGTTCTAATGTTTCTGCATCATCAGGGATAGTCAGTATAACTGTGCCATCTTCCCTAAAATTGATGTTAGCTTCTAATTTCTTTAGGACATCAGTTCCTAACAAACATGTTGGGGCACCTCTGGCATACAAAAATCTGGATGCAAAACATTTAGGTCCTAATGAGACCTCTAGGGGCACAGTATATGGCAGTGTTCGAATTACCCCATCATAACCCTCAGCAAAAGTTGTTTGTTCTGAAATATCTTCCGGATTCGGAAGAAAATCTTGATTCAAAATTGAGGAAGTTGCACCTGTATCTATCAAAAATGGAATCTCTCTCCCCCCCACATTCACCTGTATCATAGGTCTTCTAGCTGGTAGGGAAGTTTGTAACACATCGAGTCAATCTGAATCTGGTATGGGACCATCTATGATGGTAGATTTCTGCTGGTTGTCCGTTTGGGGAGGGTTATTTCTGGGAACAAATTTGCCTGACTTTATATCTGCCAACTTCTTCCTGCACTCTCTTTGGAAATGACCTGGCTTTTTACAGTAGTGGCAAGGAAAGTTGTGTCTCACTCTTCCTCCTGTATTAGCTTGTGCTATTCTAACAGGCTTACGATTCTCTCTCATATCCATGACTATTCCTAAACATCGTTGTTTCACAATATTTGGTTGTTCAATTGTTCTCCAATCTGGAGTAGAGGATTTAAATTTTTCTCTGATTTTCGGATCTAGCCCCTCTATTAATTGTTTTGTAAAAAGTCTCCTTACTGAAGCATCAGTCAAATCCAATCCTTCATCCCTAAAGCTATTTTCTAATTCTTGACTATATTCTTCAATACTTTGCCCAAATTTCTGCATAATCACACCCGTAGATCCCCTTTCCCTCTGTTTTTCTCTCATGAAAATTATTAATGCCTCTGTGAACTGGGTACCTGATGCTTCTGTCTGTAAGGCACCCCCTTCTGCCACTGGTCTATTGGGCTGTAGGTGTGTCAATAATTCCTGAAAAAGTCCGGGGGACATTTTCATTCTACATAATTCTTCCCCGTCCGCCCAGACCCCAGCATGAGTCTGCATGATTTGTTGTATGTATTGTGCAAATCGGATGGGATATTGAGTGGGATCAGGCGCATTATGCAGGAGGGACATACCTTCAGCAGGGGACCAAGGAAAATACTGTCGGGTCTGGTGATATCTAGTTCCCATTACCCCGTCAGCACCAGGTTCCCTAAAGGGTCTTGGTACTACCCTAACAGGGGCAAGTACAGCGCCATGTCTAGGTGTACCACAGACTAGGCAATCATTTCTCCAATCTGGATTTTGTTGTCCACAGTGTGAACATACCCATCCTCCTACCCCACCAAGATTGGGATACAAGGCTGGAAATTGTTTTCCTCCTTCTGCTCCTCCAGATGGTACAAATGATTGGGCTTTTGGATCTAGGTAAGGTGGTGGGATTATGTCACAACTTTTTCCCTTCCCCATAATCCATTTGGAAGTGTCTGGATCATACTTCCAATTCTCCTCTTTAGCTGTTTTTGAGACCTCTATCATACAGTGTATGATTTCTTCCCACCCATTGTCTTTGATAATTCCACCTCGTTCTTTACTCAGTTTTTCCCATTCTGTACTGAACATAAGTGCTTCTGAAATTCCCAATTTTTCTCTTACCCTTCTAATCTGACTTCTGACTGTCTTCCCACATCTTTCCTGTATGATATCTGCTGCTTCCACTTGTCCTAAGACGGTTTTTGTCTGTTTATTTCCCATTTTTCTTTTTTATTTTTTTTTTTCAATATTAGCTATTTCTACCCCAGGTGACGTTTGGACAATCACTTATCCTAGGTGATGTCTCGTTGCCTTCTCTCCTAGGGAGCTAAAATATTGAAGGGCTGATCTGCTCCATTCTTTCTAATGTGCAGAATGTACTTAAGTGCTATTATGCACGCAAACAGACCCAGCAACACCATACAGATCACAAAACTTTCTGTGTCAGTTAGCATACTTGTCCCAGGCTCATGGACCCGCGTCCTGGGCTCATTCTATCAAACCTTATCCAGAAATGAAGGAGGTTAAGCACTTAAATGAGAGTCAAGCATGGGCGGAGGTCTCCCCGAAAGGACGCAACCACATGACCCAGTTAGGCTGACTTCCGTGTATAAGGCTTATACCCCAACTATTTCGGCTTATTTTTCTACGCACTTTTGCTCTTCTTTCACAACATACCACAACCTTCACACTGTTCACACACTGCCAGGGACAGGACTCATAAATCTATACAATATAGTAACCCGAGTTTTATAGGTATCTACTCACTACTAGACTAACCCAGCGTGACACGGCTCATAGAGATCTTTCGGATAATACAAGGCAGATAAAAGAGAACTAATAATGTCTCTTACCTGGCCAGGTTTTTCAGTTCATTTGCCGTCCATTATCCCAGATCTCCATTGTCCGTATCTGCAGGTGAATCTCGAGCAAATACTCTCATCTCGGGTCCCTGTTCGGTGCGCCAAAGAAATGTTAAGTCCTTCTCAGTCCCTGGCTTACTAGAGGTAGGGATCCTGAGTAAATGACACGCAAACAAGGTATTGTGTGATCATATACAAGGGAAGCCCAGGAGCACATCTCTCTCTCTGGGCTTTGCCCTCCCTTTATATAGAAAAGAATTATTCTTTTACAGACATGCGCACAAGCGCTCATATTTCACTATCTCTTACATAAACAATCTATACCAGTCTTTATCAGTAGAAAGTTACATCATCTGGAAGGTGAATGAAAGGCTGCTATTGAAAGAAGGAATGCACACATGATTACTTCCATAAAAGGAAATGTCAAGTCAGCAGAAATGTATCTTGTTGTAAGCGAGATTTCTCAGGAAGAAGACAAGATGGATTCCTTTAGTTAAGTCTGATCTCCACAGTTGTAAACGTCTGTGAAGCACTTGGGGGTTCAAAGTGCTCACCACATATCTAGATAAGTTCCTTTCGGAGTCTAGTTTCCAAAATGGGGTCACTTGTGGGGGGTTTCTACTGTTTAGGCACACCAGGGGCTCTGCAAAGGCAACGTGACGCCCGCAGACCATTCCATCAAAGTCTGCATTTCAAAAGTCACTACTTCCCTTCTGAGCCCCGACGTGTGCCCAAACAGTGGTTTACCCCCACATATGGGGTATCAGCATACTCAGGAGAAACTGGAAAAAAAACTTTTGGGGTCCAATTTCTCCTGTAACCCTTGGGAAAATAAAAAATTCTGGGCTAAAAATTATTTTTGAGGAAAGAAAACATATTTATTATTTTCACGGCTCTGCGTTGTAAACGTCTGTGAAGCACTTGGGGGTTCAAAGTGCTCACCACATATCTAGATAAGTTCCTTTCGGGGTCTAGTTTCCAAAATGCGGTCACTTGTGGGGGGTTTCTACTGTTTAGCCACATCAGGGTCTCTGCAAACGCAACGTGACGCCCGCAGAGCATTCCATCAAAGTCTGCATTTCAAAACGTCACTACTTCACTTCCGAGCCCCGGCAAGCGCCCAAACAGTAGTTTACCCCCACATAAGGGGTATCACCATACTCAGGAGAAACTGGACAACAAATATTGTGGTCAAATTTCTCCTGTTAGGCTGCCGTCACACTAGCAGTATTTGGTCAGTATTTTAAATCAGTATTTGTAAGCCAAAACCAGAAGTGGAACAATTAGAGGAAAAGTATAATAGAAACATTTGCACCACTTCTGCATTTATCACCCACTCCTAGTATTGGCTTACAAATACTGATGTAAAATACTGACCAAATACTGCTAGTGTGACGACAGCCTTACCTTTGGGAAAATTAAAAAATTCTGGGCTAAATAATTATTTTTGAGGAAAGAAAATGTATTTATTATTTAAACTGGACAACAACTTTTGGGGTCAAAATTCTCCTGTTACCCTTGGGAAAATAAAAAATTGCAGGCTAAAAAATCATTTTTGAGAAAATTATTTTTATTTTTTATTTTCATGGCTCTGCGTTATAAACATCTGTGAAGCACTTGGGGGTTCAAAGTGCTCACCACACATCTAGATTAGTTCCTTTGGGGGACTAGTTTCCAAAATGGGGTCATTTGTGGGGGATCTCCAATGTTTAGGTACACAGGGGCTCTCCAAACGTGACATGGTGTCTGCTAATGATTGGAGCTAATTTTCCATTTAAAAAGCCAAATGGCATGCCTTCCCTTCCGAGCCCTGCCGTGCGCCCAAACAGTGGTTTACCCCCACATATGGGGTATCAGCGTACTCAGGACAAACTGGACAACAAAATTTTTGGTCCAATTTCTTTTATTACCCTTGGCAAAATAGGAAATTCCAGGCTAAAATATCAGTTTTGAGGAAAGAAATTTTTTTTTTTCATGGCTCTGCGTTATAAACTTCTGTGAAGCAACTGGGGGTTTAAAGTGCTCAATATGCATCTAGATAAGTTCCTTGGGGGATCTAGTTTCCAAAATGGGGTCACTTGTGGGGGAGCTCCAATGTTTAGGCACACAGGGGCTCTCCAAACGCGACACGGTGTCCGCTAACAATTGGAGCTAATTTTCCATTCAAAAAGTCAAATGGCGCACCTTCCATTCCGAGCCCTGCCGTGTGCCCAAACAGTGGTTTACCCCCACATATGAGGTATCGTCGTACTCGGGAGAAATTGCGCAACAAATTTTAGCATCCATTTTATCCTATTGCCCAAGTGGAAATGAAAAAATTGAGGCAAAAAGAATTTTTTTTGTGAAAAAAAAGTACTTTTTCATTTTTACGGATCAATTTGTGAAGCACCTGAGGGTTTAAAGTGTTCACTAGGCATCTAGATAAGTTCCTTGAGGGGTCCAGTTTCCAAAATGGGGTCACTTGTGGGGGAGCTCCAATGTTTAGGCACACAGGGGCTCTCCAAACGCGACATGGTGTCCGCTAACGATGGAGATAATTTTTCATTCAAAAAGTCAAATGGCGCTCCTTCCCTTCCGAGCCTTACTATGTGCCCAAACAGTGGTTTACCCCCACATGTGAGGTATCAGTGTACTCAGGAGAAATTGCCCAACAAATTATAGGATCCATTTTATCCTGTTGCCGATGTGAAAATGAAAAAATTGAGGCTAAAAGAATTTTTTTGTGAAAAAAAAGTACTTTTTTATTTTTACGGATCAATTTGTGAAGCACCTGGGGGTTTAAAGTGCTCACTATGCATCTAGATGTTCCTTGGGGCGTCTAGTTTTCAAAATGGGGTCACTTGTGGGGGAGCTCCAATTTTTAGGCACACGGGGGCTCTCCAAACGTGACATGGTGTCCGCTAAGGAGTGGAGCCAACTTTTCATTCAAAAAGTCAAATGACGCTCCTTCCCTTCCAAGCCCTGCCGTGCGCCCAAACAGTATGAGGTATCAGCGTACTCAGGACAAATTGGACAACAACTTTCATGGTTCAGTTTCTCCTTTTACCATTGGGAAAATAAAAAAATTGTTGCTAAAAATCATTTTTGTGACTAAAAAGTTAAATGTTCATTTTTTCCTTCCATGTTGCTTCTGCTGCTGTGAAGCACCTGAAGGGTTAATAAACTTCTTGAATGTGGTTTTGTGCACCTTGAGGGGTTCAGTTTTTAGAATGGTGTCACTTTTAGGTATTTTCAGCCATATAGACCCCTCAAACTGACTTCAAATGTGAGGTGGTTCCTAAAAAAAATGGTTTTGTAAATTTTGTTGTAAAAATTAGAAATCGCTGGTCAAATTTTAACCCTTATAACTTCCTAGCAAAAAAAAATTTTGTTTGCAAAATTGTGCTGATGTAAAGTATACATGTGGGAAATGTTATTTATTAACTATTTTGTGTCACATAACCCTCTGGTTTAACAGAATAAAAATTAAAAATGTGAAAATTGCGAAATTTTCACCAAATTTTCGTTTTTATCACAAATAAAACGTTAGGATCCGTTGAAGCGTTCCTGAGTTATTACCTCATAAAGGGACACTGGTCAGAATTGCAAAAAAAACGGCCAGGTCAGTAAGGTCAAAATAGTCTGGGTCATGAACGGGTTAATACTAGAGTCGTTCTCCTGTTCTAAAACGTACCCTGTCTCCTGAAGGGAATTATGCTACTGTTTTGGGTTAGCTTCGGACCTGTTTAATCGAAGCTGGTGGCAGCATACGTTTTTTACTGGGTAGTTGGGTGTCGTTGTAGCGACTGCTGCGTTGATAATTGTTCCTGCCTGAGTGGGAGTACTTTATCGCGTCGCAGCAGCGTGCCCAATAGCTAGTACATAGCAGGCAGCCTTTCTGACGACTAATTACCCCAGGTGCAGTACCTCATCTGACCTGAGAGTAAGGGGGCTGCCAGAGAGTTGCAAGTCTTAAGTGGAACTGTAAGCGGGATATACATAAATCCCTGCAGTTTGTGGTATATTGAAGAGCAGTGGGATACCTAGAATAAGCCCCTGCTGTAAACTAAGAGGTCAATAGCCTTGTGTGTGTTTTTTCATCATATTGTGGAGTGGAAGGATAACTAAGATAAGCCCCCCTGCACATGTGATAGCCGTCTGTTGGCCTAAAGTCACCCCGATCCGTGACGTAGGGGTGACGGTCACGGTGTGAATCGTGACAAATTGGTGGCAAGGCGGTGGGATATATTAGAGCATTAGTGACTTGGTTTGAGCAATCATTCCTCTCACTAAAAACTTGCAAAGTTCTTGCAAGGACTCTGCACAAATAAGTTTGGAGAACGAACTCAGTGTTTATTAGTCCTAAGACAATTGTGTGTACTGGTAATTATCCCCTACCCTTCTCTTTGTTTTTCTGTCCTATCTTTTATTTGGCAACCATGGTGGTGCTGGGAGAAGTCTTTTATGAGCAGCAGACCAGAGACACCCTTATTGCCTTATGCAAGTCACAGCACATTGACTTTGCAGGCAAAACTGGTCGCAGATCTGGTGCAATGGGAAGCCACTCTAGACCACTCTCAGAGCTCAGAGGCCGCAGAAGCCAGCACAAGCGAACATGGTGCTACAGCAGAGGTCCAACCACTGAATACGGGCCCTACTGGCAGCCAGGGGGGCGCAGACCTCTTCTTGCAGCTGGCTCTGCAACAATGGTCCGCAGATGACCTAGAGAGATGTCTGCAGCTCATCCAGCAATACCAGGAGCGAGCCGAGAGAGAGGCCCGAGCTGAGCGGGAGGCTGAGAGAGCCGAGCGCCAAGCCCAGCGAGAACATGAACCGGAGATGCTCCGGCAGGGGGGGATGCCCTCCACCGCCCAGAGCCGTGAGCCCAGCAGCGCTCAGATACCTAAACCCCGGCCCGATCACTTTCCTGTTATGGAAAAGGACGGGGACTTGGACACGTTTCTGTGGGCCTTTGAGAAAGCCTGCAGACAGTCCCGGCTGCCTACAGATAAATGGGCACGATACCTGACACCAGGGCTGAGAGGCAAAGCTCTGGAGGCATTTGCTGCCCTCCCTCAAGAACAAGATGGAGACTATGAGGCCATCAAGCAGGCCCTGATAGCCAAGTACCAGCTTACACCCGAGGTGTACCGTAGAAAGTTCCGAACCCTCCAACGTGGCCCACACGACAGTTACAGTGATGTGGTGCATGAACTGGGGACCCACTTTGACCAGTGGACCCAAGAACTGTCAGTGACCACCTTTGCACAGCTGCAAGACCTGATGATCAAAGACCAGTTCTTTCATCTTTGCCTAGCTGAGGTGCGACAGTTCGTGATGGACAGAGAACCCAAAGACGTGAAGAAAGCAGCGCAGATTGCCGATGCCTATGAGGCCAACCGTAGATCGGAAGTGCGGAAGCCAGTCACCACCAGCTGGAGAGGGGGTAAGCCTGCAACCAACGCCAGTATCCCTGCCAGCCAGCACACCAGAGGTCCTGGCCCTGTGGCCAACAACACCAGACCTACCACCGAACCTCGCCAGTGTTACCACTGCAGGCGGCCTGGGCATATCAGTACCTTCTGTCCAGACAGGCCGAAGAACCCCCCAGCCAAGGCCCCAGGGCCTAATGCAGCAGTTCTTTTGGTGGGTGGTGTGGTTGGGAGGGTGTGTGACAACGTACAGCACGTCACTGTGGGAGGCCATGTTGCTACAGACCTCAAGGACACCGGGGCTGAACGAACCCTCATCCGACCCGAACTGGCGGCCCCTGAAGAAATCATTCCGGGGAAAACTCTAAATGTCACTGGGATTGGGGACATCAGCTGTCCCTTACCGATGGCCCGGGTTTATATTGATTGGGGTGCCGGGAGCGGGGTGAAGGAAGGGGGGCTGTCTGATAATTTGCCCACTGATATTTTGTTGGGGACTGATTTGGGGAGGATGGTTGCATACTACGTCCCTGACACCCCTCCCCAATCTGCTAATAAGGGTAACGTTAACCCTGATGATGATGATGATGATGATGGGAAATCGCATGTGTTACCTGACCATGCTTTATCTTGTAATGATGCATCTAATAACCATTTTTTTCCTAGGATTGATGATGAAAATGTTGTACCTGTGCCAACTGAACCTGATAATGATTTTTCTGTGAAGGTTAATGTGTCCATAGGTACAGGCATGCCCAGCCACGAGGAAGGTGATGCCATGAAAGTGACCAGTGTCACCGAGGAAGGTAACTGGCCCATAAGTAGCACTGCCCATGGAGTGTTGGGGGTGGATGAGGAGGTAGAGCCCATAGCAGTGCCGGCTGATGGGTCTGTAGAAACCCTCAGGGAGACAGCCTACGTAGCTGCTGTCACCCACAGTCAGAGTGCTCGGAACGCAGATAACTGTTGGCCTTCCGGACCCTCCTCAGTCATCAGTGTGACTGAACCAGAGGTGGACCCAGAGCAGGTCCAAGAGGGTTCCCGCGGGGAAGGGACCCTGACATCGCTTCTGGCTTCCCCTAGCCAGGAGTTTCAGGCCGCTCTGCACACAGATGTGAGCCTAGAGAGGTTGAGACAACTCGCCGAGTTGCCCACCTCCGAGACTGATAAGGAGAGGGTGTTCTGGGAACGAGGAAGGTTCTACCGGGAGACAGTACCCGGAGAATCGCAAAAGTAGTGGTTGAGGGAAAGACAGCTGGTCGTCCTGCAGCAATTCCGGGATGAGTTGTTACAGATTGCCCATGAGATCCCGCTAGCTGGACACTTGGGGATCAGCAAAACTAAGGCCCGGCTGTCTCAACACTTCTATTGGCCTAAGATGGGGACAGATGTGTCAAACTACTGCCGCCCCTGTATCACTTGTCAAAGAGTGGGGAAGGCGGGGCCTGCTCTTAAGGCTCCCCTGATCCCTTTACCAGTGATAGAGGAGCCTTTCCAGAGAATTGCGGTGGACATTGTGGGCCCGCTGGCCGTCTCCAGCAGCTCTGGAAAGCAATACATCCTTACTGTGGTAGACTACGCTACCCGGTACCCAGAGGCAGTAGCTCTGTCTTCAACTAGGGTAAATAAGGTGGCGGATGCCCTGTTGGCCATCTTTTCACGTGTAGGATTTCCCAGGGAAATGCTTACTGATCAGGGGACCCAATTTATGTCTCGCCTAATGGAGGCATTCTGTAAGAGAATGCAGGTGAAGCACCTGGTATCGAGTGCGTATCACCCACAGACCAATGGCTTGTGTGAACGCTTCAGTGGTACCCTCAAACAGATGCTACGCATGCTGGTTGAGACCCAAGGGCTCCTGTACGGCAGGCGAGTCCGGGGACCCCTTGGGTTGGTAAGAGAATCCTGGGAAGAGGAGCCAAACCCTTCTGAAGTGTCCATAGTGGAGTATGTCATGCACTTCCGTGACAAGATGCAGACCTTGACGCAGTTGGTGCATGACAACATGACGCAGGCTCAGGCTGATCAGAAGCACTGGTACGACCAGAACGCCCGGGAGCGGACCTACCACGTGGTTCAAAAGGTGTGGGTGCTGGTCCCCGTACCAAAGGATAAGCTTCAGGCAGCCTGGGAGGGCCCGTACGTCATCCACCAACAGCTCAACCCGGTCACTTACGTGGTCACGCTTGACCACACTCGGGGTAGGCGAAAGGCCTTTCACGTCAACATGATGAAGGCTCATCACGAACGTGAACCTTTCGTCCTACCGGTCTGCAGCTTGCCCGAGGAAGGGGAGGAAGACACCCTCCTGGACATGCTGGCCCAAGCCAAGGCCAGTGGGTCCATCGAGGATGTGGAGGTAAGCGCCTCGTTAACTGAACCCCAGCAGTTACAGTTGCAAACCACATTGGAACCCTTCCAGGTCGTGTTCTCCAACCGACCTGGGAGGACTGAGTTAGCAGTCCACGAGGTGGACACCGGGAATCACACCCCACTACAGCGAACACCCTATCGAATCTCTGACCAGGTGCAGCAGAATATGCGCCAAGAGATCAATGAGATGTTACAGCTGGGGGTGATTTGACGGTCAAAGAGCGCGTTGGCCTCACCTGTAGTTCTCGTGCTAAAGAAAGACCGGACCACCTGGTTCTGCATGGACTACAGGGGGCTCAACGCCATCACAGCCTCTGACATGCACCCAATGCCGCGCATCGAGGAGCTGCTGGATAGGTTAGCTGGCGCAGATTACCTAACAATAATGGATCTGAGTAGAGGATACTGGCAGATTCCCCTGAGCCCCGAGGCGCAGGAGAAGTCCACCTTTATCACACCCTTTGGACTGTACAAGTCCACGGTCATGCCCTTCGGCATGAAGAATGCCCCTGCGACTTTCCAGCGGATGGTCAACCTCCTGCTTCAGGGACTGGAGAAGTACGCCGTGGCGTACATGGATGACATTGCCATCTTCAGTTCCTCCTGGGATGAACACCTGCAGCATCTCGAGGAGCTGCTCAGGCGAATTCACCAAGTAGGACTGACTATCAAGCCGGGAAAGTGCCAGATGGGCATGAGGGAGGTCCATTACCTGGGGCACCGGGTAGGCGGAGGCACCCTAAAGCCAGAGCCTGAGAAAGTGGGCGCGATCGTGAACTGGCCCACTCCCGTGACCAAGAAACAGGTGATGTCCTTCCTGGGCACTGCAGGGTACTATAGGCGCTTCGTACAGCACTATAGTAGCCTGGCAAAACCCTTGACGGACCTCACCAGGAAGAAGCTACCCCACATCGTCAACTGGACCGATGGCTGTGAGGGGGCCTTCCAGGCGTTCAAAACCGCACTGTGCAACGCCCCTGTGTTGAACGCAGTCGACATCAGTCGACCGTTCTTGGGGCAGACCGACACCAGCGAGTTTGGCCTTGGTGCTGTGCTCAGCCAGGTTAACTCGGAGGACCAAGAGCACCCCGTGTTATACCTGAGCCGGAAACTTTTGCCGAGGGAGGTGGCCTACTCCACCATCGAGAAGGAGTGCCTGGCCATAGTCTGGGCCCTGCAACGCTTGTAGCCTTACTTGTACGGTCACACCTTCACCGTGGTGACCGACCACCACACTCTGCGCTGGCTAAATGCCATGTGTGGAACCAAAGGCAGGTTGCTACGCTGGAGCCTTGCCCTTCAGCAGTTTGACTTCACCATTGAACACAAAACGGGCAGGGAGCATGGGAATGCAGATGGACTGTCCCGCCAGGGTGAACCTACTGAGGTGCGCATGGAGGCATACCGAGGGGTTCTGACGCCGTAGCGCACACCAAAAGGGGGAGGTGTCACGATATTGTATGAAATATCATATAAGTTTAGTTTCTCTTGTCAGCCCAGGATGTGGGCTAAAAAAAATAACCCTTCCCTTTCACTCAGCCAGGAGCGTGTCTTGTCAATGCATGTAGGGGGAGTTTTATTGCCGAAAGGTAATTACGACTCGGCTCAAATCTCCCTCTCGTAGAACTTTCTGCAAGTTTCCAGAAATCCATGAGAGTACTTGGTTCCAATATGATAAGATATTGGGAAAATGAGTTAGGCTACAAAAAAGGAAAATACATATTCTTTATGTCCAGCGACGGATCTATTAAACGCTGTAAACATGAGCTTCTAACTCCATCAGGTAGAAAAGTAGGGATTTCTCTGTAAGTATACATCCCACATATGACATATTTGATCTCATTAGAATGCCAATGTTAATACGAGATGAATGCTTGGTTTGTTATGTCTATGACATGTTCTGTAGCGGAATTACAGACATTAGATAAAAGTTAGGGTAAAGTTAGTTAACTGAAGAGGTATGTTAGGAGTCGAGTTTCCTCTGCTGCACAGGGGGAATCTCGATCGGTGTCTGCTGCGGTCTCCCATTCGGTATCGGCCGCAGTGGGCTTTGCTCAGCGGAGACGTCGCTCCCAGCGTCTCGCTGGGGCTGATTCGGTGCATAGGGTCACTACTGCCTTTTCTGGCTTTCCTATGGTACCCTGCACTGATCTGCGGCGAGCGAGCCTCTCTGGGACTAAGTCCTTGTTTACTCACACTGAGCATGCCCAGGGCAGGGTCTCCCATTGGAGGTCGAGGGCCACATGTTCGGTCACATGCTCAGGTGCTGCAGTACATTCCATTGGTCCTTCTGGAAGGTCCTGAAAGGGCAAAACATGCTCAGGTACTGCAGCACTTTCCATTGGTCCTTCTGGAAGGTCCTGAAAGGGCAAAAACTTCAGTAGCAGCTTCCTGTGCTGCAACTATATAAACTGCGCATGACCGCACGGCCATGCGCTAGAATCGTCTTATGCTATATGCTTTGCGCCAATGTGGTCATGTGTTTGAATGTGTTCAGGGACCCGGCTTAAATAAGCCCCTAGAATGCTGGCACCTCCGGCGAGGAGATTGTGTTTAAGTGTGTTCAGGGACCCGGCTGAAATAAGCCCCTAGAATGCTGGCATCTCCGGCGAGGAGTTTTGTATGCATGCATGACCACTCACTGCTCACATCTGGGTAGTTGGCCTGTGCCTCTGTGAAAGTCTAACAGGGCACAGAGCTTTCCTCTCGCGGTTACTCTGTGAAGCTAACAGAGTTGGTATATACCGCCATATAGAGCCGCCATTATTTAGCAGCAGGTGCTTTCCTGCACGGTGGATCCCGGGTTGCGAACGCACCAATTCCATTTAATAAATTATATATTTGGTGCGTTCCACCAACCCTAACAGTATACTAGCGCCAGGATCTGGCTAAGTAATGGCGGATGAACAGCGATTGCAGGGGTACATCCAGCTGCTGGAGGGCCGGTTGGCGTCTCTTGAGCGTGCAACCTCGGCGGTGGATGTTACTGCAATAGCTGTTCAGGCTGCTAGCGTGGCTGCAGCAGCTTTACCCACTGCCACCTCTGTTCCGACCCTAACTCAACTTCCTTTGCCTGAGAGATACTCTGGGGACAGTAAGTCCTGTAGGGGTTTCGTGAGCCAATGTGGTATACACCTCGAGCTTCTGGCTGCACGTTTCCCTACTGAGCGGGCAAAGGTGGGATTCATAATCTCTCTCCTGTCGGACAGAGAGTTGGAGTGGGCTACGCCGCTGTGGGAGCGCAACGATCATGTGGTGCGGAGTGTTCCTAGGTTTCTGGACACTCTGAAACAGGTCTTTTTAGGACCTCAAGTCACCCATGATACAGCGCTCCAACTGCTGGCTTTGACTCAGGGTTCAACCATGGTCAGCCATTTTGCTGTTCACTTCCGGACATTAGCGTCTGAGTTGGAATGGCCAGATAAAACCCTCATTCCCGTATTTTGGAGGGGGCTGGCTGACCATGTGAAGGACGCTTTGGCCACTAGGGAGATTCCCGCCACACTGGAGGAGCTCATAGCCGTATCTACTCGTATTGACCTCCGTTTTAACGAGCGGAGGTTGGAGCGAGCCCAGTGTAGGCAGAGGTTTCGGCTGGCTCCCACCTTCGCCAAACCTTTGGAATCTCCAGTCCAGGCATCCAGTCACATGAGGTCTTAGAAGTGACACGAGCGGGATCCAAGTCTCAGTCTGCCCGTGCACATAAGGTCCATCATGTTTGCCAGCAGTCAGGACACCTTGCCTCCAAGTGTCCTCAGCGGTCGGGGAAACGTCAGCGTCTAGTGGCAGTTGGAGGAGGTACACTAGACACGGCGACGTTTGCCTCAAAGTTGTCCTTCAAGGGGACAATTACCATAGGCCCATCCACTCTTATGGTCGAGCTATGCGTGGATTCTGGGGCAGAGGGTAACTTTATGTCTTCCGCTTTTGCCCAGCGTCACGCAATACCCTTGGTGATGCTCGCCAAGCCGGTAACCGTTCGAGTGGTAAATGGGTCAACACAACCTTCACAGATTACCCACCAAACCATTCCTTTCACGCTATCTGTGTCTCCATCACATCAGGAGATAATCTCCCTATTAGTCATTCCTGAGGGAATTGATGAGGTCCTGTTGGGGATACCATGGCTTCGCTACCATTCTCATATTGAGTGGTCCTCTGGGAGAATTTTGGGTTGGAGTGAATCTTGCGAGGGTAGATGTCTGAGGGAGTGCGTTCAGGTTGCTACTACACAGGTACCCGCAGATCTTTCCTCTCTCCCCAAGCACTATTGGCCCTATGCAGACGTGTTCTCCAAAAGAGCTGCGGAGACCCTCCCGCCTCACCGCCCCTATGACTGTCCTATTGACCTCTTGCCTGGTGCTGAGCCTCCCCAGGGTCGAGTCTATCCGTTATCTCTCCCGGAGACGGAGGCAATGTCCCAGTACATCCAGGAGAATCTGGCAAGAGGATTCATTAGGAAGTCAGTGTCACCGGCAGGGGCAGGGTTCTTCTTCGTACAGAAGAAGACTGGAGACTTACGTCCATGCATAGACTACAGGGGTCTTAACGCCATCACCGTTAAGAACAAGTACCCACTACCCCTGATATCTGAGCTGTTTGATAGGCTACGGGGAGCGAGGGTATTTACAAAGTTAGATCTGCGGGGTGCTTACAACCTGATTCGCATCCGTGAGGGGGATGAATGGAAGACGGCTTTTAACACCCGGGATGGGCACTATGAATATCTGGTGATGCCCTTCGGGCTCTGTAATGCCCCAGCCGTTTTCCAAGACTTTGTGAACGACATCTTCCGGGATATGCTCACCACCTCGGTCGTAGTCTATCTGGATGATATTCTCATCTTCTCTCCAGATATTGACTCCCATCAGAGAGATGTTCGCAAAGTCTTCGACCTCTTACGGGCAAACTCCCTCTACGCCAAGTTGGAGAAGTGTGTGTTTGAGCAGGAGTCCTTGCCTTTCCTTGGTTATATCATCTCTGCCCAGGGTTTGGCTATGGATCCTGCCAAGCTACAGGCTGTAATGGACTGGCAGGAACCCCATTCTCTTAAAGGGGTGCAGCACTTTATGGGGTTCATTAATTACTATCGCCAGTTCATTCCACACTTCTCAACTTTGGTAGCTCCCTTGGTTGCCCTCACCAAGAAGGGAGCAAATCCCAAGTTGTGGTCAGAGGAGGTCTCCAAAGCCTTTCTCTCGATCAAGTCACACTTCGCTAGCGCTCCCATCCTACATCGCCCCGATGTTGATAAGCCATTTATCTTGGAGGTGGATGCCTCATCCGTTGGTGCTGGAGCAGTCCTTTTCCAAAAGGATGCTCAAGGTCGGAAGCATCCTTGCTTCTTCTCCAAGACCTTCACACCAGCGGAGAGAAATTATTCCATCGGGGACAGGGAGTTGCTGGCCATGAAGTTGGCTTTTCCGGAGTGGAGACATCTCTTGGAGGGAGCTCGCTTTCCCTTCCAAGTCTTCACTGACCACAAGAACTTGGTGTTTCTGCAATCGGCCCAGCGGCTGAATTCTCGCCAGGCTAGATGGTCCCTGTTCTTCTCCCGGTTCCATTTTACTCTCCATTTCCTCTCTGGGGAGAAGAACGTTCGTGCTGACGCTCTCTCCCGCTCCGTGGTGTCATCGGAGGAGGAGGAGGAGCCTCGGCTTATTGTCCCTTCTGAGAGCCTAAGAACTGTAGCTCCGATTTCGCTAGAGTCTGTGCCCCCGGGCAAGACTTTCGTACCAGCTAACTTGCGACCGGAGGTTCTCTCTTGGGCTCACTCCTCCAGAGTGGGTGGGCATTTTGGGACCAAGAGGACATCTGAGCTTCTGGCGAGAACATACTGGTGGCCACATATGGCCCGAGATGTCAAGGACTATATTCAGGCGTGCGTTTCTTGCGCCCAGAATCGGTCTCCTCGGCAACGGCCTGCTGGGTTGCTTTACCCTCTACCGGTGGCAGACAGGCCCTGGGAGATGGTCGGGATGGACTTTGTGGTGGGTCTACCCAAGTCGCGTGGTTGCTCCATTATTTGGGTTGTCACCGACCATTTCTCCATGATGGTGCATTTGGTGCCGCTTCCTCGGTTACCCTCAGCACGGGCCTTGGCGGTGTTGTTCATTAAACATGTTTTCCGTTTGCATGGTATGCCTGATAAGATTGTCAGCGATCGGGGTCCCCAGTTCGCATCTCGGTTTTGGAGAGAGCTCTGCCGTTTACTCAGCATAGAGTTAAACCTCTCCTCTGCATACCATCCCGAGACGAATGGGTTGGTGGAGAGAACCAACCAGACTCTGGTGACATATTTGCAACATTTCATCTCTGCTAGGCAGGATGACTGGGCATCTTTGCTACCTTGGGCGGAATTTGTCCTGAACAACGCCGTAGCCGATTCCACTGGTCAAACTCCTTTTCTCCTTAATTACGGCCAGCATCCGCGTGTCCCTGTGCCCATGCCCGTGTCATCCACCAATTCTAGGGTGGCAGACTGGGCGGTGGAGGCACGTGACATCTGGGGCCGCACACAGGATGCCATCCGGGCCTCCAAGGAGAGAATGAGGGTTTCGGCTGATACACACCGGCGCCCCGCTCCGGTCTTTGCTCCTGGCGACTTAGTGTGGCTCTCCGCCCGTAACATCAGGCTGCGAGTTGAGTCCACTAAGTTTGCTCTTCGCTACATTGGCCCATTTAAGGTTCTGGAACAGATCAACCCTGTGGTCTACCGTTTGGCTATTCCTCCACGCCTTGGTATCACCGATACTTTCCACGTTTCCCTCTTAAAGCCCATTCATTTGTCCCGGTTTTCCTAGTCATCTGCTGGGACATCGGGTTCATCCACGGATGAGTTTGAGGTGAATGCTATTGTGGGGTGCAAGGTGGTACGTGGCAAGAAATTTTATCTGGTGGACTGGAAGGGTCACGGCCCAGAGGATAGAACCTGGGAGCCTGTGGAGCACATTTGGGCTCCGCTGCTTATCGCAGCTTTTGAGCATAGTGAGGCTCAAGGAGGGGGGGGCCCTAGGAGCGGGAGTAATGTTAGGAGTCGAGTTTCCTCTGCTGCCCAGGGGGAATCTCGATCCGTGTCTGCTGCGGTCTCCCATTCAGTATCGGCCGCAGTGGGCTCTGCTCAGCGGAGACGTCGCTCCCAGCGTCTCGCTGGGGCTGATTCGGTGCATAGGGTCACTACTGCCTTTTCTGGCTTTCCTATGGTACCCTGCACTGATCTGCGGCGAGCGAGCCTCTCTGGGACTAAGTCCTTGTTTACTCACACTGAGCATGCCCAGGGCAGGGTCTCCCATTGGAGGTCGAGGGCCACATGTTCGGTCACATGCTCAGGTGCTGCAGTACATTCCATTGGTCCTTCTGGAAGGTCCTGAAAGGGCAAAACATGCTCAGGTACTGCAGCACTTTCCATTGGTCCTTCTGGAAGGTCCTGAAAGGGCAAAAACTTCAGTAGCAGCTTCCTGTGCTGCAACTATATAAACTGCGCATGACCGCACGGCCATGCGCTAGTATCGTCTTATGCTATATGCTTTGCGCCAATGTGGTCATGTGTTTGAATGTGTTCATGGACCCGGCTGAAATAAGCCCCTAGAATGCTGGCACCTCCGGCGAGGAGATTGTGTTTAAGTGTGTTCAGGGACCCGGCTGAAATAAGCCCCTAGAATGCTGGCATCTCCGGCGAGGAGTTTTGTATGCATGCATGACCATTCACTGCTCACATCTGGGTAGTTGGCCTGTGCCTCTGTGAAAGTCTAACAGGGCACAGAACTTTCCTCTCGCGGTTACTCTGTGAAGCTAACAGAGTTGGTATATACCGCCATATAGAGCCGCCATTATTTAGCAGCAGGTGCTTTCCTGCACGGTGGATCCCGGGTTGCGAACGCACCAATTCCATTTAATAAATTATATATTTGGTGCGTTCCGCCAACCCTAACAAGGTAGGAGGGACGAGGTGATCCAACCCCTTTCTGGGATGTCACAGGCTGCAGCTATAACTGTCTGGCCAGATCCCAGCAGTCAGTCTGCTGCTGGAAGTCTATGCGAGCCTGACGTGAAGAGCTGTTCCTACCCAGTCCTCATGCACTGGGACAGATGGAAACCCCCCACTAGCCTGGTTGCCTGAACTGATATGAACTGAGAACATGTGAGTTGTACCTTTTCTTATTTAATCCCTTTATTTTATAATTACCTTGTACATTTTTTCAATTGTCTCTTATGGTAACATCTTTATATGACCGTTTATAAACACTGCCTGAAACTTTTGACGGAGTATAATATTTAATACTAGAGTCGTTCTCCTGTTCTAAAACGTACCCTGTCTCCTGAAGGGAATTACGCTACTGTTTTGGGTTAGCTTCAGGCCCGTTTAATCGAAGCTGGTGGCAGCATACGTTTTGTACTGGGTAGTTGGGTGTCGTTGTGTCGTTGATAATTATTGTTCCTGCTTGAGTGGGAGTAGTTTATCGCGTCGCTGCAGCGTGCCCAATAGCCAGTACATAGCAGGCAGCCTTTCTGGTGACTAATTACCCCAGATGCAGTACCTCATCTGACTTGAGAGTAAGGGGGATGCAAGAGAGCTGCAAGTCTTAAGTGGAACTGTAAGCGGGATATACATAAATCCCTGCAGTTCGTGGTATATTGAAGAGCAGTGGGATACCTAGAATAAGCCCCTGTTGTAAACTAAGAGGTCAATAGCCTTGTGTGTGTTTTTTCATCACATTGTGGAGTGGAGGGATAACTAAGATAAGCCCCCCTGCACATGTGATATCCGTCTGTTTTCCTAAAGCCACCCCGATCCGTGACATAGGGGTGACGGTCACGGTGTGAATCGTGACATGGGGTAATAAGGGGTTAATGTCACCTTGCTATTGTAAGGTGACATTAAGCCCGGTTCATAATGGAGAGGCGTCAATAAGAAGTGAAAGGGTTAAAAAAATAGACACAGCCAGAAAATGTATTTTAATATTCTTAATTTAACCATACTTACCATACTCGATCGCCCGTAAAAAAAAAAAATAATCTACCGTATACTCCCTGTCCGACGCAGTCCAATTAATAACGAGTGTCCCACGATGATCTCCCCTATAGAACAGTGACATCGGGTGATGTTACTGCTCTACAGGCCTTCAGTGACACACTGACAGGAGACAATGGCTCCTGCAGTGCATCACTGAGGTTACCTCAGTTCAGGGTCTCACTTTATGGCATTGCTGCATGGGAACTTTCTCACACAACAGTGCCAGAAGTGAGACTATTTTCTCACAGGGGCGTAGGAATACATAGTGAGGAATACATTGTGGAAGGATACCGTCCATCATTGTATTCCTGGAGCCCCTGGAGAGCTGTCACATCAGCTGATGCTGCCGCTCTCCACGGGAGATCGTTGTGGGACACTCGTTTTAATTGGATATCTGCGGATCAGGGAGTATAGTGTTTGTTTATTATTTTAATATTTTTTATCACAATGATGCGCCCTCTGCTAGATGTCCTCATGTGAACTCGGGCCTGGGAACTTTTCAGAAAATTTTCCCACGCTCGAGTTCATATGAGGACATCCAGCAGAGGGCGCATCACCGAGGCTCGAGGTAGCTACAGGTCATTCCCCTGCATTTCATTCCCTGGGTTTTTACAGCCACGAGCACAGCTGCATTAGCAGAGCTCTTGGGTGTAAAATGATTTAACCCCTTCAGATGGATTTACAGCGTGGGACAAGACTGAACAATGGAAGGTATGGAATATTGTTGTTTGTTTTTTTTACTTTGTTTCAGGTGTTCAGGTTTCTTTTTTGCACACTCTGCGTGGTCTTTTGTAGGTTTTTGTGCTGATCGCAAAGCTACCTTTCCTATCCTCTGTCTATTTAGTAAGTCTGGCCTCCCTTTGCTGAAACCTGTTTCATTTCTGCGTTTGTGACTTTCATCTTTACTCACAGTCAATATATGTGGGGGGCTTCCTTTACCTTTGGGGAATTTCTCTGAGGCAAGGTAGGCTTTATTTTCTATCTCTAGGGCTAGCTAGCTCTTAGGCTGTGACGAGGCGCCTAGGTAGAGTCAGGAGCGCTCCATGGCTATTTCTACTGTGTGTGATGGGATTAGGGATTGCGGTCAGCAGAGCTCCCACATCCCAGAGCTTGTCCTGTGTGAGTTTTACCTATCAGGTGATTCCGGGTACTCCTAACCACCAGGTCATAACAGTACAGCTGGCCCAAAGTATTAATGCATCTCAATAGAGGGATAAGAGAAGTTCTGAGACCATTTTTTTTTCTTTGCACTGTGTTTTGTCTTTCTTTTCCCCTAAACCTTTGGGTGGTTCAGGACACAGGTGTAGATATGGACATTCAAGGTCTGTCCTCTTGTATGGATCATCTCACTGCAAGGGTACAAAACATTCAAGATTTTGTGGTTCAGAATCCGATGTTAGAGCCTAGAATTCATATTTCTGATTTATTTTCTGGGAATAGATCTAAGTTTCTGAATTTCAAAAATAATTGTAAACTGTTTCTAGCTTTGAAACCCCGCTCCTCTGGTGACCCCGCTGAACAAGTAAAAATCATTATTTCTTTGTTGTGTGGTGACCCTCAAGACTAGGCATTTTCCCTTGCGCCAGGAGATCCTGCATTGCGTGATGTTGATGCGTTTTTTCTGGCGCTTGGATTGCTTTATGATGAACCAAATTCAGTGGATCAGGCAGAGAAAATCTTGCTGGCTTTGTGTCAGGGTCAGGATGAAGCGGAGGTGTACTGTCAGAAGTTTAGAAAGTGGTCTGTGCTTACTCAGTGGAATGAATGTGCCCTGGCGGCAATTTTCAGAAAGGGTCTTTCTGAAGCCCTTAAGGATGTCATGGTGGGATTTCCCATGCCTGCTGGTCTGAATGAGTCTATGTCCTTGGCCATTCAGATCGATCGGCGCTTGCGTGAGTGCAAAGCTGTGCACCATGTGGCAGTGTTCTCTGAGAATAGGCCTGAGCCTATGCAGTGTGATAGGACTTTGACCAGAGCTGAACGGCAAGAACTCAGATGTCAGAATGGACTGTGTTTTTACTGTGGTGAATCCACTCATGCTATCTCCGATTGTCCTAAGCGCACTAAGCGGTTCGCTAGGTCTGCCACCATTGGTACGGCACAGTCTAAATTTCTTTTGTCCGTTACTCTGATTTGCTCTCTGTCGTCCTATTCTGTTATGGCATTTGTGGATTCAGGCGCTGCCCTGAATTTGATGGACTTGGAGTTTGCCAGGCGCAGTGGTTTTTCCTTGGAGCCCTTGCAGTATCCTATTCCATTGAGAGGAATTGATGCTACGCCTTTGGCCAAGAATAAACCTCAGTACTGGACACAATTGACCATGTGCATGGCTCCTGCACATCAGGAGGATATTCGCTTTTTGGTGTTGCATAATCTGCATGATGTGGTCGTTTTGGGGTTGCCATGGCTACAGGTCCATAATCCAGTATTGGATTGGAATTCTATGTCTGTGTCCGGCTGGGGTTGTCAAGGGGTACATGGTGATGTTCCATTGTTGTCAGTTTCGCCTTCCACTCCTTCTGAAGTCCCTGAGTTTTTATCAGATTACCGGGATGTATTTGAGGAGCCCAAATCTGGTGCCCTACCTCCTCATAGGGATTGCAATTGTGCTATTAATTTGATTCCCGGTAGTAAGTTTCCTAAGGGCCGACTGTTTAACCCCTTTACCCCCAAGGGTGGTTTGCACGTTAATGACCGGGCCAATTTTTACAATTCTGACCACTGTCCCTTTATGAGGTTATAACTCTGGAACGCTTCAATGGATCCTGGTGATTCTGACATTGTTTTCTCGTGACATATTGTACTTCATGACAATGGTAAAAATTATTTGATAGTGCCTGCGTTTATTTGTGAAAAAAATGGAAATTTGGCGAAAATTATGAAAATTTCGCAATTTTCCAACTTTGAATTTTTATGCAATTAAATCACAGAGATATGTCACACAAAATACTTAATAAATAACATTTCCCACATGTCTACTTTACATCAGCACAATTTTGGAAACAAAATTTTTTTTTGTTAGGGAGTTATAAGGGTTAAAAGTTGACCAGCAATTTCTCATTTCTACAACACCATTTTATTTTAGGGACCACATCTCATTTGAAGTCATTTTGAGGGGTCTATATGATAGAAAATACCCAAGTGTGACACCATTCTAAAAACTACACCCCTCAAGGTGCTCAAAACCATATTCAAGAAGTTTATTAACCCTTCTGGTGCTTCACAGGAATTTTTTGAATGTTTAAATAAAAATGAACATTTAACTTTTTTTCACAAAAAATGTAATTCAGCTCCAATTTGTTTTATTTTACCAAGGGTAACAGGAGAAAATGGACCCCAAACATTGTTGTACAATTTGTCCTGAGTATGCCAATACCCCACATGTGGGGGTAAACCACTGTTTGGGCGCATGGCAGAGCTCGGAAGCGAAGGAGTGCCATTTGACTTTTCAATGCAAAATTGACTGGAATTGAGATGGGACGCCATGTTTCGTTTGGAGAGCCCCTGATGTGGCTAAACATTGAAACCCCCCACAAGTGACACCATTTTGGAAAGTAGACCCCCTAAGGAACTTATCTAGAGGTGTGGTGAGCACTTTGACCCAACAAGTGCTTCACAGAAGTTTATAATGTAGAACCGTAAAAATAAAAAATCATATTTTTTCACAAAAATTATCTTTTCGCCCCCAATTTTTTATTTTCCCAAGGGTAAGAGAAGAAATTGGACCCCAAAAGTTGTTGTACAATTTGTCCTGAGTACGCTGATAGCCCATATGTGGGGGTAAACCACTGTTTGGGCGGATGGGAGAGCTCGGAAGGGAAGGAGCGCCGTTTGACTTTTCAATGCAAAATTGACAGGAATTGAGATGGGACGTCATGTTGCGTTTGAAGAGCCACTGATGTGCCTAAACATTGAAACCCCCCACAAGTGACACCATTTTGGAAAGTAGACCCCCTAAGGAACTTATCTAGAGGTGTGGTGAGCACTTTGACCCACCAAGTGCTTCACAGAAGTTTATAATGTAGAACCGTAAAAATAAAAAATCATATTTTTTCACAAAAATTATCTTTTTGCCCCCAATTTTTTATTTTCCCAAGGGTAAGAGAAGAAATTGGACCCCAAAAGTTGTTGTACAATTTGTCCTGAGTACGCGGATACCCCATATGTGGGGGGGAACCACTGTTTGGGCGCATGGGAGGGCTCGGAAGGGAAGGAGCTCCATTTGGAATGAGGACTTAGATGGAATGGTCTGCAGGTGTCACATTGCATTTGCAGAGCCCCTAATGTACCTAAACAGTAGAAACCTCCCACAAGTGACACCATTTTGGAAACTAGACCCCCTAAGGAACTCATCTAGATGTGTTGTGATAGCTTTGAACCCCCAAGTGTTTCACTACAGTTTGTAACGCAGAGCCGTGAAAATTAAAAAAAAAAATCTTTCCCCCCAAAATTATTTTTTAGCCCCCAGTTTTGTATTTTCCCAAGGGTAAGAGGAGAAATTCGACCCCAAAAGTTGTTGTCCAATTTGTCCTGAGTACGCTGATACCCCGTATGTTGGGGGAAACCAACGTTTGAGCGTATGGCAGAGCTCGGAAGGGAAGGAGCGCCATTTGGAATGCAGACTTAGATGGAATGGTCTGCAGACGTCACATTGCGTTTGCAGAACCCCTAATGTACCTAAACAGTAGAAACCCCCCACAAGTGACCCCATATTGGAAACTAGACCCCCCAGGGAACTAATCTAGATGTGTTGTGAGAACTTTGAACCCCCAAGTGTTTCACTACAGTTTATAACGCAGAGCCGTGAAAATAAAAAATCTTTTTTTTTCCCACAAAAAATA
This sequence comes from Ranitomeya imitator, assembly GCF_032444005.1. Taxonomy (NCBI): domain Eukaryota; kingdom Metazoa; phylum Chordata; class Amphibia; order Anura; family Dendrobatidae; genus Ranitomeya; species Ranitomeya imitator. The sequence continues at coordinate 99,333,437 of NC_091285.1, read as the reverse complement.
TGTTTTAGCCCCGAGTTTTGTATTTTCCCAAGGGTAGCAGGAGAAATTGGACCCCAAAAGTTGTTGTCCTATTTGTCCTGAGTACGCTGATACCCCATATGTTGGGGTAAACCCCTGTTTGGGCACACGGGAGAGCTCGGAAGGGAAGAAGCACTGTTTTACTTTTTCAACGCAGAATTGGCTGGAATTGAGATCGGACGCCATGTCGCGTTTGGAGAGCCCCTGATGTGCCTAAACAGTGGAAACCCCCCAATTATAACTGAAACCCTAATCCAAACACATCCCTAACCCTAATCCCAACAGTAACCCTAACCACACCTCTAACCCTGACACACCCCTAACCCTAATCCCAACCCTATTCCCAACCGTAAATGTAATCTAAACCCTAACTGTAACTTTAGCCCCAACCCAAACTGTAGCCCTAGCCCTAACCCTAATCCTAACCCTAGCCCTAACCCTAGCCCTAACCCTAGCCCTAACCCTAACCCTAACCCTAGCCCTAGCCCTAGCCCTAACCCTAGCCCTAACCCTAGCCCTAACCCTAGCCCTAACCCTAGCCCTAACTCTAACCCTAGCCCTAATGGGAAAATGGAAATAAATACATTTTTTTAATTTTTCCCTAACTAAGGGGGTGATGAAGGGGGGTTTGATTTACTTTTATGGCGGGTTTTTTAGCGGATTTTTATGATTGGCAGCCGTCACACACTGAAAGACGCTTTTTATTGCAAAAATATTTTTTGCGTTACCACATTTTGAGAGCTATAATTTTTCTATATTCTGGTCCACAGAGTCATGTGAGGTCTTGGTTTTTGCGGGACGAGTTGATGTTTTTATTGGTAACATTTTCGGGCACGTGACATTTTTTGATCGCTTTTTATTCCGATATTTGTGAGGCAGAATGACCAAAAACCAGCTATTCATGAATTTCTTTTGGGGGCGGCGTTTATACCGTTCCGCGTTTGGTAAAATTGATGAAGCAGTTTTATTCTTCGGGTCAGTACGATTACAGCGATACCTCATTTATATCATTTTTTTATGTTTTGGCGCTTTTATACGATAAAAACTATTTTATAGAAAAAATAATTATTTTTGCATCGCTTTATTCTCAGGACTATAACTTTTTTATTTTTTTGCTGATGATGCTGTATGGCGGCTCATTTTTTGCGGGACAAGATGACGTTTTCAGCGGTACCATGGTTAGTTATATCTGTCTTTTTGATCGCGTGTTATTCCACTTTTTGTTCGGCGGTATGATAATAAAGCGTTGTTTTTTGCCTCGTTTTTTTTTTTTTTTCTTACGGTGTTTACTGAAGGGGTTAACTAGTGGGCCAGTTTTATAGGTCGGGCCGTTACGGACGCGGCGATACTAAATATGTGTACTTTTATTGTTTTTTTTTTTTTATTTAGATAAAGAAATGTATTTATGGGAATAATATTTTTATTTTTTATTCATTATTTTGGAATATTTTTTTTTATTTTTTTTTACACATTTGAAATTTTTTTTTTTTACTTTTTTACTTTGTCCCAGGGGGGGACATCACAGATCAGTGATCTGACAGTTTGCACAGCACTCTGTCAGATCACTGATCTGATAGAAGTGCAGGCTGCTTCACAGTGCCTGCTCTGAGCAGGCTCTGTGAAGCCACCTCCCTCCCTGCAGGACCCGGATCCGCGGCCATCTTGGATCCGGGGCTCGAGCAGGGAGGGAGGTGAGGAGACCCTCGCAGCAACGCGATCACATCGCGTTGCTGCGGGGGGCTCAGGGAAGCCCGCAGGGAGCCCCCTCCCTGCGCGGTGCTTCCCTGTACCGCCGGCACATCGCGATCATCTTTGATCGCGGTGTGCCGGGGGTTAATGTGCCGGGGGCGGTCCGTGACCGCTCCTGGCACATAGTGCCGGATGTCAGCTGCGATAAACAGCTGACACCCGGCCGCGATCGGCGGCGCTCCCCCCGTGAGCGCGGCCGATCGGCTATGACGTACTATTGCGTCCTTGGGAAGTAAAGCCCACCCCACATGGACGCAATAGTACGTCTAATGGCAGAAAGGGGTTAATTTATCTGTGCCAGAGCACGTTGCTATGCGGAGTTATATAAAGGAATCCTTGGAGAAGGGTCATATTCGCCCGTCGTCGTCACCATTGGGAGCAGGGTTCTTTTTTGTGGCCAAGAAGGATGGGTCTTTAAGACCTTGTATTGATTACCGCCTTCTTAATAAGATCACAGTTAAATTTCAGTATCCTTTGCCCCTGCTGTCTGATTTGTTTGCTTGGATTAAGGGGGCTAGTTGGTTCACCAAGATAGATCTTCGAGGGGCGTATAATCTGGTGTGAATTAAACAGGGCAATGAATGGAAAACAGCATTTAATACGCCCGAGGGCCATTTTGAGTACCTGGTTATGCCATTCGGGCTTTCTAATGCTCCATCTGTGTTTCAGTCCTTTATGCATGACATCTTCCGAGAGTACCTGGATAGATTCATGATTGTATATTTGGATGACATTTTGGTCTTTTCAGATGATTGGGAGTCTCATGTGAAGCAGGTCAGAATGGTGTTCCAGGTCCTTCGTGCGAATTCCTTGTTTGTGAAGGGGTCAAAGTGTCTCTTTGGAGTTCAGAAGGTTTAATTTTTGGGTTTCATTTTTTTCTCCTTCTACTATCGAGATGGACCCTGTTAAAGTTCAGGCCATTTATGATTGGACTCAGCCGACATCTGTGAAGAGCCTACAGAAGTTCCTGGGCTTTGCTAATTTTTACCGTTGCTTCATCGCTAATTTTTCTAGTATTGCTAAACCGTTGACTGATTTGACCAAGAAAGATGCTGATGTGGTCAATTGGTCCTCTGCGGCTGTAGAGGCTTTTCAGGAGTTGAAGCGTCGTTTTTCTTCTGCCCCTGTGCTGTGCCAGCCAGATGTTTCGCTCCCGTTTCAGGTCGAGGTTGATGCTTCTGAGATTGGAGCAGGGGCTGTTTTGTCGCAAAGAAGTTCTGATGGCTCGGTGATGAAACCATGTGCCTTCTTTTCTAGAAAATTCTCACCTGCTGAGTGCAATTATGATGTTGGCAATCGAGAGTCGTTGGCCATGAAGTGGGCATTCGAGGAGTGGCGACATTGGCTTGAAGGAGCTAAACATCGTGTGGTGGTCTTGACGGATCACAAGAATTTGACTTATCTCGAGTCTGCCAAATGGTTGAATCCTAGACAGGCTCGATGGTCGCTCTTTTTCTCCTGTTTTGATTTTGTGGTTTCTTACCTTCCGGGATCTAAGAATGTGAAGGCTGATGCCCTGTCAAGGAGTTTTGTGCCTGACTCTCCGGGTGTTCCGGAGCCGGCGGGTATTCTTAAAGAGGGGGTAGTTTTGTCTGCCATCTCCCCTCATTTGCTGGCGCGTGCTGCAGAAGTTTCAGGCTGATAGACCTGACCGTTGTCCAACGGAGAAACTGTTTGTCCCTGATAGATGGACTAGTAGAGTTATTTCTGAGGTTCATTGTTTGGTGTTGGCTGGTCATTCTGGAACCTTTGGTACCAGAGATTTGGTGGCTAGATCCTTTTGGTGGCCTTCTTTGTCACGGGATGTACGTTCTTTTGTGCAGTCCTGTGGGACTTGTGCTCGGGCTAAGCCCTGCTGTTCTCGTGCCAGTGGGTTGCTTTTGCCCTTGCCGGTCCCGAAGAGGCCCTGGACGCATATTTCCATGGATTTTATTTCTGATCTCCCTGTTTCTCAAAGGATGTCGGTCATTTGGGTGGTTTGTGATCGCTTCTCTAAGATGGTCCATTTGGTACCCTTGTCTAAATTGCCTTCCTCCTCTGATTTGGTGCCATTGTTTTTCCAGCATGTGGTTCGTTTACATGGCATTCCGGAGAGCATCGTCTCGGACAGAGGTTCTCAGTTTGTTTCAAGGTTTTGGCGGTCCTGTTGTGCTAAGATGGGCATTGATTTGTCTTTTTCTTCGGCTTTCCATCCTCAGACTAATGGCCAAACCGAACGAACTAATCAGACTTTGGAAACATATCTGAGATGCTTTGTTTCTGCTGATCAGGATGATTGGGTGTCCTTCTTGCCTTTGGCTGAGTTCGCCCTTAATAATCGGGCCAGCTCGGCTACTTTGGTTTCTCCTTTTTTCTGCAATTCTGTTTTCCATCCTCGTTTCTCTTCAGGGCAGGTTGAGCCTTCGGACTGTCCTGGTGTGGATACTGTGGTGGACAGGTTGCAGCAGATTTGGACTCATGTGGTGGACAATTTGACATTGTCCCAGGAGAAGGCTCAACGTTTCGCTAACCGCCGGCGCTGTGTTGGTCCTCGACTTCGGGTTGGGGATTTGGTTTGGTTGTCATCTCGTCATGTTCCTATGAAGGTTTCCTCTCCTAAGTTTAAGCCTCGTTTTATTGGGCCATATAAGATTTCTGAAGTTCTTAATCCTGTGTCATTTCGTTTGGACCTTCCAGCTTCTTTTGCCATCCATAATGTGTTCCATAGGTCGTTGTTGCGGAGATACGTGGCGCCTATGGTTCCCTCCGTTGATCCTCCTGCCCCGGTGTTGGTCGAGGGGGAGTTGGAGTATGTGGTGGAGAAGATTTTGGATTCTCGTGTTTCAAGACGGAAACTGCAGTACCTGGTCAAGTGGAAGGGTTATGGTCAGGAAGATAATTCCTGGGTTTTTGCCTCTGATGTTCATGCTGCCGATCTAGTTCGTGCCTTTCATTTGGCTCATCCTGATCGGCGTGGGGGCTCTGGTGAGGGTTCGGTGACCCCTCCTCAAGGGGGGGTACTGTTGTGAATTCTGTTGTCGAACTCCCTCCTGTGGTCGTGAATGGTACTTCGGTGAGTTCTGTCCATGGACTCCCTCTGGTGGCTGTGAGTGGAGCTGCTGCTTCTGAGGTTCCTTACACAGGTGACGTGGTTTATCCTTTGGCTGGCTGCTCTATTTAACTCCTCTCAGATCGTTACTCCATGCCAGCTGTCAATGTTTCTGCATTGGTTCAGTTCGCTCTTGGATCTTTCTGGTGACCTGTCTACTCCAGCAGAAGCTAAGTTCCTGATAGTATCTAATTTGTTCATTGTTTTCTTGTCCAGCTGGATATCATGATTTTGTCTTGCTAGCTGGAAGCTCTGGGATGCAGAGTGGCATCTCCGCACCGTTAGTCGGTGCGGAGGTCTTTTTTGCACACTCTGCGTGGTCTTTTGTAGGTTTTTGTGCTGATCGCAAAGCTACCTTTCCTATCCTCTGTCTATTTAGTAAGTCTGGCCTCCCTTTGCTGAAACCTGTTTCATTTCTGCGTTTGTGACTTTCATCTTTACTCACAGTCAATATATGTGGGGGGCTTCCTTTACCTTTGGGGAATTTCTCTGAGGCAAGGTAGGCTTTATTTTCTATCTCTAGGGCTAGCTAGCTCTTAGGCTGTGACGAGGTGCCTAGGTAGAGTCAAGAGCGCTCCACGGCTATTTCTAGTGTGTGTGATGGGATTAGGGATTGCGGTCAGCAGAGCTCCCACATCCCAGAGCTTGTCCTGTGTGAGTTTTACCTATCAGGTCATTCCGGGTGCTCCTAACCACCAGGTCATAACACAGGGCCTTCGTGGAGGACCAAGGGAAGTTGCTGCAGTACCTGAGCATGTGACCCTAGACCTCCACTGAGAGATCTTACGCTGGGCATGCTCAGTGTGTGCAAAGCAGGACTTAGGCCAGGGACACACACAACGTATAAAAAAACGGTCAGTTTTTGACGGACGAAAATCGCACAAATGTTACCAAAACAGTGATCCGTGTGCAGTGCGAGGATGCGATTTTCTCGCATCAAATGATCCGTTTGACATCCGTGTGACTTCAATTTGAAAGTCAGATGTCCCCTACTGTTTGACGTTAGGAACACAAGAATTTTTTTGCTGGCCTCTGAATAAAGCCTCTATAACACACTTGATTCTGCAAACTATTTTAAAGTCAGGTCCCCACTGTATGACACTAGCAGTAGAAGGATTTTTGGTGGACTCCGGATCGGGCTTCTATAACACACTATATTTTATAAACTATTTTAACCCCTTCCCGACCTGTGATGCCACGTAGGCGTCATGAAAGTCGGTGCCAATCAGACCTGTCACACCTATGTGGGATCATGGAGTGACGCGCCCCTGCAGATCGGGTGAAAGGGTTAACTCCAATTTCACCCGATCAGCAGGGACAGGGGGAGTGGTACTTCAGCCCAGAGGGGTGGCTTTGCCCCCACGTGGCTACGATCTCTCTAATTGGCTGTTGAAAGTGCTCCCCTCCGTCCTGTCCTCTGCTGCCTTCCTTTCCGCGAGCCCCCAGACTCCCCTCCACCCCCCCTCTGTACGATCCCACCCCCAGTACTTACCAAGTCCCGGTGTCCCTCCCGGGTCCGTCCATCTTCAGCGATGGGCGCCGCCATCTTCCAAAATGTTCCAGGTACATTTTGATCACTGTGATATAACCTATCACAGTGATCAAAATAAAAAAAATAGTAAATAAAGCCCCCCTTATCACCCCCATAGGTAGGGAAAATAATGAAATAAATAAAATATATTTATTTTTACTTTTCCACTAGGGTTAGGGTTAGGGCTAAGCTTAGGGCTAGGGTTAGGGTTAGAATTGGGATAGGGTTTCAATTAGGGTTAGGGTTGCAATTACGGTTAGGGTTAGAATTAGACTATGTGCACACGGTGCAGATTTGGCTGCAGATCCGCAGCGGATTGACCGATGCAAATTCGTGGCAGTTTTCCATCACGTTTACAGTACCATGTAAACCTATGGAAAACCAAATCCGCTGTGCCCATGGTGCGGAAAATACCGTGCGAAAATGCTGTGTTGTATTTTCCGCAGCATGTCAATTCTTTCTGTGGAATCCGCAGCATTTTACAGCTGTTCCTCAATAGGAATCCACACAAAGACACTGGAAATCCGCAGTAAATCTGCAAGTAAAACGCAGTGCGTTTTTCCTGCGGATTTTTCAAAAATGGTGCGGAAAAATCCGCACACGAATCCGCAACGTGGGCACATAGCCTTAGGGTTAGGGCTGGAACTAGAGTTAGGGTTGGAATTAGGGTTCAGGGTTGGAGTTAGGGTTAAGATTAGGGTTAGGGGTGTGTTGAGGTTAGGATTAGGCTTGTGGTTAGGATTATGGGTAGGGTTGGGATTAGGGTTGGTTGCATGTTGGGGTTAGGATTGGGATTAGGGTTAGGGGTGTGTTGGGGTTAGGGTTGTGGTTAGGGGTGTGTTGGGGTCAGGGTTGTGATTATGATTATGGTTAGAGTTTGGATTAGGGGTGTGTTGGGGTTAGTGTTAGAGTTAGAATTGAGGTATTTCCACTGTTTAGGCACATCAGGTGGTCTCCAATCACGACATGGCGTTACCATTGATCCAGCCAATCTTGCATTCAAAAAGTCAAACGGTGCTCCCTCCCTTCCGAGCTCCGACGTGCGTCCAAACAGTGGTTTACCCAAATATATGGGGCACAAGCGTACTGAGGAAAAATTGTACAACAATTTGGGGGGGTCTAATTTCTCCTATTACCCTTGGAAAAATTAAAAATTGGGGGCTAAAAAAATTCTGTGAAGCACTTGGGGTGCAAAGTGCTCACCACACATCTAGATAAGTTCCTTGGGGTTCTAGTTTCAAAAATGGGGTCACTTGTGGGGGAGTTTCTACTCTTTAGGCACATCAGGGGCTCTGCAAATGCAACGTGACGCTCGCAGACCATTCCATCAAAGTCTGCACTTCAAAACGTCCCTACTTCCTTTCCGAGCCCAGATGTGTGCCCAAACAGTGTTTTACCCCCACATATGGGGTATCAGCATACTCTGGACAAACTGGACAACAACTATTGGTGTTCAGTTTCTCCTGTTACCCTTGCGAAAATAAAAAATTGCGGGCTAAAAAAATAATTTTTTAGAAAAATAAATGATTTTTTATTTTCACGGCTCTACGTTATAAACATTTGTGAAGCACTTGGGGGTTCAACGTGCTCACCACACATCTAGATAAGTTCCTTGGGGGTCTAGTCTCCAAAATGGGGTCACTTGTGGGGGGTTTCTACTGTTTAGGCACATCAGGGGCTCTGCAAACGTAACATGACACCCGCAGACCATTCCATCAAAGTCTGCATTTCAAAATGTCACTACTTCCCTTCTGAGCTCTGCCATGCACCCAAGCAGTGGTTTACCCCCATATATGGGGTATCAGCGTACTCAGGATAAACTGGACAACAACTTTTAGGGTACAATTTCTCCTGTTACCCTTGTGAAAATAAAAAATTGCTGGCTAAAAAAATATTTTTGAGGAAAGAAAAATGATTTTTTATTTTCACGGTTCTGCGTTATAAACTTCTGTGAAGCACTTGGGGGTTCAAAGTGCACATGACACATCTAGATAAGTTTCTTGGGTGGTCTAGTTTCCAAAATGGTGTCAATTGTGGGGGAGTTCAAAGGTTTAGACACACAGGGGCACTCCAAATGCGACATGGTGACCGCTACCGATTGGAGCTAATCTTTCATTCAAAAAGTCAAATGGCGCCCCTTCCCTTCTGAGCCTTTCCGTGTGCCAAAACAGTGGTTTACCCCCACATGTGAGGTATCGGTGTACTCAGGAGAAATTGCCCAACACATTTTAAGATTCATTTTATCCTGTAGCCCATGAGAAAATGAAGAAATTAAGGCTAAATTTTTTTTTAAAACATATGAGGTATCGGTGTACTCAGGAGAAATTGCCCAACAAATTGTTGGATCCATTTTATCCTGTTACCCATGTGAAAATGAAAAATGTGAGGCTAAAATAATTTTTTTGTGAAAAAAAAGTACTTTTTCATTTTTACAGATCAATTTGTGAAGCACCTGGGGGTTTAAAGTGCTCACTATGCATCTAGATAAGTTTCTTGGGGGCCTAGTTTCCAAAATGGAGTCATTTGTGGGGGAGCTCCAATCTTTAGGCGCACAGGGGCTCTCCAAATGCGACATGGTGTCCGCTAAAGATTGGAGCCAATTTTTCATTCAAAAAGTTAAATGGCTCTCCTTCCCTTCTGAGCTCTGTCGTGCACCCAAACAGTGATTCCCCCCCACATATGGGGTATCATCGTACTCAGGACAAATTGTACAACTTTCGGGTTCAAGTTTCTCCTTTTACCCTTGGGAAAATAAAAAAGTTGTTGCTAAAAGTTCATTTTTTTTACTAAAAAGTTAAATGTTCATTTTTTCCTTCCATGTTGTTTCTGCTGCTGTGAATCACCAGAAGGGTTAATAAACTTCCTGAACGTGGTTTTGAGCACCTTGAGGGGTTCAGTTTTTAAAAATGTGTCACTTTTGGGTATTTTTAGCCATATAGACCCCTCAAACTGACTTCAAATGTGAGGTGGTCCCTAAAAAAAATGGTTTTGTAAATTTTGTTCTAAAAATGAGAAATCGCTGGTCAAATTTTAACCCTTATAACTTCCTAGCAAAAAAAAATTGTTTCCATAATTATGCTGATGTAAAGTAGACATGTGGCAAATGTTATTTATTAACTATTTTGTGTCACATAACTCTCTGGCTTAACAAAATTAAAATTAAAATTTGAAAATTGCTAAATTTTCAAAATTTTTGCCAAATCTTCGTTTATTTCACATATAAACGCAAAAAGGATCGACCTAAAATTATCATGAAGCTCAATATGTCACGAAAAAACAGTCTCAGAATCGCTAGGATCTGTTGAAGCGTTCTTGAGTTATTACCTCATAAATGGATACTTATCAGAATTTAAAAAAATGGCCAGGTCATTAAGGTCAAAATAGGCTTAGTCATGAAGGGGTTAAAGTGAGGGTCCCTTCTGTATGACATTAGGAAAAGAAGGATTTTTTGGTGACCTCTGGATCAGGCCTCTATTACACACTAGATGCTGCAAATTATTTGAAAGGCAGGTCTCCTACTGTATGACGCTAGGAACAGAATAATTTTTGTGGCCTCTGGATCAGGCATCTACATCTTAATTTCAACCCAATAAAATGACAACGTGTGATACGGCTGGGCAGTGTCAAAAAAAGGTCCAGGCTAGGCAACCCTTGCCACCCCTGCAAGCTGCAGACCTGCTGATGTTGCTGGTCACAACGACAGTTGTGGCTGAGGATGCACTGCTTGTAGTGGTTGCATCACTATGTGTCTGCGACATACGGTGCAATGTATACTCCTCATCTTCCTCCTCAGAGGACCTAGTCAGCTGTGTGCCTCTATGTTCACGCCAACTAGAATCTAACACCTCATCATCATCATCCTCCATGTTATCATATTTCTCGCACTTGGAGTCACCCTCCTCCTCTTCTTTCCCTGACAAAACAGTACAGTCCAAGTGAGCCTCAGATATCTGAGTCTCATTAGGATCACCTCCCCCCAGGAGTTAACGTCTGATGACAAGGGTCAGTATGCTGTTCGGACCATACCTTGTCCTGCCCCGGATTTCAAGCTAAAAAAGTTTTAGCCATCGGTGCGGATTTTCTCCTCTTGACTCTCTGAAGCTTTTGAGTCAAGAAGCTTGTGATGACCATGGCATAGAATGTGTGAACAACTCTTCAGAATCTCCGATCTAAGATTCCATACAGTCAGTTGTATGTTTGGAGAAATGGAATGTGGGGGGAAGCAAATGGAATTTGGGTGCCACCTCTGTGGACTATACTGCTTGTGATGTTGAGGTGAAGGAAGAGAAGGAGAGGCCAATTGAAGCTGCACTTGCCATTCACACAAGCACATGCTCTTTCTTGGCCTCATCAACAAGGTGTACTGCTGTGCATCTGCCAAAGAAAGGTAGTGGAGTAGCCCATCCAGTAACAGAAGTTGTTGGAATTTTTTTGAGTGTGGATGAGGCCTGTAGAAGATATGCTACAAACAATTTGAAAGTCAGATGTCCCCTACTGTTTGACGTTAGGAACACAAGTTTTTTGTTGGCCTCTTAATAAGGCCTCTATAACACACTAGACTCTGCAAACTATTTTAAAGTCAGGTCCCACTGTATGACACTAGCAATAGAAGGATTTTTTGGTCGCCTCCGGATCAGGCTTCTATTACAAACTAGATGCTGCAAATTATTTGAAGGTCAGGTCAGTAGTGTATCAGAGGAATGTCTCGTCAAACTCAATTTGACAGGTGGACCCACCCCTATCAAAGTGTATCAAAGTGTGTAACCCCTCCCAGCCCCTGTCAGCCAGCTGTCCCTGTGTGTCTGGCTGATTTTCCCTTTTGACATAGTTTGATAATGTTAATTTGATCCAGCGATTATTATCCCAGTATTTGTTTGTTTTTATATTAGATTTTTATATGTAGTTTGTGTGCTTGCTTCTGTAAGCTGTATTTTTCTGCCGGCAGTCCATAATGCTCAGCATGTGGTCATGTTATGTTATCTCATCTAAACAGAGCAGCTGTCTATGCCTACCGAAGCAGTTGTCTACCCCCACCGACAAAAAAAACCAGAGAGAGATATTCTCCTGTTATGTGTTGTGTTATGTTATCTCATCTAAACAGAGTAGCTGTCTATGCCCACCGAAGCAGCTAAAGCAAAAACATCTGTAGAAGTACATAGAGAAGTTTAAAATATTTATTTTGATATTGTTATCACAGTATTTTGATACAGTGATTATTATCACAGTATTTTTTTATATTAGATTTTCATTTTATATGTAGTTGTTTGTGAGATTGCTTCTGTAATCAGAGCATTGTATTTTATTACCAATGTTCACGTATAGTGAATAGGGCTGGTGTTTCTGTCTGCAATCCAACATCCTGTTATGTGAGAAGTAGATGTCCCGATTCAAGAGCTATTCCCTAAACACAGACAGCTGTTTCCTTACAATCAACACAGCGTTTCACTTCTGACTTGCAGAGAAATATTTGATGCAGTGATTATTATCCCAGTATTTGCTTGTTTTTATATCCTATTAGATTCTCATTTTATATGTGTTTCATAACACACCATGCCGTTTATATAATTTTATCTCCTAGTCGTGTATTTATTTGATACTAGAAAGACTGTTGTGAATTCTGTGGCTGAATTCACTCCTGTGGTCACAAGTGGTACTGCAGCTTCTGAGCTTCCTCCCTCAGGTGTTCTGGTGAGCTCGTTAACTGCTTCATTACTTAACTCCGCCTGATGCTGCTATCCTTGCTCCTTGTCAATGTTTCAGTGTTGGATCTGAGCTTCTCCTGATTGTTCCTGTGACCTGCTGCTCTGTATAGCTAAGTGCTTTTTGCTTTTTTGTTGCTTTTTTTCTGTCCAGCTTGTCTTTTGTTTTGCTGGAAGCTCTGAGACGCAAAGGGTGTACCGCCGTGCCGTTAGTTCGGCACGGTGGGTTTTTTTTGCCCCCTTTGCGTGGTTTTGCTTTAGGGTTTTTTGTAGACTGCAAAGTTCGCTTTACTGTCCTCGCTCTGTCCTAGAATATCGGGCCCCACTTTGCTGAATCTATTTCATCCCTACGTTTTGTCTTTTCATCTTACTCACAGTCATTATATGTGGGGGGCTGCCTTTTCCTTTGGGGAATTTCTCTGGGGCAAGTCAGGCCTATTTTTCTATCTTCAGGCTAGCTAGTTTCTTAGGCTGTGCCGAGTTGCCTAGGTAGTTGTTAGGCGCAATCCACAGCCGCTTTTAGTTGTGTTTAGGATAGGATCAGGTGTGCAGTCTACAGAGTTTCCACGTCTCAGAGCTCGTTCTTGTATTTTTGGGTATTTGTCAGATCACTGTGTGCGCTCTGATCGCTAAGCACACTGTGTTTCTGGATTGCCTTCATAACACCTGTCATTAGCAAACATAACAAAAGACATTTCAATACTATAATTGCTACTAGCTGCTAAAATGTGTCTCTACAAGACATTCACCATGTCAGATATATATTGTGTTTTATAACACACCATGCCGTGTATATCATTTTATATCCTAGTCGTGTATTTATTTGATACTAGAAAGACATTTCAATACTATAATTGCTACCAGCTTGTAAATTGTGTCTCTACAAGACATTCACCACGTCAGATAGATATTGTGTGTTATAACACACCATGCCGTTTATATTATTTTATATTCTAGTTGTGTATTTATTTGATACTGGATTCTCATTTTATATGTGTTTTATAACACACCATGCCGTTTATATAATTTTATATTCTAGTCGTGCATTTATTTGATACTAGAAAGACATTTCAATACTATAATTGCTACCAGCTGCTAAAATGTGTCTCTACAAGACATTCACCATGTCAGATATATGTTGTCTTTTATAACACACCATGCCGTTTATATAATTTTATATCCTAGTCGTGTATTTATTTGATACTGGATTCTCATTTTATATGTGTTTTATAACACACCATGCCGTTTATATAATTTTATATCCTGGTCGTGTATTTATTTGATACTAGAAAGACATTTCAATACTATAATTGCTACCAGCTGCTAAAATGTGTCTCTACAAGACATTCACCTTGTCAGATATATATTGTGTTTTATAACACACCATGCCGTTTATATAATTTTATGTCCTAGTCGTGTATTTATTTGATACTGGGTTCTCATTTTATATGCGTTTTGTAACACACCATGCCGTTTATATAATTTTAAATCCTAGTCATGTATTTATTTGATACTAGAAAGATTTTATTCCCAATGATCACATATAGTGTAAAATTGTGTTTTATAACACACCATGTCATTTATATAATTTATATCCTAGGCGTGTATTTATTTGATACTGTGATTCTCATTTTATATGAGTTTTATAACACACCAGGCTCATTGTATTGGGCATATTATGTATCCTGTGTTTTTGCAGCATTATTTGATACTGTGATTCTCAAGAGACTGCTGATGTAATCAGAGCAGTGTATTTTAGACACAGTGTTTCTGCCTACACTCTGTGATTCCTTGCTTAAACACTCAGCAATTGGTCAGACATCCCATATAGGAAATGCATTCTGTGTATCACAGACTAGAGGAGGTATTTCCGTGCGTAAATACAACCAGATGTGTTCATGTAGGAACAGAGCAGTGTTTTTTTTTTGATACTGTGATTCTCATTTTATATGGGTTTTTATAACACATCAGGCTCACTGTATTGGGCATATTATGTATATCATGTGTTTTTGTCAAGTATAAAGCGGGTGTTTTATACATTTCTAAAAAAAAAAGCAAAGACACGGTATTGTAAAATTTTTAAAGATTTTAATGTAATAAAATAAATACATCTCAAAGACATTTCAATACTATAAAATTCGTACTGAATGATATAAAAATCATCACATGTACAATTAACATACATCATTACACTTCTTACAAAATAGATAATATACAGTGTCACAGTTCAGCTACAACAGCACATTTCAGTGGGATGTACAACAGCATTCAGTGGTGATGAGTTTAATAAGATATTATTATTATTATTTATTGTTATAGCGCCATTTATTCCATGGCGATTTACATGTGAGGAGGGGTATACATAATGAAAACAAGTACAATAATCTTAAACAATACAAGTCATAACTAGTGTTGAGCGATACCTTCCGATATCGGAAAGTATCGGTATCGGTTTGGATCGGCCGATATTCAAAAAATATCGGATATCGCCGATACCGATACCCGATCCCAATGCAAGTCAATGGGACCAAAATATCGGAATTAAAATAAACCCTTTCTTTCCTTGTAGGTTCATTCTACATGAAGGAAAACAACTAAGAATAATGTAGGATGTATGGGGGAGGTGGCGGAGACATTAAAGGCAATGAGGATTAGTCCAATCAAATAGAATAGCATGATTTTTTTTTTTTTTAAAGACGTTCGGATTGAAAAAGATATTGACTATGTAAATTTTTTTTTATTTTGTCAGATATTGATGTTTCACTAGTCCACGACCTTCCCCTTCTTTTTTTTCCTTTTCCCACACTTTCATCTTCATCATCATCAGCATCTTTGACATCAACTTCTTCACCTTATTCATCTTCTTCTTCATCTTCTACCTATTTTTTTTTTTTATTACATTCTTCATATTCATTTTCTTCAACTATTATTATTCTTCCTATTCTACATATTCTTTTTATTCCACTGTTATTATTCTTCCTATTCTACTTCTTCATCATATTCTCATTTGTGACAGGCATTCCCGTAGTTGTTATCTATAAAAGTTGGAAGATTACACCTTCCGTTCTGCCAGTCACAAAAGTTACATTTGTCCGCGTTCAGTTTGGCCTGCAGCATCAGGCTTTATCCAGGGGCACCACGAGGAGGAACGGACTCACCCCCATACACTGCTTAGTCTACTTCTGCATATAATTTAGATAATATCTTTTGCTCTGATATTAAGTGTTATGCTTAATGTTCTTCTGCTCTTTGTTCTGCAGCCTCTTGTTCTTCTGCTTCTCGGTCTTCCATGTCGTCGTCTCCAGGGTCGTCGTCTTCAGTGTCGTCATCTCCGCCGTCGTCGTCTCCGCCGTCGTCGTCTCCGTCGTCGTCTCCGCCGTCGTCGTCGTCGTCGTCATCGGGGTGGTCTTCCGGGTCGTCGTCGTCGTCGTCATCGGGGTGGTCTTCCGGGTCGTCGACTTTAGGGTCTTAAACTTGGAAATGTAGCAGAAGGTACAAGAAGGCTGAGAAAATGCCAAGAACCAGCTGATGGAACTGGAACTCGGATGGCTACCCGAAGGTTCAAGAGCCTATGGAACTACCGAGGACCAGCTGATGTTACTGGAACCCGGTTACTAAGCAGGAGGTACCCGTGCTAAAAAGCACTACCAAGGACCGCCTGACGTTGGCGGAACTCGGATACCCAGAAGAAGGCACCTAAGCCAAAGGCTCTGCCCGGAACCAGCTGACGTTACTGGAACCAGGATGGGGAGCAGAAGGTACAAGAGCAAAAGACACTGCCGAGAACCAGCTGACGGTACTGGAACCCGGATGGGTAGCCGAAGGTCCAAGAGCCAATGGAACTACCGAGGACCAGCTGACGTTACTGGAACCCGGTTACTAAGCAGGAGGTACCCGTGCCTGAAAGCACTACCAAGGACCACCTGACGTTGGTGGAACTTGGATACCCAGAAGGAGGCACCTAAGCCAAAGGCTCTGCCCGGAACCAGCTGACGTTACTGGAATCAGGATGGGGAGCAGAAGGTACAAGAGCAAAAGACACTGCCTAGAACCAGCTGACGGTGCTGGAACCAGGTGGTGGACCCGAAGGCCCACAGGAGAGGAGAGAACAGCTAGGCCGCGAGGCAGCCGCAGTTACCGAACCCCAACAGTCCTACAGGGGGAGCTGGGCCTACTGGCACTACAGAACCAGCCTTGACTACCAGTTCACGCAGCCCACATAGGAAGCTCCTAAACTGGAGGCACCCTGGAGTTGGCTAACTCGACCGCACCACGACGGGGCAAGCATAGGCGTCTCAGTGAAGTTGACACAACCCGGAAACAGCTGACGGTGCTGAAACCAGGCTTGGCACGAGGGAGTACCTGTGACAAGAACACTGCCGAGAACCAGCTGGCGGTGCTGGAACCCGGATGCATTGCCCCAGTGTGCAAGAGCCAATGGCACGACCGAGGACCAGCTGACGGTGCTGGAACCCGGTTACTAAGCTGTAGGTGCCCGCGCTTAAAAGCACTACCAAGGACCGCCTGGCGTTGGCGGAACTCGGTTACCCAGGAGGAGGCACCTAAGCCAAAGGCTCGGCCCGGAACCAGCTGACGGTGCTGGAACCAGGTGGTGGACCCGAAGGTCCACAGGAGAGGAGAGAACAGCTAGGCCGCGAGGCAGCCGCAGTTACCGAACCCCAACAGTCCTACAGGGGGAGCTGGGCCTACTGGCACTACAGAACCAGCCTTGACTACCAGTTCACGCAGCCCACATAGGAAGCTCCTAAACTGGAGGCACCCTGGAGTTGGCTAACTCGACCGCACCACGACGGGGCAAGCATAGGCGTCTCAGTGAAGTTGACACAACCCGGAAACAGCTGACGGTGCTGAAACCAGGCTTGGCACGAGGGAGTACCTGTGACAAGAACACTGCCGAGAACCAGCTGGCGGTGCTGGAACCCGGATGCGTTGCCCCAGTGTGCAAGAGCCAATGGCACGACCGAGGACCAGCTGACGGTGCTGGAACCCGGTTACTAAGCTGTAGGTGCCCGCGCTTAAAAGCACTACCAAGGACCGCCTGGCGTTGGCGGAACTTGGATACCCAGGAGGAGGCACCTAAGCCAAAGGCTCGGCCCGGAACCAGCTGACGGTGCTGGAACCAGGTGGTGGACCCGAAGGTCCACAGGAGAGGAGAGAACAGCTAGGCCGCGAGGCAGCCGCAGTTACCGAACCCCAACAGTCCTACAGGGGGAGCTGGGCCTACTGGCACTACAGAACCAGCCTTGACTACCAGTTCACGCAGCCCACATAGGAAGCTCCTAAACTGGAGGCACCCTGGAGTTGGCTAACCCGACCGCACCACGACGAGGCAAGCATAGGTGTCTCAGTGAGCTTGACACAACCCGGAAACAGCTGACGGTGCTGAAACCAGGTTTGGCACGAGGGAGTACCTGTGACAAAAACACTGCCGAGAACCAGCTGGCGGTGCTGGAACCCGGATGCGTTGCCCCAGTGTGCAAGAGCCAATGGCACGACCGAGGACTAGCTGACGGTGCTGGAACCCGGTTACTAAGCTGTAGGTGCCCGCGCTTAAAAGCACAACCAAGGACCGCCTGATGTTGGCGGAACTCGGATACCCAGGAGGAGGCACCTAAGCCAAAGGCTCGGCCCGGAACCAGCTGACGGTGCTGGAACCAGGTGGTGGACCCCAAGGCCCACAGGAGAGGAGAGAACAGCTAGGCCGCGAGGCAGCCGCAGTTACCGAACCCCAACAGTCCTACAGGGGGAGCTGGGCCTACTGGCACTACAGAATCAGCCTTGACTACCAGTTCACGCAGCCCACATAGGAAGCTCCTAAACTGGAGGCACCCTGGAGTTGGCTAACCCGACCGCAACACGACGGGGCAAGCATAGGCGTCTCAGTGAAGTTGACACAACCCGGAAACAGCTGACGGTGCTGAAACCAGGCTTGGCACGAGGGAGTACCTGTGACAAGAATACTGCCGAGAACCAGCTGGCGGTGCTGGAACCCGGATGCGTTGCCCCAGTGTGCAAGAGCCAATGGCACGACCGAGGACCAGCTGACGGTGCTGGAACCCGGTTACTAAGCTGTAGGTGCCCGCGCTTAAAAGCACTACCAAGGACCGCCTGATGTTGGCGGAACTCGGATACCCAGGAGGAGGCACCTAAGCCAAAGGCTCGGCCCGGAACCAGCTGACGATGCTGGAACCAGGTGGTGGATCCCAAGGCCCACAGGAGAGGAGAGAACAGCTAGGCCGCGAGGCAGCCGCAGTTACCGAACCCCAACAGTCCTACAGGGGGAGCTGGGCCTACTGGCACTACAGAACCAGCCTTGACTACCAGTTCACGCAGCCCACATAGGAAGCTCCTAAACTGGAGGCACCCTGGAGTTGGCTAACTCGACCGCACCACGACGGGGCAAGCATAGGCGTCTCAGTGAAGTTGACACAACCCGGAAACAGCTGACGGTGCTGAAACCAGGCTTGGCACGAGGGAGTACCTGTGACAAGAACACTGCCGAGAACCAGCTGGCGGTGCTGGAACCCGGATGCGTTGCCCCAGTGTGCAAGAGCCAATGGCACGACCGAGGACCAGCTGACGGTGCTGGAACCCGGTTACTAAGCTGTAGGTGCCCGCGCTTAAAAGCACTACCAAGGACCGCCTGGCGTTGGCGGAACTCGGATACCCAGGAGGAGGCACCTAAGCCAAAGGCTCGGCCCGGAACCAGCTGACGGTGCTGGAACCAGGTGGTGGACCCGAAGGTCCACAAGAGAGGAGAGAACAGCTAGGCCGCGAGGCAGCCGCAGTTACCGAACCCCAACAGTCCTACAGGGGGAGCTGGGCCTACTGGCACTACAGAACCAGCCTTGACTACCAGTTCACGCAGCCCACATAGGAAGCTCCTAAACTGGAGGCACCCTGGAGTTGGCTAACCCGACCGCAACACGACGGGGCAAGCATAGGCGTCTCAGTGAAGTTGACACAACCCGGAAACAGCTGACGGTGCTGAAACCAGGCTTGGCACGAGGGAGTACCTGTGACAAGAACACTGCCGAGAACCAGCTGGCGGTGCTGGAACCCGGATGCGTTGCCTTGCCTATTAAAGATTGTCTTCCTAGATCCCCAACTAGCGGTGTTGGAGCAAAGGGTAAGCAGGGGGAGATGAGTGTAGGCCGAAGCCTGCACTGGAGGCAGCTTTGTGTCTGCGTTGCGTTTGCAGGACACTTTGCCGGCTACACACTGGGGGAACAGCTGGCGTTGCTGAACCCCACTAACACAATGGCGTGTGTTTTTCTCTGTGCAGCTAGCACTTGCGGGCAAAAACTAGCGATGTTAGAGCCCGTGTTGAAGCAGGAGGAGGAGGAGAGGAGCAGAGTGTAGGCCGAAGCCTAGTTGAACCAATTTCAAAGGAAACCTTTAACCCCCCCCTCAGGTGTTACAAAGTACAAGAGACACACCTTGTGCAGTATTAATGCTGCACAAGTGAAAGGTTGCTCTATTAATTTGTCTACTTGCACACGCTGAATGAAAGACATACACAATTTACCCCATTCTACAGTCAAACTGTAGTGGATGCGTGACTTGGTTTTTTGATGAGACGCAGCACAGGTGTCCAAAATAACGCCTTGGTGCTTGGCGCAGCTTCCTGAGCGTTGTTATTTGCTGTACAGGAGTCTGCGCTCTTGTGTTATCCCTTGGCAATGCCCTGTTAGCGCTGCCCATCTTATGACATCATTTCATGTTGGCCGGTGCGGTTAACGATGGCCATAAATCCCAGACCCACAGTGTCTTTTCATAAAGCCACACTGCGGTGCTGGGATTCGTGGCCTTGAACAGTAAATATTTTGGCCGCTCACACACGTCCTTACACCTGCTTCAGACTGGGCGGCCTCTGCTGATCCCTTCTCGCATGCCGCGGCCATGAGGCTGCACAGTCTGAAGAAGGCGGAAGGAGATGAGTTAAGACAGGCGAAGATATGCACTGCTCGTGCCCATCAATCACACCCTCGCAGTCAAAATAATTAAGACAACGAGGAGCATTTTATTCAGGCAGGGCGGACGAACAGGCGCAAGTAGCCAACCAATGATGTCAGAAGACGGGAAGCGCTACCAAGGGGGGTGCTGCGTATCATTAGAAAGGAAAGTCACACCTCAGGGACAGTGGAATGGTCTCAAAGAGACACATTAAGTACGTGTAAAGTTCCACGTGGGCAAGGAGAAAACATCAGCCACCTTGTACAAATGCAGCAGTACTGCTGTACAAGGTGGCTGTTATACATAGAAACACCTGGGGGTGGGGGCCAGGCTCCCTTCAATTTCAGTTCATGTGCCTGCGTGGCGTTTGCAGGTCACGTTGCAAGCTGCACAGCAGGGGAACAGCTGGCGGTGCTGAACCCCACTAACACATTGGCTGGTGTTTTTCTCTGTGCAGCTAGCATTTCCGGGCAAAAACTAGCGGTGTTTGAGCCCAGGGTCAGCAGGAGGAGGAGGAGAGGAGCAAAGTGTAGACCGAAGCCTGCACTGGTGGCAGCTTTTGGTCGGTTGTGCCAGCGTGGCTTGTGCTGGACACGATGCCGGCTACACAGCGGGGGAACAGCTGGCGGTGCTGAACCCCACTAACACATTGGCTGGTGTTTTTCTCTGTGCAGCTAGCATTTCCGGGCAAAAACTAGCGTTGTTAGAGCCCAGGGTCAGCAGGAGGAGGAGAGGAGCAGAGTGTAGGCCGAAGCCTAGTTGAACCAATTTCAAAGGTTACCTTTAACCCCCCCTCAGGTGTTACAAAGTACAAGAGCCACTCCTTCTGCAGCATTAATGCTGCACAAGTAAAAGGTTGCTCTATTAATTTGTCTACTTGCACAAGCTGAATGCAACACGTAGACTATTTAGCCCATTATACTGTTAAACAGTAGTGGAGGCGTGACTTGTCTTTTTAAAGAAAAGCAGCACAGGTGTCGAAAACAACACCTTTTTGCATGGGCGCAGCTTCCTGAGCGTTGTTAGTTGCTGTACAGGAGTCTGTGCTCTTGTGATCCTTTGGCCATGCGCTGTGAGCGCTTCCTGTCTTATGACCTCATTTCATGTTGGCCGTTGCGGTTAGCGATGGACATGAATCCCAGACCCACAGTGTGTTTTTAAAAAATTACACTGCGGTGCTGGGATTCGTGCCCTGGTGCACTAAATATGTTTGCCGCTCACACATGTCCTTACACCTGCTTCAGACTGGGCGGCCTCATCTGATCCCTTATCGCCTGCCGCGGCCATGAGGACACCCAGTCTGAAGAAGGCGGAAGGAGATGAGTGAACACAGGCAAACATATGCACTGCACATGCCCATCAATCACACCCTCGCTGTCCAAAAAAATAAGACACCGAGGGGCGTTGTTTCGAGCAGGGGAGATGCACAGGCGCAGCCAGCTAACCAATGATGTCAAAAGACGGGCAGCGCTAACAAGGGTGGTGCTGCGTGTCATTACAAAGGAAAGTCACACCTCAGGGACATTGTAATGGTCTCTAATGAGACACATTTTGTACGTGTTGAGTTCCACGTGGGCAAGGAGAAAAAGTCAGCCACCTTGTACAAATGCAGCAGTACTGCTGTACAAGGTGGCTGTTATACATAGAAACACCTGTGGGTGGGGGGCAGGCTCCCTTCAATTTCAGTTCATGTGCCTGCGTGGCGTTTGCAGGTCACGTTGCAAGCTACACAGCAGGGGAACAGCTGGCGTTGCTGAACCCCACTGACACATTGACTGGTGTTTTTCTCTGTGCAGATTGCATGTCCGGGCAAAAACTAGCGGTGTTTGAGCCCAGGGTCAGCAGGAGGAGGAGGAGAGGAGCAAAGTGTAGGCCGAAGCCTGCACTGGTGGCAGCTTTTGGTCGGTTGTGCCAGCGTGGCTTGTGCTGGACACGGTGCCGGCTACACAGCGGGGGAACAGCTGGCGGTGCTGAACCCCACTAACACATTGGCTGGTGTTTTTCTCTGTGCAGCTAGCATTTCCGGGCAAAAACTAGCGGTGTTTGAGCCCAGGGTCAGCAGGAGGAGTAGAGGAGCAGAGTGTAGGCCGAAGCCTAGTTGAACCAATTTCAAAGGTTACCTTTAACCCCCCCCTCAGGTGTTGCAAGGTACAAGAGCCACACCTTGAACAGCATTAATGATGCACAAGTCAAAGGTTGCTCTATTTAATTTTGCTCCTTGCACACGCTGAATTAAACACGTACACTATTTAGCCCATTATACTGTCAAACAGTAGTGGAGGCGTGACTACTAGTCTTTTTAAGGAGACGCAGCACAGGTGTACAAATTTACACCTAGGTGCTGTGCGCAGATTCCTTACCGTTGTTATTTGCAGTACAGGAAACTGCGCTCTTGTGTTATCCCTTGGCAATACCCTGTTAGTGCAGGCCGTCTCATGACCTCATTTCATGTTGGCCGGTGCGGTTAACGATGGCCATAAATCCCAGACCCACAGTGGCTTTTCCTAAAGTCACACTGCGGTGCTGGGATTCGTGGCCTTGTGCAGTAAATATGTTCGCCGCTCACACATGTCCTTACACCTGCTTCAGACTGGGCGGCCTCAGCTGATCCCTTATCGCATGCCGCGGCCATGAGGCCGCACAGTCAGAAGAAGGCGGAAGGAGGGGAGTGAAGACAGGGGAACATATGCACTGCTCGTGCCCATCAATCACACCCTCGCAGTCAAAATATATGAGACAACGGGGGGCGTTGTGTCGGGCAGGGGGGACGCACAGGCACAGCCAGCCAACCAATGATGTCAGGAGACGGGCAGCGCTAACAATGGGGGTGCTGCGTGTCATTAAAAAGGAAAGTCACACCTCAGGGACATTGTAATGGTCTGTAATGAGACACATTTTGTACTTGTTGAGTTCCACGTGTGCAAGGAGAAAAAGTCAGCCACCTTGTACAAATGCAGCAGTACTGCTGTACAAGGTGGCTGTTATACATAGAAACACCTGGGGGGGTGGGGGGCAGGCTCCCTTCAATTTCAGTTCATGTGCCTGCGTGGCGTTTGCAGGACACGTTGCCAGCTACACAGCAGGGGAACAGCTGGCGGTGCTGAACCCCACTAACACATTGGCTGGTGTTTTTCTCTGTGCAGCTAGCATGTCCGGGCAGAAACTGGCGTTGTTTGAGCCCAGGGTCAGCAGGAGGAGGAGAGGAGCAAAGTGTAGGCCGAAGCCTGCACTGGTGGCAGCTTTTGGTCAGTTGTGCCAGCGTGGCTTGTGCTGGACACGATGCCGACTACACAGCAGAGGAACAGCTGGCGGTGCTGAACCCCACTAACACATTGGCTGGTGTTTTTCTCTGTGCAGCTAGCATGTCTGGGCAGAAACTGGCGTTGTTTGAGCCCAGGGTCAGCAGGAGGAGGAGAGGAGCAAAGTGTAGGCCGAAGCCTGCACTGGTGGCAGCTTTTGTTCTGTTGTGCCAGCGTGGCTTGTGCTGGACACGTTGCCGACTACACAGCAGGGGAACAGCTGGCGTTGCTGAACCCCACTAACACATTGGCTGGTGTTTTTCTCTGTGCAGCTAGCAGTTCCGGGCAAAAACTAGCGGTGTTTGAGCCCAGGGTCAGCAGGAGAGGAGCAGAGTGTAGGCCGAAGCCTAGTTGAACCAATTTCAAAGGTTACCTTTAACCCCCCTCAGGTGTTGCAAGGTACAAGAGCCACACCTTGTGCAGCATTAATGCTGCACAAGTAAAAGGTTGCTCTATTTGTTTTGCTCCTTGCACACGCTGACTAAAACACGTACACTATTTAGCCCATTATACTGTCAAACAGTTGTGGAGGCGTGACTTGTCTTTTTAACGAGACGCAGCACAGGTGTCAAAATTTGCACCTAGGTACTGGGCGCAGATTCCTGAGCGTTGTTATTTGCTGTACAGGAGTCTGCGCTATTGTGATCCCTTGGCCATGCGCTGTGAGCGCTTCCTGTCTTCTGACCTCATTTCATGTCGGCCGTTGCGGTTAGCGATGGACATGAATCCCAGACCCACAGTGTGTTTTCAAAAAATCACACTGCGTGGCTGGGATTCGTGGCCTTGTGCAGTAAATAGGTTTGCCGCTTACACATGTCCTTACACCTGCTCCAGACTGGGCGGCCTCAGCTGATCCCTTATCGCCTACCACGGCCAGGAGGCCGCACAGTCTGAAGAAAGCGGAAGGAGATGAGTTAAGACAGGCGAACATATGCACTGCTCGTGCCCATAAACCACACCCTCGCTGACAAAATAAATATGACAACGAGGGGCGTTGTTTCTAGCAGGGCGGATGCACAGGCTCAGCCAGCTAACCATGATGACAAAAGACGGGAAACGCTACCAAGGGGGGTGCTGCGTATCATTACAAAGGAAAGTCACACCTCAGGGACAGTGGAATGGTCTCAATGAGACACATTTTGTACGTGTTGAGTTCCACGTGGGCAAGGAGAAAAAGTCAGCCACCTTGTACAAATGCAGCAGTACTGCTGTACTAGGTGGCTATTAGACATAGAAACACCTGGGGGGGTGGGGCCAGGTTCCCTTTAATTTCAGTTCCTGTGCCTGCATGGCGTTTGCAGGTCACGTTGCCGGCTACACAGCAGGGGAACAGCTGGCGTTGCTGAACCCCACTAACACATTGGCTGGTGTTTTTCTCTGTGCAGCTAGCACTTCCGGGCAAAAACTAGCGGTGTTTGAGCCCAGGGTCAGCAGGAGGAGGAGAGGAGCAGAGTGTAGGCCGAAGCCTGCACTGGTGGCAGCTTTTGTTCTGTTGTGCCAGCGTGGCTTGTGCTGGACACGTTGCCGACTACACAGCAGGGGAACAGCTGGCGGTGCTGAACCCCACTGACACATCACCTAGTGTTTTTTCTGTGTAGACAACACTTCCAGGTGGCAACTGACAGTGTTGAAACCCAGGGAATCAAAGAGGAGCAGAGTGTAGGCCGAAGCCTGCAGTGGAGCAAGTTGAAGGGGAACCTTTAACCCCCCCCCCCCCAGGCATTTGTTGCTGAAAGAGCCATCTTGTACAGCAGTAATACTGCACATGGAAAATGGTGGCTCCGAAAATTATGCTCCTTACAAACGCTGGAGTACACACTCATATAATGTGTCCCCTCACACCGTCAAACCATCCCGGAAGTGGGACTTTCCTTTGTAATGTGACACAGCACAGCCGTCATTCCAACCCCCTTGGTGCCGGGCGCCACCTCCTCAACGTTGTTTGGTTCTGTCACGGAGCCCGCGCTGTAATGTTATCCCTTGGCCATGCACAGTTAGCGGTGCCCGTCTTCTGACATCATGTAGGTGTCAGGCTGGCAGTGCCTGTGCGTCCAAGCTGCCCGAGATCCAACCTTGCAGTGTCATCTAATGTAGTCCCACTGCGGGCCAGGGATCCATGGGCATGCGCAGTGCATATCATCGCCTCTCACTCACCTCCTTCCTGCTTCTTCAGACTGTGCGGCGTCACGGCCGTGGCATGCTATTAGGGATCAGCTGACGCCGCCTAGTCTGAAGAAGCGTGAAGAAGGGGAGTGAGAGGCTAGTATATGCACTGCGCATGGCCATGGATACCAGGCCCACTGTGGGATCACATTAGACGGCACTGCGAGGTGTGATTTCGGGCAGCGTGGACGCACAGGCGCAGCCAGGACGACAACAAATGATGTCAGAGGACGGGCAGCGCAAACTGTGCATGGCCAAGGGATAACATAACAGCGCAGGGTCCATGACGGAATCAAACAACGCTAAGGAGGCAGCGCACGGTGCCAAGGGGGTAGCAATGACGGCTGTGCTGCGTCACATTACAAAGGAAAGTCCCACCTCCGGGACGGTTGGACGGTGTGAGGGAACACATTACATGAGTGTGTAGTTCAGCGTTTGCAAGGAGCATAATTTCAAGAGCGACCTTTCCCTTGTGCAGTATTAGTGCTGCACATGGTGGCTCTTTCAGTAACAAACGCCTAGGGGGGGGGGGGGGGGACAGGTCCCCTTACATTTTAGTTGTGCCAGCGTGGCGGTCGCATGACACATTGCCGGATACACAGCTGGGGATCAGCTGACGTTACTGAACCCCAATAACAGAGGAGCGACTGTTGACTGTGCACACAGCACTTCCAGGCACCAACTGGCGGTGTTAGAGCCCAGGGACAGCAGGAGGAGCAGATTGGAGGTATTGCCGCACACACAGCTGGGGATCAGCTGACGTTACTGAACCCCAATAACAGAGGAGCGACTGTTGACTGTGCACACAGCACTTCCAGGCACCAACTGGCGGTGTTAGAGCCCAGGGACAGCAGGAGGAGCAGATTGGAGGTATTGCCGCACACACAGCTGGGGATCAGCTGACGTTACTGAACCCCAATAACAGAGGAGCGACTGTTGACTGTGCACACAGCACTTCCAGGCACCAACTGGCGGTGTTAGAGCCCAGGGACAGCAGGAGGAGCAGAGGAACAGAGTGTAGGCCGAAGCCTGATTGGAGCAAGTTGAAAGGAAACCTTTAACCCCCCCCCAAGACGTTTGTAGCTGAAAGAGCCATCTTGTGCAGCACTAAGGATGCAAAAGGAAAAGGTTGCTCTTTTAATTATGCTCCTTGCAAACACCGAAGTAAACACTAAAAATGTGTCCCTTTATACCGTTAAACCGTTCCGGAGGTGCGAATTTCCTTCGTAATGGGACACAGCACAGCTGTCATTCCTATCCCCTTGATGCCGTGCGCTGCCTCCTCAGCGTTGTTTTAAGCTGTCACGGAGCCTGCGCTGTTCTGTTAGCCCTTGGCCATGCCCAATTAGCGCTGCCTGTCTTCTGACATAATTTGGTGTCAGGCTGTCAGTGCCTGTGCGTCCACGCTGCTCCAGATCCCACCTCGCAGTCTCATCTAACGTAATCCCACTGCGGGCCTTGGAACCATGGGCATGCACAGTGCATAACCTCGACTCTCACTCCCCTCCTTCCCTCTTCTTCAGACTGTGCGGTGTCACGGCCGTGGCATGCTAGGGATCAGCTGACGGCGCACAGTCTAAAGAAGGCGGAGGGAAATGAGCGAGAGCCCGAGGGGAAGATATGCACTGCGCATGCCCATGGATCCCAGGCCCGCAGTGTGACTCAATCAGAAGACACTGCGAGGCGGGATCTCGGGCACCGCGGCCGCACAGGCGCAGCCAGCCTGACACCAAATTATGTCAGAAGACAGGCAGCGCAAATAGGGCATGCCCAAGGGATAACAGAACAGCGCAGGCTCCGTGACAGCTTAAAACAACGCTGAGGAGGCAGCGCATGGCACCAAGGGGGTAGGAATGACGGCTGTGCTGCGTCACATTACGAAGGAAAGTCCCAGCTCCGGGACGGTATAACGGTATCAGTGAACACATTTTATAAGTGTTAAGTTCTGCGTGTGCAAAGAGCTAAAAAAAAAGAGCTACCTTTTCCTTGTGCAGCATTACTGCTGCACAAGATGGCTCTTTCAGTAACAAACGACGGGGGGGGGGGGGGGAACAGGTTCCCTTACATTTAGGTTGTTGTGCCAGCGTGGCGGTCGCAGGACACATTGCCGGCTACACAGCTGGGGATCAGCTGACGTTACTGAAACCCAATAACACTGGGTCGTATGTTTTTACTGTGCAGCCTGCACTTCTGAGCCGCAACTGGCGGTGTTGGAGCCCAGGAATAGCAGTTCAGGTGGTAGAAAGATGAACACAGCAGGAGACCTGGATGCCACCCAATTACTTAATCAGGCAGAGGAGTGGCAAATTCCTGCGAGATCCAGGCCTGGTTCATTTTCAGGAAAGTAAGCCGGTCAACGTTATCGGAGGATAGTCGCATGCGACGGTCTGTTAGTACACCACCTGCGGCACTAAAGACACGTTCCGATAAGACACTAGCCGCAGGGCAAGCCAGCACCTCCAATGCATACTGGCTTAGCTCTGGCCATGTATCCAGCTTAGAGACCCAAAACTTGAACGGGGAAGAGCCGTCTGGGAGTACAGTAAGAGGGCAAGCCATGTAGTCTGTCACCATCTGACGGAACCGTTGCCTCCTGCTGACTGGAGCCGCCGGTGATGGTGTAGACATTTGGGGCGGGCACACAAAAGTGTGCCAGAGTTGTGCCATACTGGGCTTGCCTTGGGCAGAGGCACTGCTTCTGCTCCCTCTTTGGGCAGAGCCTCCCCCACTGCCTCGACGCACTGAGCTGCTTTGTAAAGCACTAGCAGCACTCCTCTCAGTTGGACAGGAGAAGATGATGGAATTCACCAGTGTGTCGTGGTACTCCCGCAATTTACGCTCCCGGGTCAACGCAGGGATGAGGTTTTGGACGTTGTCCCGGTAGCGAGGATCGAGGAGGGTGAACACCCAATAATCAGGCATGTTGAGAATGTGGTCGATGCGGCGGTCGTTTCTCAGGCACTGCAGCATGAAATCCACCATGTGCTGCAGAGTGCCAACTGGCCCAGAAACGCTGTCCCCTGCTTGAGACATGATCTCTGCCCGCTCGTCATCACCCCACCCTCGCTGTACACACTGACCACTGGACAATTGTGTCGCTCCCTCCTCTGGACGGAGCTCTTCCTCCTCCATTGACTCCTCCTCATCCTCCTCACAAATTGGCCCCTGCGTACCCCTTTGTGAGGAACCACGTGGCGCTGACTCTCCAGAAGCTGATGGAAAAGGTGACTCCTCATCCTCCACCTCTTCCACCACATCATCCCTTAACCCTTGCAAAGTTTGCTGAAGCAGGCAGATAAGGGGGACAGTCATGCTGACTAGTGCATCATCTGCACTTGCCATCCGCGTGGAATAATCAAAAGGACGCAAAACCTGGCAGACGTCCTTCATAGTGGCCCACTCTGTGGTTGTGAAGTCTGATCGGCGCTGACTGCGACTTCTTTGCGCCTGATGCAGCTGGTACTCCATAACTGCTTGCTGCTGCTCACACAACCGCTCCAACATATGTAACGTGGAATTCCACCGGGTAGGTAGGTCACATATGATGCGGTGTTCCGGAAGGCGGAATCGGCGCTGCAGAGCAGCAATGCGGGATCTGGCCAAGCTGGAACGCCGCAAGTGAGCACACTCTAGGCGGACCTTGTGCAGCAGGGCATCAAGATCCGGATAGTCCCTCAGAAAACTCTGCACAACCAAATTGAGCACATGTGCCAGACATGGGATGTGAGTGAGGTTGCCAAGGGCCAAAGCTGCCACCAGATTTCGGCCATTGTCACACACTACCATGCCTGGCTGGAGATTCGCTGGCAGTAACCACACATCGCTCTCCTGCTTTATGGCATTCCAGAGCTCCTGCGCTGTGTGGCTTCGATGCCCCAATGAAACTAGTTTCAAGACGGCCTGCTGACGTTTGGCCACGGCTGTGCTCATGTCGGTCATAGGTAAACGTTCACGGGTCCATGTGGGGGTGGACTGTGACGGATCCTGCAGAGAGGAATCAGAGGAACTGGTGTAAGAGGAGGAGTCGATGCGTACAGACTGGATTCCTGCAATCCTTGGAGTGGGCAGGACACGTCCTGCGCCACTCGCACGATCTGTACCTGGCTCAACAACATTAACCCAATGGGCAGTGAGGGAAACATATCGCCCCTGTCCATGCTGACTGGTCCACGCATCGGTGGTGAGGTGGACCTTGCTACTGACGGCGTTCAGTAGCGCATGTTTTATGTTTGCCTCAACATGCCTGTGCAGGGCAGGGACAGCCTGCCTGCTGAAGTAAAAGCGGCTGGGCACCTTGTACTGTGGGACTGCCAATGCCATCAAGTCACGGAAGCTGTCAGTCTCCACCAGCCTGAACGAGAGCATTTCCAGGGACAACAGTTTGGCAATGCCTGCATTCAGAGCCTGTGCTCGGGGGTGGTTGGCCGAGAATACCCGCCTTTTCTCCCATGCCTGTACTACCGATGGCTGTAGAGTAGACTGGGAGTGTGAGGATGACTGGGAAGGTGGTGCTGTGGGTGGAATTACACAAGGTCTCTGGGAGGAAGCCAAACCAGCTGTGCGTGAGCTGGAGGAAGAGGCAACACGAGCTGAAGAGGTGGTAGCTGCCGCTGTTGGTTGGCCTACATCTTCAGTGTGTTTCTGTAACTCCACCGCGTGCCTGGTCCGCACATGTTTCCACATATTTGTGGTATTGAGGTTGCTGACATTTTTCCCTCTTTTTACTTTATGATGACACAGCTTGCATTTGACAAAACAAATGTCATCTGCAACTGTGTCAAAAAAGGACCAGGCACTGCAAGTCTTGGGAGCGCCCTTTTTGGCTTTGGAAAGAGACAGGCTCCTAACGGGTGCCAAAGTGGAGGCTACAGGCTCCGCAGTCTTCCCCCTCCCTCTCCCTCTTTGGCCCGTAAGAGGAAGCTCTTCCTCTGAGCTGCTCCCACCACCTTCCTGTTCCTCACGCCACAATGGGTCAAGGACCTCATCATCTCCACTACCCTCTGCCACCAACTGCTCCTCCTGGGTAGTCTCAGCAGCACAGTACGCATGAGAAAGCGGCACCTGAGTTTCATCATCAGATGCGTACTGCGCTGTGGTCACCGGAGGCACTGGCCCACCTGCCTCTTCAGAGTCAGAGAGAAAAAGGTGTTGGGCATCACTGCACACTGCCTCATCTTCCATTTCTCCAATGCTGCTTGGCTGGCCCCCTGTTTCCAAGCCAAGAGATTCAGAGAACAGAAGTAGAGACGGCTCCTGTCCTGGGCTCTCTGACTGCCTGGCCAATTTGGCAGGTGGTGA
The DNA here is from genome assembly GCF_032444005.1 of Ranitomeya imitator. NCBI lineage: Eukaryota > Metazoa > Chordata > Amphibia > Anura > Dendrobatidae > Ranitomeya > Ranitomeya imitator. The sequence goes on along the minus strand of NC_091285.1, from coordinate 99,302,615 downwards.
AGAGACAGATGGCTGCTCTCCAGTGCTCTGTGCCTGAGAGGATGTGGCACTAACTGAAGTCGATGCCGAGGCGTTAGCTGCCATCCACCCGACAACGGCTTCAATTTGGTCTTCACGCGGCGCTCTCCGACAAAGCTGCGCATGAAGGACTGTTCCCTGCTGAAACTGAGTGACGACGAGTCACCGGCGCCCGCAGCAGGCACAGAATCACCACGTCCTCTCCCTGCTCCTCTCCCTGCTCCGCGCCCACGCCCACGTGCCTTACTCCCTGCCCTCTTCATCTTGGTTGACAGATAAAGATAAGCAGAAAAGTACTAAGGCCTTAGTGTGCTTATTCCTGTAATGCTCCTCCTAACAGGTGTAAGAAACACTAATGTTGTAAATTGTGGACTAAACTTTATTATTTTTCAAATGTGGCCTACACAAGTGTTAAGTTGTGTTTGGTGAACTTAACTTTTTTTTTGGTGCAGATCGGGCTACAGAGCTAGTTTAAATCACACGGAGACCGTGCAGACAGCCGTAAACGGCGCTGCAAGGCCAAAAAACCCTCCTCTAGGTTATCCTATATAGTGTTTTTCCACTATTTAGCTGGATACAAGTGGAAAGACACTAATAGGAATTTTTTTTTTCAAATTTTAAACTGGCTGCACTATTTGAAAAAAAGGAAATTGTTTTTCAAGGTATGAGGCAGTAACGCACCCTGAGCTGAATCCAACTGGCTATGGCTGCACACAGACTACAGGGCGAGCTGCGCTCACACTGAGACCGTGCAGACAGCCGTAAACGGCGCTGCAAGGCCCAAAAAAAACCCTCTAGGTTATCCTATGTAGTGTTTTTCCACAATTGAGCTGGAGACTGGTGGAAAGACACTAATAGGAATTTTTTTTTTTCAAATTTTAAACAGGCTGCACTATTTCAAAAAAAGGAAAATTTTTCTCAAGGTATGAGCCAGTAACGAACCCTGAGCTGAATCCAACCGGCTATGGCTGCACACAGACTACAGGGCGAGCTGGGCTCACACGGAGACCGTGCAGACAGCCGTAAACGGCGCTGCAAGGCCAAAAAACCCTCCTCTAGGTTATCCTATATAGTGTTTTTCCACTATTTAGCTGGATACGAGTGGAAAGACACTTATAGGATTTTTTTTTTCAAATTTTAAACAGGCTGCACTATTTGAAAAAAAAGGAAAATTTTTCGCAAGGTATGAGCCAGTAACGAACCCTGAGCTGAATCCAACCGGCTATAGCTGCACACAGACTACAGGGCGAGCTGGGCTCACACGGAGACCGTGCAGACAGCCGTAAACGGCGCTGCAAGGCCAAAAAACCCTCCTCTAGGTTATCCTATATAGTGTTTTTCCACTATTTAGCTGGATACGAGTGGAAAGACACTAATAGGAATTTTTTTTTTCAAATTTTAAACAGGCTGCACTATTTGAAAAAAAGGAAAATTTTTCTCAAGGTATGAGCCAGTAACGAACCCTGAGCTGAATCCAACCGGCTATGGCTGCACACAGACTACAGGGCGAGCTGGGCTCACACGGAGACCGTGCAGACAGCCGTAAACGGCGCTGCAAGGCCCAAAAACCCCCCTCTAGGTTATCCTATGTAGTGTTTTTCCACAATAGAGCTGGAGACTGGTGGAAAAACACTAATAGGAAATTTGAGAAAAAATGTGCAGCAGGCTGCACTAAGAGCAAAAAAGAACAACTGTGTGAGGCAGTGTGAACCTCCCCTGAGCTGAATACAACCGGGTATATGGCTGCACACAGACTACAGAGTGAGCTGCACACACACACACACACAGAGACCTTGCAGAACGCTGTTAAAACAGCGCTGCAAGGCAAGAGCAAGGTGAACAGTGAAGAACACACAGCGTTTTGCTAAATTAGCCTTTGGAAAGGAAAATAAAGCAATTAGCAAGCTCAACTGGCCCTCAGTTAGAACACAGCTTCCTGTCCCTAACTGAAATCACAGCAGAGTGAGCGCAAAATGGCGGCAGCGCTTTTTTATAGTGCAGAGTGACATCATTTCAGCAGCCAATCCCAGCCTTGCCAGTACTTACATGCCCACCATGCTAAACAGGATGTGCCCACACTTTCATTCATTCCTCATTGGCTGCTGCGTTCAATTTGAATTCTGGGAACTTCCGATTCCGGTATCCGATACGCGGGAAGTATCGGAATTCGGTATCGGAATTCCGATACCGCAAATATCGGCCGATACCCGATACTTGCGGTATCGGAATGCTCAACACTAGTCATAACTGGTACAGGAGGAATGAGGACCCTGCCCGCGAGGGCTCAGAATCTACAAGGGATGGGTGAGAATACAGTAGGTGAGGGTAGAGATGGTCATGCAGCGGTTTGGTCGATCGGTGGTAGCTGCAGGTTGTAGGCTTGTCTGAAGAGGTGGGTCTTCAGGTTCTTTTTGAAGGTTTCGATGGTAGGCGAGAGTCTGAAGTGTTGTGGTAGAGGGTTCCAGAGTAGGGGTGATACGCGAGAGAAATCTTGTATACGATTGTGGGAAGAGGAGATAAGAGGGGAGTAGAGTAGGAGATCTTGTGAGGATCGGAGGTTGCGGGTAGGTAAGTACCGGGAGACGAGGTCACAGATGTATGGAGGAGACAGGTTGTGGATGGCTTTGTACGTCATGGTTAGGGTTTTGTAGTGGAGTCTCTGGGCAATGGGGAGCCAGTGAAGGGATTGACAGAGGGGAGAGGCCGGGGAATAGCGGGGGGACAGGTGGATTAGTCGGGCAGCAGAGTTTAGAATAGATTGGAGGGGTGCGAGAGTGTTAGCGGGGAGGCCACAGAGCAGGAGGTTGCAGTAGTCAAGGCGAGAGATGATGAGGGCATGGACTAGGGTTTTTGCAGATTCATGGTTGAGGAATGAACGGATTTGTGAAATATTTTTGAGTTGCAGTCGGCAGGAAGTGGAAAGGGCTTGGATATGTGGTTTGAAGGAGAGATCAGCGTCAAGGATTACCCCGAGGCAGCGAGCTTGTGGGACTGGGGAGAGTGGGCAGCCATTTACTGTAATGGATAGGTTCGTTGGGGGGGTCGCGTGAGATGGGGGAAAGATGATGAATTCTGTTTTGTCCATGTTAAGTTTCAAAAATCTAGCGGAGAAGAAGGATGAAATAGTGGACAGACATTGAGGGATTCTGGTTAGAAGGGAGGTGATGTAGATGTAGATCTGTGTGTCGTCAGCATAGAGGTGATACTGAAAGCCATGAGATTCTATGAGCTGTCCCAGGCCAAAGGTGTAAATGGAGAAGAGCAAGGGCCCAAGGACTGAACCTTGTGGGACTCCAACAGATAGAGGGTGAGGTGAGGAGGTGGTGTGTGAGTGGGAGACGCTGAATGTCCGGTCTGTTAGGTATGATGAGATCCAGGATAGGGCCAAGTCTGCGATGCCAAGGGATGAGAGGGTTTGTAATAATAGGGAATGGTCCACTGTGTCAAAGGCAGCCGACAGGTCGAGGAGGAGGAGGACAGAGTAGTGTCGCATGCTCATGACAGATATAGTATCACTTATTTTACAAGTGTTCAGAAAGTGGTGATAGCAGCATTTTCAACACTGTCAGGGTCTGTGTTAAGAGGCTTTTACCAAATATGTGTTCTGACCAGCAGGTAATTAATTAAAACAAGCTATAAAAATGTTTGTGTTTTTGTTGTGTTAAAATCATACTGGATCAACACTGCTGGTGACAACTCCAGGGTTGTCTTGGATGTGTAAAACTGTAGTTGAATCATGTAATAGCCTCTGGGGATATTGTGTAGTTATTGTGCTGCAAACTGTCTTTCGCCCGCTTCTAGCTGGTGGCGATCTTCTGGAACTAGCCAGCATCTGTAGAGACTTCTTAATGACCCTGGCTCTATAAGATCTTTACGGTATTATTTTAGTTAATTTTTTCAGCCCACAGCCAACCAGGTTTAGTCAGGGGGATTTAGATTTATTTAAATTCACAGGGTGTATGTACATATGTATATGGTATAAAAAACCACATAAAAGTAGACATAAAGGACTCACAAAGCAAATTCCCAAATCTAGGGGGAATTAACAATAAACCAGATCCCTGAGACCATCCACATCGACGCTTCAGTGTCGGTCTGTACAGGGAAAAAAGGGAGAACCACTCCTACCAGGGGAGTATATAGTGTGTATAAGTAATATATTCGCACTGCCTATAATGCATTCCCATCAATGTTCTGGGAATGCAATAAGAACGCATATGTCCTGTCTCTGTAACTCTTCTAGAGACATGCACAGTGTGAAAAAAATTGGAACGATCTCACCTCTGGACTTCTTAACGGTGAGGCCACTCATATCCGCAGCATCTGGGAGGGGGGTCCACAGTTTTGACCGCACATGTACCCATCCACGCTGTCCAGAATATCAATTAACCCCAGTGAACCAAACACATTTCTTTCCCTACGCGTTTCGTTTGTGGTAAACTCATCAGGGGAAACCGATGTATAGTCCCTCCACCTCCGTGGGGGACCCTTCAACCTAGGGGTATGTTCGTCATATGTATGTACATATGCATGATTTAGTTTAAAATAGAGATGAGCGAAACGGGTCGAAATTTTTCAAAAGTCGCCAACTTTTGGCAAGGTCGGGTTTCATGAAACCCGACCCGACCCCAGTGTGGGGTTGGCCATGAAGTCGGCGATCTTTTGAATCTAGAATCGGAATTCCGATACCGATTCCCGATATGTTTATATCGGGAATTGGTATTGGAATTCAGATTTAAGTGGAAAATAAAGAATAAAAATAAAAAATATCGCAATACTTACCCTCTGACGCGCCCTGGTACTAACCGGGAACCTTCCTTCCTTAGAATCAGCCTTCCAGGACCTTGCGGTGACATCGCGGTGACGTCGCGGCTTGTGATTGGCCGCGCGGCCGCCCATGTGACCGCTCGTGCGACCAATCACAAGCCGCGACGTCACCGCGACGTCACCGAAGGTCCTGGAAGGGCTGATTCTTAGGAAGGAAGGCTGCCGGAAAGATGAAGGGCGCGTCCGAGGGTGAGTATATACCTAATAGGAATATACTCACCCTCGGACGCGCCCTGCTTCTTTACGGCAGCCTTCCTTTCTAAGAATCAGCCCTTCCAGGACCTTCGGTGACGTCGCGGTGACGTCGCGGCTTGTGATTGGTCGCGCGAGCGGTCACATGGGCGGCCGCGCGGAAAATCACAAGCCGCGACGTCACATGTCACCGCAAGGTCCTGGAAGGCTGATTCTAAGGAAGGAAGGTTCCCAGTTAGTACCAGGGCGCGTCAGAGGGTAAGTATTGCGATATTTTTTATTTTTATTCTTTATTTTACACTAAAATATGGATCGCAGGGCCTGAAGGAGAGTTTCCGCTCCTTCAGACCCTGGGAACCATGGAAACCAAATGCATTGCATTGGGTTTCGAGTCTCGGCCGACCCCGACCCCGACTTTTTTATAGGATCGGCCGATTTCACTCGACCCGACTTTTGAAAAAGTCGGGTTTCGTGAAACCCGACCCGATCCTATAAAAGTAAAGGTCGCTCAACCCTAGTTTAAAAGCATATAGTTCAGCGATAATGTCAGGTGTTGGACAGGCATTTATCAGTCTTTCATACGTATCACAGAAAGATTTTAGTTTGATCTGTGCGAGTTTGGTATGGACGTACTGAGCAGACATGGCAGTAAACATTTTGACATGGTCATCATCCCACACAGGACTCCATGTGTAAGATGAATGTTCAGCAACTTTCTGTTTTTTACTTACACGGCGTCGTGATACTGATCATTTCTTTAGAGGTAATACACTGCCAAAATCGCTAGAAGATCCTGCAAGAGCAGTATCTGCAGATTGTACAGTTTGACACACACGTATATTGCACCGATTATTACTCTTCTTACCCGCGACGAGCTGCGCAATTTCTGTTTTCAGGAGTAACTTGTGGAATGCTGCTTGTGCTATTGGCTTCCTGAGTTATACAGGGACTAGCGTTCTGCGATGCAAATCTCTCTCTTGAAACATTCTTATATTTCTGATGTGGAACCTTGGGGCTTGGATTCCCGGTGTGTTTGGTTGCCGCGTAACTTTCCTCACGATCCACAACACAGATGGGCGAAAGAGGAGTTGTTCTCACAGCCGTATTAGCTCTTTGTGGCTGATTCTGTGCAGATCCGTAATTACGCCGATGCAAAACTCGTGGTTGAAGATCCAACGCATCTAAAAGAAATAATATAAGTGTCTGTTATCTGCGAAACCGGCGTAAAATTGGAAAAGCTACACGTCGACACTTATCTATGATCCTGCGTAATATTTGAAAAGTTAATGGTGACAGTTATCCATGAAATCATTGTAACAATATTTGCATTAATCCAGTATAGAGCAGACCAGATATATACTTACAAGTATGAAGCGGGAATTGCACCTCCGCAGCTCCTGGTTTAATGGACCGCGCATTGTTCAAACTCGTCGAGACGGGGATATTCTCTTTTTCAAATTGAATTTTCCTGGCAACTAGTTTAGCAGATGTAAATAAAATATGACTATTAGTTAACACAGAATTGATTTTCTACACAAAACTGTGGCGTTGAGACGTGATATTCTCTTTTTCAAAATGAATTTTCTGACAACTAGTTTAGCAAATGTAAATAAATATAACTATTAGTTAACACAGAATTGATTTTCTACACAAAACTGTCTCATTGAGATGGTGATATTCTCTTTTTCAAAATGAATTTTCTGACAACTAGTTTAGCAGATGTAAATAAAATATAACTATTACACAAAAGTGAGAATCGCATGTAATTCAAGTGAACCGTTACCTTTTCTATTCTTGAGACACCTGCTTAACGAACTTCCACGTCTTTTAGGAGCATCGGGTAGCGGTGAAATTACACTGTTCTTGACATCTATGATCTCGATGTCTGAATCCAGATTTTCACATGGTTCGGGAACACACCAGTTTTCCGGCATATAGACCGATGGATGCGTGTCAGTATCTGTATGAGAAATTGCACTTAGTTCGTGTTTACATACAAAGGATTAAAGCAGCTGACATAGTATAATATAGTTTTACGGTATAACCCCTGTTCATGGTGTATCTGTTTTAATAATTTAGTATTATATTGGTGGCTAGCGGCATTATTTGTTTTAATAATTTAACCGTATATTTATTATGAAATAATTTGTGTAATATAATAGTTAATAGCTGTTATAGTTTTACGGTATAACCAGTATTTGTGGTGTAAAATTAATATAGCATGACTTATTCCGTATTACCTATGTTTTGCTTAGTATAAACATATTTATGCAGTAGGCGTAAATTTAGTTGTTGAGGCGTATAAATCGTGTTTGTCTGTGGCGGTGTGGAATTAACATAGATTATATATACAGTGGGGCAAAAAAGTATTTAGTCAGTCAGCAATAGTGCAAGTTCCACCACTTAAAAAGATGAGAGGCGTCTGTAATTTACATCATAGGTAGACCTCAATTATGGGAGACAAACTGAGAAAAAAAAATCCAGAAAATCACATTGTCTGTTTTTTTTAACATTTTATTTGCATATTATGGTGGAAAATAAGTATTTGGTCAGAAACAAAATTTCATCTCAATACTTTGTAATATATCCTTTGTTGGCAATGACAGAGGTCAAACGTTTTCTGTAAGTCTTCACAAGGTTGCCACACACTGTTGTTGGTCTGTTGGCCCATTCCTCCATGCAGATCTCCTCTAGAGCAGTGATGTTTTTAGCTTTTCGCTTGGCAACACGGACTTTCAACTCCCTCCAAAGGTTTTCTATAGGGTTGAGATCTGGAGACTGGCTAGGCCACTCCAGGACCTTGAAATGCTTCTTACGAAGCCACTCCTTCGTTGCCCTGGCGGTGTGCTTTGGATCATTGTCATGTTGAAAGACCCAGCCACATTTCATCTTCAATGCCCTTGCTGATGGAAGGAGGTTTGCACTCAAAATCTCACGATACATGGCCCCATTCATTCTTTCATGTACCCGGATCAGTCATCCTGGCCCCTTTGCAGAGAAACAGCCCCAAAGCATGATGTTTCCACCACCATGCTTTACAGTAGGTATGGTGTTTGATGGATGCAACTCAGTATTCTTTTTCCTCCAAACACGACAAGTTGTGTTTCTACCAAACAGTTCCAGTTTGGTTTCATCAGACCATAGGACATTCTCCCAAAACTCCTCTGGATCATCCAAATGCTCTCTAGCAAACTTCAGATGGGCCAGGACATGTACTGGCTTAAGCAGTGGGACACGTCTGGCACTGCAGGATCTGAGTCCATGGTGGCGTAGTGTGTTACTTATGGTAGGCCTTGTTACATTGGTCCCAGCTCTCTGCAGTTCATTCACTAGGTCCCCCCGCGTGGTTCTGGGATTTTTGCTCACCGTTCTTGTGACCATTCTGACCCCACGGGGTGGGATTTTGCGTGGAGCCCCAGATCGAGGGAGATTATCAGTGGTCTTGTATGTCTTCCATTTTCTAATTATTGCACCCACTGTTGATTTCTTAACTCCAAGCTGGTTGGCTATTGCAGATTCAGTCTTCCCAGCCTGGTGCAGGGCTACAATTTTGTTTCTGGTGTCCTTTGACAGCTCTTTGGTCTTCACCATAGTGGAGTTTGGAGTCAGACTGTTTGAGGGTGTGCACAGGTATCTTTTTATACTGATAACAAGTTTAACAGGTGCCATTACTACAGGTAATGAGTGGAGGAAAGAGGAGACTCTAAAAGAAGAAGTTACAGGTCTGTGAGAGCCAGAAATCTTGATTGTTTGTTTCTGACCAAATACTTATTTTCCACCATAATATGCAAATAAATTGTTAAAAAAACAGACAATGTGATTTTCTGGATTTTTTTTTCTCAGTTTTTCTCCCATAGTTGAGGTCTACCTATGATGTAAATTACAGACGCCTCTCATCTTTTGAAGTGGTGGAACTTGCACTATTGCTGACTGACTAAATACTTTTTTTCCCCACTATATATATATATATATATACCTATAGATAGATAGATAGATAGATAGATATAAAAGAACACAGCAGCACATGTACATGAATCTAGGCCATGTGAAAACACAGACAAATGTTCGATATGAATCATATTTCTCAAAAATATTTTTTCATAAAAAAAATTTCAAAAATTTTTTGTTCATAAAACTTACAGTTATAGATAAAATGAAGATTCTTAGTGGATAAATTGGCCAATTCATGTGTGCCCATCAACCACGGCAAGGTGATCTCCCTCTGATGGGTCCTACTCTACTGTACATGCCACTCTTGGGCCACTAGCCGTCACTCTGGGCTAAACCTACAATTTATGGGCAGGTAGAGTTGATTACCACCACCTGCAGTGTCAATAGGAGGAGTGCAAGATTAGTCTGGATGCAGCCACATCAATACACCAAACAGAGAAAAAAAAGCCAACCAGCGCTCCCAATGTGAACACATGCAAGCAATAACTGTAAGTTTTATGAAAAAAAAATTTTTGAAAATTTTTTTATGAAAAAATATTTTTGAGAAATATGATTCATATCGAACATTTGTCTGTGTTTTCACATGGCCTAGATTCATGTACATGTGCTGCTGTGTTCTTTTACATCTATATGATACAGCTTGCAGCTTGCATGTGTTCACATTGGGAGTGCTGGTTGGCTTTTTTTTCTCTGTTTGGTGTATGGATGTGGCTGCATCCAGACTAATCTTGCACTCCTCCCATTGACCCTGCAGGTGGTGGTAATCAACTCTACCTGCCCATAAACTGTAGGTTTAGCCCAGAGTGACATTTTTGTCCAAAGTTGTAGGCTGGTGGCCCAAGAGTGGCAGGTACAGTAGAGTAGGACCCATCAGAGGGAGATCACCTTGCCGTGGTTGATGGGCACACATGAATTGGCCAATTTATGCGCTAAGAATCTTCATTTTATCTATAACTGTAAGTTTTATGAAAAAAAATTTTTGAAAATTTTTTTATGAAAAAATATTTTTGAGAAATATGATTCATATCGAACATTTGTCTGTGTTTTCACATGGCCTAGATTCATGTACATGTGCTGCTGTGTTCTTTTATATCTATATGATACAGCTTGCAGCTTGCATGTGTTCACATTGGGAGTGCTGGTTGGCTTTTTTTTCTCTCTCTCTCTATATATAGCTTTCTTACATGTGATACAGGAAAGATAAATATCTTGGTACCGTGTTACAATGACATTTTTCCCTATCTAAATGCAAAAAGGAGAACCTAATTACCTGTGATAAGGTGACGAGCAGGCTCATTATCTTCTAACGGTTCCACAGCTACGGATTCAATGAGTTCATAATTCTCCATGATGAAATTATTGCGATAATCGGGAGACATACACGCCTCTTAAATAACATAGTTAGTAAGGCCGAAAAAAGACATTTGTCCATCCAGTTCAGCCTATATTCCATCATAATAAATCCCCAGATCTACGTCCTTCTACAGAACCTAATAATTGTATGATACAATATTGTTCTGCTCCAGGAAGACATCCAGGCCTCTCTTGAACCCCTCGACTGAGATCGCCATCACCACCTCCTCAGGCAAGCAATTCCAGATTCTCACTGCTCTAACAGTAACGAATCCTCTTCTATGTTGGTGGAAAAACCTTCTCTCCTCCAGACGCAAAGAATGCCCCCTTGTGCCTGTCACCTTCCTTGGTATAAACAGATCCTCAGCGAGATATTTGTATTGTCCCCTTATATACTTATACATGGTTATTAGATCGCCCCTCAGTCGTCTTTTTTCTAGACTAAATAATCCTAATTTCGCTAATCTATCTGGGTATTGTAGTTCTCCCATCCCCTTTATTAATTTTGTTGCCCTCCTTTGTACTCTCTCTAGTTCCATTATATCCTTCCTGAGCACCGGTGCCCAAAACTGGACACAGTACTCCATGTGCGGTCTAACTAGGGATTTGTACAGAGGCAGTATAATGCTCTCATCATGTGTATCCAGACCTCTTTTAATGCACCCCATGATCCTGTTTGCCTTGGCAGCTGCTGCCTGGCACTGGCTGCTCCAGGTAAGTTTATCATTAACTAGGATCCCCAAGTCCTTCTCCCTGTCAGATTTACCCAGTGGTTTCCCATTCAGTGTGTAATGGTGATGTTGATTCCTTCTTCCCATGTGTATAACCTTACATTTATCATTGTTAAACCTCATCTGCCACCTTTCAGCCCAAGTTTCCAACTTATCCAGATCCATCTGTAGCAGAATACTATCTTCTCTTGTATTAACTGCTTTACATAGTTTTGTATCATCTGCAAATATCGATATTTTACTGTGTAAACCTTCTACCAGATCATTAATGAATATGTTGAAGAGAACAGGTCCCAATACTGACCCCTGCGGTACCCCACTGGTCACAGCGACCCAGTTAGAGACTATACCATTTATAACCACCCTCTGCTTTCTATCACTAAGCCAGTTACTAACCCATTTACACACATTTTCCCCCAGACCAAGCATTCTCATTTTGTGTACCAACCTCTTGTGCGGCACGGTATCAAACGCTTTGGAAAAATCGAGATATACCACGTCCAATGACTCACCGTGGTCCAGCCTATAGCTTACCTCTTCATAAAAACTGATTAGATTGGTTTGACAGGAGCGATTTCTCATAAACCCATGCTGATATGGAGTTAAACAGTTATTCTCATTGAGATAATCCAGAATAACATCCCTCAGAAACCCTTCAAATATTTTACCAACAATAGAGGTTAGACTTACTGGCCTATAATTTCCAGGTTCACTTTTAGAGCCCTTTTTGAATATTGGCACCACATTTGCTATGCGCCAGTCCTGCGGAACAGACCCTGTCGCTATAGAGTCCCTAAAAATAAGAAATAATGGTTTATCTATTACATTACTTAGTTCTCTTAGTACTCATGGGTGTATGCCATCCGGACCCGGAGATTTATCTATTTTAATCTTATTTAGCCGGTTTCGCACCTCTTCTTGGGTTAGATTGGTGACCCTTAATATAGGGTTTTCATTGTTTCTTGGGATTTCACCTAGCATTTCATTTTCCACCGTGAATACCGTGGAGAAGAAGGTGTCTAATATGTTAGCTTTTTCCTCGTCATCTACAACCATTCTTTCCTCACTATTTTTTAAGGGGCCTACATTTTCAGTTTTTATTCTTTTACTATTGATATAGTTGAAGAACAGTTTGGGATTAGTTTTACTCTCCTTAGCAATGTGCTTCTCTGTTTCCTTTTTGGCAGCTTTAATTAGTTTTTTAGATAAAGTATTTTTCTCCCTATAGTTTTTTAGAGCTTCAATGGTGCCATCCTGCTTTAGTAGTGCAAATGCTTTCTTTTTACTGTTAATTGCCTGTCTTACTTCTTTGTTTAGCCACATTGGGTTTTTCCTATTTCTAGTCCTTTTATTCCCACAAGGTATAAACCGCTTACACTGCCTATTTAGGATGTTCTTAAACATTTCCCATTTATTATCTGTATTCTTATTTCTGAGGATATTGTCCCAGTCTACCAGATTAAGGGCATCTCTAAGCTGGTCAAACTTTGCCTTCCTAAAGTTCAGTGTTTTTGTGACTCCCTGACAAGTCCCCCTAGTGAAAGACAGGTGAAACTGTACAATATTGTGGTCGCTATTTCCTAGATGCCCAACCACCTGTAGATTTGTTATTCTGTCAGGTCTATTAGATAGTATTAGGTCTAAAAGTGCTGCTCCTCTGGTTGGATTCTGCACCAATTGTGAAAGATAATTTTTCTTGGTTATTAGCAGAAACCTGTTGCCTTTATGGGTTTCACAGGTTTCTGTTTCCCAGTTAATATCCGGGTAGTTAAAGTCCCCCATAACCAGGACCTCATTATGGGTTGCAGCTTCATCTATCTGCTTTAGAAGTAGACTTTCCATGATTTCTGTTATATTTGGGGGTTTGTAACAGACCCCAATGAGAATTTTGTTACCATTTTTGCCTCCATGAATTTCAACCCATATGGACTCGACATCCTCATTCCCTTCGCTAATATCCTCCCTTAAAGTGGACTTTAGACAAGACTTTACATAGAGACAAACCCCTCCTCCTCTCCGATTTTTACGATCCTTTCTAAACAGACTGTAACCCTGTAAGTTAACTGCCCAGTCATAGCTTTCATCTAACCATGTCTCGGTTATTCCCACTATGTCAAAGTTACCTGTAGATATTTCTGCTTCTAGTTCTTCCATCTTGTTTGTCAGGCTTCTGGCATTTGCGAGCATGCAGTTTAGAGGATTTTGTTTTGTTCCAATCTCCTCGCTGTGGATTGTTTTAGAAATGTTCTTACCTCCCTTCTGAGTATGTTTTCCTGGGTCTTCTTTGCTCAAGTCTAATGTTTTTCTTCCCGTCCCCTCTTCTTCTTTAAGAATGCAAGAATATATAATTAATATAAATCACTTATAATATAATGACTCAATCAGAATGAGCCAATACTCTGTACATTATATTCGTATAATACCTATAATATATTTCACTATAAGATAAGTTATTTATTTTAACACGACAGCTGCAGCTCATTAGTGTAATCCGACACTGCCTGGCTGAAATCACTGAAGAGCTGAACACACCCACGGTGGGTGGTGTTTTCTCTTTAAATACAGGTCAAGCTCCTCCAGGTTTGACACACAGAATCTTAAAGACAGTTTTCTGCACATCTGAACAGCTGCTCTACTCTTTGAAAAAGTAAGTGTTTACTGATTTATTTGCCCCCTGATATTATCATTGTCTGTAACGTATATATTTGTAACATAGTTTTAAACTGTATTTATCGTCGAAATAGATATAGATAAAACTTTTCCCCTTTTTATTTAAGATGGAATCCCAATATCCTTGCGATCAATACAGCCCCCTTCTTACAAGCACAGCATTAGGTATTATACGAATATAATGTACAGAGTATTGGTGCATTCTGATTGACTCATTATATTATAAGTGATTTATATTATATATTCTTGCATTCTTTTTTATTTAAGAGGCGTGTGTTAGGGGTCGAGTTCCCGCTTCTGCACAGGGGGAATCTCGAGCCACCTCCGTTGCGGTCTCCCATTCTTGTCCAGCCGCAGTGGAGTCTGCTCAGCAAGGACGTCGGTCCCAACGTCTTGCTCATTCTCACTCTGTTCTGAGAGTTACTGCTGCTTCTCCAGTCTCTGCTATTAAAGTCTGTGCTGGTCAGCAGCGAGCGGACTTCTCTGGGACTAAGTCCTTGTCTGCACGTTCTGAGCATGCCCAGCGTAAGGTCTCCCGTTGGAGATCGAGGGTCATGTGCTCAGGCTCTGCAGCACATTCCATTGGTCCTCTTGGCAGGTCCTAGAAGGGCAAAAGTGCTGTGGCCACTTCCTGTGCTGCTGCTATATAAACTGCGCATGACCGCACGGCCATGCGCTAGTATTGTCAAACAATTGCTAATGTGTGTATGTTGTGAGTGCAAGTCGTCCTTGGATACCCCTACCCTATAGTATGACTGTTCGCGGAAGGTGTATGGCTGCTACCTAGCGCCCGACTTATCCTACAGCACTAGTCACACATTATAGCGTCCAGTTGCGGTGACCGCCAGTACGGCGCCGTGCACTTCCTCTGTGCTTTCCTTACCCAAGCCTGGGTGGTTAGTGGCGTTCGTCAGTGCGGCACTGCATGCTCTTCTGTTTCATTTCACACCCAGTTGCGGTGTTGCGCCAGCAAGGGTCTAATCGGACTTCAATCCCAGTTGGGGTTGAGTTCGCTGACTACTTGCTCGCGCTTTAGGTGCAGTACCGCGGTCCTGTGCCTTAACAGGATTGCTTCTTTCACGCTGGGTGAGGTTAACCCACGCGTGTATACTCTAGTGTACCGCCATATAGTCTGCTAATTGCTAGCAGCAGGTTTTCACCTGCACGGTGGACCCCGGACTGCGAACGCATCTATACCATCTGTCTTGGTGCGTTCCGCCAGTCCTAACAGAATACTAGCGCCAGGGTCTGGCTAGTAAAATGGCGGACGACCAGCGTTTACAGCGGTACATCCAGCAGCTGGAGGGAAGGTTGGCGGCCCTTGAGCGTTCAACCTCAGCTGTGGATGTTACTGCTGTCGCTGTTCAGGCTGCAAGTGTGGCTGCAGCTACCTTGTCCACTGCCGCTCCTGTACCGACGCTATCTCGCCTCCCGCTACCAGAGAAATTTTCTGGTGACAGTAAGTCCTGTAGGGGTTTCGTGAGTCAGTGCTCAATACATCTCGAGCTTCTGGCCTCTCGTTTCCCTACAGAGCGGGCTAAGGTGGGCTTTATAATTTCCTTATTGTTGGACAGGGCTATAAAACAAAATTCTGAATGCATATTAACAAAAATCCGGGAAGAGAAAGAAAAGTAATCTCTATAGAAAACACCCGGATCATATATCCGCTCCAAAAGCTACTTATACAACAAGGAGAAAGACAACGGGAGCATATGGTAAATATATCCATAAAACATCTTTATTATTACAACCCAATAAAAAACAGTAATTGGACATCAGTAATTGTACCCACGACCATACACATGAAAAAGGGGGAAGACGACCCCCCCACACCTAACAACCCCAACCTACAATACAAGGTACTATAATTGTAAAACACATCACATGATATGTGTACTAGAAAATGAGAAGGGGAACAAAGCAATCAAAGCAGGGCCTGGCACCTAACTAGGAATCAATAAAATAAGCTATAATAACTGCTGTGACTAGAAATGTGCCCCCACCCAAGGCATGTGTAGAGCCTAATGGACAGAATGGGGCCAGTCCAAAGTAACGGCCATAATGGCCCTATATGTACCCCAAGGAAAAACTGCCTATCAATAGCCCAACAAGGATGGGGGAAGCGGTGGAGAAATAAAGAAGTAACAGCAGGAGACAGTATCTAGATTAGAGGTGCAGACCAACATGCCGTGACAGCTGAGAAAACCCCAACGGCCATAGTAAAGCCCAAGGATAATTGCTTACCCGTGTAACTGGAGGGGAAGGAGATGAAGGGGGGAACAGAATCCCACCGGTGGGAACGCCCCGACGCGCGTTTCGCGGCGTACACACGCCGCTTCCTCAAGAGGAAGTGTGGTGCGGTGAGAAAGGACCTGTCTATAACCCTCCTGACCCCGGTCACATGTCCCATGACAGCCAATCCGAATGGCGCTATCGGCGCATGCGCATTGCGGCGATACAGCCTGACACGAAGACACGGCGCCCAACCGAACACAGGTGCCAAACAAAGCACACCGCCCCGGATATGGAGGGCACCTGTCCACCCGCCAAAGCCGACCGCATACAAGGCGATGCGCTCCGCCATAAGGGGGCGTGCCAGAAAAGTCAGGTGACCCAGGAGGAAATCAAATTTTAAGGAAGGAAATAAATAATGAACTAGAGCACAACTATGCATATCATATGTGGATATATGTACATTTTTACTCAAAATAAAAAGTTTACATAAATAGCACTAATGCAGTAAGATAGCGTGGGTCAGTCCATTGTAAGACCAAGATCATACAGCATATTCTGTGGGTCACTCCATAGATCTTGTGATAGAATATGCAGGAATAAGGAGGGATCCTTCCAATAATGTCCACATATAGAGCTGGCACTGATGATTAAGACAGAAGATGACGGTATAAGACTTGGCCAAGGGCCAGAGAGGTCACAACACAGAGCTCACCGGAGATACCTACTGATAATAAGGAACACAATAAAATAATTAAAAAACAATTAAAAACAACAAAAACCACCGATGAGATATGGTGGAACAAAAAGGATGGGACACAACCAGGATGATATACCTGCATTGAACATTCATATGGCTTAGCGGCCGTCCGCCGCTTCCTGGGGGCCTCCGACCTGGGCGGTCCTTTGTGTGAGCTGATTCTCGAGCTGGTGGGATATATTCTCACCCACAATTACTTTGTCTTTAAAGATAGTTTTTATCTACAGAAGCGCGGCACGGCCATGGGCGCGGCGTGTGCGCCCTCGTACGCTAACCTCTTCCTTGGCGCCTGGGAGAGGGAGATCTTTGGCGACGGGGGCCCACCGCTCGCTGCCCATGTGCTGTGCTGGCACCGTTACATTAATGACATTTTGTTTTTGTGGGGGGGATCTTCCCGCCAGCTCGAGGAATTTATGAGGAGCCTTAATGAGAACTTGTTTAATATACGGCTCACTTATAATTCAAGTAAAGCGGCGGTCGACTTCTTGGACATCCGTCTTGAGGTACATATATCCACATATGATATGCATAGTTGTGCTCTAGTTCATTATTTATTTATTTATTTCCTTCCTTAAAATTTGATTTCCTCCTGGGTCACCTGACTTTTCTGGCACGCCCCCTTATGGCGGAGCGCATCGCCTTGTATGCGGTCGGCTTTGGCGGGTGGACAGGTGCCCTCCATATCCGGGGCGGTGTGCTTTGTTTGGCACCTGTGTTCGGTTGGGCGCCGTGTCTTCGTGTCAGGCTGTATCGCCGCAATGCGCATGCGCCGATAGCGCCATTCGGATTGGCTGTCATGGGACATGTGACCGGGGTCAGGAGGGTTATAGACAGGTCCTTTCTCACCGCACCACACTTCCCCTTGAGGAAGCGGCGAAACGCGCGTCGGGGCGTTCCCACCGGTGGGATTCCGTTCCCCCCTTCATCCCCTCCAGTTACACGGGTAAGCAATTATCCTTGGGCTTTACTATGGCCGTTGGGGTTTTCTCAGCTGTCACGGCATGTTGGTCTGCACCTCTAATCTAGATACTGTCTCCTGCTGTAACTTCTTTATTTCTCCACCGCTTCCCCCATCCTTGTTGGGCTATTGATAGGCAGTTTTTCCTTGGGGTACATATAGGGCCATTATGGCCGTTACTTTGGACTGGCCCCATTCTGTCCATTAGGCTCTACACATGCCTTGGGTGGGGGCACATTTCTAGTCACAGCAGTTATTATAGCTTATTTTATTGATTCCTAGTTAGGTGCCAGGCCCTGCTTTGATTGCTTTGTTCCCCTTCTCATTTTCTAGTACACATATCATGTGATGTGTTTTACAATTATAGTACCTTGTATTGTAGGTTGGGGTTGTTAGGTGTGGGGGGGTCGTCTTCCCCCTTTTTCATGTGTATGGTCGTGGGTACAATTACTGATGTCCAATTACTGTTTTTTATTGGGTTGTAATAATAAAGATGTTTTATGGATATACTTACCATATGCTCCCGTTGTCTTTCTCCTTGTTGTATAAATTGTTGGACAGGGCGTTGCAGTGGGCTACGCCGCTGTGGGAGCGTGGCGATCATGTGGTGCAGAGTGCTCCGTTATTCCTGAGCACTCTGAAACAGGTCTTTCTAGGACCTCGTGTCACCCATGACACGGCGCTCCAACTGTTGGCACTGACTCAGGGCTCGTCCTTGGTCAGCCTTTTTGCTGTCCATTTCCGCACTCTGGCATCTGAGCTGGAGTGGTCGGATAAAGCCCTTATCCCTATATTTTGGAGGGAGCTGGCTGACCACGTTAAGGATGCTCTGGCCACTAGGGAGATTCCAGCCACACTGGAGGAGTTAATAGCAGTATCTACTCGCATTGACCTCCGTTTTCACGAGCGGAGGTTAGAGCGAGCCCAGTGTAGGCAGAGGTTTCGGCTGGCTCCCACCTTCGCCAAACCTTTGGAATCTCCAGTCCAGGCTCCTGAGTTCCAGGAACCTAAGGTGGTGTCACGAGCGGGATCTAAGTCCCAGACCGCTCGTGCACTCCAGGGTTGCCATGTTTGCCAACAGTCAGGACATCTTGCCACCAGATGTCATCAGCGGTCGAGGAAACGTCAGCGTCTAGTGGTAGTAGGTGGAGGTGCACTAGACACTGCGACGTTTGCCTCCAAATTGTCCTTTAAGGGGACAATTACCTTTGGCTCATCCTCCCACTCGGTAGACCTCTGCGTGGATTCTGGGGCGGAGGGCAATTTTATGTCTTCTGCCTTCGCACAACGTCATGCAATACCCCTGGTTATGCTATCTCAACCAGTAACGGTACGAGTGGTGAGTGGGTCGACACTCCCCGCACAGATAACACATCAGACCATCCCTGTTACTCTGTCCCTGTCGCCATCCCATCAGGATATTATTTCTCTGCTCGTCATTCCTGAGGGTATTGATGAGGTCCTGTTGGGGATACCTTGGCTACGGTACCACTCTCCGCACATCGAGTGGTCCTCAGGCAGAATTCTGGGATGGGGTGAATCATGTGGGGGTAGGTGTCACCGAGAGTGTGTTCAGGTTGCTACTACTGAGGTACCCGCAGATCTATCCTCTCTCCCCAAGCAATATTGGTCTTACGCAGACATGTTCTCCAAGAAGGCGGCGGAGACCCTTCCGCCCCATCGCCCCTATGACTGTCCTATCGATCTCTTGCCTGGTGCGGAGCCTCCCCGGGGTCGAGTTTATCCATTATCTCTCCCGGAGACGGAGGCCATGTCTCAGTACATTCAAGAGAATCTGGCAAGAGGGTTTATCAGGAAGTCAGTGTCACCTGCTGGGGCAGGGTTCTTCTTCGTGCAGAAGAAGAATGGGGAGCTACGTCCATGCATAGACTACAGGGGTCTTAACGCTATCACCGTTAAGAACAAGTATCCTTTGCCCTTGATATCTGAGCTCTTCGATAGGCTTCGGGGAGCAAGGGTATTTACTAAATTAGATCTGCGGGGTGCTTACAACCTGATTCGCATCCATGAGGGGGACGAATGGAAAACGGCGTTTAACACCAGAGATGGGCACTATGAGTATCTGGTGATGCCCTTCGGGCTCTGTAATACCCCAGCCGTTTTTCAAGACTTTCTCAACGACATCTTCCGGGATATGCTTTCCACCTCAGTTGTAGTCTATCTGGATGATATTCTCATCTTTTCTCCAGATATTGACTCCCACCGGAGAGATGTTGGCAGAGTCTTCGACCTCCTACGGGCAAACTCTCTTTACGCTAAGTTGGAGAAGTGTATGTTTGAGCAGGAGTCTTTGCCGTTCCTGGGCTATATCATCTCCGCCCAGGGATTGGCTATGGATCCTGCCAAACTACAGGCTGTGATGGACTGGCAAGAGCCCCATTCTCTTAAAGCGGTGCAGCACTTTATGGGGTTCATTAACTATTACCGCCAGTTCATTCCCCACTTCTCAACTCTGGTAGCTCCCTTGGTAGCCCTCACCAAGAAGGGAGCGAATCCTAAATTGTGGTCGGAAGAGGTCTCCAAGGCCTTCACTTCTATTAAGTCCCACTTTGCTAGCGCTCCCATCTTACATCGTCCCGATGTGGATAAGCCATTCCTAATGGAGGTGGATGCCTCGTCCGTTGGTGCTGGAGCAGTCCTCTACCAGAAGGATGCTCAAGGTCGGAAGCATCCATGCTTCTTCTTCTCTAAGACTTTCTCGCCAGATGAGAGAAACTACTCCATCGGGGATAGGGAGCTGCTAGCAATGAAGTTGGCCTTTTCAGAGTGGAGACATCTTCTGGAAGGTGCGCGGTTTCCCTTCCAGGTTTACACTGACCACAAAAATTTGGTCTACTTACAGACAGCCCAGCGGCTAAATTCTCGCCAAGCCAGATGGTCCTTGTTCTTTTCCCTGTTCCACTTTTCTCTTCATTTTCTCACCGGGGAGAAGAATATTCGTGCTGATGCTCTCTCTCGCTCCCTTATGTCAACTGAAGAGGAGGAAGAGGAGCCTCGGCTTATTGTTCCCTCTGAGAGCCTGAGAACCGTAGCACCGGTTTCGCTTGAGTCTGTGCCTCCGGGCAAGACTTTTGTGCCCATTAATTTGCGACCGGAGGTTCTCTCTTGGGCTCATTCGTCCAGAGTTGGTGGACACTTTGGGACAAAAAGGACATCTGAGCTACTGGCGAGGACGTACTGGTGGCCGCATATGGTCCGGGATGTCAGGGATTATATTCTGGCGTGTGTCTCCTGCGCCAAAAATAAATCTCCGCGTCAAAGGCCAGCTGGGTTGCTCTATCCCTTGCCGGTGGCAGATAGGCCCTGGGAGATGGTCGGGATGGACTTTGTCGTGGGTTTGCCCAAGTCTCGCGGCTGTACCATCATTTGGGTCATCACCGATCATTTCTCGAAAATGGTGCATTTGGTGCCGCTACCACGGTCACCTTCTGCACGGGCCTTGGCTGCGTTGTTCATTAAGCACATCTTCCGCCTACATGGTATGCCTGACAAAATTGTCAGTGACCGGGGTCCCCAGTTTGCGTCTCGGTTCTGGAGAGAGCTGTGTCGTCTTCTCAGTATTGAGTTGAATCTCTCTTCCGCTTATCATCCCGAGACGAATGGGTTGGTAGAGAGGGCCAACCAGACCTTGGTCACATACCTGCGACATTTTGTTTCAGCCAGGCAGGATGACTGGGCATCCTTGCTATCATGGGCAGAGTTTGCGCTGAACAACGCCGTAGCCGACTCCACTGGACAAACCCCATTCCTCGTCAACTATGGTCAGCATCCACGGGTACCTGTGCCTATGCCCGTGTCTTCCGCAGACTCCAGGGTGGCAGACTGGGCTGTGGAGGCACGGGATATTTGGGACCGCACTCAGGATGCCATTCGGGCCTCTAAGGAGAGAATGAGGTCCTCCGCCGATGCTCATCGGCGCCCCGCCCCGTCCTTTGCTCCTGGCGACTTGGTGTGGCTCTCCGCCCGTAACATCAGGCTGCGAGTTGAGTCCACTAAATTTGCTCCTCGCTACTTGGGTCCCTTCAAGGTCCTCGAACAGGTTAATCCTGTGGTCTACCGTCTGGCCCTTCCTCCACACCTTGGTATCACCGACACTTTTCATGTGTCCCTCCTTAAGCCCGTATACATGTCTCGGTTTTCTGAGTCATCTGCCGGGACATCGGGTTCGTCTACGGACGATTTCGAGGTGAACGCTATCTTGGGGTGCAAGGTGGTACGTGGCAAAAAAATTTTTTGGGTGGACTGGAAGGGTTACGGCCCTGAGGATAGGTCCTGGGAGCCTGCTGAGCACATTCGGGCTCCGCAGCTCATTGCTGCCTTCGAACGTAGCGAGGCCCAAGGAGCCCTAGGAGAGGGGTAATGTTAGGGGTCGAGTTCTCGCTTCTGCACAGGGGGAATCTCGAGCCACCTCCGCTGCGGTCTCCCATTCTTGTCCAGCCGCAGTGCAGTCTGCTTAGCAAGGACGTCGGTCCCAGCGTCTTGCTCATTCTCACTCTGTTCTGAGAGTTACTGCTGCTTCTCCAGTCTCTGCTATTAAAGTCTGTGCTGGTCAGCAGCGAGCGGACTTCTCTGGGACTAAGTCCTTGTCTGCACGTACTGAGCATGCCCAGCGTAAGGTCTCCCGTTGGAGATCGAGGGTCATGTGCTCAGGCTCTGCAGCACATTCCATTGGTCCTCTTGGCAGGTCCTAGAAGGGCAAAAGTGCTGTGGCCACTTCCTGTGCTGCTGCTATATAAACTGCGCATGACCGCACGGCCATGCGCTAGTATTGTCAAACAATTGCTAATGTGTGTATGTTGTGAGTGCAAGTCGTCCTTGGATACCCCTACCCTATAGTATGACTGTTCGCGGAAGGTGTATGGCTGCTACCTAGCGCCCGACTTATCCTACAGCACTAGTCACACATTATAGCGTCCAGTTGCTGTGACCGCCAGTACGGCGCCGTGCACTTCCTCTGTGCTTTCCTTACCCAAGCCTGGGTGGTTAGTGGCGTTCGTCAGTGTGGCACTGCATGCTCTTCTGTTTCATTTCACACCCAGTTGCGGTATTGCGCCAGCAAGGGTCTAATCGGACTTCAATCCCAGTTGGGGTTGAGTTCGCTGACTACTTGCTCGCGCTTTAGGTGCGGTACCGCGGTCCTGTGCCTTAACAGGATTGCTTCTTTCACGCTGGGTGAGGTTAACCCACGCGTGTATACTCTAGTGTACCGCCATATAGTCTGCTAATTGCTAGCAGCAGGTTTTCACCTGCACGGTGAACCCCGGACTGCGAACGCATCTATACCATCTGTCTTGGTGCGTTCCGCCAGTCCTAACAGCGTGTATGTCTCCCGATTATCGCAATAATTTTGTCACGCAGAATTATGAACTCATTGAATCCATAGCTGTGGAACCGTTAGAAGATAATGAGCCTGCTCTTCACCTTATCACAGGTAATTAGGTTCTCCTTTTGCATTTAGATAGGGAAAAATGTCATTGTAACACGGTACAAAGATATTTATCTTTCCTGTATCACATGTAAGAAAGCTATATATATATATATATATATAATCTATGTTAATTCCACACCGCCACAGACAAACACAATTTATACGCCTCAACAACTAAATTTACTAAGCAAAACATAGGTGATACGGAATAAGTCATGCTATATTAATTTTACACCACAAATACTGGTTATACCGTAAAACTATAACAGCTATTAACTATTATATTACACAAATTATGTCATAATAAATATACGGTTAAATTATTAAAACAAATAATGCCGCTAGCCACCAATATAATACTAAATTATTAAAACAGATACACCATAAACAGGGGTTATACTGTAAAACTATATTATACTATGTCAGCTGCTTTAATCCTTTGTATGTAAACACGAACTAAGTGCAATTTGTCATACAGATACTGACACGCATCCATCGGTCTATATGCCGGAAAACTGGTGTGTTCCCGAACCATGTGAAAATCTGGATTCAGACATCGAGATTGTAACAGCGTCTACCAAGCTGGGGTACCTCTTTCAGTACCACCCCGTGTTTCAGGTGGCCCACTCTGCTTTTGCTGGACTCTGAATGAAGGATGCTGGCTGGAATTCCTTGATTACATGAGAGCATATAAAAGCTGACTGCTTCTCCACGTATTTCCAGTCTAAAGAACACACTTTATTTACAACACACAGAATATATAACACAGATACACAGGGCAAGCCAATAGGAAAACAGCAGGCCAAACATACATTACAATAGCCGCAGGGAGCCGGAGCCTGCTGGTATTTACTGTGGGAATTACAAAGGTGGGGGAAGTCAGAAAGAGAATATCTTGTCCAGGGGCGCAGCCTGTAGACTGATGCATTTCACATGGAAACTGTTATACATACATATACTGCATGACATTATTGGTGCTGGGGGGTTCTGTAACACGGCTCCCCTTTTCAGCGACGCGATCAGCATACAGTCTGATCCTTAACGGATCAGTTTGGGGATGACTGAAGTTTATGGGGTTGGTACAAGTTCCGTTTGTCAACTTAGTCTATCGGCATTACCGTTTTGTTTGCCGGGTCTGTAGTGGATGGTGAAGTCTAGATGTTGTAGGGCTAAACTCCACCGCAGTAATCTGGCATTGTCTCCGGAGACCCGATTAAGCCAGACTAGGGGATTATGGTCCGTTAGGAGGGAAAACTGTCGTCCATACAAATATGGTCGTAACTTTTTGAGTGCCCATACTATTGCCAGGCACTCCTTCTCGATGGCCGCATAGCTCACTTCATAGGGCAGTAGTTTCCGACTCAGGTAAGCTACCGGGTGTTCTTGGCCGTCCGGCCCGACTTGGCTTAGTACTGCCCCCAATCCAAACATAGAAGCATCTGTGTGAACCAGGAAACGTTTAGTTGGATCGGGTGCGGCCAATACAGGGGTATTGGTGAGGGCGTCCTTTAGCTGGCGGAAGGCTTCCTCACACTCTGGGGTCCAGGTTACCTGGCGGGGTTGGTTCTTACGGGTCAGATCAGTGAGGGGCTTGGCTACGCTGCTGTAATTCGGAACGAATTTCCTGTAATACCCCGCTGTCCCTAGAAACGCCATGACCTGGGTTTTAGTGCAAGGGGTGGGCCATTTGGCTATGGCCTCAATCTTGGCTGGTTCTGGTCTCTGTTTCCCACTTCCCACCCAATGCCCTAAATACTGAACCTCTGCTTTGCCCACGTGACACTTGTTTGGGTTCAGGGTGATTCCGGCTTTGTGGATCCTGTCTAATACTGTCTCTAGGTGATTTAGATGCTCTTCCCATGTTGCGCTGTAGATGGCGATGTCATCCAGGTAGGCACACGCATAGTCCTGGAGACCATCCAGCCGGTCAGCCAGCCTCTGGAAGGTCGCCGGGGCAGTCTTCATCCCGAATGGCATAACTCGAAACTGGAATAAGCCAAACGGGGTGACAAATGCCGACTTGTAAATAGCATCAGGACTAAGGGGAATCTGCCAGTAGCCTTTGCATAGATCGATGGTGGTCAAATACTTTGCCCCTGCCAGCCGGTCTAACAAGTCATCCACACGCGGCATGGGATACGCATCCGTCACTGTTTTCTCATTGAGCTTACAATAGTCTACACAAAACCGTGTAGTCCCAACCTTCTTAGGCACTAACATTACGGGGGATGCCCAGGGACTATCTGACTCTTCAATGACCCCTAAACGCAACATCTCTTGTATCTCTTGTCGCATCCCTTTTCGTACAGACTCAGGGACGTGGAAGGGGGGTTGTCACAGGGGGGTCTGATCCTGGGTCTCAACCTTGTGTTGTGCCAGGTGAGTGTACCCGGGTTTCCCCGAAAACATCCTCTGTCGCTGCCTCAACAACTTCTCCGCCTGCTGTCTCTCCCAGGGACCTAAGTCTTCACCCCAGAGTACCTGGTCCCATGTTTTAGACTGAGTCCTCTCCCCATCAGGCAAGGGAATTCCGGCTAAATCCTCTGCTTCAGGTGCACAGATGGCCACTACCTCTTCAGGGCGCTCCCGATAGGGCTTCAGCATATTCACGTGGAACATGCGGATAACCCTGGGGTCGTCACAATCGGCGACATTATAGGTGGTGTCGGCTCTTTTCCCCACTACCTGGTAGGGCCCCTGCCATGCAGCTTGGAACTTGTTCTGCCCAGTGGGCTCTAACACCAGGACCTTCTGCCCTATTTCCAAGGTGCGCTCTCTGGCCCTCCGATCGTACCATACGTGCTGGCGCCGCTGGGCCACCTGCATGTTCCCACGTACAGCCTGGGTCAGCTCCTGTAGGCAGTCCCAGAATTCCAGCACATAGGGTACAATAGGTACCCCTTCTATGATGCCCTCCCCTTCCCAGTGTTCTAGCACTAAGTCTAGGGGTCCCCTTACCCGTCTCCCTTATACCAGTTTGAATGGGGTGAACCCCATGGATTCTTGGGGCACCTCTCGATAGGCAAACAGGAGGTGAGGCAAGAATTTCTCCCAGTCCCTGTAGGTCCTGGTAAAAGTCCCAATGAGTTGTTTTAACGTCCGGTTAAAGCGTTCACACAGCCCATTGGTTTGCGGGTGGTATGGGGCACTTCTAAATGACTTTACGCCACACAGCTTCCACAGTTGGTTGGTCACCTCTGCTGTAAACTGGGTACCCTGGTCTGAGATAATCTCCCGGGGAAATCCAACCCGTGAGAAAACATGGAGCAGGGCAGCCGCCACCGTCTCTGCCAGTATGTTAGGTAACGCAACCGCCTCTGGATACCGTGTGGCATAATCTACCACTGTCAATATATACCTTTTCCCTGACGGACTAGGTTTGGCTAACGGCCCTATCAGATCGACCGCTACTTGGCTAAATGGTTCCTCCACAATGGGGAGGTGGCGTAATTTGGCCTTGCATCGATCTCGCCTCTTGCCAATGCGCTGGCAACTGTCACAGGTCTGGCAGTATTGACGAACATCATAGGTTACCCTCGGCCTAAAGAAGTTTTGTGTCAGACGATGCCTGGTGTGACTGACGCCAAAGTGCCCGGCCAAAGGTATGTCATGAGAGATTCGCAGTAACTCCTGCCTATACTTCTTGGGAACTACCAGCTGTCGTTTTATAGTGGGGCTCGTCCCTGTGTGGTGCTGCTCTGTGAAGTCCCTGCTTCCATATAAACTGTTCCCCTTCCAGTACCCCTCTCCCCTCCTGTGCCTTCCCACGATATTCCTCCAATGAAGGATCCTCAAGTAACTCCCTCTTAAATTCATCTGGTGTGGCCCAAGAAATGTGTCTGGCTATAGGAATACGTGTAGGGCTGGGATGTCTTACCTGGGCCTCCTCTGAGTGTGATTCCACCTCCGCAGCTCGAGCTTGTCTCCGGGTGGTCACAGGATATGTCTCAGCCAGAGGGGCAACCGAGAAGGCAGACAACATGGGCCCCAAGTCATTTCCCAGCAAAACGTCTGCAGGCAAGTCCTCCATCAAGCCGACCTCAACAAGGCCATCCCCAGCTCCCCAGTTCAGGTGAATCCTGGCAGTGGGCAGTCGATGTATGGCTCCCCCTGCTACATGGACTGCCACCGTCTGGTCCATCTTCTCTTGGTCCCGGACAAGATGAGGCTTCACAAGGGTCAAAGTTGCTCCGGTATCTTAGTCCCTGCATGCGTTTCCCATTAACCCACACGACCTGTCGATGCTGTTGTCGATTATCTGCCCGGGCTGCCTGCACGGGGTCTACTTCATGCAGCACTTCCTCCATGTCTTCCACCCCTTGGTTAGTTGTAGCCCCCAATGCCGGGTCAGCTTCGCCTTGGTAGCAGTGTACAGCAGCCCGGCGAAAGGTAGCTGTTCCCGCCTTTGGCCACTGGGTATGCTGAGTCTGGTTGGGATATTGTCTTTGCAGGTTGCCCAGCTGACTTCAGGTGTGGCATCGCACCCCAGGGGAACTGTGGTAGGCCGGGTTTCTAGCTGATCCCCCTACAATCTTCGGTGGTTTGGGGCCCTCCAGGTCCATGGCCGGACCCCTATTGACCATCTTTGATCCGGACAACTGAGGCCTCCTGGCGTCATGATGTTCATCGGCCAGACGAGCGGCTTCCTCAAGAGTCATTGGCCGCCTGTCCCAAAGCCATTCCTGTGTCTTGGGGTTTAGTCCATTAAAGAATCGTTCTAACAAGAAGAGCTGGAGGACGTCCTCCTTAGTGGTTGCTTGGCTCCCTTGTACCCACTGTAGCAGTGACCGCCGTAATTTACAGGCCCATTCAGCGTAGGTATCGGTTACTCGTTTCATAAGTCCGCGGAACTTTTGGCGGTATGCATCTGGTGTCAGCGCATACCGGGCCAAGATCACTTCTTTGATCCTCTCATAGTCCATAGAGTCCTCATCAGGTACCGTGCGATAGGCGTTCGCTGCCCGGCCTGTCAGCTTGCTGGCCAGAATCTGAAACTGTTCCTCCGGCTTCACTTGATGAAGGGCACACTGCCGCTCAAAATCCTGCAGAAAGCCATCAATGTCTTCCTCTGCCTCCCCCAACTGTCGGAAGGCATTATACTGGATCTTTTTGTGGCTTACTGTTGAAGGTACCTGGGCGGAGGCCAGAGCTCCCTTGCTCGCTGACTCTCCTCTCTCCGCTCTTCCATCTCCATCTTGGCCAGCTCTACTTTGGTCTGCTGGGTTTGGGCCATAGAACGCCAGTCTGTTCTTTACCTCCCTCTGGAATTCAGTCTCCTCCACATTCACATTGGGGGCGCTGCACTGTCGTATTCCATGATGGCTGCTATCAAATCCCCTTTTGTTTTGTTGCTGGCAATTAACCCTTGGGCTTCCACCAGATCTTTTAGTGTAGTCCTCTTTAACTTCTGGAAGTTGTCTTCCATTCATTCCTTTCCTCCTGTAGAAGGGGTATCATATCCCGCTGTCTGCCACCAGTGTAACGGGGTCTACCAAGCTGGGGTACCTCTTTCAGTACCACCCCGTGTTTCAGGAGGTCCACTCTGCTTTTGCTGGACTCTGAATGAAGGACGCTGGCTGGAATTCCTTGATTACATGAGAGCATATAAAAGCTGACTGTTTCTCCACGTATTTCCAGTCTAAAGAACACACTTTATTTACAACACACAGAATATATAACACAGATACACAGGGCAAGCCAATAGGAAAACAGCAGGCCAGACATTCATTACAATAGCCGCAGGGGGCCGGAGCCTGCTGGTATTTACTGTGGGAATTACAAAGGTGGGGGAAGTCAGAAAGAGAATATCTTGTCCAGGGGCGCAGCCTGTGGACTGATGCGTTTCACATGGAAACTATTATACATACATATACTGCATAACATTCTTGGTGCTGGGGGGTGCTGTAACAGAGATCATAGATGTCAAGAACAGTGTAATTTCACCGCTACCCGATGCTCCTAAAAGAAGTGGAAGTTCGTTAAGCAGGTGTCTCAAGAATAGAAAAGGTAACGGTTCACTTGAAATTCAAGCGATTCTCACTTTTCTGTAATAGTTATATTTTATTTACATCTACTAAACTAGTTGTCAGAAAATTCATTTTGAAAAAGAGAATATCACCATCTCAACGAGACAGTTTTGTGTAGAAAATCAATTCTGTGTTAACTAATAGTTATATTTACTTACATCTGCTAAACTAGTTGTCAGAAAATTCATTTTGAAAAAGAGAATATCACTGTCTCAACGCCACAGTTTTGTGTAGAAAATCAATTCTGTGTTAACTAATAGTCATATTTTATTTACATCTGCTAAACTACTTGCCAGGAAAATTCAATTTGAAAAAGAGAATATCCCCATCTCGACGAGTTTGAACAATGCGCTGGCCATTAAACCAGGAGCTGCGGAGGTGCAATTCCCGCTTCATACTTGTAAGTATATATCTGATCTGCTCTATACTGGATTTATACAAATATTGTTACAATGATTTCATGGATAACTGTCACCATTAACTTTTCAAATATTACGCAGTATCATAGATAAGTGTCGACGTGTAGCTTTTCCAATTTTACGCTGGTTTCGCAGATAACAGACACTTGTATCTTTACTTTTAGATACGTCGGATCTTCAACCACGAGTTTTGCATCGGCGTAATTACGGATCTGCACAGAATCAGCCACAAAAGAGCAAATACGGCTGTGAGAACAACTCCTCTTTCGCCCATCTGTGTTGTGGATTGTGAGGAAAGTTACGTGGCACCCAAACACACCGGGAATCCAAGCCCCAAAGTTCCACATCAGAAATATAAGAATGTTTCAAGAGAGAGATTTGCATCGCAGAACGCTAGTCCCTGTATATCTCAGGAAGCCAATAGCACAAGCAGCATTCCACAAGTTACTCTTGAAAACAGAGGAATTGCGCAGCTCGTCGCGGGTAAGAAGAGTAATAACCGGTGCAATATACGTGTGTGTCAAACTGTACAATCTGCAGATTACTGCTCTTGCAGGATCTTCTATCGATTTTGGCAGTGCATTACCTCTAAAGAAACGATCAGTATCATGACGCCGTTTAAGTAAAAAACAGAAAGTTGCTGAACATTCATCTTACACATAGAGTCCTGTTTGGGATGATGACCATGTCAAAATGTTTACTGCCATGTCTACTCAGTACGTCCATACCAAACTCGCACAGATCAAACTAAAATCTTTCTGTGATACGTATGAAATACTGATAAATGCCTGTCCAACACCTGACTATCGCTGAACTATGTAGGGATTCGGACAGAAATCCGAGAGTGGACCCTCTGGGTCGTGACTCTAGAGCCCCCGGGGTCGAGCGGACCAGATGGAATCACCCCCTGTACAGGGAGCGTTAGGAGCAGGACCTCGGGGGAATGGAGACACAACAGCTAGAGCCAAAGGGACGACCCCAGATAAGATGGAGACTACTGAGCTATTAGAGTGGCGGGGAAATAAAAGGAAAACAGGACTTAACTGATAATGACAGGAACACAGACGATGTAGGACACGGCAGGACCACAGGACTTGGCAGGAGACGGCAGGAACACGGAACTAGGTAGGACACACAGCAGGAACACGGAACTTGGCAGGAGACAGCAGGAACACGGAACTTGGCAGGACACAGCAGGTACACGGAACTTGGTAGGACACAGCAGGAACACAGAACTTGGCAGGACACAGCAGGAACACGGAACTTGGCAGGACACAGCAGGTACACGGAACTTGGCAGGACACAGCAGGTACACGGAACTTGGCAGGACACAACAGGAACAGGGAACTTGGCAGGACACAGCACTGAAACAAAGCGAACACTAAGCAGGGAAAAGATACCGGAATAGGGGAGCCTAGGACATAGGGACACTGACGGCAGACAGTGCACCTACAAAGCAAAGGCGTCTTACCTAGGAAGACGCCGGGAAGAAATACCCGATGGGCGCCGCCATGTTGGGGTGGAGCCACCGGGTCGCGACCTCCCAGAAGGCTCTGCGACGGAGGAGACGCGACTGCGCATGCGCAGAGAGACCGGACGCCGTGAGCCGGCGAAGGAGGAAGCAGAGCGGCGCAGGACAGGATCGCGAGTGTGCCGAGGGATGGGAGAAGCCAGGTAAGTATGTGCAGGGGTCGTAACAGTACCCCCCTCCTTAGTCCCCCTCTTTTTAAGGCTAGAAAGGAATCTTTTCATGATAAGAGGAGCATTGATGTTCTCTCGAGGCTCCCAGGACCTCTCCTCAGGACCAAATCCCTCCCAATCAATCAAAAAATAAGTTTTACCCCTAACTACCTTTTTGGCAAGAATATCTTTAACATTAAAGATTCCATCAGAAGTACAAAGCTGAGGAGAGGGAGAGGTAGTGGAGTGAAAATGATTAAAGACTGCGGGTTTGAGAAGAGACACATGGAAGGCATTGGGAATGCGCAAAGAGGCAGGTAGCTTCAACTTAGAAGAGACATCATTAATGCGACTCAAGATAGGAAAAGGACCAATATAGCGAGGACCCAGTTTGCAAGAGGGAATTTTAAGCTTGATATAGCGAGAGGAGAGCCAAACTTTATCACCCGGAGAATATGGCGGAGCATCTAAACGCTTCTTGTCAGCAAACTTTTTCATATTAAGGCTAGCTCTCTCAAGAGCCACTTTGGTCTCATTCCAAATCGTAGAGAATTCCCAGTACAAAAAATCCGCTGCCGGTACCCCCGAGGAAAGAGAAACAGGAAGAGGAATGTTCGGATGTTGACCATAGACTACAAAAAAAGGAGTTTTGGAGGAAGACTCGCTGGGAAGATTGTTATATGAGAATTCGGCCCAGGGGAGGAGAGAGACCCAGTCATCTTGGTGTGCGTTGGAGAAATGTCGCAGATATGTAGTTAGAACTTGATTAACTCGCTCCACTTGTCCGTTGGACTGAGGGTGATAGGCGGAAGAGAAGTCCAAGTTAACCTTTAATAGACTGCAGAGAGCTCTCCAAAAACCTGAGGTAAATTGTACTCCACGGTCTGAGACGATATGATGTGGAAAACCATGAAGACGGAAGACTTGGTGTAAAAAGATCTTTGCCAACTCAGGAGCGGAAGGCAGACCAGGCAATGCGATGAAGTGAGCTATCTTAGAGAACCAATCTACAACAACCAAGATGACAGAGCAATTCGAGGAACACGGTAGATCAGTGATGAAGTCCATAGCTATATGACTCCAAGGGACGGAAGGCACAGGCAGAGAATGCAGGAGACCGGAAGGAAGCTGCCTAGGGACTTTATTCTTGGCACAAGAAGGACAAGAAGCGATGAATTTGGTGACGTCTTGTCGGAGAGATGGCCACCAGTAGTGCCGAGAGATAAGAGAAAGTGTCTTCTTGACTCCTACATGTCCTGCAATTTTGGAGGAGTGACCCCAACGTAAAACTCTCTCCTTGTCTTGATTAGCCACAAGAGTCTTGCCAGGAGGAGTAGAAATCACTCTTATAGGAGCAAGAGTGACGATCTTCGCAGGATCAATGATGTGAGCCGGAGAATCCTCAATGTCCTGAGGCTGAAAGGATCTCGAAAGAGCATCTGCTTTGACATTCTTATTTCCGGGTCGGAAATGAAGTTCAAATTCAAATCGTCCGAAGAATAAAGACCATCTGGCTTGTCGTGGATTTAGTCTTTGGGTAGACTGAATATAGGCCAGATTCTTGTGGTCTGTGTAAATGTGAATGGATGAAGAGACCCCTCAAGAAGATAACGCCATTCTTCCAAGGCTAGCTTGATAGCCAATAGTTCTTTGTCCCCTATAGAGTAGTTACGCTCAGGGGCGGAAAAGGTTTTAGAAAAAAAACCACAGGTCACCAAACGTCCGGACGAAGATTTTTGCAAAAGTACAGCTCCAGCTCCAATAGCGGATGCATCGACCTCAAGGACAAACGGTCTATTAGCATCAGGTCGATGAAGCACAGGGGCCATAGCGAAACTTTGTTTAAGGGACAGAAAGGACTCTTCAGCCTCAGGGGTCCAAAGACTGGAGTTGACTCCCTTGCGAACTAGGGCAGAGATAGGCTTGGTCATGGAAGAAAAATGAGGAATAAATTGTCTATAGTAGTTGGCAAAGCCAAGAAAACGTTGGATTGCTTTTGTTCCAAGAGGACGAGGCCAATTCAGGACAGCAGAAACCTTCTCTGGATCCATCTGTAAGCCAGATCTTGAGACAATATATCCAAGGAAGGGAAGAGAAGATTGTTCAAAGACGCACTTCTCAATGTTAGCGAACAGATGATTCTCTCTTAGCCTTTGCAGAACACGACGGACATCTCGCCTGTGAGTGGAGAGATCCGGAGAAAAGATGAGAATGTCGTCAAGGTAAACTACGACTGAGGAGTAGAGAAGATCCCGAAATACATCGTTCACAAATTCCTGGAAAACCGCGGGGGCGTTGCAGAGACCAAACGGCATAACCAAGTATTCGTAGTGACCGTCATGAGTATTGAAGGCAGTCTTCCACTCATCGCCTGCACGAATACGAACCAGATTGTATGCGCCACGTAGATCTAATTTGGTAAAAATTTGCGCACCCCGAAGACGGTCGAAGAGTTCCGGAATGAGTGGCAGAGGATATTTGTTCTTCACCGTGATGTTGTTTAGGCCTCGATAATCAATGGAGGGACGGAGAGAACCGTCTTTCTTCTTCACGAAAAAAAAACCCTGCTCCGGCCGGAGAAGAAGACTTGCGAATGAATCCTTTAGCAAGATTTTCTTGAATGTACTCAGACATAGCTTGAGTCTCAGCAGGAGAGAGAGGATAGATTCTGCCCCTGGGCGGGTTAGTTCCAGGCACGAGATCTATGGGACAATCAGAGAGACGGTGAGGCGGAAGACCCTCAGCCTCCTTCTTGTTGAAGACATCAGAAAAAGCGCTGTAGACACAGGGTAAGGCGGGAAATGAAGAGGAAGGAGAAGAATTAGAGGAAGACCCCACAGGACGCACCGGCAGCAGACAACGTTCCCGACAAAGCTCACCCCAGCGCAAGATATTGCCATTGCGCCAATCTAAAATGGGCTCGTGGTTCCGTAACCAAGGAAGACCTAAGAGCATAGGATGAGACAGACCTGCTAAAACATAAAATGCAATTCTCTCCTTGTGCAGAGCCCCAACTTGAAGTTCCACCTCAAGTGTTACTTGAGTAATGGTCTCCTGTAAAGGTTTACCATCCACAGATGCAAGAATCACAGGAGCCTATAGAGTTTTGACTGGAACGGAGAATTTCAAAACCTCTTCCAACCTGATAAAATTCCCTGCTGCGCCCGAATCCACATACACATCCAGAGAAATGCCCTTGCCCTCAACATGCAAAAGGACGGACAAAGTAAGGGGTTGAGAGGGATCACACACACCTAGGGAGGCCTCTCTTACCTGACCTAGGCGGAGGAGTTTTCCGGACGTTCAGGGCATGAACGCAATAAATGAGCAGCACTCCCGCAGTAAAAACATAACCCCTGAGTGCGCCTCTCTTTACGACGTTGTTCAGACATCTTAAGACGGTCCACCTGCATAGGTTCCGGTGCGGACGCCTGAGAGGAAATTCTAGGCTGAGGGCTGAGTGGCTTACGGGTGGCAGGAGAAGGACGAAGAGATCTCCGCTTGCGGGTGCGTTCTTGGAACCAAAGGTCAATACGGGTAGCTAAGGAAATTAATTCCTCCAAAACTGTAGGGGTGTCCCGACCAGCTAACTCATCTTTTATGCGCCCAGAGAGGCCCCGCCAGAAAGCACCCACCAACGCCTCATTGTTCCAGCCCAAGTCAGAGGAGAGGGTGCGGAACTGAATAGCATACTGGCCTACGGACAGCGATCCCTGATGGAGAGAAAATAGAGCTTCAGTAGTAGAGGCCAGAAGTCCAGGTTCGTCAAAGACAAGACGGAAAGTCTCCAAAAATTCAGACAACCGGGAGACTAGGGGATCGTCTCGCTCCCAGAGTGGATTAACCCATGCCAAGGCGTCACCCTCCAGATGGGAAATCAAAAAAGCAACCTTGGACCGATCCTTTGGGTAATGCTGGGGCAGAAGCTCAAAGTGAAGACGGCATTGGTTTAAAAATCCTTGGCAGGATTTAGGATCCCCATTGTACCGAGGCGGTTTAGCCAAGCGGGGTGGAGGGTGGGAAGCAGGAGCAGATGTAGAAGTGGCTGTCTGGATAGAAAGCAGCCGATCGTCTATTGAAGACATATAACTAAGTATATGGGCCTGGGTGTCACGCTGCTGAGCTAACTCTTGCTGTACGCCAACGAGTAGAGCGGCGTTGCCAGGATCAGAGGGCAGGAGCGAAGACAAGCGAGAATCCATAGCTTTCAAAAAGGACATTATACGGGACTGATTCTCCCGCAAAAAGAGTAGCTCTTTTTGCGCAGCAGAGGCCCCAGCGGGGTCCATGGCCTTTGCTTACTGTAGGGATTCGGACAGAAATCCGAGAGTGGACCCTCTGGGTCGTGACTCTAGAGCCCCCGGGGTCGAGCGGACCAGATGGAATCACCCCCTATACAGGGAGCGTTAGGAGCAGGACCTCGGGGGAATGGAGACACAACAGCTAGAGCCAAAGGGACGACCCAAGATAAGATGGAGACTACTGAGCTATTAGAGTGGCGGGGAAATAAAAGGAAAACAGGACTTAACTGATAATGACAGGAACACAGACGATGTAGGACACGGCAGGACCACAGGACTTGGCAGGAGACGGGAGGAACACGGAACTAGGTAGGACACACAGCAGGAACACGGAACTTGGCAGGAGACAGCAGGAACACGGAACTTGGCAGGACACAGCAGGTACACGGAACTTGGTAGGACACAGCAGGAACACGGAACTTGGCAGGACACAGCAGGAACACGGAACTTGGCAGGACACAGCAGGTACACGGAACTTGGCAGGACACAGCAGGTACACGGAACTTGGCAGGACACAACAGGAACAGGGAACTTGGCAAGACACAGCACTGAAACAAAGCGAACACTAAGCAGGGAAAAGATACCGGAATAGGGGAGCCTAGGACATAGGGACACTGATGGCAGACAGTGCACCTACAAAGCAAAGGCGTCTTACCTAGGAAGACGCCGGGAAGAAATACCCGATGGGCGCCGCCATGTTGGGGCGGAGCCACCGGGTCGCGACCTCCCAGAAGGCTCTGCGACGGAGGAGACGCGACCGCGCATGCGCAGAGAGACCGGACGCCGTGAGCCGGCGAAGGAGGAAGCAGAGCGGCGCGGGACAGGATCGCGAGTGTGCCGAGGGATGGGAGAAGCCGGGTAAGTATGTGCAGCGGTCGTAACAAACTATATGCTTTTAAACTACATCATGCATGTGTACATAAATCCTGTGAATTTAAATAAATCTAAATCCCCCTGACTAAACCTGGTTGGCTGTGGGCTGAAAAAATTAACTAAAATAATACCGCAAAGATCTTATAGAGCCAGAGTCATTGAGAAGTCTCTACAGATGCTGGCTAGTTCCAGAAGATCGCCACCAGCTAGAAGTGGCCAAAAGACAGTTTGCAGCGCAATAACTACACAATATCCCCAGAGGCTATTACATGATTCAACTACAGTTATACACATCCAAGACAACCCTGGAGGTGTCACCAGCAGTGTTGATCCAGTACGATTTTAACACAACAAAAACACAAACATTTTTATAGCTTGTTTTAATTAATTACCTGCTGGTCAGAACACATATTTGGTAAGCGCCTCTTAACACAGACCCTGACAGTGTTGAAAATGCTGCTATCACCACTTTCTGAACACTTGTAAAATAAGTGATACTATATCTTATGAAGCTCATCACCACTGAATGCTGTTGTACATCCCACTGTAATCCCACTGAAATGTGTTGTTGTAGCTTAACTGTAACACTGTATATTATCTATGTTGTAAGAAGTGTAATAATGTATGTTGATTGTACATGTGATGATTTTTATATCATTCAGTACAAATTTTATAGTATTGAAATGTCTTTGAGATGTATTTATTTTATTACATTAAAATCTTTAAAAATTTTACAATACCGTGTCTTTGCTTTTTTTTTAGAAATGTATAAAACACCCGCTTTATACTTGACAAAAACACATGATATACATAATATGCCCATTACAGTGAGCCTGATGTGTTATAAAAACCCATATAAAATGAGAATCACAGTATCAAAAAAAAAAAAACCGCTGCTCTGTTCCTACATGAACACATCTGGTTGTATTTATGCACAGAAATACCTCCTCTAGTCTGTGATACACAGAATGCATTTCATATATGGGCTGTCTGACCAATTGCTGAGTGTTTAAGCAAGGAATCACAGAGTGCAGGCAGAAACACTGTGTCTGAAATACACTGCTCTGATTACAACAGCAGTCTCTTGAGAATCACAGTATCAAATAATGCTGCAAAAACACAGGATACATAATATGCCCAATACAATGAGCCTGGTGAGTTATAAAACTCATATAAAATGAGAATCACAGTATCAAATAAATACACGCCTAGGACATAAATTATATAAACGACATGGTGTGTTATAAAACACAATTTTACACTATATGTGATCATTGGGAATAAATTCTTTCTAGTATCAAATAAATACACGACTAGGATATAAAATTATATAAACGGCATGGTGTGTTATAAAACACAATATATATCTGACATGGTGAATGTCTTGTAGAGACACATTTTAGCAGCTGGTAGCAATTATAGTATTGAAATGTGTTTCTAGTATCAAATAAATACACGACTAGGATATAAAATTATATAAACAGCATGGTGTGTTATAAAATACATATAAAATGAGAATCCAGTATCCAATAAATACACGACTAGGATATAAAATTATATAAACGGCATGGTGTGTTATAAAACACGATATATATCTGACATGGTGAATGTCTTGTAGAGACACATTTTAGCAGCTGGTAGCAATTATAGTATTGAAATGTCTTTCTAGTATCAAATAAATACACGACTAGGATATAAAATTATATAAACGGCATGGTGTGTTATAAAACACAATATATATCTGACATGGTGAATGTCTTGTAGAGACACATTTTAGCAGCTGGTAGCAATTATAGTATTGAAATGTGTTTCTAGTATCAAATAAATACACGACTAGGATATAAAATTATATAAACAGCATGGTGTGTTATAAAATACATATAAAATGAGAATCCAATATCCAATAAATACACGACTAGGATATAAAATTATATAAACGGCATGGTGTGTTATAAAACACATATAAAATGAGAATCCAGTATCAAATAAATACACAACTAGGATATAAAATGATATAAATGGCATGGTGTGTTATAAAACACAATATATATTTGACATGGTGAATATCTTGTAGAGACACATTTTAGCAGCTGGTAGCAATTATAGTATTGAAATATCTTTCTAGTATCAAATAAATACACGACTAGGATATAAAATTATATAAATGGCATGGTGTGTTATAAAACACATATATAATGAGAATCCAGTATCAAATAAATACACGACTAGGATATAAAATTATAGAAACGGCATGGTGTGTTATAAAACACAATATATATCTGACATGGTGAATGTCTTGTAGAGACACATTTTAGCAGCTGGTAGCAATTATAGTATTGAAATGTCTTTCTAGTATCAAATAAATACACGACTAGAATATAAAATTATATAAACGGCATGGTGTGTTATAAAACACATATAAAATGAGAATCCAGTATCAAATAAATACACGACTAGGACATAAAATTATATAAACTGCATGGTGTGTTATAAAACACAATATATATCTGACATGGTGAATGTCTTGTAGAGACACATTTTAGCAGCTGGTAGCAATTATGGTATTGAAATGTCTTTCTAGTATCAAATAAATACACGACTAGGATATAAAATTATATAAACGGCATGATGTGTTATAAAACACATATAAAATGAGAATCTAATAGGATATTAAAACAAGCAAATATTGGGATAATAATCACTGTATCAAATATTTCTCTGCAAGTCAGGAGTGAAACGCTGTGTTGATTGTAAGGAAACAGCTGTCTGTGTTTAGGGAATAGCTCTTGAATCGGGACATCTACTTCTCACATAACAGGATGTTGGATTGCAGACAGAAACATGAACCCTATTCACTATATGTGAACATTGGTAATAAAATACAATGCTCTGATTACAGAAGCAATCTCACAAACAACTACATATAAAATGAAAATCTAATATAAAAAAATACTGTGATAATAATCACTGTATCAAAATACTGCGATAACAATATCAAAATAAATATTTTAAACTGCTCTCTGTGTACTTCTACAGATGTTTTTGCTTTTGCTGCTTCGATGGGCATAGACAGCTACTCTGTTTAGATGAGATAACATAACACATAACAGGAGAATATAGACAACTGCTTCGGTAGGCATAGACAGCTACTCTGTTTAGATGAGATAACATAACATAACCACATGCTGAGCATTATGGACTGCCGGCAGAAAAATACAGCTTACAGAAGCAAGCACACAAACAACTACATATAAAATCTAATATAAAAACAGACAAATACTGGGATAATAATTGCTGGATCAAATTAACATTATTAAACTATATCAAAAGGGAAAATCAGCCAGACACACAGGGACAGCTGGCTGACAGGGGCTGGGAGGGGTTACACACTTTGATACACTTTGATAGGGGCAGGTCCACCTGTCAAATTGAGTTTGACGAGACGTTCCTCTGAT
Source organism: Ranitomeya imitator (assembly GCF_032444005.1). NCBI lineage: Eukaryota > Metazoa > Chordata > Amphibia > Anura > Dendrobatidae > Ranitomeya > Ranitomeya imitator. Next base: position 99,262,720 of record NC_091285.1, on the reverse strand, counting down.
ACACTACTCAGGTCTCCTACTGTATTACACTAGGAACAGAATAATTTTTTGTTGGCTTTGGATCAGGCTTCTACAGCTTAATTTCAACCCAATAAAATGGCACCGTGTGATACGGCTGGTTGGCTAACTTTTTGCAACTGAAAAATTACAATTTTTGTTAATGTACCTTAGGTCTGCAGACTGTTTCATATCACGACAGCACAAAATGACAAGGTGGGATACAGCAGGATATTTCATATTTAGCTAGTGAAAAAATATTATTTAGGCTGGTTTCACACATGTGTTGAGTGTTGCTGCGGATAGCAGCTTTCTTCCTCCTTTCTTCCTCCATGAAGCTCCGCCCATGCTCTGCCTACTACCACATGTGTCCTGCGTTGCCCTGCGTACTTATCTTTAACATTGGGTATGCAGGGACATGTGTTGTATGCGGATGCATCCACATGTGGTGATTTGACGTGTGCGGCGACCGCACGGAAATACATCCGCATGCAACGCATGTCCCTGCATGTGCCATACTCGTGCATGGAGCACAATAGAAGCAGTGCACAACAGTCTTGTAGGACATGTGCCCTGCTGGCTTTGTCTGTGAACCTCAGAAATGGCAAAAAAAAATGCTGGAAGGTAAATATAACAGCTACTCTAGACACTACCTAGGTACACTATCTGTCTTATATATCGCATAACTAACCAGCTAAAATCTTGCTGCTAACAGTGCCAGCATAAGGAGCAGCCTCTCTGCGCTGTTACAGTGTCAAAATGGCACTAAGCCAAGATGTCTACTATTTATATAGAGGGACATATGATTTCCGCAGCCAATAGCACAAGTCATTGTGTCAGGACATTGTGGGTATTTCCAGCGCCCTGATTGGCTAGCCGCAATGTACTCACATAATGTTAAGGGAAAAAAATGTCTGTTTACAAGAATGACGCACCTCTGAGATCTGCAACCCCCCTATGAAACACATGCTAAATGCTCATGATATACCACCATTATCATTGCTAAAGTGCTTTTGTGGCAAAGCAAATATTTGCCCACACTTATTCCCGAATGTTACCAATTTTTATAAAATTTTGCTCGTGTTTTCGATCACAAATCCAAATTGCCATATTTGTGCCGAATTTATGTTTGGCGATCTTTTTCCAAATAAATTTGCTCATCACTACTTACAAATACTCAGAGACAATAAATTATTTGTCAAACTGAATGAATGTATGTTCTCAGTTCAGTAGGTCCTTTTTCTAGGATATGTGTTATTGTCCACTGTTTTTTGCAAGGATCTGGCAAAATTCGGACGATACTGGATTGGGATCTTCCTGAGCATTTGAAGGTGTTACAAAAGTTCTTAGGTTTTACCACCAAACTTACTAAAAAAATTTCGGAGTAGCCAAACCTCTGACGGATATGACTAGGAAGGGGATGGTCTTTTCCAAGTGGTTTAGTCTGGCTAGAGAGGCATTCGATACCTTGAAGAGATGTTTTGCATCTGCGCCGATCCTCATACAGCCTGACATCACTCAACCTTTTAAACGTCGAGATTGACGCGTCTGAGGTGGGAGTGGGTGATGTATTGTTAGTGGGTGCGTCTCCTGGTAAATGGTGACCTTGTGCATATTTTTCGAACATCCGGTCATCGGCAGAAAAAAATATGACATAGGTGGCAGGGAACTCTTGGCTATCAAGCGGGCTTTTGAAGAGTGGCATTATTTTTGGAGGGAGCAGTTCATCCAGTTATGGTGATCACAAATCTTAAGAATCTTGTATATCTAGAATCTGCAAAACGTCGTAACACCTCGACAGGCAGGATGGGCATTGTTCTTCACCAGGTTTAACTTTTTTGTCACATATACAGTACAGATCAAAAGTTTGGACACACCTTCTCATTTAAAGATTTTTCTGTATTTTCATGACTATGAAAATTGTAAATTCACACTAAAGGCATCAAAACTATGAATTAACACATGTGGAATTATATACTGGACAAAAAAGTGTGAAACAACTGAAAATATGTCTTATATTCTAGGTTCTTCAAAGTAGCCACCTTTTGCTTTGATGACTGCTTTGCACAGTCTTGGCATTCTCTTGATGAGCTTCAAGAGGTAGCCACTGGAAATGGTCTTCCAACAATCTTGAAGGAGTTCTCAGAGTGCTTAGCACTTGTTTGCCCTTTTGCCTTCACTCTGCGGTCCAGCCCACCCTAAACCATCTCGATTGGGTTCAGGTCTGGTGACTGTGGAGGCCAAGTCATCTGGCGTAGCACCCCATCACTCTCCTTTTTGGTCAAATAGCCCTTACACAGCGTGGAGGTGTGTTTGGGGTCATTGTCCTGTTGAAAAATAAATTATGGTCCAACTAAACGCAAAACGGATGGAATAGCATGCCGCTGCAAGATGCTGTGGTAGCCATTCTGGTTCAATATGCATTCAGTTTTGAATAAATCCCCAACAGTGTTACCAGCAAAGCACCCCCACACCATCACATCTCCTCCATGCTTCACAGTGGGAGCCAGGCATGTAGAGTCCATCAGTTCACCTTTTCTGCGCCGCACAAAGACATGGTGGTTGGAACCAAAGATCTCAAATTTGGACTCATGAGACCAAAGCACAGATTTCCACTGGTCTAATGTCCATTCCTTGTGTTCTTTAACCCCTTCCCGACCCATGACGCCACGTAGGCGTCATGAAAGTCGGTGCCAATCCGACCCATGACGCCTATGTGGTGTTTGGAAAGATCGCGTCCCTACAGATCGGGTGAAAGGGTTAACTCCCATTTCACCCGATCTGCAGGGACAGGGGGAGTGGTAGTTTAGCCCAGGGGGGGGTGGCTTCACCCCCCGTGGCTATGATCGCTCTGATTGGCTGTTGAAAGTGAAACTGCCAATCAGAGCGATTTGTAATATTTAAAACTGGTGAAATATTACAATCCAGCCATGGCCGATGCTGCAATATCATCGGCCATGGCTGGAAACACTAATGTGCCCCCACCCCACCGATCGCCCCCCCAGCCCTCCGATCTGTCTGGTTCACTGCTCCGGCTGTTAGGTGTCGAGTTCCCACTTCTGCACAAGGGGAATCTCGAGCCATCTCCGCTGCGGTCTTCCATTCTTATCCAGCCGCAGTGGAGTCTGCTCAGCAGAGACGTCGGTCCCAGCGTCTTGCTCAGTCTCACTCTGTACAAAGAGTTACTGCTGCTTTTCCTGCTTCTGCCATTGAAGTCAGTGTTGGGCAGCGGCGAGCAGATGCTTTTGGGGCTAAGTCCTGCTTTTCTCTTTCTGAGCATGCCCAGGGCAAGATCTCCCATTGGAGATCGAGGGTCACATGCTCAGGTTCTGCAGCACATCCCATTGGTCCTCCAGGAAGGTCCTGAAAGGGCAAAACTTTGGTAGCAGCTTCCCATTGGTCCTTTATTGGAAGGTCCTGAGCGTGCTGCAACTATATAAGCTGTGCATGACCGCACGGCCATGCGCTAGTGTACATTTGTAAATGTGTGTGTGTTGTGAGTGAAAGTCGCTCTTTAAATAACCCTCCCTATTGGATGACTGTTCGCTGAAGGTGTATGTTTGCTATCTAGCGCCCGACTTAGCCATCAGCACGTAAACACACTATACAGCGTCTTATTGCTGTGACCGCCAGTGCGGCGCCTTGTGCTTTCACAGCGCTTTCCTGACCCAAGCCTGGGTGGTTAGTGGCGTTCGCCAGTGCGGCACTGCATGCACTCTCGTGCTTCTATTGCTGTCACTCTGACACCTCAGTAGCGGTGTCGAGCGTATGAGGTCTATGTACTCAAATCCTGTGTCTTGGGATTGAGTTCTGAGACTCGTTACTTGCGCTCTTGGTGCGGTACCACGGCCCTGTGACGTAACAGGGTTCGCTTCCTTCACACAGGGTGAGGTTAGCCCATGTGTGTATTCACTTTGTACCGCCATATAGTCCGTCATTACTTGGCAGCAGGTTCCATCTCTGCACGGTGGACCCCGGGCTGCGAACGCACCATACTCTATCTGTCTTATTATTTGGTGCGCTCCGCTAGCCCTAGCATTACACTAGCGCCAGGGTCTGGCTAGTAATGACGGACAAACAGCAATCCTTGCGGTATATCCAGCAGCTGGAGGGTAGGTTGGCGGCTCTCGAGAGCTCAACCTCAGCTGTGGATGTTACCGCAGTTGCTGTACAGGCTGCTAGCGTGGCTGCAGCAACCTTGTCCATTGCCACCCCTGTTCCGACATTATCTCGCCTCCCGCTGCCAGAAAAATTTTCTGGTGATAGCAAATTTTGTAGGGGATTCATGAGTCAGTGCTCTATTCACCTCGAGCTCCTGGCTGCACGTTTTCCCACAGAGCGGGCTAAGGTGGGATTTATAGTGTCTCTCTTGCCAGACAGGGAGTTGGAATGGGCTACGCCGCTGTGGGATCGTGGCGATCATGTGGTGCATAGTGCTCCGCTGTTCCTGAGCACTCTGAAACAGGTCTTTTTAGGACCTCAAGTCACCCATGATACTGCGCTCCAACTGCTGGCATTAACTCAGGGTGAGTCCTTGGTCAGTCATTTTGCCGTCCAATTCCGCCCTTTAGCTTCTGAGCTGGACTGGTCGGATAAAGCCCTTATCCCCATATTTTGGAGGGGCCTGGCTGATCACGTTAAGGACGCTCTGGCCACTAGGGAGATTCCTGCCACACTCGAGGAGTTAATAACTGTCTCCACTCGAATTGACCTCCGTTTTAACGAGCGGAGGTTAGAGCGAGCCCAGTGTAGGCAGAGGTTTCGAATGGCTCCTACCTTCGCCAAACCTCTGGAATCTCCGATCCTGGTTCCTGAGTCACATGAGGCCATGGAAGTGTCACAAGCGGGATCTAAGTCCCGGACCGCTTGTGCACTCAAGGTCTGTCATGTTTGCCAGCAGTCAGGACATCTAGCCACCAGATGTCCTCAGCGGTCGAGGAAACATCAGCGTCTAGTGGTAGTAGGTGGAGGTACACTAGACACGGCGACGTTTGCCTCTAAATTGTCCTTTAAGGGGACAATTATTATAGGCTCATTCTCCCACTCGGTAGAGCTCTGCGTGGATTCTGGGGCGGAGGGCAATTTTATGTCTTCTGCCTTCGCACAACGTCACGCAATACCCCTGGTTATGCTAGCTCAACCAGTAATGGTACGAGTGGTGAATGGGTCGACACTGCCCTCACAGATAACACACCAGACCATCCCTTTTACTCTGTCCATATCGCCATCTCATCAGGAGATTATATCTCTGCTCGTCATTCCTGAGGGAATTGATGAGGCCCTGTTGGGAATACCTTGGCTACGGTACCACTCTCCTCATATCGAGTGGTCCTCAGGCAGAATTCTGGGATGGGGCGAATCTTGTGGGGGTAGGTGTCAGAGGGAGTGCGTTCAGGTTGCTACTACAGAGGTACCCGCAGATCTATCCTCTCTCCCCAAGCAGTATTAGTCTTATGCAGACGTGTTCTCCAAAAAGGCGGCGGAGATCCTTCCGCCCCATCGCCCCTATGACTGTCCTATTGATCTCTTGCCTGGTGCTGAGCCTCCCCGGGGTCGAGTCTATCCGTTATCTCTCCTGGAGACGGAGGCAATGTCACAGTACATCCAGGAAAATCTGGCAAGATGATTCATTAGGAAGTCAGTGTCTCCTGCTGGGGCAGGGTTCTTCTTCGTGCAGAAGAAGAATGGGGATTTGCGTCCATGCATAGACTACAGGGGTCTTAACGCCATCACCGTTAAGAATAAGTATCCTTTGCCCTTGGTATCTGAGCTCATCGATAGGCTTCAGGGAGCAAGGGTATTTACTAAATTAGATCTGCGGGGTGCCTACAACCTGATTCGCATCCGTGAGGGGGACGAATGGAAGACGGCTTTTAACACCAGGGATGGGCACTATGAATATCTGGTGATGCCCTTCGGGCTCTGTAATGCCCCAGCCGTTTTCCAAGACTTTGTGAATGACATCTTCCGGGATATGCTTTCCACCTCGGTCGTAGTCTATCTGGATGATATTCTCATCTACTCTCCAGATATTGACTCCCACCGGAGAGATGTTTGCAAAGTCTTCGACCTCCTACGGGCAAACTCCCTCTATGCCAAGTTGGAGAAGTGTATGTTCGAGCAGGAGTCCTTACCTTTCCTAGGCTACATCATCTCTGCCCAGGGATTGGCTATGGATCCTGCCAAACTACAAGCTGTGATGGACTGGCAGGAACCCCATTCTCTTAAAGCGGTGCAGCGCTTTATGGGGTTCATTAATTATTATCGCCAGTTCATTCCGCACTTCTCAACTTTGGTAGCTCCCTTGGTTGCCCTCACCAAGAAGGGGGCAAATCCCAAATTGTGGTCTGAGGAGGTCTCCAAGGCCTTTAACTCCATAAAGTCACACTTCGCTAGCGCTCCCATCCTACATCGCCCCGATGTTGATAAGCCATTTATCATGGAGGTGGATGCCTCTTCTGTTGGTGCTGGAGCAGTCCTCTTCCAAAAGGATGCTCAAGGTCAGAAGCATCCTTGCTTCTTCTTTTCTAAGACCTTCTCACCAGCAGAGAGGAATTATTCCATCGGGGACAGGGAGTTGCTAGCCATGAAGTTGGCTTTCTCGGAGTGGAGACATCTCTTGGAGGGAGCACGTTTTCCCTTCCAAGTCTTCACAGACCATAAAAATTTGGTGTACCTGCAGACAGCCCAGCGGTTGAATTCTCGCCAGGCCAGATGGTCCTTATTCTTCTCCTGGTTTCATTTCACCCTCCATTTTCTTTCTGGGGAGAAGAACATTCGGGCCGACGCTCTCTCTCGCTCCGTTGTGTCATCTGCGGAGGAGGAAGAGGAGCCTCGGCTTATTGTCCCCACCGAGAGCTTGAGAACTGTGGCCCCGGTTTCGCTAGAGTCTGTGCCTCTGGGCAAGACTTTTGTACCATCCAGTTTGCGACCGGAGGTTCTCTCTTGGGCACACTCGTCCAGGGTGGGTGGACATTTTGGTTCCAAAAGGACATCTGAGTTACTGGCGAGGACATACTGGTGGCCGCATATGGCTCGTGATGTCACAGAATATGTTCGGGCGTGTGTCTCTGGTGCCAAGAACAAGTCCCCTCGGCAACGGCCAGCTGGTTTGCTTTACCCTCTGCCGGTGGCGGACAGGCCCTGGGAGATGGTCGGGATGGACTTTGTGGTGGGCTTACCCAAGTCTCGTAACTGCACCATTATCTGGGTGACCACCGACCATTTTTCCAAAATGGTGCACTTGGTGCCTCTTCCACAGCTACCTTCTGCACGGGCGTTGGCTGTCTTGTTCATCAAACATATCTTTCGCCTACACGGTATGCCAGACAAAATTGTTAGTGACCGGGGTCCCCAGTTTGCGTCTCGATTCTGGATAGAGCTTTGTCGTCTACTCAGTATTGAGTTGAATCACTCTTCGGCATATCATCCCGAGACGAATGGGTTGGTAGAGAGGGCCAACCAGACCTTGGTCACATATTTACGACATTTTGTTTCTGCCAGACAGGATGACTGGGCATCCTTGCTACCGTGGGCAGAGTTTGCGCTTAACAACGCCGTAGCCAACTCCACCGGTCAGACTCCATTCCTCCTAAATTATGGCCAGCATCCGTGTGTCCCTGTGCCCATGCCTGTGTCTTCTGCTGACTCCTGGGTGGCAGACTGGGCTGTGGAGGCACGGGACATTTGGGGCCGCACTCAGGATGCCATTCGGGCCTCCAAGGAGAGAATGAGGTCCTCCGCCGATGTTCATCGGCGTCCCGCTCCGACCTTTGCTCCTGGCGACTTAGTGTGGCTCTCCGCCCGTAACATCAGGCTGCGTGTTGAGTCCACTAAGTTTGCACCTCGCTACTTGGGTCCCTTCAAGGTCCTTGAACAGGTTAATCCTGTGGTCTACAGTCTGGCCCTTCCTCCACGCTTGGGTATCACCGACACCTTTCATGTGTCCCTCTTGAAACCCGTATACATGTCACGGTTTTCCGAGTCATCTGCCGGGACATCGGGTTCGTCTACGGATGATTACGAGGTGAACGCTATTTTGGGGTGCAAGGTGGTACGTGGCAAAAAGTTCTCTCTGGTGGATTGGAAGGGTTATGGCCCAGAGGACAGGTCCTGGGAGCCTGCTGAAAACATTCGGGCCCCACAGCTCATTGCTGCCTTCGAGCGTAGCGAGGCCCAAGGAGGGGGGGTCCTAGGAGGGGGGGGTAATGTTAGGTGTCAAGTTCCCGCTTCTGCACAAGGGGAATCTTTAGCCATCTCCGCTGCGGTCTCCCATTCTTATCCAGCCGCAGTGGAGTCTGCTCAGCAGAGACGTCAGTCCCAGCGTCTTGCTCAGTCTCACTCTGTACAAAGAGTTACTGCTGCTTTTCCTGCTTCTGCCATTGAAGTCAGTGTTGGGCAGCGGCGAGCAGATGCTTTTGAGGCTAAGTCCTGCTTTTCTCTTTCTGAGCATGCCCAGGGCAAGATCTCCCATTGGAGATCGAGGGTCACATGCTCAGGTACTGCAGCACATCCCATTGGTCCTCTAGGAAGGTCCTGAAAGGGCAAAACTTTGGTAGCAGCTTCCCATTGGTCCTTTATTGGAAGGTCCTGAACGTGCTGCAACTATATAAGCTGCGCATGACCGCACGGCCATGCGCTAGTGTACATTTGTAAATGTGTGTGTGTTGTGAGTGAAAGTCGCTCTTTAAATAACCCTCCCTATTGGATGACTGTTCGCGGAAGGTGTATGTTTGCTATCTAGCGCCCGACTTAGCCATCAGCATGTAAACACACTATACAGCGTCTTATTTCTGTGACCGCCAGTGCGGCGCCTTGTGCTTTCACAGCGCTTTCCTGACCCAAGCCTGGGTGGTTAGTGGCGTTCGCCAGTGCGGCACTGCATGCACTCTCGTGCTTCTATTGCTGTCACTCTGACACCTCAGTAGCGGTGTCGAGCGCATGAGGTCTATGTACTCAAATCCTGTGTCTTGGGATTGAGTTCTGAGACTCGTTACTTGCGCTCTTGGTGCGGTACCACGGCCCTGTGACGTAACAGGGTTTGCTTCCTTCACACAGGGTGAGGTTAGCCCATGTGTGTATTCACTTTGTACCGCCATATAGTCCGTCACTACTTGGCAGCAGGTTCCATCTCTGCACGGTGGACCCCGGGCTGCGAACGCACCATACTCTATCTGTCTTATTATTTGGTGCGTTCCGCTAGCCCTAACACCGGCTCACCTCCGTCCTGTGCTCCGCTCCCCCCGTGCTCTTGTCTGCTCCCCCCGTGCTCCAATCACCCCCCCGTGCTCCGATCCAACCCCCCTGCAGTCCGATCCACCCCCGTGCTCCGATCCACCCCCCGTGCTCCGTTCCACCCCCCCGTGCTCCGTTCCAGCCCCCCGCGCTCCGTTCCACCCCCCACGCTCCGATCCAACCCCCATGCTCCGATCCCCCCCCGTGCTCCCCCCCACCCCATCATACTTACCGATCCTGCCGGGGTCCGTCCGTCTTCTCCCTGGGCGCGCCATCTTCCAAAATGGCGGGCGCATGCGCAGTGCACCCGCCGAATCTGCCAGCTGGCAGATTCGTTCCAAAGTGCATTTTGATCACTGAGATATAATCTATCACAGTGATCAAAATAAAAAAAAAATAAATGACCCCCCCCTTTGTCACCCCCATAGGTAGGGACAATAAAAAAATAAAGAATTTTTTTTTCCACTAATGTTAGAATAGGTTAGGGCTAGGGTTAGGGCTAGGGTTAGGGTTAGGGCTAGGGTTAGGGTTTCGGTATGTGCACACGTATTCTTGTCCTCTGCGGATTTTTCTGCTGCGGATTTGATAAATCCGCAGTGCTAAACCACTGCGGATTTATGGCGGATTTACCGCGTTTTTTCTGCGCATTTCACTGCGGTTTTACAACTGCGATTTTCTATTGGAGCAGTTGTAATACCACTGCGGAATCCGCACAAAGAAGTGACATGCTGCAGAATGTAAACCGCTGCATTTCCGTGCAGTTTTTCTGCAGCATGTGTACAGCGATTTTTGTTTCCCATTGGTTTACATTGAACTGTAAACTCATGGGAAACTGCTGCAGATCCGCAGCGTGTGCACATACCTTTAGAATTAGGCTATGTGCGCACGGTGCGGATTTGGCTGCGGATCCGCAGCGGATTGGCCGCTGCGGATTCGCAGCAGTGTTCCATCAGGTTTACAGTACCATGTAAACCTACGGAAAAACCAAATCCGCTGTGCCCATGGTGCGGAAAATACCGCTCGGAAACGCTGCGTTGTATTTTCCGCAGCATGTAAATTCTTTGTGCGGATTCCGCAGCGTTTTACACCTGTTCCTCAATAGGAATCCGCAGGTGAAATCCGCACAAAAACCACTGGAAATCCGCGGTAAATCCGCAGGTAAAACGCAGTGCCTTTTACCTGCGGATTTTTCAAAAATGATGCTGAAAAATCTCACACGAATCCGCAACGTGGGCACATAGGCTTAGGGTTAGGGTTGGAATTAGGGTTGTGGTTAGGGTTGTGATTAGGGTTATGGCTACAGTTGGGATTAGGGTTAGGGGTATGGGGGGGTTAGTGTTGGAGGTAGAATTGAGGGGTTACCACTGTTTAAGGCACATCAGGGGTCTCCAAACGCAACATGGCGCCACCATTGATTCCAGCCAATCTTGTATTCAAAAAGTCAAATGGTGCTCCCTCACTTCCGAGCCCCGACGTGCGCCCAAACAGTGGTTTACCCCTACATATGGGGTACCAGCATACTCAGGATAAACTGCGCAACAATTACTGGGGTCCAATTTCTCCTGTTAGCCTTGGGAAATTAAAAAAATGCTTGCTAAAACATAATTTTTGAGGAAAGAAAAATGATTTTTTATTTTCACGACTCTGTGTTGTAAACGTCTGTGAAGCACTTGGGGGTTCAAAGTGCTCACCACATATCTAGATAAGTTCCTTGGGGGGTCTAGTTTCTAAAATGGGGTCACTTGTGGGGGGTTTCTACTGTTTAGGCACACCAGGGGCTCTGCAAACGCAACGTGACGCCCGCAGACCATTCCATCAAAGTCTGCATTTCAAAAGTCACTACTTCCCTTCTGAGCCCCGATGTGTGCCCAAACAGTGGTTTACCCCCACACATGGGGTATCAGCGTATTCAGGAGAAACTGGACAACAATTACTGGGGTCCAATTTCTCCTGTAACCCTTGGGAAAATAAAAAATTCTGGGCTAAATAATTATTTTTGAGGAAAGAAAACGTATTTATTATTTTCACGGCTCTGCATTATAAACTTCTATGAAGCAATTGGGGGTTCAAAGTGCTCACCACACATCTAGATAAGTTCCTTTCGGGGTCTAGTTTCTAAAATGGGGTCACTTGTGGGGGGTTTCTACTGTTTAGCCACATCAGGGGCTCTGCAAACGCAACGTGACGCCCACAGAGCATTCCATCAAAGTCTGCATTTCAAAACGTCACTACTTCACTTCCGAGCCCCGGCATTTGCCCAAACAGTGGTTTACCCCAACATATGGGGTATCAGCGTACTCAGGAGAAACTGGACAACAACTTTTGGGGTCAAATTTCTCCTGTTACCCATGGGAAAATAAAAAATTGCAGGCTAAAATATAATTTTTGAGAAAATAATTTTTTTTTTTTTCATGGCTCTGCGTTATAAACTTCTGTGAAGCACTTGGGGGTTCAAAGTCCTCACCACACATCTAGGTTAGTTCCTTTGGGGGTCTAGTTTCCAAAATGGGGTCATTTGTGGGGGATCTCCAATGTTTAGGCACACAGGGGCTCTCCAAACGTGACATGGTGTCCGCTAATGATTGGAGCTAATTTTCCATTTAAAATGCCAAATGGCGTTCCTTCCCTTCCGAGCCCTGCCGTGCACCTAAACAGTGGTCTACCCCCACATATGGGGTATCAGCGTACTCAGGACAAACTGGACAACAAGATTTGGCGTCCAATTTCTCCTATTACCCTTGGCAAAATAGGAAATTCCAGGCTAAAAAATCATTTTTGAGGAGAGAAAAATTATTTTTTATTTTCATGGCTCTGCGTTATAAAGTTCTGTGAAGCACCTGGGGGTTTCAAAGTGCTCAATATGCATCTAGATAAGTTCCTTGGGGGGTCTAGTTTCCAAAATGGGGTCACTTGTGGGGGAGCTCCAATGTTTAGGCACACAGGGGCTCTCCAAACGCGACATGGTGTCCGCTAACAATTGGAGCTAATTTTCCATTCAAAAAGTCAAATGGCGCGCCTTCCCTTCCGAGCCCTGCCGTGTGCCCAAACAGTGGTTTACCCCCACATATGAGGTATCGGCATACTCGGGAGAAAATGCCCAACAAATTTTATTATCCATTTTATCCTACTGCCCATGTGAAAATGAAAAAATTGAGGTGAAAAAAATTTTTTTGTGAAAAAAAAAGTACTTTTTCATTTTTACAGATCAATTTGTGAAGCACCTGAGGGTTTAAAGTGCTCACTAGGCATCTAGAAAAGTTAATTGGGGGGTCTAGTTTCCAAAATGGGGTCACTTGTGGGGGAGCGCCAATGTTTAGGCACACAGGGGCTCTCCAAACGCGACATGGTGTCCGCTAACGATGGAGATCATTTTTCATTCAAAAAGTCAAATGGCGCTCCTTCCCTTCCGAGCCTTACCATGTGCCCAAACAGTGGTTTACCCCCACATGTGAGGTATTGGTGTACTCAGGAGAAATTGCCCAACAAATTTTAGGATCCATTTTATCCTGTTGCCCATGTGAAAATGAAAAAATTGAGGCTAAAAGAATTTTTTTGTGAAAAAAAAGTACTTTTTCATTTTTACGGATCAATTTGTGAAGCACCTGGGGGTTCAAAGTGCTCACTATGCATGTAGATAAGTTCCTTGGGGTGTCTAGTTTCCAAAATGGGGTCACTTGTGGGGGAGCTCCAATTTTTAGGCACACGGGGGCTCTCCAAACGTGACATGGTGTCCGCTAAAGAGTGGAGCCAATTTTTCATTCAAAAAGTCAAATGGCGCTCCTTCCCTTCCAAGCCCTGCCGTGCGCCCAAACAGTGGTTTACCCCCACATATGAGGTATCAGCGTACTCAGGACAAATTGGACAACAACTTTCGTCGTTCAGGTTCTCCTTTTACCATTGTGAAAATTAAAAAATTGTTGCTAAAAGATAATTTTTGTGACTAAAAAGTTAAATGCTCATTTTTTCCTTCCATGTTGCTTCTGCTGCTGTGAAGTACCTGAAGGGTTAATAAACTTCTTGAATGTGGTTTTGAGTACCTTGAGGGGTGCATTTTTTAGAATGGTGTCACTTTTGGGTATTTTCAGCCATATAGACCCCTCAAACTGACTTCAAATGTGAGGTGGTCCCTAAAAAAAATGGTTTTGTAAATTTCGTTGTAAAAATGAGAAATCGCTGGTCAAATTTTAACCCTTATAACTTCCTAGCAAAAAAAAAATGTTGTTTCCAAAATTGTGCTGATGTATAGAATCCATGTGGGAAATGTTATTTATTAACTATTTTGTGTCACATACCTCTCTGGTTTAACAGAATAAAATTCAAAATGTGAAAATTGCAAAATTTTCAAAATTTTCGCCAAATTTCCATTTTTATCACAAATAAACGCAGAATTTATTGACCTAAATTTACTACTAACATGAAGCCCAATATGTCACGAAAAAACTTTCTCAGATCCACTAGGATCCGTTGAAGCGTTCCTGAGTTATTACCTCATAAAGGGACACTGGTCAGAATTGCAAAAAACGGCAAGGTCTTTAATGTCAAAATAGGCTGGGTCATGAAGGGGTTAACCCAAACAGGTCTTTTCTGCTTGTTGCCTGTCCTTAGCAGTGGTTTCCTAGCAGCTATTTTACCATGAAGGCCTGCTGCACAAAGTCTCCTCGTAAAGGGAACCTGTCACCTGAATTTGGCGGGCTCTGTTAACGGTCCCATGGGTGGTGTTTTTCTGTTCTTTCATGCACCCCTTCCTTTCCCGCTGGCCGCAATATTGTCTTGAATGTGATTCGGTTTCCTCCATAGTACACGTGTGCGCAATGCAATCTCACCTTGCGCACGCACAGAATGTTTTGCCCTACTGCGGGCAAAGCCGAAAAGCATTAGTGCGCATGCGCCGGCGCACTATGTCCCGGAAGTATTTAGCTGTGTTCCGGAGCATAGTGCGCCGGCACATGCACACTAATGCTTTTCGGCTTTGCCCACAGTTGGGCAAATCATACTGCACGTGCGCAAAGCGAGATTGCATTGCGCACGCGTGTACTACGGAGGAAACCGAATCACATTCAAGACAATATTGCGGCCAGCGGGAAATGAAGGGGTGCATGAAAGAACAGAAAACACCGCCCATTGTCCCGTTAACAGAGCCCGCCAAATTCAGGTGACCGAGTCCCTTTAAAAGTTGCTGTAGAGATGTGTCTGCTGTTAGAACTCTGTGTGGCATTGACCTGGTCTCTAATCTGAGCTGCTGTTAACCTGTGATTTCTGAGGCTGGTGACTCAGATAAACTTTTCCTCAGAAGCAGAGGTGACTCTTGGCCCTCCTTTCATGGGGCGGTCCTCATGTGAGCCAGTTTCTTTGTAACGCTTGATGGGTTTTGCAACTGCACTTGAGGACACTTTCAAAGTTTTCCCAATTTTTTGGACTGACTGACCTTCATTTCTTAAAGTAATGATGGACACTCGTTTTTCTTAGCTGCTTTTTTCTTGCCATAATACAAATTCTAACAGTCTATTCAGTAGGACTATCAACTGTGTATCCACCAGACTTCTGCTCAACACAACTGATGGTCCCAACCCCATTTATAAGGCAAGAAATCCCACTTATTAAACCTGACAGGGCACACCTATGAAGTGAAAACCATGTCCGGTGACTACACCTTGATGCTCATCAAGAGAATGTCAAGAGTGTGCAAAGCAGTCATCAAAGCAAAAGATGGCTACTTTGAAGAACCTAGAATATAAGACATATTTTCAGTTGTTTCACACTTTTTTGTTCAGTATATAATTCCACATGTGTTAATTCATAGTTTTGATGCCTTCAGTGTGAATTTACAATTTTCATAGTAATGAAAATACAGAAAAATCTTTAAATGAGAAGGTGTATCCAAACTTTTGATCTGTACTGTAGGCCGGGGAAAAAAACCATTAAGGCAGATGTGTTATCTCGTTGTTTTCCTGTGAGAGTAAATAATTGTAAACCGGTACCTATTCTACAAAAATGAGTGGTTATAGCGTCTACTTACTCCAAACTTGAAAAAAAGAGGATGCTGATGCTAAGGTGGATGCCCCTTCCTGCCTGTCCATTAGGTAAACTGTTTATACCTGTCAATTTTCATCTAAGAGTCTTTAGTGATCGTCATGATTCGGTCTTGGCTGGACATCCTTGTAATAAAGCCATCAATGATCTTACTAGGTGTTTTTGGTGGCCAGAGGTACATCAGGATGTCCTGGAGTATGTAGCTGCCTGTAGTGTCTGTGCGCGTTCTAAGACCTCTCGTACTCGTCCGTTGGGGTCTATACTTCCATTAAAGATTCCCAGTAGACCTTGGACTCACTTAATAGTCGATTTTATCAGAGATCTACCTGTGTCGGTGGGGAATGCTGTAATTTTTATGGTGGTAGGTAAATCCATTAAGATGTCTCATTTTATTGCATTACCAGATTTACCGAACGCCAAGTCCTTGGTGCATATTTTCATCAGTGCAATTGTAAAATTACATTTTACACCCGAGCCTTACACTATGGCTGGTCCGAACAACTAAAGCAATTGTTACCATCCACCTCTCGTGTCTCCCCTTTTCCTCATAGTTTGTAAGCTTGCGAGCAGGGCCCTCACTCCTCTTGGTAACTATTTTGAACTGTGATTTCTGTTATGCTGTAATGTCTATTGTCTGTACAAGTCCCCTCTATAATTTGTAAAGCGCTGCGGAATATGTTGGCGCTATATAAATAAAATTATTATTATTATTACATATTATTGTTTCTGACCAGGGAATGCAGTTTGTTTCCAAGATATGGAGGACATTTTGCACACATTTGGGGATCCATCTGTGATTCTCTTATGTATTTCACCCACAGTATAATGAGCAGACTGAATGGCACAACCAAAATCTGGAGACGTATCTTTAGTGTTTTGTACCTAAGAATCAGGAGGATTGGGTTACCTAATTACCGGATTCGCAGTAAATAATTGTTGTCATGAGTTTACTGGTAAGTACTTGTTCTTCGGGGCATACAGGTTTCATCCTCAGTTCAGCTCATTTAATAAGAATTGTTCTTCTGGATTTCGTGCAGAAGAACAGTTTTCATCAACTATTACAGCAGGAGGTTGCTAATAATTTCAGGATGATGGGGTTCAAACATAAGAGTGTGGCTGATCAGAGACATATTGGGGTCTGGACCTGTGCGCTGGTGATTTAGAATGGTTGTCCTCTAAGAATGTTAAGTTGAAGGTTCCATCTTGGAAACTGGGTTTCAGGTTTATTGGTCCTTATAATATCGTAGCGATTGTCAATCCCGTAGCATTCTGCCTTGCATTACCCCCTACTTTTAGGATCCATAATGTATTTAATTGATCTCTCCTCAAAACTACGTTGCATTTTCGATGCCATCACCACTACCACCATCTGCTGTCATTGTCGATGGAAACTTATAATTTCAGCCAGCAAAAATCATGGATTCTCATTTTGATTGTCGGTCACTTCAGTATCAGGTACATTGGAGAGGATATGGTCCTGAGGAGAGGATGTGGTTACCAGCATCAGATGTCCATGATGCCAGAATGATCCATTCTTTTCACATGGTGCACCCTAAAAAACCCATCCCTGAGGTTCCGGAGGTCCTGTCACAGGGTTACTGCAACATAGAGGAGCCACAAGACCGCAGCTTCTGATTGCCCCATATTCCTGTGCTGTAAAGAAGCACTTCACCTTCTTTTTAAATGGTGTTAATTTCTTAAGAACAGGGGTTTATCTGCCATGTTGGGAGCTCTGGGAGTCTGAGCTCTCAGATGAGCACAGTTAGCCACTCCTATCCCCTATATGATCTGAGTCCTGAATGAAGCACATCGTCAAAGCTAGCTTACGCTGCATGGCTAGGAGGATAGTTGTTTGGTGGATATATGAGAACAAGTTTAGTGGATTTATCTGTGTCTGTTGCATTGGTTTGTAAGTATGATAATTCCCTTTCCTCCTCTTATTTTGGTTTCTCCCCATCCTCCACTCCCTGGTGCATTCCTCTGTTATATGTGAGTCAATATTTTAATGCCTAGTATTTTCAGTTACCCTTGTTTGTGTTGCCTTGTTCATCTAATTGGAGTACAGCGGTGCATGGTTGCTTCCCTCTTTCCTGGATGGAGAAGGGTACAGACGGAGGGCAGATACAGGAGATATGGCAAGACTGGTGGCCCCGCCATCATCACCTTCAGAAGTAACCCGGTGAGCTAGGGCGTCCTAGCATTAGGGACAGGGTAGGAGCCCCTGGTGCTGGGTCACCTGCTAACCGAGTCATGACACTTGCACTTCCAACAGACAGGGGTAAACAGAGCTAACACCAGTACCTAGATGAAAGGACTCAGGGTATTTAAGCATCCAGCAAGGCTGTATCAATAAGTAGCAGAAGGTGGAGGTCACTGCAAGGTCTAAAAGGGAGAAGGATATCACTCAACAACATACATGCAAAATTCAAGAAGGTGCTTGCAAAGCCAAATACAAGCAATTACCTTCTACAGCCATATCCAAAATGACTCTTCTATCACACCTGTCACACCCATGACAAAAATGACAATGTGGGTGTCACGATATTGTATGAAATATCATATGATCTTGTAGCTTTGCCCTTCAGACTGCTGCAGGCTAAAAACCCTCCCTTCCCTCTGTGTTTCTGAGATGTGTGTGTAGAAAAGGTTTTATTGCCCTGGCCATAAATTCCAGGCTCGAAGTAAGTTACTCGTCCCCCTCCCATCTGTACTAGCTAGAACTGGTATAGAAGTCTCCAAAATCCATGAGGGTCTTTGTTCTAATATGATAAGATTCTGGGCCACCGACTTGGGCTAAGAGAATAATAAATACATATTGCTAACGTCCATCGGCACATCTATCCATCAGTGTAAGCAGGAGTCTCCAAGTCCAACAGGGACAGAGTACGGATTTCTCTGGAATGGAGTGTCCCTACTAGCCTGAATTTAGTATCTATAGAGAGCAAATCGTAATACAAGATGAATGCTGGATGTGTTATGATCCTGCCATATTCTGTAGCAGAGATACAGGCATTAGACAAACTTGTGTTAAATCTAGTAAGACGGAAGAGATAGGAGGGACTGGGTAAGCCAGCCCTGTTGGTGATGTCACGGGCTGCAGTTTATAAGTTTCTGACAGACCCCCAGCAGTTAGTCTTTACCTGGGAAGCCCTGACTGGTAGCCTGATGCATTGGGACATATGGAAACTAGCCTGGTTGCCTGCAATGCTCTGAACACATGTAAGTGTTGATTTCTCATGTAATTCCTGTTTTTTTATAATTACCTTGTACATATTTTCAATTGTCTCATATTGTAACATCTTTATATAACTTTTTGAAACACTGCCTTAGACCTTTATGCGGTATAATATTTAATATACTAGATTCATTTTTCCTGTTCTAAAACGTACCCTAAGTAGTGTTGAGCGATACCGTCCGATACTTGAAAGTATCGGTATCGGATAGCATCGGCCGATACCCGAAAAGTATCGGATATCGCCGATGCCGATACCCGATACCAATACAAGTCAATGGGACACCAAGTATCGGAAGGTATCCTGATGGTTCCCAGGGTCTGAAGGAGAGGAAACTGTCTTTCAGGCCCTGGGATCCATATTAATGTGTAAAATAAAGAATTAAAATAAAAAATATTGATATACTTACCCCTCCGGAGGCCCCTGGACATCACCGCTGGTAACCGGCAGCCTTCTTTGCTTAAAATGAGCGCGTTTAGGGCCTTCCATGACGTCACGGCTTCTGATTGGTCGCGTGCCGCTCATGTGACTGCCACGTGACCAATCACAAGCCGCGACGTCATTCTCAGGTCCTAAATTCCTAGAATGAGGAGTTTAGGGCCTGAGAATGACGTCACGGCTTGTGATTGGTCGCGTGGCGGTCACATGAGCGGCACGCGACCAATCAGAAGCCGTGACATCATGGAAGGCCCTAAACGCGCTCATTTTAAGCAAAGAAGGCTGCCGGTTACCAGCGGTGATGTCCAGGGGCCTCCGGAGGGGTAAGTATATCAATATTTTTTATTTTAATTCTTTATTTTACACATTAATATGGATCCGATACCGATTCCCGATACCACAAAAGTATCGGAACTCGGTATCGGAATTCCGATACCGCAAGTATCGGCCGATACCCGATACTTGCAGTATCGGAATGCTCAACACTAACCCTAAGTCTTCTGAAGGAAATTACGCTACTGTTTTGGGTTAGCTTCGGACCCGTTTAATCGAAGCTGGTGGCAGCATACCTTTGTACTGGGTAGTTGGGAGTCATTGTATTGACTGTGGCGTTAATAATTATTGTTCCTGCCTGAGTGGGAGTAGTTAAATTGCCTCGCTGCAGCGTGCCCAATAGCCAGTACACAGCAGGCAGCCTTTCTGGTGACTAATTACCCTAGGTGCAGTACCTAAACTGACCTGAGAGTAAGGGGGCGCCAGAGAGCTGCAAGTTTCAAGTGGAACTGCAAGCGGGATATACATAAATCCCTGCAGTTCGTGGTATATTGAAGAGCAGTGGGATACCTAAAATAAGCCCCTGCTGTAAACTAAGAGGTCAGTAGCCTTGTGTGTGTTTTTTCATCACATTGTGGAGTGGAGGGATATCTAAGATAAGCCCCCCTGCACATATGATAGCCGTCTGTTGGCCTTAAGTCACCCCGATTCATGACGTGGGGGTGACGGTCATGGTGTGAATCGTGACAGTGGGATATGGCGGGCTTTATGATTGTGTCATTGTCTCACGGACTTGGTTTGAGGAACCACTGTGCCATGGACCATGGAGAGCCTGGAAGGGCATGACTAAGCGAACACCTGAATATACACTAGAGCCTCTGATAGTGAGGTTAGACTTGGCTCCCGATGAAAGCCAGGTGCCACTCCAGGACAGACCAATGGAAGCATAGCTTAAGGATCCAGAGGATAGACTGGAGGAAGCAGCAGAGTTTGTATTAGAATACAGCAGACAGTTTGAATCCAAGTGCAGCAGACAGAGTTCACATCACAGTGTGGCAGACAGAGTTTGCATCAAAGTGCAGCAGGCATTGTATATTAGAGTGCCGCAGGCAGTGTTTGTATCAGAGTGCAGCTGACAGGATCTTCAGTAGAGTGCAGCAGGCAGGATCTGCAGTTGAGTGCAGTAGGAAAGGTCTGCATTAGAGTGCAGCGAGCAGGGTCTGCAGTTGAGTGCAGCATGGACTGGTATGCAACCTTACACAACTTAGGCCCTTTTCACATTTGTGGTTGTGTCTGCAGCGTTTCTTCCGCAATTATCCGCATGCGTCGTGTATTCCTATTTTTAACATTGGAGACGCATGTGTCTGCGATTGGTTGCATTTTGCCGCGTTTGACGACGCATGCCTTTTCGTCATCTGCGGTTTGGCGCGGTAAATGCTGCGTGTAGTAATTTTAGAGGCGTCAACTTGCCGCCTAGAAACGTATGCGGTTGTTAGCGGATGGAATACGGCAAAAAAAGCATTGCTGTCTATGTGAACGCATGCAGCCGCAAGCACATGCATTTTGCTTTCGTTTCTGAACGCATGTGTTACACCACAGAAAAACATGTCTAGACTCTGATTAGCCACCCCCCACATACAAGGTGATAAAGGGAGGGAGTGGACATTTGCAGGTCACTAATCAGCAGACAGAAAAGATTTCCAGATGCAGCAGAGCACACACAGGAAGGAATCAACACTCAGAACAATGTAAGTATATCTTAGCCAATTTTTTTTTTCTATTTTCTGTCTCTACATGTCCTAATTTCTGCCATTTCTTTCTTTCTGCCTGCATTGGAATGTCATCTTCTTCTGATGAGGAGCAATGTCATGGGCCTGCCTTCTCATGCCGAACATGTCAGTGAAGTGAGTACTCAACTCCTCAGATTGGTAAGTATTCACTGTCATATCTACACATATGACAAATAATTTTTTCTTTTTTTAGAGCACTTCTTCCACTGCGGCAGGGAGTGAGCAGGAGCAGGGGGGTCACGGTCTGGTGGCAAGGCGGCAGCGTGTAAGTATACCTGGCTGACTGTTTACTGTATCCTCACTTTACTATTCTTGAATCTTCCTTTCTTTACTTTCCTCTTTCTTTCCTTTTTTTCTTCTGACTCCTTTTTGTATAAATCATGTTTATTGAAGCAAATAATCAATACAAAGATGAAACAAAGTTGGAACATAATCAATCTAGACAATAGGACACAGCCTACATATCTGGCGTAAAGGTAATGTCCCAACGACTTCTGAGTTTTATTGGCCAATGCCAATATTATCACTTTTCCAGTGTAATAGTGTTAACTTTTATTATTGTAATAAGTAAGCATCAGGAAAACTATTCATAACTCTAAATACTAAGGGTACCGTCTCACAGTGCCACTTTTGTCGCTACGACGGTACGATCCGTGACGTTCCAGCGATATCCATACGATATCGCTGTGTCTGACACGCAGCAGCGATCAGGGACCCTGCTGAGAATCGTACGTCGTAGCACATCGTTTGGAACTTTCTTTCGTCGCTGGATCTCCCGCTGTCATCGCTGGATCGGTGTGTGTGACACCGATGCAGCGATGCGTTCGCTTGTAACCAGGGTAAACATCGGGTTACTAAGCGCAGGGCCGCGCTTAGTAACCCGATGTTCACCCTGGTTACCAGCGTAAAAAACAAACAAACAGTACATACTTACATTCCGGTGTCCGTCAGGTCCCTTGCCGTCTGCTTCCCGCACTCACTGACTGCACTCAGTCAGTGAGTGCGGGAAGCAGACGGCAAGGGACCTGACGGACACCGGAATGTAAGTATGTACTGTTTGTTTGTTTTTTACGCTGGTAACCAGGGTGAACATCGGGTTACTAAGCGCGGCCCTGCGCTTAGTAACCCGATGTTTACCCTGGTTACCTGGGGACCTCGGCATCGTTGGTCGCTGGAGAGCTGTCTGTGTGACAGCTCTCCAGCGACCACACAACGACTTACCAACGATCACAGCCAGGTCGTATCGCTGGTCGTGATCGTTGGTAAATCGTATAGTGTGACGGTACCCTAAGTTACTTGTATTGATAGTAAACATCACATGGAAGTAAAGGAGATTAGAGAGAAGGAAAGATAATGAAAAGAAGAAAGAGGGGAGAAAGAAAGGAGTGGAGATAAGGACTAGATAATGTATTATATGACATTGGATATGGGAGATCTTGTCTCCCTCCCTCAGGCGGACCCCCATCCCCAACCAACTGTGGAGGAGTTAATAAGTTGTTAATATTGGTTTCATACCATTGAAGCAGGTTAAATTAGAAAAACAGTGTTCATATTGTAAAAACATCTGGAGCTGTTTCGAATATGTATCAGGGTCTAGATAGCCACAAGTCCAATTCTGGGGTTTCTCTGAATGCAATCCAGGGAGCTGTTATGATCCGGTGACCTTGGAGCAGCATGAGAACTTTCACTGGAGATGGTGGCCACTATACTGACCGCAATCCTGAACTTAACAATGCAACTAGAAGTAGCCGTGAAATGTACCTAACACACCTAGACACCTCGTCACAGCCGGAGAACCAAATACCCCTAAAGATGGAAATAGGAATACTATCCTGCCTCAGAGAAAATCCCCAAAGGATAGACAGCCCCCCACAAATATTGGCGGTGAGTAGGAGAGGAAAAAACATACATAGGCAGAAAAACAGGATTTAGCACAGGAGGCCACACTAGCTAGATAGGACAGGATAGGACAGAGTTCTGTGCGGTCAGTACTAAAACCCTTCAAAAACAGCCACAGCAGAAAATACAAAAACTTCCTACATCTAACTAAAGATGTAGGAGCGTAAATCTGCCACTCCAGTGAATCCTACAATCAGAGCAGGAATAAAACTGAAACAAGCACACAGCAGTGTGCCACAGATACAAAAAACCAAACACTTATCTTTGCTGAATTTGGCAGCAAGCAGGAGAAGCCAGAAAGTGATCCATCACTTCACAAGGAACATTGACAACTGGCAAGGGCTAAAGGATCCTGCACACCTAAATATCCCAGTCAGAATTGTAATCATCAGATACACCTGGCCAGGACTGCGACTCAAAGACAACTGCATTCCCACTTACAACCACCAGAGGGAACCCAAGAGCAGAATTCACAACAGTACCCCCCATCTTGAGGAGGGGTCACCGAACCCTCACCAGGGCCCCCAGGACGATCAGGACGAGCCAGATGAAAGGCACAGACCAAATCAGCAGCATGGACATCAGAGGCAAAAACCCAAGAATTATCCTCCTGGCTATAACCCTTCCATTCGACCAGGTACTGAAGCTTCCGCCTCGAAAAACAGTAATCCAAAATCTTCTCAACAACATATTCCAACTCCCCATCAACCAACACAGGGGCCGGAGGGTCAACAGAGGGAACAACGGGCTCCACATATTTCCGCAGCAAAGATCTATGGAAGACATTATGGATAGCAAAAGAGGCCGGAAGCGCCAGTCAAAAAGACACCGGATTAATAATCTCAGAAATCCTATAAGGACCAATAAACCGAGGCTTAAACTTAGGAGAAGAAACCTTCATAGGAACATGACGGGAGAACAACCAGACCAGATCCCCAACCGAAGCCGGGAACCAACACACCGACGACGATTAGCAAAACGTTGAGCCTCCTCTTGAGACAACACCAACTTGTCCACCACATGAGCCCAAATCTGCTGCAACCTGTCCACCACAGAATCCACACCAGGACAGTCAGAAGGCTCAACCTGCCCAGAAGAAAAACGAGGATGAAAACCAAAATTACAAAAGAAAGGCGAAACCAAGGTAGCAGAACTAGCCCGATTATTAAGGGCAAACTCGGCCAATGGCAAGAAGGCCACCCAATCATCCTGATCAGCAGACACAAAGCATCTCAAATAAGTCTCCAAGGTCTGATTAGTTCGCTCGGTCTGGCCATTTGTCTGAGGATGAAATGCAGAAGAAAAAGACAAATCATTGCCCAGCCTAGCACAAAAGGCCTGCCAAAACCTAGAAACAAACTGGGAACCTCTGTCGGACACAATATTCCCTGGAATACCATGCAAACGAACCACATGCTGAAAAAACAACGGAACCAAATCTGAAGAGGAAGGCAATTTAGGCAAGGGCACCAAATGAACCATCTTAGAGAACTGGTCACAAACAACCCAGATAACAGACATCTTCTGGGAGACCGGAAGATCAGAAATAAAATCCATCGAAATATGCATCCAGGGCCTCTCAGGGATAGGCAAGGGCAAAAGCAACCCACTAGCACGGTAACAACAAGGCTTAGCCCGCGCACAAGACCCACAGGACTGCACAAAAGAACGCACATCACGTGTCATTGAAGGCCACCAAAATGACCTACCAACCAAATCTCTGGTACCAAAAATGCCAGGATGACCAGCCAACACGGAACAGTGAACCTCAGAAATCACTCTACTAGTCCATCTGTCAGGAACAAACAGTTTCCCCACAGGACAGCGGTCAGGTCTGTCAGCCTGAAATTCCTGAAGAGCCCGTCGTAAATCAGGGGAAATGGCAGAAAGGACCACCCCTTCTTTCAGAATACCGACCGGTTCCAAGACCTCAGGAGAATCAGGCAAAAAACTCCTAGAGAGGGCATCAGCCTTAATATTCTTAGAACCCGGAAGGTTCGAGACCACAAAATCAAAACAGGAAAAAACAAGGACCATCAAGCCTGTCCAGGATTCAGTCGTCTAGCAGACTCGAGGTAAATCAAATTCTTATGATCGGTCAAGACCACAATACGGTGCCTTGCTCCCACAAGCCAATGTCGCCACTCCTCAAACGCCCACTTCATAGCCAACAACTCCCGATTGCCGACATCATCATTGCGTTCAGCAGGCGAAAATTTATGGGAAAAGAAGGCACAAGGTTTCATTAAGGAACCAACAGGATCCCTCTGAGACAAAACGGCCCCTGCCCCAATCTCAGAAGCGTCAACCTCAACCTGAAACAGAAGAGAAACATCCGGTTGGCGCAACACTGGAGCAGAAGTAAATCGACGTTTAAGCTCCTGAAAGGCAGAGACAGCCGCAGAGGACCAATTCGCCACATCAGCGACTTTCTTCATCAAATCGGTCAAGGGTTTAACCACGCTAGAAAAATTAGCAATGAAACGGCGTTAAAAATTTGCAAAACCCAAAAATTTCTGAAGGCTCTTCACGGATGTGGGCTGAATCCAATCATGAATGGCCTGAACCTTAACCGGATCCATGGCTATAGACGAGGGAGAAAAAATGAAGCCCAAAGAAGAGACTTTCTGCACCCCAAAGAGACACTTAGACCCTTTCACAAACAGGGCATTGTCACGAAGGATCTGAAATACCATCCTGACCTGTTGCACATGAGACTCCCAATCATCGGAAAAAATCAAAATATCGTCCAAATATACAATCAAGAATTTATCAAGATAAGTCCGGAAGATATCATGCATAAAGGACTGAAAAACAGATGGAGCATTAGAGAGTCCGAATGGCATCACAAGGTATTCAAAATGGCCTTCGGGTGTGTTAAACGCAGTTTTCCATTCATCACCCTGCTTAATTCGAAAAAGATTATATGCCCCTCGAAGGTCAATCTAGCAAACAAATCGGAAAGCAAAGGTAAAGGGTATTGAAACTTGACCGTGATTTTATTCAAGAGGCGATAATCTAAACAGGGTCTCAAGGAACCATCTTTTTTAGCAACAAAAAAGAATCCCGCTCCCAACGGTGAAGAAGATGGTCGAATATGCCTTTTCTCCAAAGACTCCTTAATATAGCTCCGCATGGCGGTATGTTCAGGCACAGATAGGTTGAAAAGTCGACCCTTAGGAAACTTACAGCCTGGAATCAAGTTAATAGCACAATCGCAGTCCCTGTGCGGTGGAAGGAAACTGGACTTGGGCTCATCGAATACATCCTGAAAATCAGACAAAAACTCGGGAATCTCAGAAGGGGAAGAAGAGGAGATTGACATCAAAGGAACATCATTATGAACCCCCTGACAACCCCAACTAGTCACAGACATGGACTTCCAATCCAACACAGGATTATGTACCTGCAACCACGGAAAACCCAGCACGACAACATCATGCAAGTTATGCAACACCAGAAATTGACAATCTTTCTGATGGGCTGGCGCCATGCGCATGGTTACCTGTGTCCAAAACTGGGGCTTATTTTTAGCCAAGGGTGTAGCATCAATGCCCCTTAAAGGAATAGGGTTCTGCAAAGGCTGCAAGGGAAAACCACAACGCTTGGCAAACTCAAAATCCATTAAATTCAAAGCAGCGCCTGAATCCACAAACGCCATGACAGAAAATGATGACAATGAGCAGATCAAGGACACAGATGACAAAAATTTAGGTTGTACAGTACTGATGGTAATTGAACTTGCGATCCTCTTTGTCCACTTAGGGCAGACAGAAATAACATGAGAAGCGTCGCCACAATAATAACACAACCTATTTTGACTATAAAGGCACAGATGATTGGCCTCGGGGAGACCAAAACATCCAACACCGCGGAGACACCATCATGTGTTACTCAACGCAGTGATTCCAGAACATTGCCCCCATCCCTTATGGGAAATATGCAGATGCATGAAAAGAAGCTGCGGAGACACCATCACGTGTTTCTCGACGCAAGCAATGAATAGCCAGGCCTTTCCCCGGGAAGGAACAACCACGGAAAGGGCAGCATCCTATGAAGGAAAGCCACCTATGCCAAGCATGGTATCCATCCACAGACAGCTGTTTCGGGGTTTTTTTCCCTCATCAGTGTGGAGTAGGAATCTGGCTATTTGGAGCAGTGCCTAATAAAAAGGCTATAAAGGCACAGATGATTGGCCTCGGGGAGACCAAAACATCCAACACCGAGGAGACACCATCACGTGTTACTCAACGCAGTGATTCCAGAACACTGCCCCCATCCCTTATGGGAAATATGCAGATGCATGAAAAGAAGCTGCGGAGACACCATCACGTGTTTCTCGACGCAAGCAGTGAATAGCCAGGCCTTTCCCCGGGAAGGAACAACCACGGGAAGGGCAGCATCCTATGAAGGAAAGCCACCTATGCCAAGCATGGTATCCATCGGGGTTTTTTTCCCTCATCAGTGTGGAGTAGGAATCTGGCTATTAGGAGCAGTGCCTAGTAAAAAGGCTATAAAGGCACAGATGATTGGCCTCGGGGAGACCAAAACATCCAACACCGCGGAGACACCATCACGTGTTACTCAACGCAGTGATTCCAGAACACTGCCCCCATCCCTTATGGGAAATATGCAGATGCATGAAAAGAAGCTGCGGAGACACCATCACGTGTTTCTCGACGCAAGCAGTGAATAGCCAGGCCTTTCCCCGGGAAGGAACAACCACGGGAAGGGCAGCATCCTATGAAGGAAAGCCACCTATGCCAAGCATGGTATCCATCCACAGACAGCTGTTTCGGGGTTTTTTTCCCTCATCAGTGTGGAGTAGGAATCTGGCTATTAGGAGCAGTGCCTAGTAAAAAGGCTATAAAGGCACAGATGATTGGCCTCGGGGAGACCAAAACATCCAACACCGCGGAGACGCCATCACGTGTTACTCAACGCAGTGATTCCAGAACACTGCCCCCATCCCTTATGGGAAATATGCAGATGCATGAAAAGAAGCTGCGGAGACACCATCACGTGTTTCTCGACGCAAGCAGTGAATAGCCAGGCCTTTCCCCGGGAAGGAACAACCACGGGAAGGGCAGCATCCTATGAAGGAAAGCCACCTATGCCAAGCATGGTATCCATCCAAAGACAGCTGTTTCGGGGTTTTTTTCCCTCATCAGTGTGGAGTAGGAATCTGGCTATTAGGAGCAGTGCCTAGTAAAAAGGCTATAAAGGCACAGATGATTGGCCTCGGGGAGACCAAAACATCCAACACCGCGGAGACACCATCACGTGTTACTCAACGCAGTGATTCCAGAGCCGCTTTGTATTTACCTGTCACTTCATGCCGGCTGGCATTTCATACAGATTAGTGTGACATGGTTCTTTTTGCAGCAAATTTCTTCCACCCTTTGGGTTGCATGTTGGCTCCTTAGATGGTGCACACCGGGGGGATACCCACTCACCTTTTTCCATCCTTGAGTACTGTATTTAGTATGTATTATGTATATTGATTGCACTTTAAACTTAATGTTAATTATGCTATTTAATAAAATATTATTACTATTTAACTACCTATATGCTCCTTGTGTACTCCTATTTTCTATGGCTTGTGTGGAGTTGGTTATCTTTCTTGGTGAGGGGTTGTGTGGCACTACCTAGTGCTTGGTCTCCCCCTCGGTATCTAATATGTTGCCTGGTTCTGGTATCATTAAGTTAATATTTGGTATACTGGTTATCGGGGATGTAACATATAAAAGAATGTCGTCGGCAAAAAGTGCCAATTTATGCTCTTCCGATCTTAGTTTAACACCCCTGATGGAGGGGTTGTTGCGTATTGCGGTGGCCAGATATTCCATCGACAGGATGTACAAGAGAGGGGAAAGTGGGCACCCTTGCCTCGTGCCATTCCTGATTGTAAATGCATCTGAAAGGGCGCCATTTACCTTTACCTGGGCGCTAGGGGAGGCATATTGGGCCATAATTCTATGAAGCATATTCTCTCCCAAACCAATTCCTCTCAAGGCCTGGAATAAAAATTCCCAGTGCACCCTGTTGAAAGCGTTTTCAGCATCGATTGACAGGATGCACATGAGATCTCCCCCCTACCCCCCCCCCGCCCCATCTATCAATGAGATGGTCCTTATGGTGTTATCTCGTGCCTCCCTACCCGGGACAAAACCCAACTAGTCTTGATTTATTAAGCCTGGAAGAAGGGGGTCCCAATCTGTTTGCAATCATCTTTGCATAAATTTTAACATCCAGGTTTATCAGAGATAATGGGCGGTAATTATTACATAGAGAGAGATCTTTATCAGGTTTTGGTAATACTGTAATGTGAGCGGTTAGAGCCTGAGGAGGAAAGGAACCACCGGAGGAGATAAAATTGCATACTTTAAGAAATATTGGGCTCAGCGATGTGGAGAATAGCTTCTAAAAACCAGCTGAGTACCCATCCGGGCCTGGGCTTTTTCCCTGTTTCAGGCCTTTAATAGTTTGGACCAGAAACGAAAAAAAGAAAGACACTGCTACAAGATTGCACACCATCCAACATGTATATATACAAAAAACACTTTATTGGCATAACAATAAAAACAATTAAAATCACTACGCCACTGTGGGCCACCTGGATACATGATATAACAACATATACAAACAATTATAACGCCTGTCAATATACCAGTAAAATACAAAAATGTATAAGATAATACCGATCTGCCTAACGGCTCATGGGGTATCTAAAGACAATATACCGCAAGGTAACTTATCTAAACCCAAGAGAAAAGGGGGGAGGTAGGCTAAATAGCCAGAAAGCTACCCATATAGTGGTAGCAAAAGAGCCCCCACACATCAATATAGAGTCATCAAGTAGGATGGACTGCGGTATAATACAAACCGGCCTATAAGCAGACAGGCTGAAGTGTCCAGGAGGCCTAGTGGACCATAGCCCCACGCGTATCGCCTCCCGAATGAGGCTTCATCAGGGGAAGTCGCACCCTTTGTGCAGTTCGTCTTCTTCATTCATGGGCGCAGGCGCTGTGGCGTCCCCTGCCTTTGAACTCTTTGGGGCTCGTCACTCCCGGATCCAGGGCGGCATACTAATCCCGTCTCTGCGGCGATACAGGACTTCACACCGGTAGGCGATTTTAGCACTGATTAGGTACCGATTTATACACTTGTGTATTGGCTGATTGTACACTCCCCCTGACGAAGCCTCATTCGGGAGGCGATACGCGTGGGGCTATGGTCCACTAGGCCTCCTGGACACTTCAGCCTGTCTGCTTATAGGCCGGTTTGTATTATACCGCAGTTCATCCTACTTGCTGACTTTATATTGATGTCTGGGGGCTCTTTTGCTACCACTATATGGGTAGCTTTGTGGCTATTTAGCCTACCTCCCCTCCTTTTCTCTTCTGTTTAGATAGGCTACCTTGCGGTATATTGTCTTTAGATACCCCATGAGCCGTTAGGCAGGTCGGTATTATCTTATACATTTTTGTATTTTACTGGTATATTGACAGGCGTTATAATTGTTTGTATATGTTGTTATATCATGTATCCAGGTGGCCCACAGTGGCGTAGTGATTTTAATTGTTTTTATTGTTATGCCAATAAAGTGTTTTTTGTATATATACATGTTAGATGGTGTGCAATCTTGTAGCAGTGTCTTTCTTTTTCTCGTTTCTGGTTCATTATTTCTGCTGCTTGCACCCTCTGTATAGATATAGATATTTATTGCTGTGCGCTGGTTATTCTTGATTTTCATGGCCTTTAATAGTTTCTGACACCTCCTCCAACGTAAATTCCCTTTCTAGATCCAGCACCTTATCTTCCGACAGGAGGGGTATATTGTTCTGTTGTAGATATGTGTTGATTTTGTTATGGAGAAAAGATGTTGACATATCTTTGTAGTGTCCAGCTATGTTGTGTAGATCTTTATAGTAGTCACTGAAGCCCAAAAGAATGTCCCTGGTATTGTGCACCTTCCCCCCTTTCCTATTTTTAATAAAGGGAATAAATGTGTTTGAACTATGTGGGTTAATATTTCTGGCCAAAAGCTTGCTGCTTTTATTTCCAAATTGGTAAAAGCGGTTTCTGAGCCTCTCTCTGAGGCATCGTGATTTTTGATCCAATATGGCGAGCAACTTTTGCCTTGCTGTAGATAGGTGTGCAAACGTAACATCATTAAGGTCTCTCTAATGTTGTGTTTCTAATTTATGGATTTGATCTGATAATTTGATTATTTCTGCAATTCTCCCTCTTTTTAAGCGTGCACCATGTGAAAAAAGTACACCCTGTATTACGCTTTTTAGGCTACGTTCACATTAGCGTTGCACGCCGCTGCGTCGGCGACGCAACGCACGACGCACAAAAAAACGCACGCAAACGCACGCAAAAAAGCTGCGTTTTGCGACGCATGCGTCGTTTTTTGACGAAAATCGGACGCACGAAAAATGCAACTTGTTGCATTTTCTTGCGTCCGACGCTAGCGTCGGAAACGACGCACGTGTCGGAAAACGCAACAAAAAAAACGCACGCGTCCCCCATGTTAAACATAGGGGCGCGTCGCCGCTGCGTCGCCGACGCAACAGCGACGCACATTAGCGGAACGCTAATGTGAACGTAGCCTTAGAGCTTCCCATTTCATAGGAGGAGGTGTGGACTCCCCATCGTGATCTATTATGAAATTAGATATTGTTTCTGGACTCGTTTTTCATCTAGGCTTTCATTATTCATGCCATTTCTCAGCCTCTGTTTTCTTTTTTTTCCTTATAATGTATCCAAGATCAATTTGTTCATTTATTTTTTAGGTTCCAGAACGGGATGAGGACCTCATTGACAACGATATCCTCATCTCCCTGGTCCATGAGCGAGTCCCGTTGTGGGACACCCGGGTTCCCCAGCACTCGGACAACGTGACGGTCCGGCGGCTATGGAATGAGGTGGCCAAAGCGATGTGGGATGGCTGGGACAACGCTCCGACTCGGGTCCGAAATGCATTTTGTAAGCATTGTAATGCAGTGGGATGCGGCAGAGACTTTGGCCGTGCTCACTAAAACTGTGTGTGATGACAGAAACTCTCTGGAGTTTCTCTCATCACACACAGTTGTGTGAGCACGGCCAAAAGTCCATTGTCTAACCATTATTTTTTGTTTTTTCAACAGTGCTCAAAGTCAAAACACGTTGGCGTTTGATGAAGGAACGCTTCAACAAGGACCTGTGTCAAGAGAGCCGTGTTCCCAGCGGTTCTGGAGCAAGGATCCGAAAGTATAAATACCACCGCATTCTGGCATTTTTAAGACCGGTCCTTGCCCAGAGAACGTAAGTATTTTTTCGGTGTATTAGGTTGTGTTATATAGCCATAATCTGTATGTTTCTATTCAACAGGAGTTGGCATTTTTTGATTTTCTGGTATTAATTTTTTTTTCCTTTTTTCACAGCACATGGAGCAGCACTGTTGACCCAGGTTCTGAAGCAGTCCTTCATCAGACAGCACGGACATGTCCCAGCCATCAAGCAGCGCTGCAGCAAGTGGGCCTGCCACACTAACTGGAGACCAGGAAGCTGGTCCATCAGGTGTTCTCCTTTCCCTGTCCTCTGCCTCTGCACATTTTTTGGGGGGCTCCTCCCGGCAGCGGCTAAGGGCATTGGACAGGTCACTCATGCCCCAGTTTTTGCACTTGAGCTCGGTTTTTCATGATGGACTCAAAGCTTTAGGTGACCGACTGGATACTGCCATTAGCCATATGAATACATGTATCCAGGAGGTCACCAAAAGCCTTGATCAAGTAAAAGCCGACCTCCAGAGGCCAGCACATCATTTTTTTAACCAAATTGAACAGGGCATGTTGGAATACCTTACTCCTAATCTCCAGCTTAGTGCCATGCAGGCCTGCAATGCTGCTTACGTACAGGTT
This sequence comes from Ranitomeya imitator, assembly GCF_032444005.1. Lineage (NCBI taxonomy): Eukaryota > Metazoa > Chordata > Amphibia > Anura > Dendrobatidae > Ranitomeya > Ranitomeya imitator. The sequence continues at coordinate 99,229,918 of NC_091285.1, read as the reverse complement.
ATGCAGCAGAGTCGGTATTTTCAGCAGACAGTGGCGGCATATCCTCCTGTGCCTACACTGTCACGCTTGACCTCAATGCTGACCTCTGCTGCATACCACTGCACGGCCACATCCATTCCAAGCACTGCCGTACACCACTACAGCACCACCACCATGCCGAGTGGTGTGGGACAGCCCACCACCACCATCATCACAACTGCTCCTCCTGCTTGGACCTTCTCCACTGACACCACCATGCAGCAGCAGGACCCTGGCATGGCCTTCCGCTCCGCCGCCACGATGCAGCAGGACCCTGGCATGGCCTTCTGCTCCGCCACCTCGATGCAGCAGGACCCTGGCATTCCCTTCCGCTCCGCCACCACGATGCAGCAGGACCCTGGCATAGCCTTACGCTCTGCCACCACGATGCAGCAGGACCCTGGCATAGCCTTCCAAACTCCTACCACAACCATGCAGCAGCAGCAGAGGGACAAAGACAGTGACAGTTTGGCCTCTATGACCAGGCCGCAAGAAATGAGCCCGCCGAGGCTCCCCAGATCGCAGCGCCGAACCCAAAAAGCGAAAAAACGGACTATTTTTATTCCTCCCCCCTCACCTCCCAATGTGTCTGTTATGTCAGGTTTGTCTCACCCATCCAGTGTGTCTGACCCCTCTCATGCGTCGAGCCCCATCCCCGAGCTGCCAGACCCCAGTAATTTAATTGCCCCTTCTCCTGCATCATCCACAGTGAGTCAAGCTTCACAGCTACATACCCCCCGTTTCCAGCACTCTACCCCAAGCAGGCGCAGTTAAGTTTTTTTTTCTGTTATCAAAATAAATAATAATGTTTTTTGCCCCCACAAATGTTTGGTTTATTGTGTATTTCGCCGCTGGCAACACACACCGTGTGGCAAAAAAAAAAACACTGCGTCGCACACTTTATTTTTTGGCCACCTCATAGCTCCAGTAGTTTGCAAGTACACTACTGCAGCTTTGTGTGTCTTTAGTATAGAGATATGAGGTGGCCCAAAAAATGTATACTTGTATTTTCTCCATAATCTCTTCCTTCTGCTTAGTCTGTGACTAGTGTTGCAGACTGAAGAGAAAATGGCGGCAATACAATGCAGAACTATACTCAACACGTCATGTGTCCAAACACTAATTAGTTAGGACACCTGACCTGGTCTTATTTTCTCTTCTGTGTACGTAATCTATTTCACACAAAGTGACGATGGCGGTCATACAAGGCATATCTATGCTCACCTGAACATGTGTCAGAAATAGCGAATTCATGAGGCTTTTATATGTGCATCATGAATTCATTCTTACTGACACCCGACTTGATGAGTATAGATCTGTTTTGCATTAAACAGCCATCGTCTCTTCAGTCTGCGTCCAATAGATACTTCAGAACAGAATCATGACGCAATGACGTCAATAACCTTACCACTAACAACCTAAGGGCTGCCGTCACACTAGCAGTATTTGGTCATTATTTTACATCAGTATTTGTAAGCCAAAAACAGGAGTGGAACAATTAGAGGAAAAGTATAATAGAAACATATGCACCACTTCTGCATTTATCACCCACTCCTGGTTTTGGCTTATAAATACTGATGTAAAATACTGACCAAATACTGCTAGTGTGATGGCAGCCTTGATTTCTAGAGGAAATACATAGGAGACACGGTCAAGATACCAAGCATATAAAGTTTATTAACAACAAATATTAGTAACATTTAAAACATAAGTGGTACAGACCCAAACCCAACAGGACATTTTACACAATATTGTCCTGCCATGCTACACATCCAATATCAGAATAAAAAAAGGCAGCAAATTGGTCCCGCATGTGGCCCACTTCAGCAGTTGACCGCAGCGGGTGATGCTGATAATCTGGCAATGGGATTGCAACTGGTTCATCCAGTTCAATGTTGGGTCGCTCCTTAGCCATTATGTAATTGTGGAGAAAAACACAGGCTTTGACTACCTCATCGATTGTCTGCATTTTTAGATTAATGGCAGTGGCAAGAATGCGCCATTTTGAGAATAGAATCCCAAAGGTACACAAGTGTTCTTAGGGCCCTGGTCAGTCTGTAGTTAAAGATCCTTTTAGTGTGGTTCAAGTCCCGACTGGAATATGGCTTCAGTAGGTTTTCACACATCTGAAAGGCCTCATCCCCAACCAAAACAAATGGCATCTGTGGACTTTGAGTGTTGGGGAGAGGTCATGGCCGTGGAAAATTAAAATTTTTGCCATACACACGACGCCCCATATCCGAGTTCTTGGAAGTCTGGGAATCGTTGCTACGGCCAAAAGCTCCAATGTCCACAGCGATGAAGCGACAGTCTGCATCTGCTATTGCCATGAGCACAACAGAAAAATATTTTTTATAGTTGAAGTACTCCGATCCAGTTCTGGCTGGTTTGATAATGCGGATGTGCTTTCCATCCACAGCTCCCAAACAGTTGGGGAAATCACACACATTCCAGAATTTTTCAGTTATTTCAATCCACATGTCCACGGTGGGCAAGGGGTATAAACTCATCCCGGAGAATGTTCCACAAAGCCCGGCAGGTGTCCACAACTATTCCAGACAGGGTGGAAATTCCAAACCGATACTGGAAGTGGAGGGATGATAAACTCTCTCCGGTTGCCAGAAATCTGTAATAAAATAAATAAAAATTTACAAACTATTCTATTTATGGTGTTGTTCTGCTAAAGACATAAAGTAAAATACAAACAATAGATGTGAGAACAACCAAAATTATGACTGGCATTTGTTTAGAATTGTTACGTACCTTAATGTAACCAGCAGAAGGTTCCTCTGGTGGAATCGCTCTACGGAGCTTGGTGTCCTGTCTCCGGATGGCTCATTGGACACGACCAAGGAAATCCCAGAAAGAGTCTTGCGACATCCTTGTATATTCTGGGATTTTCTCCTGGTTGGCATTAAGCTTGCCATATAGCGTGTGATAGGCTCCACAGCTCTCCCGTAGTTCGATAATGGGGTGTCGCCAAAAATGCCTACGCCGTGTCCTTCTCCATCTTTTGCAATCTCTGTGTTGCTCCCAAGTAAATGCACAGGCAAGAAACAGCTTGATGCTTAAATCCAGGTTGAAATAAAAGCTCTCCATGCGAAGATCCATTATGACACAGCATACAGTAGCACACTGTTAAGATTTCAGCAGTCCTAGGGTCTATATATTGATATCCCATAATACACGCCCTCTGTAGTCCCATTGGCAGTGTCTGGTTATCTAGATTTTCTCCTGTAAAATTTTCCACCATGCGCACAAAAAGCGCAAACACATGACAAAACGCATGATAAAAGGTGGAAATGCAGCGTTTTATTAACCGCATGCGTTCCCGCATGCGTCTAAAAAACGCTGCGTTTATACGTGTTTCTATGCATTTTTTCCTGCACTTGCGGATGCTGATTAAACGCTGCGGATTCAAACGCAAATGTGAAACTACCCTTAGACTGCGAAACAGGAACCCGTTGAAGCACTCACTGTGTGTCGTCCATCTGCACGCTGCCTGCATGCCTCCCTGACCCACAAATCCCACACAAAGTCTCTTGTTCACTTGGATGAAATAAAAAAGTACTTTGGAATAATAAATCCATCTGGTGAGTGCCACGTTATTTTTCTTCACACATAAAAAATATAGAATATTAATGATCAGCATCAATTGCACAACCCCAAAGAGGACAAAATATATTAGCATAATATGTGAAACCAATGGCAATTGAAGAATCACCATGCCCTGCATACATACACATGTATCATAATAAACATGCATGCATATGTGCAAGGCATGGACATGCCGACAAAAGTGGGCTGTCCCATTTAAAGGAAACTCCTCATTAGCCCCCAGTATGCAGGTAACAAAACATAGTAACATAGTTATTAAGGTTGAAGGAAGACTTTAAGTCCATCTAGTTCAACCCATAGCCTAGCCTAACATGCCCTAACATGTTGATGCAGAGGAAGGCAAAAAAAAACCAATGTGACAAATAGTAAGCTCCACATTGTGGAAAAAAATTCCTTCCTGACTCCACATACGGCAATCAAACTAGTTCCCTGGATCAATGCCCTATCAAGGAATCTAGTATATATAACTAGTGATGGGCGAGCACTAAAATGCTCAGCAGGTGCTCATTGCACGGGCCGAGCAAATTGGAATACTCGGGTACTCGGCCAGAACAACGAGCCCAATGTAAGTCTATGGGAGACCCGAGTATTTTTTCCGCACATCCCCCCCCCCGGGGGTCCTTTTAAGGTCTAAAAACTTCTGAAAATGATGGAAACACTGCTCAAATGACACAGGAACCTTATGGGGATCGCCCCTGGAAGCATTCCTGACTCCTAGTTCACAGCTTTAATAATTTTTTCCGAGATTCAAGCCATTTTTCCCGATACCACAAAAAAACATTAAAACGAAACTAAAATGGGTTTTGCTTGGAACTATGCCAAGGTACATCCTTTCCAGGTTAATGACTTGTCTGTAAGGCCAAATATTTAACCCCAGACCAAAAATTTCCTCTCCCACTTAGGCTTAGTTCAGACGCAGCGTTTTTGTAGCGTTTTTCAATTTTAACATTGCTTTCAACCACTACAAATGCATTCACTGGGAAATGTTATTGTAACATTTACCAACCTAAGTGGCCATGTGGTGTGTGACGAATAATAATAAGCAGACCCATCTTGTTTCATTTAAGAAGGAGGGACTTTTAAAGTCACAGAGCCTATTTTTACTGTTGCATCAGGCGGCAGTAATCTTAAAGGGCCATTATGAAACAGTGGGTCTCCTAAGCTGTCGTAGCCTATGCTGTGAGGGGATGGGCTGCCAACAATTATGACGCACCACAATATCCCTGTCATAAGATGTCCAGGGGGGACTCCTGAAAAAGTGTTGCATTGAATTCAAGGATTGCCCTGCTACCAATTCTTATGCACCCCAATAAGCCTTTGAACCCACATAGTGGATGGGCCCATGAAAATCCACTTCACAATATGCATTTTGTACTCCCATACTCCTTGGTTTTACACATTGGCAGCTAAGACAGCCCTGCTGCATAGTCATATGCACCCCATTAGGCCTTGGAACCCACATACTGGATGGGCCCATGAAATCCACTTCACAATATGCATTTTGTACTCCGTACTCCTTTGTTTTACACATTGGCGGCAAGGCCAGCCCTTCTGCATAGTCATATGCACCTCATTAGGCCTTGGAACCCACATTCTGGATGGGCCCATGAAAATCCACTCGTATTTTGTATTGGTATGATGGTTCCCTCTTTGCACAATTATTTACAGGAGAATTTGGCAATTTTATTTGCCATGTTGTTAACACTCAGATACGGCTCGGATACGGATGTTAACACTCAGATACGTTCAGATATGGCTTTAAAAAAGGCTAATACTTGCAATACAACACAATTTTATTGCTAAAAACAAAGTTCAAAGAATAGTATGATTGAATAGTGTGAGCTTAATGAGTACATATAAGGATTAAATAAATATAGTGATTATACGTATATCTGAAGATTCACTACATACAGTATACTTAGATCATCACCAAGAGGCTTTTAAACATCATCCGTCTGGAATATCAGAGAAGCAACACCAAGACAGAGAACCCCTGGGAGATTACCTACACTTCTTGGGCGTCCCCAGTTATGCTGGTATCAGCACACTGTACATGTACAGGTACCCCAGTTTTGGCATCTGTCTTAGTCATGTTTCCCTGGTCTTATATATATACATATTTACACTATGTAGTAACTCTAGTTTCACCCAGACCTTCAAGCGGCCACTTTTCAAGGTTGGATTAAACTGATATATGATGGAGTCATCAGACGAGGGGCCATGAATCCCTAGAAACTAAAAGCCACAAGGATTTAGATCAAACCACCACCGGCAGTTTCAGTAAACCTTAATGTATTACAATGACAAACAGCAAACATATAATGGCTTAGAACTGTTTTTGAAGTGAATAAACAAACACACAAATGGTATGAAAGATGTGGTTCCACCAATGCGAGGTACCCGTGCAAAAACTTCACCGGCCTATAACGGTACAGAACACGTTCACCCTGGTAATCTAGTGGCAGGTAAGGAAGAGACATTGCAGGAGATAGAGTTAAGTAGTAGGCCTAATGTAGTGGTCTGGGTCTCTGACACTTGTAATGCAGTGCATGAGCTGCCAAACAATTCCCCAATGGGCGTACCTTTTTTAAAAATCTACTAGTGCCATCGCAGGCCCCATGTCCAAATTTCACCGGCCTAAATCAGTACAGAACACGTTCACCCTGGTGATCTAGTGGCATTTAAACTAGAGACATTGCAGGAGACAGAGTTAAGAAGTAGGGCCAATGTAGTGGTCTGGGTCTCTGACACTTGTAATGCAGTGCATGAGCTGCCAAACAATTCCCCAATGGGGTACCTTTTTTAAAAATCTACTAGTGCCATCCCAGGCCCCAGGCCCAAACTTCACCGGCCTATATCAGTACAGAACATGTTCACCCTGGATATCTAGTGGCAGGTATGGAAGAGACCTTGTAGGACACAGAGTTAAGTAGTAGGCCCAATGAAGTGGTCTGGGTCTCTGACAGTTGTAATGCAGTGCATGAGCTGCCAAACAATTCCCCAGTGGGGGTACCTTCTTTTCAAAATCTACTAGTGCCATTGCAGGCACCGTGCCCAAATTTCACCGGCCTAAATCAGTACAGAACACGTTCACCCTGGTGATCTAGTGGCAGTTAAACAAGAGATATTGCAGGAGATACAGTTAAGAAGTAGGCCCAATGCAGTGGTCTGGGTCTCTGACACTTGTAATGCACTGCATGAGCTGCCAAACAATTCCCCAATGGGGGTACCTTTTTAAAAAACCTACTAGTGCCATCGCAGGCACCGTGCCCAAACTTCACCGGCCTGTATCAGGACAGAACACATTCACCCTTGTGATGTAGTGGCAGGTAAAGAAGAGACATAGGAGGAGACAGAGTTAAGTAGTACACCCAATGTAGTGGTCTGGGTCTCTGACACTTGTAATGCAGGGCATGAGCTGCCAAACAATTCCCCAATGGGAGTACCTTTTTTAAAAATCTACTAGTGTCATCACAGGCCCCAGACTCAAACTTCACCGGCCTATGTCAGTACAGAACACTTTCACCCTTGTGATCTAGTGGCATTTAAACAAGAGACATTGCAGGAGACAGAGTTAAGAAGTAGGCCCAATGTAATTGTCTGTGTCTCCGAGACTTGTAATGGAGTTCCTGGCCTGACAAGCTTTTTCTCATGGGTGTTTAATTTAAAAAAAAATATTTCCTGTGGATCCTAGACACCCTTTCACAAAAATTCACAGTCTGTAGCAGCACGGAACACATGAACCCTGGTGTTCTAGTGGTGGAAAATGATGTGAGGTGGAGGAAGGCCTCATTAAAACATAGGCACAATTTAAAGGAGCTTTTCTTCTACACTTGTAATGCCCATACACTAAGTGCCTAGGGGCTGACAAACATTTCCCCAAGGGAGATACTTGTATTCAAAACATACTATGGGCATCCTACATACATTTGCCAAAAATTTCACTGTCTGTAACAGCGCGGAACACATGAACCCTGGTGATCTAGTGGTAAAGAATGAGAAGACAAAGCTAAATGATAATGAAATTAAGCCAGTAAAAAAAAATGTTAAACCACCGATGAAAGTAAATAACAAAAGGTAGGGGCGAACAAAGGTTCATATATTTGAAGCCTGAATGGGTCCAACGAGATATGTTTGTCCTTAGCGAGTGCTCAGAGACAGGGCTAAAAAGAAAAAATATAATATAAAAGTGACAAATTTTATAATTTGTCAATTAGACAAATTTGTCAATTACACTACCTCATTAGAGGACTGTCCAGATGTTGGGAAAAGGGAATATATAAGAATAAATGTGAATAATAGACTGACATCTTTTTTTAAGGACATTTCCCACTGTGTGAGTAACATTTGTTTTGGATTCAAATTTGTTACGTTCATAATAGTTACACCCTCGCCACAAAAAACATTTTTAATTTGTCATCACTTAATCCGTTCCCTCTGGTGCTCTAATGCTTGTGGATGATGAGGATGAGTATAAGTAGGAGGATAAGAACAAACAGACCAAATCTGGAAGCATATACCCATGTATGATTGTGAAGAGGTGCATGAGAATACACCTCCCCAAAACAGAGAATGTATTTGAGGTTATGTTTCACTGTTTTCACATGGTGGTGTAATGCCCTTGTTCATTTTTATAAGAGTCAGCCTGTCAGCATTTTCAGTTTACAGGCGGATGCACTTATCTGTTATGATTCCACCAGCGGCACTAAAAACCTGCTGTGACAGAACACTAGCAGCAGGGCAGGACAGGACCTCCAAGGCGTAGAGAGCCAGTTCATGCCACGTGTCCAGCTTAGATACCCAATAATTAAAAGGCACAGAGGAATCCCGAAGGACGTTTGTACGATCTGCAAGGTACTCCCTCACCATCTTCCCAAAAATTGCACATCTTGTGACAGCACCCCTTGCCTCTGTGCCGCCACGATGGGAAGGTCTGAGAAAACTGTCCCAGAACTTTGCCATTGTTCCCCTGCCTGAGCTGGATTGTACTTCTGTCTCTCTCGCTTGGACTCCTTGGTTGTACAACAAACTCTGACGTCTGCTGCCAGCGTACTTACAAGGGAATTTTCTAAGTAATTCTGCTGCAAGGGCCCTTTAGTACTGCCACAATTTAGTACACCTCTCTGCCTCCGGCAGAACAGATTGAAAGTTCTCCTTGTAGCGTGGGTCTAGAAGAGTCACCAACCAGTAATGAGTGTCACCCAAAATTTTAATAAGGCGAGGGTCACGTGAAACGCAGTGCAACATAAAGTCAGCCATGCGTGCTCGACTGCTAACAGGCAAGACTTCCGTGTACTCACCAACTGGACGACTGAACGTGCTGTCCTCCTCCTCCTCCTCCCTGTCCTCAGGCCATCCCCGCTGAACAGACATATGCCAGCTGTGTTTGTAGTACCGTCTATAGCGCATGAAAGTAGCTCCATTTCTTCCTCCTCATTGCCTACCAATCCATGTTAAGAAGACTTGAGGCTGGGCTGAGTGTAATCCCCTTGTATAGTTCCTTGCTCCATGTCCTCGTGCTCTGCCTGCAATGCAGCCTCTTTAATCGTGAGCAGAGAGGTTTTCAGAATGCTGAGAAGCAGGATGGTGATGCTAATTATGGCGTCATCGCCGCTCACCCTCTTGGTGCAGTCCTCAAAGTTTTGGAGGATGGTACATATGTCAGACATCCATGTCCACTCCTGAGTTCTTATGTATGGAGTCTGAACTAAATATCGACGGCCTTGTTGATGTTGGTAGTCAACAACTGCCCACTTCTGCTCACAAATCCTTTCCAACATATTCCAGTGTAGCTGGAAGCTGCAAACGCTGCTGAAGCACGGCAAGGGCGGCTGAAGCTGTAGCTGACTTTCTAAAATGGGCAGATAGATGGCGTACCTTGTGGCCATTGTCACACATGATCTTGCCTGGCTGTAGGTTCAGTGGTGTCATCCAAACATCTGACTGCTCTTTCAGCGCTGTCCACAACTCTTCTGCATTGTGCAGTTTGTCACCTATGCAGATTACCTTCAGCACAGCCTGTTGCCGCTTTGCTGAAGCAGTGCTGCAGTGCTTCCAGCTTCTGACTGATGTGTTGATTTCAGAGATGGAGGATGAAGAGGAGGAGGAGGTGCCGGAGCTGTAGACCGTGGGGGCAACCCTGATTGACATAGGGCCAACATTCCTCGGCGTAGGGAGAATGTGTTCCATCCTAAGGTCTGACTGGGTCCCGGCTTCCACTATGTTAACCCAGTGTGCCGTCATTGAGATGTACCATCCCTGCCCACAAGCACTTGTCACGTGTCCATGGTTAGGTGGACTTTCCCGGTAACGGCATTGTTGAGGGCACGGGTAATATTGTGGGACACATGCTGGTGTAATGCCGGTACGGCACATCGGGAGAAATAGTGTCGACTGGGGACCGAGTACCTTGGGACGGCCGCCGTCATCAAGGCTTCCATCTCAACAAGCCTAAAAGGCAGCATTTCTAGCGCAAGCAGAAGAGAAATATTAGAATTGAGGACTGTGGCCTGTGGGGCGTTAGCTGGGTATTTCCACTTGCGTTCCAAAGACTGGGTTATAGGCAACTGAAGGCTGTGCTGGGACACGGACGTGGACGGGCTTGCTGATGGTGCTGCTTGACTGCGGGCCACAACAGGGCATATTCCCATGCACGGTGTACTGGGGGATTGGCTTCTATGCAAAACAGTGGAAAAAGCAGTGGTGTGACCAGCAGACAGTGGTCTTGGAGCCTGGGGTTCGACCCACAAAGTTGGATGCTTTGCTTGCATGTGCCTGATCATGCTGGTGGTGGTCAGACTGGTTGTTTTGCTACCTCTGCTGATGCTGGCATGGCAGTTGCTGCAAATGGCCTGTTTGGGGTTATCGACAGAGTCTTTAAAAAATAACCAGACTCGGGAAGATCTAACAGTTGAAATGGCAACTTCCCTCATGTTGGTGTTATTGGGAACCGATGCACACATTCTGTCTGTGGCCACCACACTGCTTCTTCCTGCCTGTCGGGGGATATGCCTCCTTCCCCTTTTGTGCTGCTGTTCTCGCTATGCATGTCCTGCCAGGTTGGGTCAGTCACTATGTCGTCCACCACCTCGTCTTCCACATCAGCATCCTGCTCCTCCTCCTGACTTTCTGGCAATTGTGTCTCATCATCGTTCACCTCTTGTGACACTTTCCCACCATGGCCTTTGTGTGACCGGGGCTGGTCAAAGCTTTGGGCAGCTCTACATGCAATCTCATCTGTCCCCACTTCAAGTTGACCGGCAGAGATTTCTGAATCTTGAAATGGAAAATTGAACAGCTCTTCACAGTGTCCAAGTGTGAGATCAGTTGTTGCAGGGCACTCAGCATGGTGGGAGGAAGGAGGATCAGGGTGAGGAATATCCTGACCACACTCACGACTACTCAGACTTGACCGTGTGGAAGACAAGGTGGTGGTGGCTAAGTGACTGGAAGCATTATCCGCTATCCAACCAGCAATCGTTTCACACTGCTCTGACTTCAATAGTGGTGTGCTGCAGTCCCCTAGTAACTGGGACAGGAAGATCGAGCGAGAAGATGTGGGTCTTTGTTGTTGCCCACTTTCACCTTGCCCACGGCCTCGTCCTCTGGATGCACCATCAGCATCACGTCCACTTTCCCGTCTTTTGCCCCTTGCCTTAACCATTTTTAATGGACTGCTGCACTATTTCAAATGCTCAACACAAATGTCTTTAGTAGTAGCAAAATAATATGTGATCAGCATGACTGCAAATCTACGATTTTTCAAACCCAAACACCAGGCGGGCCTCAGCCTGACCTAACAGACTGTATTCAAATTTTGGGGCATTTTTTAAAGTTAATTTATGATACATAGTGCTGTATAGAATTTGAGTATCACACAGCCAAAAAATAAGTACACCGGCCTCCAATGCCCAAAGTTGGAGCAGAGATATATGACGGCTCTCACAGAAATATCACACTGGCAAATCTGTGGCCTTGGAATTTTTTGGGATGCGAAATAGTGCTGTATAGAATTTGAGTATCAGACAGCCAAAAAATAAGTACACCGGCCTCCAATGCCTAAACTTTGAGCACAGAGATATATGACTGTTTTAACGAAAATACCACACTGGCAAATCTGTGGCCTTTCAATTTTTTTATGCTAAATAGCTCTCTATAGAATTTGAGTATCACACAGCCAAAAAATAAGTACACCAGCCTCCAATGCCCAAACTTGGAGCACAGAGATATATGACTGTTTTAACAGAAATACCACACTGACAAATATGTGGCCTTTTTTTTTGTGGCAAAATAGTGCTGTATAGAGTGAAATTAACAGACAGCAAAAAAAGGGGTTCTCCGGCTTACAGTGTCCACACTTGGAGCCCAAATATATATGAGGCCTGTCACAGAAATACCACACTGACAAATATGTGGCCTATTTTTATTTTTTGATGCAAAATAGTGCTGTATAGAGTGAAATTAACAGACAGCAAAAAAAAAGGGGTCTTCCGGCTTACAATGCCCACACTTGGAGCACAAATATATATGAGGCCTGTCATGGAAATACCAACTGACAAATATGTGGCCTATTTTTTTTTTTTGCTGCAAAATAGTGCTGTATAGAGTGAAATAAACAGACAGCAAAAAAAGGGGTCCTCCGGCTTACAGTGCCCACACTTGGAGCACAAATATATATATGAGGCCTGTCACGGAAATACGACACTGACAAATATGTGGCCTATTTTTTTTTTTTTTGCTGCAAAATAGTGCTGTATAGAGTTAAATTAACAGACAGCACAAAAAATGGGTCCTCCGGCTTACAATACCCACACTTGGAGCACAAATATATATGAGTCCTGTCACGGAAATACCACACTGACAAATATGTGGCCTATTTTTATTTTTTCATGCAAAATAGTGCTGTATAGAGTGAAATTAACAGACAGCAAAAAAAAAGGGTCCTCCGGCTTACAGTGCCCACACTTGGAGCACAAATGTATATGAGGCCTGTCACAGAAATACCACACCGACAAATATGTGGCCTATTTTTTTTTTTGCTGCAAAATAGTGCTGTATAGAGTTAGATTAACAGAGCAAAAAAGGGGTCCTCCGTCCTACAATGCCCACACTTGGAGCCAGGGGTGGATTAAGGGTAGCCAGGGCCCCGGGCTGTTCACACACTGTGGGCCCCCCCCGGTCATGTGACGGGGGTCATGTGACGGGGGGTCATGATATACCCGAACCAGATTATTCCAGAAAAAGGGCCGGGCCCTATTCTACTGTAACCTATTAAATATTTGTTAAAATCTGCAATACAATTTAGGTATATCTTGACCAATAATATCACATACAAGGAACAAATACCATCGCACCATGACCAGACTACAAATTACAACCACAGTGATCGAATAATATCACATACAAGGAACAAATACCACCGCACCATGACCAGACCACATATTACCACTTGGTGACCAAATAGCACATACAAGGGACAAAAACCACAACACCATTTCCAGACAACATATTACCACCATATAGTGACTGAATACAGGGGCGGACACAAGCAGCAACGGGCCCCTGTGCAGGAAATACATTCGGGGCCCCCCTCTTGCATGTACACTGTATATAACATACCTATAATAACATATGTGTTTACACAGCAGTATATACACACATACTAGCCCTATACACAGACAGCAGTATACACACAGCAGAAAGTACACACACTAGCCCTATATACACACACAGCACTGCAGTATACACACACAGCAGTATGCACACACATACTAGCCCTATATATACACACACACAGCAGTATACACACAAAGCAGTATACACACATATACTAGCCCTATACATACACACACACACAGCAGTATACACACTAGCCCTATATACACACACAACAGTATACACACATACTAACCCTATATATATATATATACACACACACACAGCAGTATACACACACATACTAGCCATATCTAATATATAAAGCTGAATGTGTGTATGTGTGTGTGTGTGTATGTCCGGGATTGGCATCTGCACCGTCGCAGGTACAGCCACAAAATTTTGCACAGTCACACGTCTGGACCCCGAGAGCGTCATAGGCTATGTTGTGAGGCGAAATTTTAACCCCGCGCGTTCCAATTCACCAAACAATTTGGCCCCTATCTACATACAGGGGAAAAAGGCAGCTGCCAGATGTGAACAAAGGGGACTTAAAGAACAAGAGCGATGGCGCCAAAGAGTATATACCGTACAGATGCTAAGGTGGGGCCCCGACATGGGATACTCACCACACATGGGGATATGAACACACACACAAAATGCGCCACACACTACCACGTGCTTGAACACATATACCACCCTCAGCACATATTTCACCACGCATACACCAACCTCGCCACATAAAAGTTGAAACACAAAAGTCACCGCTCAAAACTCGCCACACGCCAAATTCGCCACATGCAAAACTAGGCTCACGCAAAACTCGCTACACGTGCAAAACTCACCTCAAGGAAAACTCGCCACACGCAAAACTTGCACACGCGGAAAAATTGCCACATGCACAAAAGTTGCAACACATGCAAAAGTTGCCTCACCCAAAACTTGCACATACTCAAAACGCACCACACATAAAACTCGACGCGCAAAATACACTAACCTGTCACATGCAACTCGACACACAAAAAGTTGCTACACACATGTCGCCACACAAAAATCATCTCACAAAAGTCGCTACATGCATGTCGCCACACGCAACTCAACACACACAACTTGACAAACGAAACTCGCCCTAAAACACACACAAGTCTGGTATTATCCTTCAAAAATAATAATCTGATTAATAAGCAGACAAACTACAAGAGCAACAAATGTACCATATAGGAAATAAGACAGCTGTCAGTCACATGACCTGTCTATTATGTGTATGTGTGAGCTAATATATACTGCCAGGGGAAGGGCTTCCTGTTGGCTGGGGATTTATCAGGCTGCTAATAGCAACCAAACACAGCTCAGCTTCTACTTTGCTACAGTTAATTAATCTGAGCTCTGATTGGTTCATATAGGCAGGACATTCTCAGTATAACAAAGCTTGTGTGAGGTAATAGCAAGTTAGGGTGTGTTGGTGGAAAGGCTGATGTCAGTCACATTACCTCTATGTGAGAGGATATAGAAACTGCCAGTTACAGACTATTTTTACCACAATTATGTGTATGTGTGAGCTAATATATACTGCCAGGGGGAGGGCTTCCTGTTGGCTGGCGTTTATCAGTCTGCCAATAACAACCAATCACAGCTCAGCTTCTACTTTGCTACAGTTAATTAATCTGAGCTCTGATTGGTTAATATAGGCAGGACATTCTCAGTATAACAAAGCTTGTGTGAGGTAATAGCATGTTGTTAGGGTGTGTTGGTGGAAAGGCTGATGTCAGTCACATTACCACTATGTGAGAGGATATAGAAACTGCCAGTTACAGACTATTTTTACCACAAAAATGCCTCATAAGAAAAGGAATTCCATGGCACGAATGTCAGCTGATGCGAAAAGAAAAGCTGCATTACGAGCCAATGAAAAATGTGAAGACCGAGAAACAAGGCTGACACACATGAGAACAGCAGCTGCTTTCTCAAGGGCCAATGAACTTTCTGAGGAGAGGGAAGCAAGGCTTGCAGACAAGAGAACAAGAACTGCTTCCTCAAGAGCCAATGAATTTTCTGAGGAGAGGGAAGCGAGGCTTGCAGACAAGAGAACAAGAACTGCTTCCTCAAGAGCCAATGAATTTTCTGAGGAGAGGGAAGCGAGGCTTGCAGACAAGAGAACAAAAACTGCTTCCTCAAGAGCCAATGAATTTTCTGAGGAAAGGGAAGCGAGGCTTGCAGACATGAAAACAAGAGCTGCTTCCTCAAGAGCCAATGAACTTTCTGAGGAGAGGGAAGCGAGGCTTGCAGACAAGAGAACAAGAACTGCTTCCTCAAGAGCCAATGAACTTTCTGAGGAGAGGGAAGCGAGGCTTGCAGACAAGAGAACAAGAACTGCTTCCTCAAGAGCCAATGAACTTTCTGAGGAGAGGGAAGCGAGGCTTACAGACATGAAAACAAGAGCGGCTTCCTCAAGAGCCAATGAGTCATCTCAGCAGAGAGAAGGCCGACTTGCCGCTAAGAGAATTGCTATTTCTTCCACCAGGGCACAGGAAATGGTTGGAGATTTGAAACATGCTGCCTTTGGTTACCTGTCAGACATAAACTATCAGGATAATCCTAAAGTTCAGATAGGAAAAATGGATGTGGTCTGCATGTACTGCAGTGCCCTGAAATGGAAAGATGAACCGCCAGGTTTATGCTGTGCAAATGGCAAGATAAAACTTCCACCTCTCCTGTCACCACCAGATCCCCTAAAGTCTCTGATGACGGGTACCAGTACAATATCAAAGCATTTCTTGGACAACATCAGGAAGTACAACTCCTGCTTCCAAATGACATCATTTGGTGCAACAAAAATGTTTACAACAGGATTTCTGCCGACATTCAAAGTTCAAGGACAGGTTTACCACTCAATTGGCTCACTGCTTCCATTACAAGGAGAAGAACCTGATGACGGGTACCAGTACAATATCAAAGCATTTCTTGGACAACATCAGGAAGTACAACTCCTGCTTCCAAATGACATCATTTGGTGCAACAAAAATGTTTACAACAGGATTTCTGCCGACATTCAAAGTTCAAGGACAGGTTTACCACTCAATTGGCTCACTGCTTCCATTACAAGGAGAAGAACCTCAATTTCTTCAACTCTTCTTCATGGGAAATGCAGAAGCAGAGGCTCAGCGGAGATGCTCTTTAATTCCTAACACTCGCCTTGATATTGTCACTATTTTGCAGCAGTTCCTTCACACCAACAATCCATATGTTCAACTTTTCAAGACTGCACTTGAATGCATGCCAAATGACGATTACAAAGTTGTAATTCGAGCTGACAAAACACCACAAGGTGAACATCAGCGACGTTTCAATGCTCCCACATTTGATGATGTAGCAATCTTGATTGTAGGCAATGATTTTCAAAGCCGTGACATTGTGCTTCAGAAAAGGAACAATAGTTTGCAACGAGTAGCAGAAACTCACAGGTCCTATGATGCACTGCAATATCCAATCATCTTTTGGCAGGGACAGGATGGCTATCACTTTGGAATACCTCAGACAGATCCTACAACAGGCAACCCATCAGGAAAAAAAGTGTCTGCCATGGACTTCTATGCATATAGGATCATGACAAGATTTGCAGAGGAAAATCACATCTTGAAATGCAAACACCTCTTCCACCAATTTATTGTTGACATGTATGCAAAGATTGAGAGTGAACGTCTTTTATATATCCGACTAAATCAAAAGAAGCTCAGGGCAGAGGAATATATTCACCTTAGAGATGCTGTTGCAAATGATGCTGATCCAAAAGAGTTGGGGAAAATGGTTATTCTTCCATCAACTGTCACTGGAAGCCCACGACACATGCATGAATACACACAGGATGCAATGACTTATGTGAGAAAGTATGGCCGTCTAGATCTTTTCATCACCTTTACTTGCAATCCTGCCTGGGAGGAAATTGGAGGGCACCTGTTGCCGGGCCAAAAATCATGAATCGCCATGACCTTATTGCTCGGGTTTTCAAACAGAAACTTTCAAAAATGACTAATCTCATCACAAAATCACATATTTATGGTGAGACGCAATGCTGGATGTATTCAGTTGAATGGCAAAAAAGAGGCCTTCCTCACGCCCACATCTTAATCTGGCTGAAGCAAAAAATACAGCCTACCGAAATTGACAATATCATCAGTGCCGAATTGCCAGACCTTCGGATTGACCCATTGCTGTTTGACACCATCACAAAAAACATGATCCATGGTCCGTGTGGGAGTCTCAACAAAAATTCTCCCTGTATGATTGATGGCAGGTGTTCAAAGCATTACCCACGATCCCTGGTTCAAGAAACCCAAACAGGACAAGATGGATATCCAGTCTACCGAAGAAGAAAGCCAGGGGATGGTGGTTTCACAGCAAAGGTTAAAATGCGTGTTGGATCATCACTCCAAGAGATAGAAATTGACAACAGGTGGGTAGTGCCTTACAACCCTTTGCTCTCAAAAATCTTCCAGGCCCACATAAATGTCGAATCTTGCCACTCTGTGAAATCTATCAAGTATATCTGCAAATATGTCCACAAAGGAAGTGATCAAGCAGTTTTTGAACTCCAGAAAAATGGACCTATTATTGATGAAGTGGAGGCATTCCAGATGGGCAGGTACATAAGCAGCAATGAAGCTGTTTGGAGAATACTAGGCTTCTCCATTCATGAGCGCTACCCACCAGTTGTGCATCTGAGTGTGTACTTGGAAAATGGACAGAGAATTTATTTTAACCCAGCAAACTTGCAGCAGCAGCTCCTAACACCACCAAAGACCACCCTCTTGGCATTTTTTGAGCTGTGTCAACAAGACCCTTTTGCAAAAACAATTCTCTACTGTGATTTACCAAAGTACTACACTTGGAATGCCTCCAGAAAAACACTGGAACGGAGGAAACGGGGCCTTGATATTGAAGGCTATCCAGGGGTGAAAGCAACTGATATGCTTGGTCGCGTCTACACTGTTCATCAGTCAAATGCAGAGTGCTTCTACCTACGCATGTTACTTCATGTTGTCAAAGGCCCTACATCATTTTCTGACTTGAAGACCGTCGGAGGCCATGTGTGTGAAACATTCAGGGAAGCTTGCCAAAGAAAAGGACTTCTGGAAAATGATGGACACTGGGACATGACCCTCAGTGAAGCTGCAGCCACACAAACCCCAAAGCGACTAAGACACCTCTTTGCTATTATTCTAACAACATGTAGCATTTCAAATCCTCTTGAGATTTGGACAAAGTTCAAAACTGATCTCAGTGAGGACATCCTCATGCAGATTAGAAGGGAAAATCCTCAGCAACTCATCAACTTCACTGAGGAAATGTTCAATGAAACTTTAATGCTCCTTGAAGACCAGTGCATAGCAATGTCAGGAAAAGCCTTACAGTTGCTTGGTTTGCCTGCTCCAATAAGAAATCCTGAAGGCATCCAAATGTGTAGGGAGATTTTCATAGAAACAAACTATAATATTGATGAACTGACAGCATGTGTGTCTCAGAACGAGCCAATATTGGTACCAGATCAAAGGGACGCCTATAACTATATTTTAAGTTTCAGTGAAACCAACAAAGGTGGGATTGTCTTCCTCGATGCTCCAGGTGGAACAGGAAAGACATTTGTAATCAACTTGCTCCTGGCAAAATTTCGACAACAAAAAAAGATTGCACTTGCAGTGGCATCTTCTGGAATTGCAGCTACGCTTTTAAACGGTGGCAGGACAGCACATTCGACATTCAAACTACCACTTAACCTGTCTCATAGTGACAGCCCCGTGTGTAATATTGCCAAGGGATCAGGACTGGCCAAATTGCTTCAAAAATGCAGTGCTATCATTTGGGATGAATACACCATGTCACACAAAAGGGCTCTGGAAGCAGTGGACAGACTTATGCAAGACCTGCGTAGCAACAAATATATCATGGGAGGAGTAGTTGTTGTTTTGGCAGGTGACTTCCGCCAAACACTACCTGTTATTCCAAGATCAACCCCTGCAGACGAACTCAATGCCTGTCTGAAAGCATCGTACCTTTGGAGAAAAGTAAAGAAAATGTCACTGAACACAAACATGAGGGTCTACATGACAGGCGATGTTTCTGCTGGACTGTTTTCGAGCCAGCTGTTGACTATTGGAGATGGCAAGGCACCAGTAAACTCAACCACTGGACAGATCACCTTCCCAAGCAACTTTTGTTGCATTGTGACTTCCATTGAGGAGTTGAAAGCAAAGGTTTTTCCAAACATTCAGCTCCACTTCAAAAATTCTGGCTGGCTGTGTGAAAGGGCTATTCTAGCTCCCAAAAATGACAGCGTCAACAAGATCAATCTTCAAATTCTAAATCTCCTTCCAGGTGTGTGCACAACCTACAAGTCAGTAGATACAGTAATAGACCCTGCTCAAGCATTATTTTATCCAACTGAGTTCCTCCATTCCTTGGAGCCACAAGGACTTCCTCCTCACAACCTCTTTCTAAAACCTGGAGCACCTATTCTGTTATTGAGAAATTTGGATCCACCAAAGCTGTGTAATGGAACAAGACTCTTGATTAAGAACCTGTTTCCACATGTAATTGACTGTTTCCACATGTAATTGAGGCAACCATTTTGACAGGATGTGCCACAGGAGAAGATGTTTTCATTCCAACAATTCCTCTCATTCCATCTGATTTGCCGTTTGATTTTAAACGCCTCCAGTTTCCTGTTCGACTGGCATTTGCTATGTCCATCAACAAGGCTCAGGGACAGTCCTTGAAAGTAGTCGGAATCGATTTACAGTCTCCATGCTTTTCTCATGGTCAACTTTATGTGGCCTGTTCAAGAGTTGGAACAGCCAAAAATCTGTTTGTCTTTGCACCTGAAGGAAAAACTAAGAATGTCGTTTATCAAAAGGCTCTCGAATAGGTTGTAGAAGATTACTTCATATTACTTGGCCAATTTAGTTAAATCTGTGTGGAATATCTCTGGTGCTGAAATATATGTTGTAAAATGCTTATATTATCTTAGTTTTTGCCTTTTAATAATTACATTTCTATCTATTTGTTTTGTGGTTTTTGTGTGCAGAATAAATTTTTGTTAACACATTCTATTTTGCTTACAGCAGTTATTAACCCGGGCGAAGCCGGGTAGTACAGCTATACAGCTATAGCGATATATATACACACAGCAGTATACACACACACACTAGCAATATATATACACACAGCAGTATACACACACACACTAGCAATATATATATATACACACAGCAGTACACACACACTAGCAATATATATATATACACACACAGCAGTATACACACACTAGCAATATATATACACACAGCAGTATACACACACTAGCAATATATATACACACAGCAGTATACACACACTAGCAATATATATACACACAGCAGTATACACACACACACACTAGCAATATATATATACACACACAGCAGTACACACACACTAGCAATATATATATATATACACACACAGCAGTATACACACACTAGCAATATATATACACACAGCAGTATACACACACTAGCAATATATATACACACAGCAGTATACACACACTAGCAATATATATATACACACAGCAGTATACACACACACACACTAGCAATATATATACACACAGCAGTATACACACACACACACACTAGCAATATATATATACACACACAGCAGTACACACACACTAGCAATATATATACACACACAGGAGTGCACACACACACTAGCGATATATATACACACAGCAGTACACACACACTAGCGATATATATACACACAGCAGTATACACACACTAGCAATATATATACACACAGCAGTATACACACACACACACTAGCAATATATATACACACAACAGTATACACACACTAGCAATATGTATACACACAGCAATATACACACACTAGCAATATATATACACACAGCAGTATACACACACTAGCAATATATATACACACAGCAGTATACACACACTAGCAATATATATATACACACACACTAGCAATATATATACACACAGCAGTACACACACTAGCAATATATATACACACAGCAGTATACACACACACACTAGCTATATATACACACACACTAGCAATATATATACACACAGCAGTATACACACACACACACTAGCTATATATACACACACACTAGCAATATATATACACATAGCAGTATACACACACACACACTAGACAGATCAACATCCATCACATGGAATATGTACAGTACCTACAGAGAGTGCAGTTGCAGGGAGCTGGTCAGGCCCAGAGGAAATGAGCAGGGGAGACATGGAGCCTGTCTAGACTGTCAGCTCTCATCCCTGCAGACTCCCAGCGGGCCAGGCCTTCTCCTATCTCCTACCTAGAGCATACCTCCCAACCGTCCCTCATTGTGCGGGACTTTCCCGGATTTGACTCTTTGCCCCGCTGTCCAGCGCAGGACGCTCTGATCCCGGGAGACAGCAGGAGAACTCTGTCACACCCCCTTTTGTTAGGCCACGCCCCTTCCCCATGTTCCTGAGTCTCCCAGCGTCACTGGAGTGGTCAGAGAGGGAGAGAGAGGGGACACTTCAGTTTGAGGTAACAGCCGAACACAGCCTGGGTGCCAGCGGCAATGTAAGCAGCAGACCAGTGTGAGTGGACTGGAGCTGCTGATTATAATGCCTGGCTAGTGTAATCGTGCTTGGAATGAGCAGGGCTCAGCAGGGAGGGACGGACACACTCACAGCCTCTGTGTGCCTGGGCTGCTCACTGCTGTGTTATCTGCAGATCAGTGTGAGTGAGATCGATGACTCACTGACATGTCTGTCTCAATGGGAGAGGGTGACAACACGACGCTATTGTGGCTGCTATTCCCCCCCACCCTGCATAAAAAGGGCTAAATCAAAGCCACTGTGACAGTCTGACACTAATGTAGCAGAGCCGTGTGTGTACAAGGTGTATGAATCGGAGCAGCGTGTGAAAGGTGTATGGAGCAGAGTCGTGTGTGTAAGACGTGTACGGAGCCGTGTGTACGAGGTGTGCGGAGCGGAGCAGCGTGTGTACGAGGTGTACGAAGTGGAGCCGTGTGTGTGCGAGGCGTACGGAGTGGAGCCGTGTGTGTGCGAGGCGTATGGAGTGGAGCCGTGTGTGTGCGAGGCGTACGGAGTGGAGCCGTGTGTGTACGAGGCGTACGGAGTGGAGCCGTGTGTGTGCGAGGCGTACGGAGTGGAGCCGTGTGTGTGCGAGGCGTACGGAGTGGAGCCGTGTGTGTGCGAGGCGTACAGAGTGGAGCCGTGTGTGTGCGAGGCGTACAGAGTGGAGCCGTGTGTGTGCGAGGCGTACAGAGTGGAGCCGTGTGTGTGCGAGGCGTACAGAGTGGAGCCGTGTGTGTGCGAGGCGTACAGAGTGGAGCCGTGTGTGTGCGAGGCGTACAGAGTGGAGCCGTGTGTGTGCGAGGCGTACAGAGTGGAGCCGTGTGTGTGCGAGGCGTACAGAGTGGAGCCGTGTGTGTGCGAGGCGTACAGAGTGGAGCCGTGTGTGTGCGAGGCGTACAGAGTGGAGCCGTGTGTGTGCGAGGCGTACAGAGTGGAGCCGTGTGTGTGCGAGGCGTACAGAGTGGAGCCGTGTGTGTGCGAGGCGTACAGAGTGGAGCCCTGTGTGTGCGAGGCGTACAGAGTGGAGCCGTGTGTGTGCGAGGCGTACAGAGTGGAGCCGTGTGTGTGCAAGGCGTACAGAGTGGAGCCGTGTGTGTGCGAGGCGTACAGAGTGGAGCCGTGTGTGTGCGAGGCGTACAGAGTGGAGCCGTGTGTGTGCGAGGCGTACAGAGTGGAGCCGTGTGTGTGCGAGGCGTACAGAGTGGAGCCGTGTGTGTGCGAGGCGTACAGAGTGGAGCCGTGTGTGTGCGAGGCGTACAGAGTGGAGCCGTGTGTGTGCGAGGCGTACAGAGTGGAGCCGTGTGTGTGCGAGGCGTACAGAGTGGAGCCCTGTGTGTGCGAGGCGTACAGAGTGGAGCCGTGTGTGTGCGAGGCGTACAGAGTGGAGCCGTGTGTGTGCAAGGCGTACAGAGTGGAGCCGTGTGTGTGCGAGGCGTACGGAGCGGAGCAGCGCGTGCAATGTGGACGGAGCGGAGCCGTGTGTGTACGAGGTGTACGGAGCGGATCCGTGTGTGTACGAGGTGTACGGAGCGGAGCCGCATGTGCAAGGTGTATTGAGCGGAGCCATGTGTGTACGAGATGTATGGAGAGGAGCCGTGTGTATGAGGTGTACGGAGCGGAGCTGTGTGTGTACAAGGTGTATGGGGAGGAGCCGTATGTATGAGGTGTACGGAGCGGAGCCGCATGTGCAAGGTGTATGGAGCGGAGTCGTGTGTGTACGAGGTGTATGGAGCGGAGTCGCATGTGTCAGATCGGAGCAGATATTGCTCCTCGCTCTGACACGGACTGGCACAGGAGACACGGAGGTCTTTATCAGTGGCATATCACAGCTGCAGCGACGTGAGCAGTCAGCGGCGCAGCTGGATGACACCATTCAGCGCCGTGGGTGTCATCCAGCTGCTGCGAGGGAGCGTGGTGAAAGGTGTCTGTGTGTAGTGATGGAGAAGGCAATGATGGGGGTGGGGTAACCATGTGTGGCCAGTATACTGTACCCAGCATTATGTGTGGCCATTATTCTATACCCAGCATCGTGTGGGGCCATTATACTGTACAAAGCATAATGTGGCGCCATAATACTGTATGGACCATCACGTGGGGCAAGTATGCTGTACGCAGCATCATGTGGGGCCATTATACAGTATGGAGCATAATGTGGCCAATGGTCATTGTACAGTATGGAGCATCATGTGTGGCCATTATACAGTATGGAGCGTCGTGTGTGGCCATTATACAGTATGGAGCGTCGTGTGTGGCCATTGTACACTATGGAGCGTCGTGTGTGGCCATTATACAGTATGGAGCGTCGTGTGTGGCCATTATACAGTATGGAGCATCATGTGTGGCCATTATACAGTATGGAGCGTCATGTGTGGCCATTATACAGTATGGAGCGTCATGTGTGGCCATTATACAGTATGGAGCGTCGTGTGTGGCCATTGTAAACTATGGAGCGTCGTGTGTGGCCATTGTACACTATGGAGCGTCATGTGTGGCCATTGTACAGTATGGAGCGTCGTGTGTGGCCATTATACAGTATGGAGCGTCGTGTGTGGCCATTATACAGTATGGAGCGTCGTGTGTGGCCATTGTACACTATGGAGCGTCGTGTGTGGCCATTATACAGTATGGAGCGTCGTGTGTGGCCATTGTACACTATGGAGCGTCGTGTGTGGCCATTGTACACTATGGAGCGTCGTGTGTGGCCATTGTACAGTATGGAGCGTCGTGTGTGGCCATATTTTTTTGTTTATAATTATTGTTTACGAAACATTGTGATCAGAAGTGCTAAATGGGTGTGGTTGTGGCGTGGCTAGTTGTGAAATGGGTGTGGTCAGAGGTGTGGCCTAAAATTTGCCGCGGCGCGCTGTGCGCGCCGCTGACTTTGTCCCTCTTTCCCTTCCTCAAAAGTTGGGAGGTATGCTAGAGTAGTAATTCCTTCTCCCCTCCCCCTATTTTCACGTGTATCCCAGTCCTGCAGATCACTGGGGCTCTGGGAAGAATGTGTACCTGCACAGCAGCGAGTCAGAGACGCATCTTCAGTGACTCCCTCACTCCTCTCTTCCAGCGTCTGCCGCCCCTCACCACACTGCACCAGTGACAGCCGGACAGCAGCGTAATGTATGCTAACAGGAGAGGTCAGGCAGGGGGCCCCTTTTGACCATCATATCACGTGTGCAGCAGAGCGGGCCCCCTGCTTCACCTGTTATCAGTAATCCTGCCGCCGGCTGTCATTCACCGCCCTGCTTTTTCGGTCCTTCAGGGGCACCCTCCGGCTCTGGGCCCCGGTGCAGTTGCACAGGTTGAACCGGCGGTATGTCCGCCCATGACTGAATACTACAATACTGATCAGTAATAAAAAAAAAAAAACAATACTATCACCATAAGTGCCAGTATTCACAGGAGATCTGTACTTATTATGCAGTGTCTGTGTAGAGGTAATACAGTGATCACTGGTGACATTGTACACAGGACCTCTGTATATAGTATACAGTGTATAGTGACAGTGTATAAGTAACATTGACTCACAAGTGACATCTCTAGGTGAAGTCCTTCATCTTTCATCCAGCACAAACCGCCATCATTTCTTCCAGCCAGGACTCGTTTCTGCAGAAAATAACATAGTTATCTCGAGCTCCGCTTGCAGAACACATTACTTAATTTTTCACAACTTCTAAATGACACCACATGAAGAAAAAAAGGCGATATAGTGTCACTCTGCACAGTAACAGGACCGCCCCCCCCCATTTAAAACAGTATACTCAAAACATTAAATAAATACATCACTGCAGTAATAATATCCCTTAATTAGCCCCTATGGTAATAATATTCCCCATCCTGGCCCCATGTGTCTCATTCCTGGCTCCAACCATATGTTCTCCCATCCTGCACTCATGAGTATCCATTCTACACCATATGATCTCCCCATCCTGACCCATCTGTCTCCATGCTGCCCCATGATCCAATCCTGCCCCATGTCTTTCATTCTACCCCGTGTCTCCATTCTGCCCATGCCTCCAGTCCTGCCCCCAGTGTGTCCAGCATATTACCCCAAGTGTGTCCAGCATATTACCCCCAGTGTGACCAGCATATTGCCCCCAGACAGTGTGTCCAGCAATCTGCCCCAGTGTGTCCAGCATATTACCCCCAGTGTGTCCAGCATTCTGCCCCAGTGTCTCCAGCATTGTCCCAGTGTCTCCAGCATTGCCCCAGTGTCTCCAGCATTGCCCCAGTGTCTCCAGCATTGCCCCAGTGTCTCCAGCAATCTGCCCCAGTGTCTCCAGCAATCTGCCCCAGTGTCTCCAGCAATCTGCCCCAGTGTCTCCAGCATTGCCCCCAGTGTGTCCTCCAGCAATCTGCCCCACTGTCTCCAGCATTGCCCCACTGTCTCCAGCATTGCCCCACTGTCTCCAGCAATCTGCCCCAGTGTCTCCAGCAATCTGCCCCAGTGTCTCCAGTAATCTGCCCCACTGTCTCCAGCAATCTGCCCCACTGTCTCCAGCAATCTGCCCCACTGTCTCCAGCATTGCCCCCAGTGTGTCCTCCAATTTTCCCCAGTGTCTCCAGCATTGCCCCCAGTGTGTCCTCCAGCATTGCCCCCCAGTGTGTCCTCCAGCAATCTGCCCCACTGTCTCCAGCAATCTGCCCCACTGTCTCCAGCATTGCCCCCAGTGTGTCCTCCAGCAATCTGCCCCAGTGTCTCCAGCATTGCCCCACTGTCTCCAGCAATCTGCCCCACTGTCTCCAGCAATCTGCCCCATTGTCTCCAGCAATCTGCCCCTTTGTCTCCAGCAATCTGCCCCAGTGTCTCCAGCAATCTGCCCCAGTGTCTCCAGCAATCTGCCCCAGTGTCTCCAGCATTGCCCCCAGTGTGTCCTCCAGCAATCTGCCCCACTGTCTCCAGCATTGCCCCACTGTCTCCAGCATTGCCCCACTGTCTCCAGCAATCTGCCCCAGTGTCTCCAGCAATCTGCCCCAGTGTCTCCAGTAATCTGCCCCACTGTCTCCAGCAATCTGCCCCACTGTCTCCAGCAATCTGCCCCACTGTCTCCAGCATTGCCCCCAGTGTGTCCTCCAATTTGCCCCAGTGTCTCCAGCATTGCCCCCAGTGTGTCCTCCAGCATTGCCCCCCAGTGTGTCCTCCAGCAATCTGCCCCACTGTCTCCAGCAATCTGCCCCACTGTCTCCAGCATTGCCCCCAGTGTGTCCTCCAGCAATCTGCCCCAGTGTCTCCAGCATTGCCCCACTGTCTCCAGCAATCTGCCCCACTGTCTCCAGCAATCTGCCCCATTGTCTCCAGCAATCTGCCCCTTTGTCTCCAGCAATCTGCCCCACTGTCTCCAGCAATCTGCCCCACTGTCTCCAGCAATCTGCCCCTTTGTCTCCAGCAATCTGCCCCACTGTCTCCAGCAATCTGCCCCACTGTCTCCAGCATTGCCCCCAGTGTGTCCTCCAATCTGCCCCAGTGTCTGCAGCATTGCCCCCCAGTGTGTCCTCCAGCATTGCCCCCCCAGTGTGTCCTCCAGCAATCTGCCCCACTGTCTCCAGCAATCTGCCCCACTGTCTCCAGCAATCTGCCCCAGTGTCTCCAGCATTGCCCCCAGTGTGTCCTCCAGCAATCTGCCCCAGTGTCTCCAGCATTGCCCCAGTGTGTCCTCCAGCATTGCCCCACTGTCTCCAGCATTGCCCCACTGTCTCCACCAATCTGCCCCAGTGTCTCCAGCATTGCTCCACTGTCTCCAGCATTGCCCCACTGTCTCCACCAATCTGCCCCAGTGTCTCCAGCAATCTGCCCCAGTGTCTCCAGAAATCTGCCCCAGTGTCTCCAGCATTGCCCCCAGTGTGTCCTCCAATCTGCCCCAGTGTCTCCAGCATTGCCTCCCAGTGTGTCCTCCAGCATTGCCCCCAGTGTGTCCTCCAGCAATCTGCCCCACTGTCTCCAGCAATCTGCCCCACTTTCTCCAGCAATCTGCCCCAGTGTCTCCAGCATTTCCCCCAGTGTGTCCTCCAGCAATCTGCCCCAGTGTCTCCAGCATTGCCCCAGTGTGTCCTCCAGCATTGCCCCACTGTCTCCAGCATTGCCCCACTGTCTCCAGCATTGCCCCACTGTCTCCACCAATCTGCCCCAGTGTCTCCTCCAATCTGCCCCAGTGTCTCCAGCATTGCCTCCCAGTGTGTCCTCCAGCATTGCCCCCAGTGTGTCCTCCAGCAATCTGCCCCACTGTCTCCAGCAATCTGCCCCACTGTCTCCAGCAATCTGCCCCAGTGTCTCCAGCATTGCCCCCAGTGTGTCCTCCAGCAATCTGCCCCAGTGTCTCCAGCATTGCCCCAGTGTGTCCTCCAGCATTGCCCCACTGTCTCCAGCATTGCCCCACTGTCTCCACCAATCTGCCCCTGTGTCTCCAGCATTGCCCCACTGTCTCCAGCATTGCCCCACTGTCTCCACCAATCTGCCCCAGTGTCTCCAGCAATCTGCCCCAGTGTCTCCAGAAATCTGCCCCAGTGTCTCCAGCATTGCCCCCAGTGTGTCCTCCAATCTGCCCCAGTGTCTCCAGCATTGCCTCCCAGTGTGTCCTCCAGCATTGCCCCCAGTGTGTCCTCCAGCAATCTGCCCCACTGTCTCCAGCAATCTGCCCCAGTGTCTCCAGCATTTCCCCCAGTGTGTCCTCCAGCAATCTGCCCCAGTGTCTCCAGCATTGCCCCAGTGTGTCCTCCAGCATTGCCCCACTGTCTCCAGCATTGCCCCACTGTCTCCAGCATTGCCCCACTGTCTCCACCAATCTGCCCCAGTGTCTCCAGCAATCTGCCCCAGTGTCTCCAGAAATCTGCCCCAGTGTCTCCAGCGTTGCCCCCAGTGTGTCCTCCAGCAAACTGCCCCAGTGTCTCCAGCATTGCCCTAGTGTATCCTCCAGCATTGCCCCACTGTCTCCAGCATTGCCCCACTGTCTCCAGCATTGCCCCACTGTCTCCAGCATTGCCCCACTGTCTCCACCAATCTGCCCCAGTGTCTCCAGCAATCTGCCCCAGTGTCTCCAGAAATCTGCCCCAGTGTCTCCAGCGTTGCCCCCAGTGTGTCCTCCAGCAAACTGCCCCAGTGTCTCCAGCATTGCCCTAGTGTATCCTCCAGCATTGCCCCACTGTCTCCAGCATTGCCCCACTGTCTCCAGCATTGCCCCACTGTCTCCAGCAATCTGCCCCAGTGTCTCCAGCAATCTGCCCCAGTGTCTCTAGCATTGCCCCCAGTGTGTCCTCCAGCAATCTACCCCACTGTCTCCAGCATTGCCCCACTGTCTCCAGCATTGCCCCACTGTCTCCAGCATTGCACCACTGTCTCCAACAATCTGTCCCAGTGTCTCCAGCATTGCCCCCAGTGTGTCCTCCAGCAATAAAAAAAAAAAACAGTCTCCTCACCTGTCCGCGCTCCAGGCGGTGAGCTCCCTTCAGCAGAGCACACTCGCCGGTGACTGACAATGACGTTAGACGCCGGCGACGTGTGTGCTGCGGCCGACTTCAGCTGCCAGCCTCCAATTGGCTGGCGGCTGTTGTTGTTAACTATTGACGTGCGGGCACACGCTCGCACGTCAATAGGAAACCGCCGTAGTGCCGGAAAGGGCCCGGTGAGCAGATGAGAAGGAGCCCAATGCGGGCCCCCTCTCTCTGCCCACCGGGTCCGGGGGCACACAAATGCCGGCAGGCATTCAGACGATTAGCGGAGGGTCAATCTGTGCGGTAGCCCAGGGCCCCCCCAGACCACTGGGCCCTGGGCTACCGCCCATATTGACCCTCTGATAATCCGCCCCTGCTTGGAGCACAAATATATATGAGGCCTGTCACGGAAATACCACACTGACAAATATGTGGCCTATTTTTATTTTTTTGCTGCAAAATAGTGCTGTATAGAGTGAAATTAACAGACAGCTAAAAAGTGGTCCTCCGGCTTACAATGCCCACACTTGGAGCGTGAAGATATATGAGGGCTGTCACAGAAATACCACTCTGGCAACTATGTGGACTTTTTTTATGCTTGAAAGCTAAATATTGCTGTATATAATTTTTGTATCAGACAGAAAAAAATAAGTGGTCCAACGGCCTACTATGCACAAACTTGGAGCACGTATATAAGGGCTGTCACGGAAATAGCACACTTACAAATATGTGGCCGTTCTTTAAAAAAAATGACAAATAGTGCTGTATATAATTAACCCCTTTCTGACATTAGATATACTATCCCGTCGAGGTGGGGTGGGCCCCTATGACCACCGACGGGATAGTACGTCATATGCGATCGGCAGCGCTCACGGGGGGAGCGCGGCCGATCGCGGCCGGGTTTCAGCTGCCTATCGCAGATGACATCCGGCACTATGTGCCAGGAGTGGTCACGGACCGCCCCCGGCACATTAACCCCCGGCACACCGCGATCAAACATGATCGCGATGTGCCGGCGGTATAGGGAAGCATCGCGCAGGGAGGGGGCTCCCTGCGGGCTTCCCTGAGCCCCCCGCAGCAACGCGATGTGATCGCGTTGCTGCGAGGGTCTTCCTACCTCCCTCCCTGCTCCAGGCCCGGATCCAAGATGGCCGCGGCATCCGGGTCCTGCAGGGAGGGAGGTGGCTTCACAGAGCCTGCTCAGAGCAGGCACTGTGAAGTCTGCACTGCTCTAAGTCAGATCGGTGATCTGACAAAGTGCTGTGCAAACTGTCAGATCATCGATCTGTGATGTCCCCCCCTGGGACAAAGTAAAAAAGTTTAAAAAAAATTTCCAAATGTGTAAAAAAAATTTTTAAAAAATTCCTAAATAATGAAAAAAAAAATATATTATTCCCATGAATACCTTTCTTTATATAAATAATAAAAAAAACAATAAAAGTACACATATTTAGTATCGCCGCGTCCGTAACGACCCCACCTATAAAACTGGCCCACTAGTTAACCCCTTCAGTAAACACCGTAAGAAAAAAAAAAAAAAACGAGGCAAAAAACAACGCTTTATTATCATACTGCCGAAGAAAAAGTGGAATAACACGCGATCAAAAAGACAGATATAAATAACCATGATACCGCTGAAAACGTCATCTTGTCCCGCAAAAAAAAAGCTGCCATACAGCATCATCAGCGAAAAAATAAAAAAATTATAGTCCTGAGAATAAAGCAATGCAAAAATAATTATTTCTTCTATAAAATAGTTTTTATCGTATAAAAGCGCCAAAACATAAAAAAATGATATAAATGAGGTATTGCTGTAATCGTACTGACCCGAGGAATAAAACTGCTTGATCAATTTTACCAAATGCGGAACGGTATAAACGCCTCCCCCAAAAGAAATTCATGAATAGCTGGTTTTTGGTCATTCTGCCTCACAAAAATCGTAATAAAAAGCGATCAAAATATGTCACGTGCCCGAAAATGTTACCAATAAAAACGTCAACTCGTCCCGCAAAAAACAAGACCTCACATGACTCTGTGGACCAAAATATGGAAAAATTATAGCTCTCAAAATGTGGTAACGCAAAAAATATTTTTTGCAATAAAAAGCGTCTTTCAGTGTGTGACGGCTGCCAATCATAAAAATCCACTAAAAAACCCGCTATAAAAGTAAATCAAACCACCCTTCATCACCCCCTTAGTTAGGGAAAAATAAAAAAAAAATTTATTTCCATTTTCCCATTAGGGCTAGGGTTAGGGCTAGGGTTAGGGCTAGGGTTAGGGTTAGGGCTAGGGTTAGGGCTAGGGCTAGGGTTAAGGCTAGGGTTAGGGTTAGGGCTAGGGTTAGGGCTAGGGTTAGGGCTAGGGTTAGGGTTAGGGCTAGGGTTAGGGCTAGGGTTAGGGCTAGGGTTAGGGTTAGGGCTAGGGTTAGGTTTAGGGCTAGGGTTAGGGCTAGGGTTTTGGCTAGGGTTAGTGTTGCGGCTACAGTTAGGGTTGGGGCTAAAGTTAGGGTTAGTGTTGGGGCTAAAGTTACGGTTAGGGTTTAGATTACATTTACAGTTGGGAATAGGGTTGGGATTAGGGTTAGGGGTGTGTCAGGGTTAGAGGTGTGGTTAGGGTTACTGTTGGGATTAGGGTTAGGGGTGTGTTTGGATTAGGGTTTCAGTTATAATTGAGGGGTTTCCACTGTTTAGGCACATCAGGGGCTCTCCAAATGCGACATTCCGTCATATCTCAATTCCAGCCAATTCTGCGTTGAAAAAGTAAAACAGTGCTCCTTCCCTTCTGAGCTCTCCCGTGTGCCCAAACAGGGGTTTACCCCAACATATGGGGTATCAGCGTACTCAGGACAAGTAGGACAACAACTTTTGTGGTCCAATTTCTCCTGTAACCCTTGGGAAAATACAAAACTGGGGGCTAAAAAATAATTTTTGTGGGAAAAAAAAGATTTTTTATTTTCACGGCTCTGCGTTATAAACTGTAGTGAAATACTTGGGGGTTCAAAGTTCTCACAACACATCTAGATGAGTTCCCTGGGGAGTCTAGTTTCCAATATGGGGTCACTTGTGGGGGGTTTCAACTGTTTAGGTACATTAGGGGCTCTGCAAACGCAATGTGACACCTGCAGACCATTCCATCTAAGTCTGCATTCCAAATGGCGCTCTTTCCCTTCCGAGCCCTCCCATGCGGCCAAACAGTGGTTCTTCCCCACATATGGGGTATCAGCACACTCAGGACAAATTGGACAACAACTGTTGGGGTCGAATTTCTCCTCTTACCCTCGGGAAAATACAAAACTGGGGGCTAAAACTTAATTTTTTGGGGAAAGTTTTTTCTTTTTTATTTTCACGGCTCTGCGTTACAAACTGTAGTGAAAGACTTGGGGGTTCAAAGCTCTCACAACAAATGAGTTCCTTAGGGGGTCTAGTTTCCAAAATGGTGTCACTTGTGGGGGGTTTCTACTGTTTAGGTACATTATGGGCTCTGCAAATGCAATATGACACCTGCAGACCATTCCATCTAAGTCTGCATTCCAAATGGAGCTCCTCCCTTCCGAGCCCTCCCATGCGCCCAAATAGTGGTTCCCACCCACATATGGGGTATCAGCGCACTCAGGACAAATTGTACAACAAATTTTGGGGTCCAATTTCTCCTGTTACCCTCGGAAAAATACAAAACTGGGGGCTAAAAAATAATTTTTGTGAGAGAAAATTTTTGTTTTATTTTTACGGCTCTGCATTATAAACTTCTGTGAAGCCCTTCGTGGGTCAAAGCGCTCACCACACATCTAGAGAACTTCCTTAGGGGGTCTACTTTCCAAAATGGTGTCACTTGTGGGGGGTTTCTACTGTTTAGGTACATTAGGGGCTCTGCAAATGCAATGTGACACCTGCAGACCATTCCATCTAAGTCTGCATTCCAAATGGCGCTTCTTCCCTTCCGAGACCTCCCATGCGGCCAAACAGTGGTTCCCCACCACATATGGGGTGTCAGCGCACTCAGGACAAATTGTACAACAAATTTTGGGGTCCAATTTCTCCTGTCACCCTCGGGGAAAATACAAAACTGGGGGCTAAAAAATCATTTTTGTGGGAAAAAATTTTTGTTTTATTTTTACGGCTCTGCATTATAAACTTCTGTGAAGCCCCTGGTGGGTCAAAGTGCTTAAAGCACATCTACATAAATTCCTTAGGGGGTCTACTTTCCAAAATGGTGTCACTTATGGGGGGTTTCAATGTTTAGGCACATCAGTGGCTCTCCAAACGCAACATGGCGTCCCATCTCAATTCCTGTCAATTTTACATTGAAAAGTCAAACGGCGCTCCTTCCCTTCCGAGCTCTCTCATGCGCCCAAACAGTGGTTTACCCCCACATATGGGGTATCAGCGTACTCAGGACAAATTGTACAACAACTTTTGCGGTCCAATTTCTTCTCTTACCCTTGGGAAAATAAAAAATTGGGGGCAAAAAGATAATCTGTGTGAAAAAATATGATTTTTTTATTTTTACGGTTCTGCATTATAAACTTCTGTGAAGCACTTGGTGGGTCAAAGTGCTCACCACACCTCTAGATAAGTTCCTTAGGGGGTCTACTTTCCAAAATGGTGTCACTTGTGGGGGGTTTCAATGTTTAGGCACATCAGGGGCTCTCCAAACGCAACATGGTGTCCCATCTCAATTCCTGTCAATTTTGCATTGAAAAGTCAAACGGCGCTCCTTCCCTTCCGAGCTCTCCCATTCGCCCAAACAGTGGTTTACCCCCACATATGGGGTATCAGCGTACTCAGGACAAATTGTACAACAACTTTTGGGGTCCAATTTCTTCTCTTACCCTTAAGAAAATAAAAAATTGGGGGCGAAAAGATAATTTTTGTGAAAAAAGTAAGATTTTTTATTTTTACGGTTCTGCATTATAAACTTCTGTGAAGCACTTGGTGGGTCAAAGTGCTCAACACACCTCTAGATAAGTTCTTTAGGGGGTCTACTTTCCAAAATGGTGTCACTTGTGGGGGGTTTCAATGTTTAGGCACATCAGGGGCTCTCCAAACGCAACATGGTGTCCCATCTCGATTCCAGTCAATTTTGCATTGAAAAGTCAAATGGCGCTCCTTCGCTTCCGAGCTCTGTCATGCGCCCAAACAGTGGTTTACCCCCACATATGGGATATCGGTGTACTCAGGACAAATTGGAACAACAACTTTTGGGGTCCATTTTCTCCTGTTACCCTTGGTAAAATAAAACAAATTGGAGCTGAAATAAATTTTTTGTGAAAAAAAGTTAAATGTTCATTTTTATTTAAACATTCCAAAAATTCCTGTGAAGCACCAGAAGGGTTAATAAACTTCTTGAATATGGTTTTGAGCACCTTGAGGGGTGCAGTTTTTAGAATGGTATTTTCTATCATATAGACCCCTCAAAATGACTTCAAATGAGATGTGGTCCCTAAAAAAAATGGTGTTGTAAAAATGAGAAATTGCTGGTCAACTTTTAACCCTTATAACTCCCTAACAAAAAAAATTTTTGGTTCCAAAATTGTGCTGATGTAAACATGTGGGAAATGTTACCTATTAAGTATTTTGTGTGACATATCTCTGTGATTAAATTGCATAAAAATTCAAATTTGGAAAATTGCGAAATTTTCATAATTTTCGCCAAATTTCCATTTTTTTCACAAACAAACGCAGGTACTATCAAAGAACTTTTACCACTATCATGAAGTACAATATGTCCCGAGAAAACAGTGTCAGAATCACTGGGATCCGTTGAAGCGTTCCAGAGTTATATCCTCATAAAGGGACAGTGGTCAGAATTGTAAAAATTGGCCTGGTCATTAACGTGCAAACCACCCTTGGGGGTAAAGGGGTTAAAGGATCAGACAGCAAAAACAGTGGCTAAATGGCCGAAAATGGCAAAAATTGGACCATGCAGAAATACAAGGCCGTTTTTTTGAGAAGATAAAACAACAAAAAAAGCCCCAAGGCTAGCACACATAACTATGCTACGTATGCCGGACAAACTATGACTTTTAAACAGGCCTCAGTCTGACCGTACACACTGTTTTTTTTGGGGGGGAGAGAGATTTTTTGGGAAAAAAAAAACAAAACAAAACAGCAGCTGTATTGTAAAGAAGCTGCAGCAGCAGCAGACAGTTATGGAGCTTTGGGAGGGATGCAGTGGGAGCAATAGACGTACATACAGCGCCTGCAGCCCTTCCACTGATGTGGATATGCTGTGCCCTGCCTGCCTAGCGCTGCAATATCGGGACCCACGAATTAGCCCTAAAAAGGACTGTTGGTTTCTCAGGAGTTGTGGATGTAAGAGTTGCAGACCTACACTACCTCAAAAAAACATGATTCTGACCCTATTTCGGCAGCAGCTCTCCCTACTCTCGCTGAAACAGGTACAGAATGCAGCGAGCAGGGCGGCGCCTGGTCTCTTAACTCGGGATGATGCTGTGCGGCCCAGCCAATCACTACACGGCGACAACAAAGATGGCAGCGGCGCTCCATGGCCTGGTAGACATTCCCTGGGTCTCTAAAGTCTGGCAAAACTGCTGGGTGGAGACGGCAGTTACCGCCGAATAATCCTGGAAATGCTCACTGCTCGTCGAGTGCGCCGAGCATAGCGATACTCGGGCGAGTAACGAGTAGTTGCGAGCACGTTCGCTCATCACTATATATAGTAGCATTATACTTTTCAAGTAAGGCATCAAGTCCCCTCTTAAATTTTAGTAGGGAATCACTCATTAACACATCATACTGCTCTTACAGTAAAGAATCCGCATCTGTGATTATGCTTAAATCTTCTTTCCTCCAGATGTAGAGGATGCCACCTTTTCCCTGTCTCAGGTCTATGAGTAAAAAGATCATTTGTACTGTCCCCTCATATATTTATGCATTAAAATAAGATCACCCCTTAGCCTTTGTTTTTTTCCAAACTAAATAGCCCCAAGTGTAATAACCTGTCTTGGTATTGCAGACCCCCCAGTCCTCTAATAACCTTGATCGCTAAAAACGAAGACTAAGTGGTGATCTTATTTTAATGTATAAATATATGAGGGGACAGTACAAAGACCTTTCTGATGATCTTTTTTTTTTTTAAATTTTTTATTTTCAACTTTTCAAAGTACATAAACAAGGAAAACAGGACACAAGAATCTGATACATAATGATACAAAATGCTGAATTATTTTATTATATTATGTATCAAACTAAACATATTATTCGCCGGAGGTGTCCATAGCTCTGGTTTTATTTGCAAAAAATTCCGGTTAGAGAAGTAGGTCACCAAGTCCGAATCATGCAACCCAAGAGACAACAAAAACAAAATAAAATAGAAAAAAAGCATACAAAAACACAAGAACAGAGAACAATAAAAACAATAAAGGGGGAAAGGGGGGGGGATGTACCGGAGGGGATGAGGTGGTCAAATTGAACTTCCTAGATAGAAAATCTCCCGTCCAATGAAGACGGGTTTTAGAAGACTATAAACCAGCAGGAAGAAATCAGGTAGTTTTGACCGACTGGGAAAGAGTGCTAGAGTAAATATCAAGTAAGACTAAGACAACTAGGTGAATGAGCACTGCCCGGATCCATCACAGTGCAATGTTAATGAACATGGGGAAATCGAGGGAGAACAAACTTGTGTAGCTAAGAAGAATTGCTAGTGGAAGGCAATGAAGTAGAATTAGATGAAAGTTGCAATGGTAACCATGTCCGAAAGAATTTATCGTGTGAATGTGAGTCCCAGCTGGACAACTCCTCCATCCTACAGATGTCCTGGACTTTTTTGGTCCATTCATCAATGTGAGGGGGGGTCGTTTGTCTCCAATGTAAGGAGATCAAGTGTTTGGCTGCAGCTAACAGGAGGGGGAGAAGGTTGTGTTTCTTCGGCTTATATGACTTCGTGGGGAGCGACAGCAAGACTTCTTGGGGTGTTAGGTTCTGTGTTAGTAAGCCAATTTGGCGGAGTCGGTCAAAGATATCTTTCCAGAATTTCGTGATAATTGGGCATGACCAGAATATGTGTGATAATGAGCCCTTTGACTTCATACATCTCCAACAAAGAGGAGAGTCTGAGAGGCCTAGGTAATAGAGCGACTCGGGGGTTCTATACCATCTGGAAAGGACTTTAAAAGCATTCTCCTGTAACAGGACACATCTTGAGAACCCGTGTGAGTGTCCTAGTACTTGCTCTGTTTCTCTACTGGAGAGAGATATGTTTAACTCAGACTCCCAAGAGGATATATATAAGGGTTTAAATTGAGTTTTAGAGGAGATTAAGTTATGATATAGTTTAGATATTAGCTTAGGAGGTGTGGGATTGAGTTTGAGTATAAGTTCCAGCCAGAGCCAGTCTGGGTTGTTTTGGATATTTGACTTGAGTTTAGAGATAATGTGTTGTACATGGTGTACTTGTATGAAGTCTCGGGGTCGCTTCCTGGCGTCTCGAGGCCAACTATTTATACAGTTGATTTGGTTGGAAAGTAAGTGAGAAATTGGGAGGTTCGGCAAGGAATCCCAGAGGTCAAATGCATCTATATATTTTGGCTCAATGAGCCAGGGCACGACCCCCAGAGGCATGTTATCTAAAAAGAGGCAATGTGGCCAGATGTTTGGGATCAGCTTCCTCCTAATAGTCAGTGTGTTACTGGTTATTCCTTCTAGGGAATTTTGCGGGGGGACGGCAGAGGTCCAGAGGTATTTTCCAGCCTCACCCCCTAGTAATAAGAGTTCAAGATTAGGGTTTTTTTGATCGAGTCTAGGTTTGACCAGATATATCCATCTGGCTAGATGGATTGCCTGGTAGTAAGTCTCAAAATGAGGGAGTCCAAGGCCTCCTTTCTTTTTCGGGAGTGAGAGGATTTTGACCGGGAGTGTAGCTCTTCTGCCCCTCAAGACATATCCGTTCACTATTTTATTGATTGAGATGAAAAAGGTCTTGGGGAGGGATATAGGAATCATGTTCATATGATAGAATATTTTTGGTAGGATGTACGATTTAATTATGTTTATCCTCCCAATCCATGAGATATATGGTAAGTCATAGGATTTAAGGAGTGTTTGGATATTGTCCATAAGGGGTTCAAAATTGTGTTTGTACAGAGTAGAGGTGTCTGCAGTGAGAAAGACTCCTAGGTATTTCAATTTGTCTGTGAGCCATTTGAAGGGGGTAGACTTTTTGAGATACCGGACTACCTCATCTGGTAATGAAACATTCATGACTTCTGATTTGTGCATATTTACTTTGAAGTTGGAGATGAACCCGAACTCGTCAAGAAGTTTCGAAATAGAGGGGAATGCAGTCTTGGGGTTTGAGATCAATATCATGAGATCGTCTGCGAAAGCAGCTGTTTTAAATTCTGTGTGTTCCACGGTTAGTCCCCTTATCGATTCCTCCTGTCTTATTCTCTGTATTAAAGTCTCCATAACTAACACAAAAAGAGTTGGGGATAGAGGGCAGCCTTGTCTGGTCCCATTTCCAATCCCAAATGGGTCCGAAAGCAGCCCGTTGACTCTGACTCTAGCGGTTGAAGCTGAGTACAGAGTCATGATGGCATCAATAAGAGATTGTGGGAAGTCAAACTTCTGTAGGGTGCATACCATGTAATGCCAACTGACTCTGTCAAAGGTCTTCTCGGCATCAGTTGACAAGAGAGTCAACGGGGTTCCGGAGCGTCTAGCGTGTGAGATGGCTAAAAGAATTTTTAAAGTGTTGTCCTTCCCTTCATGACCTCTGACAAAACCCACTTGGTCAGGGTGTATCAAGGACTCGAGAACACTGTTAATCCTAGATGCAAGGATTTTAGCCCAGAGTTTCAGGTCAGAGTTCAATAAGGATATTGGGCGATAGTTGCTGCATTGGCTAATATCTCTCCCGTCTTTGGGGATAACAGATATGTGTGCTTCTAAAGTCTGTTTGGTTGGGGGATTCCCTGCAAGAAAGGAGTTAAACAGGGAGGTCAGATGTGGGAGGAGTAGGTCCGAAAAATTTTTATAATATGACACTGGGAAGCCATCTGGGCCAGGAGTTTTATTAGTTGCCATATTTTGTAAAGTGTCGCTTATTTCTTGGCTGGTGACTTGAGATAGAAGGGCCGCATGGTCCTTGGATTGAACCTTTGGGAGGGAAAGAGGGGCTAAGAATTCCTGGATCCTGTCTGCCGCAGCCACACAGTCTTTCATGGGTTCGGGGGGTTCTAAATTATAGAGGGATTGGTAGTAGCGTCTGAACGCTTCAGCAATATCTTCGGATCTGTCGATCTTCGCGTTTGGATCTTTGTATATTTGTTTTATAAATTTACTATCCTTCTGTTTTTTAAGAAGGTGGGAGGTCAGCTTGCTATTTTTGTTCCCGTGCATATAGAATCGATGTCTACAATGCATCAAGATCTTAGCAGATTTGATATTAAGCAAGTCCTTTAACTTAACGCGAAGGTCGACTAGTTCCCGTTGGAGATCTTGCGTGCCAGTTTTTTTTATGGAGACGCTCTGTGATTGCGATTTGATGTAAAAGTGACATCATCTCTTTATCTCTCTGTTTTTTTTGCGTGTGCTCCGATTGAAATGAGTTCTCCCCGGAGTACCGCTTTGTGAGCCTCCCATATGTTGGGTGTTAGTGAGCCATCTGTAACATTTTCTATAAAGTATCGCGAAAGTGCGTATTTTATTTTCTCTAGGTTTTGTGGGTTATCCAATAGGGATTCGTTTAGTCTCCAAGATGTTGCGGGGTGGGGTAAGGTGTCAATAGCAATGTCTATGAAAATCGGAGCGTGGTCTGAGATTGTGATTGATCCTATACTGGCGGATTTGATTAGATTTAAAAATCGCGATTGTGTCAAAAGGAGGTCAATACGATGATAGGATGAATGAGGAGGGGAAAAAAGTGAAGTCCTTAGTGGTGGGATGGATAATACGCCTTTCTGATGATCTTTTTAATCATAGACCTAAGACAGGGACAAGGGGGCATCCTCTACGTCTGGAGGAAAGAAGGTTTAGGCATAATAACAGACGCGGGTTCTTTACTGTAAGAGCAGTGAGACTATGGAACTCTCTGCCATATAATGTTGTAATGAGTGATTCATTACTTAAATTTAAGAGAGGACTGGATGCCTTTCATGAAAAGTATAATGTTACAGATTATATATACTAGATTCCTTGATAGGGCGTTGATCCAGGGAACTAGTCTGATTGCCGTATGTGGAGTCGGGAAGGAATTTTTTTCCCCAAAGTGGAGCTTATTATTTGCCACATGTTTTTTTTTTACCTTCCTCTGGATCAACATGTTAGGACATGTTGGGTTAGGCTATGGGTTGAACTAGATGGACTTAAAGTCTTCCTTCAACCTTAATAACTGTGTTACTATGTATACACAGTATTCTAAGTGTGGTCGAAATAGTGACTTGTATAAGGGTAAAATTATGTTCTCCTCATGAGTATCTATGCCTCTTTTAATGCATTCCATTATTTTATTTGCCTTTGAAGCAGCTGCCTGACACTGGCCACTAAATATGAGTTTGTCATCCACCCATACACCCAGTTCTTTTTCATTGACGGTTTTGCCCAGAGTTTTACAATTAAGCACATAATTATACATCTTATTAGCTCTACCCAAGTGCATGACCTTACATTTATCCCCAATAAAGCTCATTTGCCATTTATCAGCCGAAGCTTCTAGTTTACATAAATCCTCCTGTAATATAAAATTGTCCTCCTCTGTATTGATTACCCTGCAGAGTTTAGTGCCATCTGCAAATATTAAAATTTACTCTATGGGCATGCAGAGTAGAATTTCAATATTTGCAGATGACACTAAACTCTGCAGGGTAATCAATACAGAGGAGGATAATTTTATATTACTTGGTCATTAATAAATATGTTAAAAAGAA
The DNA here is from genome assembly GCF_032444005.1 of Ranitomeya imitator. Classification (NCBI taxonomy): domain Eukaryota; kingdom Metazoa; phylum Chordata; class Amphibia; order Anura; family Dendrobatidae; genus Ranitomeya; species Ranitomeya imitator. The sequence continues at coordinate 99,188,659 of NC_091285.1, read as the reverse complement.
AAATTGAAGTTAAACTATTAATTAGTATTACACAACATTAAAACTTGTCTTATTCAAATCAACTGCACTGCAATGTGTATCACCAAGTGGTATACATATGTGTGTTGTATGTGCCGATATCACTTGGTAATATGCATAGTAGTGCAGTTGATTTGAATGAGAAAAGCCTTGCACACATGCATGTAAGTTCAGGCTGGAGCAAGCCTCCTCTCTCCCCCTGCGGCATAGGCAAAGGTCTGCATGACAGGGCGGTAGAGAGGGTGGGAAAAAGGCTAGTGGGGGATATGTAAACGGTGGTTGTTTTTACGATACGATACGATACGATACACTTTATTGATCCCGTGGGAAATTATGGTATCACAGCAGCATGACTTAAATCATAAAAATCATAAAGGAATTACATAGTTGACATGACAGTGGAGTTGTCAGAAGAACATTATACATTATACATTAGAATAGGACATACACAACAAGTGAACTGAAATGTAGAGAAATAAGTAGACATTCACCTTGGTGGTTTAACCCTAATGTTATTGTTGTACCTTCCCATGGCAGTTGGCACAAACGATTTCCTATATTTTTCCTTCTTACACCTCAGAAGTATAAGCCGGTTGCTGAAGGTGCTCTTCTGTCTCATGAATAGCTCATATAGTGGATGTGCATTATTGTTCATAATTGCCATACACTTTTTCAGAGTTCTTTTCTCCACTACCTCCCCAAAAGAGTCCAGATTGCAGCCCACAGCAGAACTTGCCTTCTTAATAATCTTATTCAGCTTATTAGCATTAGAAGCCCGCACACTACTACCCCAGCACGTGATTGCAAAAAAGATGGCACTTGCCACCACAGATTGGTAGAACATTTCTAACATTTTGCTACACACATTAAAAGACCTCAGTTTCCTTAGGAAGTACAGTCTGCTCATCCCCTTCTTGTAGACAAACTCTGAGTGGCATCTCCAGTCCAGTTTGCTATCCAAATGGACCCCCAAATATTTGTAACTCTCCACCTGCTCTACCTCCTGACCAGCAATAGTGATCGGTAAGCATTCCATCTTTATCCTGCTATAGTTGGCCACCAACTCCTTAGTTTTCTTAACATTTAGTTGTAGATAGTTACCATTGCACCAATCAATTCTATATTCCTCATCCCCCTGATCTCCCCTAATGCATCCCACAACCAGGGCCGCCATCAGGGCATGACAGCCGTGACTGGCGTATGGGGCCCGGTGAGCAGAGGGGGCCCGCATTGGGCCCCGTCTCATCTGGTCACCGGGCCCGCGCCCGCACATCAATAGTTAACAGCCGCCAGCCAGTCTGAGGCTGGCAGCTGAATAGGGCCGCAGTGCGCACTCGCCGGCGTCGCCGGCGTCTGACGTCATTGTCAGCCGCCGGGCCCGGCGAGTGCGTCTGTGTGGAGCCTGGGGGGATCTTCGCCCGGCGCAGGAGCATGGCCAGGTAAGAAGTCATGGTTTTTTTTTTTCTTTGAGAGCTGCGATCCAGGGGGGTCCGGGGGGCAGGATGATGGACACACAGGGGCAGAAATGCTGGACACAGTGGGGCAGAAATGCTGGACACAGTGGGGCAGAATGGTGAACACAGTGGGGCAGAATGGTGGACACAGTGGGGCAGAATGGTGGACACACAGGGGCAGAATGGTGGACACAGTGGGTCAGAATGCTGGACACACAGGGGCAGAAATGCAGGACACAGTGGGGCAGAATGCTGGACACAGTGGGGCAGAATGCTGGACACACTGGGACAGAATGCTGACCACAGTGGGGCAGAATGGTGGACACACAGGGGCAGAAATGCTGGACACAGTGGGACAGAATGGTAGACACACAGGGGCAGAAATGCTGGACACAGTGGGGCAGAATGCTGGACACAGTGGGGCAGAATGCTGGACACACAGGGGCAGAAATGCTGGACACAGTGGGGCAGAATGCTGGACACACAGGGGCAGAAATGCTGGACACACAGTGGGGCAGAAATGCTGGACACAGTGGGGCAGAATGGTGGACACACAGGGGCAGAAATGCTGGACACAGTGGGACAGAATGGTGGACACACACAGGGGCAGAAATGCTGGACACAGTGGGGCAGAATGCTGGACACAGTGGGGCAGAATGCTGGACACACAGGGGCAGAAATGCTGGACACAGTGGGGCAGAATGCTGGACACACAGGGGCAGAAATGCTGGACACAGTGGAGCAGAATGCTGGACACAGTGGGGCAGAATGCTGGACACACAGGGGCAGAAATGCTGGACACAGTGGGGCAGAATGCTGAACACACAGGGGCAGAAATGCTGGACACAGTGGGGCAGAAATGCTGGACACAGTGGGGCAGAATGGTGGACACACAGGGGCAGAATGGTGGACACAGTGGGTCAGAATGCTGGACACACAGGGGCAGAAATGCTGGACACAGAGGGGCAGAATGCTGGACACAGTGGGGCAGAAATGCTGGACACAGTGGGGCAGAATGGTGGACACACAGGGGCAGAAATGCTGGACACAGTGGGACAGAATGGTAGACACACAGGGGCAGAAATGCTGGACACAGTGGGGCAGAATGCTGGACACAGTGGGGCAGAATGCTGGACACACAGGGGCAGAAATGCTGGACACAGTGGGGCAGAATGCTGGACACAGTGGGGCAGAATGCTGGACACACAGGGGCAGAAATGCTGGACACAGTGGGGCAGAATGCTGGACACACAGGGGCAGAAATGCTGGACACAGTGGGGCAGAAATGCTGGACACAGTGGGGCAGAATGGTGGACACACAGGGGCAGAAATGCTGGACACAGTGGGACAGAATGGTGGACACACACAGGGGCAGAAATGCTGGACACAGTGGGACAGAATGCTGGACACAGTGGGGCAGAATGCTGGACACACAGGGGCAGAAATGGTGGACACAGTGGGACAGAATGGTGGACACACAGGGGCAGAAATGCTGAACACAGTGGGACAGAATGGTGGACACAGTGGGGCAGAATGCTGGACACAGTGGGGCAGAAATGCTGGACACAGTGGGGCAGAATGGTGGACACACGGGCAGAAATGCTGGACACAGTGGGACAGAATGGTGGACACACAGGGGCTGAAATGCTGGACACAGTGGGGCAGAATGCTGGACACACAGTGGGACAGAATGCTGGACACACAGTGGGGCAGAATGCTGGACACACAGTGGGGCAGAATGCTGGACACACAGTGGGGCAGAATGCTGGACACACAGTGGGGCAGAATGCTGGACACACAGTGGGGCAGAATGCTGGACACACAGTGGGGCAGAATGCTGGAGACAGTGGGGCAGAATGCTGGACACAGTGACAGGGGCAGAAATGCTGGACACAGTGGGGCAGAATGCTGGACACAGTGACAGGGGCAGAATGCTGGACACAGTGGGGCAGAATGCTGGACATTGGGGCAGAATGCGAGACACAGTGGGGCAGAATGCTGGACACAGTGGGGCAGAATGCTGGACACAGTGGGGCAGAATGCTGGACACACAGTGGGGCAGAATGCTGGAGACAGTGGGGCAGAATGCTGGAGACAGTGGGGCAGAATGCTGGACACAGTGGGGCAGAAATGCTGGACACAGTGACAGGGGCAGAATGCTGGACACAGTGACAGGGGCAGAATGCTGGACACAGGGGCAGACTGTGAGACCCAGGGGCAGAATGCTGGACATTGGGGCAGAATGCGAGACACGGGGCAGAATGGAGATACGGGGCATGATTGGAGACACGGGGCAGGATGAAAGACATGGGGGCATGACTGGAGACAGATGGGGCAGGATTGGAGACAGATGGGGCAGAATGGAGACACAGGGGGCATGATTGGAGACACTGGGGGCAGAATTGGAGACAGATCGTGCAGGATCATGGGGCAGGATGGATATGATGGAGACAGATGGGGCAGGATGGAGAGATCACATGGGGCGATCATATGAGGCAGGATGGGGAGATAATATGGGGCAGAATGGATACTCATGAGGGCAGGATGGGAGAACATCTGGCTGACGCCAGGAATGAGACACACGGGGCCAGGCTGGGGGATATTATTAATACCATAGGGGATAATTTAGGGATATTATTACTGCAGTGATGTATTTATTTTATTTTTTGAGTATACTGTTTTAAATGGGGGCGGTCCTGTTACTGTATAGAGTGATACTATGTCGCCTTCTTCATGTGGTGTAATGTAGAAGTTGTGAAAAATTAAGTAATGTGTTCTGCAAGCGGAGCTCGAGATAACTGTGTTATTTCCTGCAGAGAGAAGTCCTGGCTGGATGAAATGATGGCGGTCTGTGCTGGATGAAAGATGAAGGACTTCACCTAGAGACGTCACTGGTGAGTCAGTGTGTTACCTATACACTGACACTATACACTGTATACAGAGCTCCTGTGTATAATTTCACTAGTGATCACTATATTATCTGTACACAGACACTGCATACTAAGTACAGATCTCCTGTGTATAATGGCACTTATGGTGATAGTATGGTGCTTTTTTTTAAATTACTGATCAGAATTGTAGTATTCAGTCACTATGTGGTGGTAATATGTGGTCTGGACATGGTGTTTTGGTATTTGTTCCTTTTATGTGATATTATTCGATCACTGTGGTGGTAATATGTGGTCTGGTCATGGTGTTGTGGTATTTGTTCCTTGTATGTGATATTATTCGATCACTGTGGTGGTAATATGTCATCTGGTCATGGTGTTGTGGTATTTGTTCCTTCTATGTGATATTATTGGTCATTTTAAAAATTGAAAAATAAATAAAAATATACCTAAATTGTATTGCATATTTTAACAAATATTTAATAGGTTACAGTAGAGTAGAGCCTGGCCAAAAGTGTCTACCGTGTTATGGTGGCGGCTTAAAAAATCTTTTGGCCAAAACAAAAGCTGCCTGCTATGTATGTGATCTGGTGATGGGAACTGTTAATGTGTGATTGGTGAGAAGTGGAGTTTTTCCAAGAGAGAGCGGTGGGACTATGGACAGTTCGAGGGGTGGAGGCTGGAGGCAGGGCTGGGGTGGAGCCTGGGCGGAGTCTCAAGGGGGCCCCGAAAATTTTGCCAGTATGGGGCCCCGAAATTTCTAGTGGCAGCCCTGCCCACAACCACGGAGTCATCCGGAAATTTTTGAAGGTGGCAAAGTTCAGATTTATACTGAAAGTCTGAAGTATACAGAGTGAATAGAAAGGGCGCAAGCACCGTTCCCTGGGGGGCACCTACACTGCTCAATATTCTGCTTGACACCACTGCTCCCATCTGTACAAACTGTGGCCGATCTGATAGGTAGTCAGTTATCCAATTTCTCATCCCCTCCTCCACCTTCATATCAGTCATCTTTTTGTGTAGTAAAAGTGGCTGCAGGGAGTTAAATGCACTTGAGAAATCGAAGAACATCGCTCGCACCGTGGTTCCGTCAGTCTCCAGAAATGAATGTACCCTATGTAACAGAGAAAGGATAGCATCATCCACCCCCAATCTATGTCGGTAAGCAAACTGAAGGGGATCGATAAAAGCATTGACCCTCGGTCTTAAGTGAGCAAGCACTAATCTTTCCAAGGCCTTCATAGCGTGAGATGTTAAGGCTACAGGACGATAGTCATTTAGGGTTGCAGGAGAAGAAGTCTTGGGTACCGGCACCAGACAGGAAGTTTTCCATAACACAGGTACCCTCTGTGTTTGTAGACTTCCATTAAATAGGCGCGTAAAGACAGTACACAGCTGGTCTGCACAAACTTTAAGGACACGTGAGCTGAGTCCATCAGGTCCTGCAGCTTTACCAATGTTAAGTGACTTAAACTGCCTCCTCACATCATTTTCGGATACTCTAAAATAGGTCTGCTCATCCTCCAATATCGATGTTGCAGAATTTGCACCCAGTTCCCATCCACTATCAGTTGGCATTACACATGTACTGCTAAATCTATTGAAATACTCATTCATCTCATTAGCCTTGTCCATTGTTCCTGGATCATTTTCAGGCCTCAGCTTAAGCCCAGTCAGTAATTTCATTCCTGCCCAAACCTCTCTGGTATTATTGTGGGACAGTTTCTTTTCAAGTTTAATTCTGAAGGCTTCCTGGGCCTCCTTTATTTTATGCTTCAATTCATGCTGTATCATTTTAATTTCCTCTTTGTCACCCAGTTTAAATGCCTTTTTTTCCTGTTGAGCAAATGCTTCAATTCCTTTGTTATCCATGGCTTGTTGTTTGCAAAACACCTAATCTTTTTAGTCGGCACCAACATATCAGTGCAGAAGTTAATGTAGTCAGTCACTCTACCAACCACTTCATTAACATTTGTATACTCGTCCATTGTCCCAAGCAGCACATCCCAGTCTGTAAGATGAAAGCAATCCTGTAAAGCCTGTTCATTTGTTGGACTCCACATTCTAACTGATTTAATCTTAGCAGGCTGTGTACTAACAACAGGTTGGTAGACTGGTGACAATAGTACAAGATTGTGATCAGACTTCCCCAAAGGCGGCAGGGTAGAGGATGAATAAGCATTGACATTCGCATAGAGTAAGTCCAACGTAATTTTGTCATGTGTTGTACATTTAACAAATTGATAGAATTTAGGTAAGGCAGAAGACATTTTAGCCCGGTTAAAATCCCCAGAGATTACAGTAAGCGAGTTGGGGTGTTTCATCTGGAGCCGGGCAATGACTCCTGACAGCACTTCACCTGCAGCCTCATGGTTTGCAGTTGGTGGTATGTACAACACTATTGCAGTAACAAGCGAGAATTCTCTAGGAATATAGTAAGGTCTGAGGCCAACAGCTAGCAATTCAATGTTCGGACAACAATGGCGCTCCCTTACAGTCATATGCCCCTGATTGCACCAACCATTGTTTATGTAGAGTATAACTCCACCGCCTTTTTTTGCCGCTCTTCATAGTGCCTCTATCCGCCCGGACCATGTGAAATCCTGGTACTGAAACACTTGAGTCTGGGATCTCGCCACGTAACCATGTTTCAGTAAAACATATCAAACTGCATTCTTTGTATTCCCTCTGGGTCCGTATTAATGCCAGCAGTTCATCCGACTTATTACCCAGTGATTGAACATTCCCCATGATGATGGACGAAACTACAGGTTTAAACCGTCTTCGCCTTGCCTTAAGTTTTTTGCCCGCTCTGCAGCCTCTGTAGGGTTGCCTTACCTCACACGGGACACGTGGTCTACCCACCGCAGGAGAAGGCATTAGCCTGCGCAGCTCCAGAAGTCGGCCCCTTGAGTAAGCAACGCGTTTATGAACAGACTTAGGGACATCAATCAAAACCTTGCCAATATTAGTCGCACTAAGCCTGTCCGTGTAGGGAGGCATACAGTGCACTCCTCCAGACATAGCTGTGCCAATTCCCAGACAGGTAGTGGCCGCCTGGCAGTAGGTGCGTATACTACCAGTCCTAGGTTGCAAGGTGATCACAAATGCACTGTAAATCCAGATAGCTGCGGGTAGCAGCAAACATCCAAGGGAAACCTTCCAGGGGAGCCAAGGATCAGAAGCATACATCCAGAAAGCTGTGGGTAGTAGTATGCATCCAGGGGAAACAAATCAAAGGATCCCACGTTCAGAAGCAACCAGCCAAGGGGAAATCCAAGGGTTCAGCATAAATCCAAGGGTTCAGCATAAATCCAAGGGAAGCATTCCAGCGGATCCAAGTTCAGAAGGAGAAGGTACTGGGGAAAAGAAAATTCCTTAGGAGTACCAAAAAAGCTGAGGTTCAGAAAGAAAAAGGTTCACACATAACAAAAATAATTCCAAAATAAAATAAAGTAAAACAAAACAAAATAAAACAAAACTAAGACAAAACAAAACTATTGCTGCTGCAATGGGCTGCCACTAGCACGGCGCCTTATTGTCCTCATCCAGCAGAGAGCAGACAGACACGTCTGCTCTCCTTGGTGTCTTGGTGACTTACGGTGAGTTAGACATTTACCATGTAGTCGGACAGTTCCTGGAGAGAGTACTGTTGGCTGTGGAGAGTCAGCCTCCTGAGTGGCTGGAGGCCCAGGTGGCAGCGATCATAGGAGGTGGCGGCGGGTCAGTGCCAAGGGAGTCATCTGAGGCCAGTTGTCCCCGATGTGTTCGGCCTCCGGAGCGTTTGTACCCTGATGCTGCTCCTCGGTCCCAGCGTGAGTAGGCCTTCGCCTCCGTTGCAGTTGGGGTCGGGGCTTGTGCACACCGAGACCTCTGGTGATTCCTGTGACGTCAAGGTGGGTTGCCGTGGTGATGATCCTGTCAGGTGGCCCACCTCTTCCTCCAGACTGAAACAACAGAGGATGCCCTCTTCAGATGCAGCGGCAGGTTGTGCCCCAGTGGACCTTGACCTTTTTAGAGTCGAGTCGGGTTTCGCGAAACTCGACTATCTCAAAAGTCGAGTCGAGTGGTATCGGCCGATTTTCGCGAAAAGTCGGGGATCGACCAAAACACGAAACCCAATGCAAGTCAATGGGGGAGCATAGTCGGCAGTGAGTAGAGGCCAGGAAAACATGTACAGAGCCCATTTTAATGGCAAAGACATCCATTCTTGTTACTGAAGCTTGTCAATCTTAATTTAGCTTATAATAATTGTAAGGCATTTGAAATTGGGGGTCATTTGGCTAAAGTTGTGGGGGGTAGGGCTGGTTCAAGTAATTAGTGGGCCCAGTAATTTTGGACCACGTCCCGGCAGTGGAGCAGGGAGAGGTAAGTATTTCAACTTTGCAAGTGCTGTGATCCTGAGCAAGCAGGGGGGGCCCACTCGTTGGCATTGGCACTGGCACAGGGCCCCTCAAAGTACAGCGGTGTGTTTGCACGGCGGGGGCGCCTCCCACCTTGGAGTGGAACACACCGTCTCTACACCCCATACCCAACTAGTAGGCCTCATGCAGTGTTGCTTTCAACAACTACTAAAGACGAGCATGAAGATTGAAGCAATGGAGAGGCAACCTGGAGAACACCTTGGAGTGGAAGACACCGTCTCTACACCCCATACCCAACTAGTAGGCCTAATGCAGTGTTGTTTTCAACAACTAATAAAGAAGAGCCAGAAGATCGAAGAAATGGAGACTGGAGAGGAAACCCGGTGAACACCTTGGAGTGGAAGACACCGTCTCTACACCCCAGACCCAACTAGTAGGCCTAATGCAGGGTTGTTTTCAACAACTACTAAACGAGAGCCAGAAGATTGAAGCAATGGAGACAAAACCTGGGGAACACCTTGGAGTGGAATACACCGTCTCTACACCCCATACCCAACTATGCAGTGTTGTTTTAAACAACTACTAAACGAGAGCCAGAAGATCGAAGAAATGGAGACTGGAGAGGAAACCTGGGGAACACCTTGGAGTGGAACACACCGTCTCTCCACCCCATACCCAACTAGTAGGCCTTATGCAGTGTTGTTTTCAACAACTACTAAACGAGAGCCAGAAGATCGAAGAAATGGAGACTGGAGATGAAACCTGGGGAACACCTTGGAGTGGAACACACCGTCTCTACACCCCATACCCAACTAGTAGGCCTTATGCAGTGTTGTTTTCAACAACTACTAAAGACGAGCATGAAGATTGAAGCAATGGAGGGGCAACCTGGAGAACACCTTGGAGTGGAAGACACCGTCTCTACACCCCATACCCAACTAGTAGGCCTAATGCAGTGTTGTTTTCAACAACTAATAAAGTAGAGCCAGAAGATCGAAGAAATGGAGACTGGAGAGGAAACCTGGGGATCACCTTGGAGTGGAAGACACCGTCTCTACACCCCATACACAACTATTAGGCCTAATGCAGTGTTGTTTTAATCAACTACTAAACGAGAGCCAGAAGATCGAAGAAATGGAGACTGGAGAGGAAACCTGGGGAACACCTTGGAGAGGAACACACCGTCTCTACACCCCATACCCAACCAGTAGGCCTTATGCAGTGTTGTTTTCAACAACTACTAAAGGAGAGCCAGAAGATCGAAGCAATGGAGACGAAACCTGGGGAACACCTTGGAGTGGAAGACACCGTCTCTACACCCCATACCCAACTAGTAGACCTAATGCAGTGTTGTTTTCAACAACTAATAAAGTAGAGCCAGAAGATCGAAGAAATGGAGACTGGAGAGGAAACCTGGGGAACACCTTGGAGTGGAACACACTGTCTCTACACCCCATACCCAACTAGTAGGCCTAATGCAGTGTTGTTTTAAACAACTAATAAAGTAGAGCCAGATGATCGAAGAAATGGAGACTGGAGAAGAAACCTGGGGAACACCTTGGAGTGGAACACACCGTCTCTACACCCCATACCCAACTAGTAGGCCTTATGCAGTGTTGTTTTCAACAACTACTAAACGAGAGCCAGAAGATCGAAGCAATGGAGACTGGAGAGGAAACCTGGGGAACACCTTGAAGTGGAACACACCGTCTCTACACCCCATACCCAACTAGTAGGCCTTATGCAGTGTTGTTTTCAACAACTACTAAACGAGAGCCAGAAGATCGAAGCAATGGAGACGAAACCTGGGGAACACCTTGGTGTGGAACACACCGTCTCTACACCCCATACCCAACTAGTAGGCCTTATGCAGTGTTGTTTTCAACAACTACTAAAGACGAGCATGAAGAGTGAAGCAATGGAGAGGCAACCTGGAGAACACCTTGGAGTGGAAGACAACGTCTCTACACCCCATACCCAACTAGTAGGCCTAATGCAGTGTTGTTTTCAACAACTACTAAACGAGAGCTAGAAGATCGAAACAATGGAGACGAAACCTGGGGGACACCTTGGAGTGGAACACACCGTCTCTACACCCCTTACCCAACTAGTAGGCCTTATGCAGTGTTGTTTTCAACAACTACTAAACGAGAGCCAGAAGATCGAAGCAATGGAGAGGAAACCTGGGGAACACCTTGGAGTGGAACACACCGTCTCTACACCCCATACCCAACTATTAGGCCTAATGCAGTGTTGTTTTAAACAACTACTAAACGAGAGCCAGAAGATCGAAGAAATGGAGACTGGAGAGGAAACCTGGGGAACACCTTGGAGTGGAAAACACCGTCTCTACACCCCATACCGAACTAGTAGGCCTTATGCAGAGTTGTTTTCAACAACTACTATACGAGAGCCAGAAGATCGAAGCAATGGAGACGAAACCCGGGGAACAACTTGGAGTGGAACACACCGTCTCTACACCCCATACCCAACTAGTAGGCCTTATGCAGTGTTGTTTTCAACAACTACTAAACGAGAGCCAGAAGATCGAAGCAATGGAGACGAAACCTGGGGAACACCTTGGAGTGGAACACACCGTCTCTACACCCCATACCCAACTAGTAGGCCTTATGCAGTGTTGTTTTCAACAACTACTAAACGAGAGCCAGAAGATCGAGGCAATGGAGACTGGAGAGGAAACCTGGGGAACACCTTGGAGTGGAAGACAACGTCTCTACACTCCATACCCAACTAGTAGGCCTAATGCAGTGTTGTTTTCAACAACTACTAAACGAGAGCTAGAAGATCGAAGCAATGGAGACGAAACCTGGGGAACACCTTGGTGTGGAACACACCGTCTCTACACCCCATAGCCAACTAGTAGGCCTTATGCAGTGTTGTTTTCAACAACTACTAAAGACGAGCATGAAGATTGAAGCAATGGAGAGGCAACCTGGAGAACACCTTGGAGTGGAAGACAACGTCTCTACACCCCATACCCAACTAGTAGGCCTAATGCAGTGTTGTTTTCAACAACTACTAAACGAGAGCTAGAAGATCGAAGCAATGGAGACGAAACCTGGGGGACACTTTGGAGTGGAACACACCGTCTCTACACCTCTTACCCAACTAGTAGGCCTTATGCAGTGTTGTTTTCAACAACTACTAAACGAGAGCCAGAAGATCGAAGCAATGGAGAGGAAACCTGGGGAACACCTTGGAGTGGAACACACCGTCTCTACACCCCATACCCAACTATTAGGCCTAATGCAGTGTTGTTTTAAACAACTACTAAACGAGAGCCAGAAGATCGAAGAAATGGAGACTGGAGAGGAAACCTGGGGAACAACTTGGAGTGGAACACACCGTCTCTACACCCCATACCGAACTAGTAGGCCTTATGCAGAGTTGTTTTCAACAACTACTATACGAGAGCCAGAAGATCGAAGCAATGGAGACGAAACCTGGGGAACACCTTGGAGTGGAACACACCGTCTCTACACCCCATACCCAACTAGTAGGCCTTATGCAGTGTTGTTTTCAACAACTACTAAACGAGAGCCAGAAGATCGAAGCAATGGAGACGAAACCCGGGGAACAACTTGGAGTGGAACACACCGTCTCTACACCCCATACCCAACTAGTAGGCCTTATGCAGTGTTGTTTTCAACAACTACTAAACGAGAGCCAGAAGATCGAAGCAATGGAGACGAAACCTGGGAAACACCTTGGAGTGGAACACACCGTCTCTACACCCCATACCCAACTAGTAGGACTTATGCAGTGTTGTTTTCAACAACTACTAAACGAGAGCCAGAAGATCGAGGCAATGGAGACTGGAGAGGAAACCTGGGGAACACCTTGGAGTGGAACACACCGTCTCTACACCCCATACCCAACTAGTAGGCCTTATGCAGTGTTGTTTTCACAAACTACTAAACGAAAGCCAGAAGATCGAAGCAATGGAGACGAAACCTGGGGAACACCTTGGAGTGGAACACACCGTCTTTACACCCCATACCCAACTAGTAGGCCTTATGCAGTGTTGTTTTCAACAACTACTAAACGAGAGCCAGAAGATTGAAGCAATGGAGAGGAAAACTGGGGAACACCTTGGAGTGGAACACACCATCTCTACACCCCATGCCCAACTAGTAGGCCTAATGCAGTGTTGTTTTCAACAACTACTAAAGACGAGCATGAAGATTGAAGCAATGGAGAGGAAACCTGGGGAACACCTTGGAGCGGAAGACACCGTTAGTAGGCCGTAGCGAAGTAGTACCCCCAATGCAGTTGTCAAATTCCTATTGGCTGAAAACCAGACTATTGACACTCAGCTTTTTTAAAAGGAGGACAGCTGTATTGAGTGGCGCAGAGAGACACAGGTAGTAGGCCTTAAAGAAAAAATTTGCCTCAATGCAGTTTAAAAAAGGTTACAGGGGTACACGGGCAGCAGTGGTCTGGTCAGTGGAGGACTAGTGGAAGGAGGGACTGCAGACAGGCGTAGTAGGCCTAACATAACAAAATTTGGCTGTATGCACTTTAAAATTGGTTCCAGGGGTACAAGGGCAGCACTGGTCAGGTCAGTGGACGACTAGTGGAAGGAGGGACCGCAGACAGGCGTAGTAGGCCAAATATAACAAAATTTGGCTGTAGGCACTTAAAAATTGGTTCCAGGGGTACACGGGCAGCAGTGGTCTGGTCAGTGGTGGACTAGTGGAAGGAGGGACCGCAGACAGGCGTAGTAGGTCTAACATAACAAAATTTGGCTGTAGGCACTTTAAAATTGGTTCCAGGGGTACAAGGGCAGCACTGGTCAGGTCAGTGGACGACTAGTGGAAGGAGGGACCGCAGACAGGCGTAGTAGGCCTAACATAACAAAATTTGGCTGTAGGCACTTTAAAATTGGTTCCAGGAGTACACGGGCAGCAGTGGTCTGGTCAGTGGAGGAGTATTGGAAGGAGGGACCGCAGACAGGCTTAGTAGGCCTAACATAACAAAAGTAGGCTGTAGGCACTTTACAATTGGTTCCAGGGGTACACGGGCAGCAGTGGTCAGGTCAGTGGAGGACTAGTGGAAGGAGGGACCGCAGACAGGCTTAGTAGGCCTAACATAACAAAAGTAGGCTGTAGGCACTTTAAAATAGGTTCCAGGGGTACACGGGCAGCAGTTGTCAGGTCAGTGGAGGACTAGTGGAAGGAGGGACCGCAGACAGGCGTAGTAGGCCTAACATAATAAAATTCGGCTGTAGGCACTTGCAATTCTCTTGCAGGGGTACACAGGCAGCATTGGTGTTGTCAGCGGAGGCCGATTGTAATGAGTGTCTGCCAGTTAGTACTCCCAAAAAATAAATAGATGTTAATGTCTCACATTACAACAAAACCAAAACACAAAAGGGTGGAATACTTAGGTACAGGGGTGGGCTCCTCTACTGAGATTTAGACCTAGTAATTTGGAGCTAATTATTTACTGGTGTAAATATAGGACACTGCCCCTGACTATGTTAAGTACCATCCTACATGTCAACACAATGGTATTGTCAGTGCCAGGCATTGAAGGATGTCAGCGCATAGACTAAACATTGGTGGAACTGTGAGAGATAATTGTGCAAGTGGTAGAGCAATGTTTGAGCTGGGGGGGAGAACTCTCTTGTGGCCGGCGGTACAGGCCCAGGGCCCCTCATGTTACAACAGTGTGTCTGACGTTGGGTGCTCACCACCACCGCCAGAGACACTTTTTTGTACTATGAGGGACCCAGTGGCAGTGCCGTCGACCAAAAGCGGGCGCACCCACCTCTTCAGACAAACGGCACTCTCACGGGTGCTTGCGCCAAGTGGCGAGACCACGGCCCCGTGGGGGGAGTTTGGCCATTTAGGGAGGTGTAAACATGTTGTATGCTGGACAATCAGCTGCTGCTAATTACGAGATTGGAATAGTCAGTCAGAGTAGTCCACAAGCAAGACCTTTTCATAGGAAAGCTAGATGTCAGCCGGGCAAGGTGGGGCAAAAGAATTCGAAATCCAGTTTTGGTTCATTTTAATGAAGGATAGATCATCAACATTTTGGGTAGCCAGACGAGTCCTTTTTTCGGTTAATATTGAACCTGCAGCATTGAATACTCTTTCTGATAGGACACTAGCTGCCGGGCAAGCAAGCTCCTGCAATGCATATTCTGCCAATTCTGGCCAGGTGTCTAATTTGGATGCACAGTAATCAAATGGGAATGACGGTTGAGGGAGAACATCGATAAGGGATGAAAAATAGTTAGTAACCATACTGGACAAATGTTGTCTCCTGTCACTTTGAATTGATGCTGCAGTACCTGTCCTGTCTGCGGTCATAGCAAAATCACTCCACAACCTGGTCAGAAAACCCCTCTCTCCAACGCCACTTCTGATTTGTGCACCTCTAACACCTCTGGTCTGCTGCCCCCTGCAGCTCGTGTGAGAACGATCACAGGCGCTGTGTGCTGGGAATGCCTGAAGCAAACGGTCAACAAGAGTTGATTGTTTGGTTGCTAATATTAGTTCCAAGTTCTCATGTGGCATAATATTTTGCAATTTGCCTTTATAGCGAGGATCAAGGAGGCAGGCCAACCAGTAATCGTCATCGTTTTAGTAATGCGTGTGTCCCTTTTCAGGATACGTAAGGCATAATCTGCCATGTGGGCCAAAGTTCCAGTTGTCAAATCTGTGGTTGTGCTGGGTTGAGGGGCAGTTTCAGGCAAATCTACGTCACTTGTGTCCCTCAAAAAACCAGAACCTTACCACGCCACCAATTTCCAGTGGCCCCGGAAAAGCTTCCTCATTAAAAAAATACTCATCCCCATCATCCTCCTCGTCCTCTTCCTCCTGTTCGCCCGCTACCTCGTCCTGTACACTGCCCTGACCAGACAATGGCTGACTGTCATCAAGGCTTTCCTCTTCCTCTGCCGCAGACACCTGCTCCTTTATGTACGTCAAACTTTGCATCAGCAGACGCATTAGGGGGATGCTCATGCTTATTATGGCGTTGTCTGCACTAACCAGCCGTGTGCATTCCTCAAAACACTGAAGGACTTGACACATGTCTTGTATCTTCGACCACTGCACACCTGACAACTCCATGTCTGCCATCCTACTGCCTGCCCGTGTATGTGTATCCTCCCACAAATACATAACAGCACGCCTCTGTTCAAACAGTCTCTGAAGCATGTGCAGTGTTGAGTTCCACCTTGTTGCAACGTCTATGATTAGGTGATGCTGGGGAAGGTTCAAAGACCGCTGATAGGTCTGCATACGGCTGGAGTGTACGGGCGAACGGCGGATATGCGAGCAAAGTCCGCGCACTTTGAGGAGCAGGTCGGATAACCCCGGATAACTTTTCAGGAAGCACTGCACCACCAGGTTTAAGGTGTGAGCCAGGCAAGGAATGTGTTTCAGTTGGGAAAGGGAGATGGCAGCCATGAAATTCCTTCCGTTATCACTCACTACCTTGCCTGCCTCAAGATCTACAGTGCCCAACCACGACTTCGTTTCTTTCTGCAAGAACTCGGACAGAACTTCCGCGGTGTGTCTGTTGTCGCCCAAACACTTCATAGCCAATACAGCCTGCTGACGCTTGCCAGTAGCTGCCCCATAATGGGACAACTGGTGTGCAACAGTGGCAACTGCGGATGGAGTGGTTGGGCGACTGCGGTCTGTGGACGAGCTCTCGCTTCTGCAGGAGGACGAGGAGGAGGAGGAGGGGGTGCGAACGGCTACAGCCAACTGTTTCCTAGACCGTGGGCTAGGCAGAACTGTCCCAAAATTGTTGTCCCCTGTGGACCCTGCATCCACCACATTCACCCAGTGTGCCGTGATGGACACGTACCGTCTCTGCTCATGCCTACTGATCCATGCATCTGTTGTCAGGTGCACCTTTGTACTCACAGATTGCCTGAGTGCATGGACGATGCGCTCTTTAACATGCTGGTGGAGGGCTGGGATGGCTTTTTTCGAAAAGAAGTGTTGACTGGGTAGCTCGTAGCATGGTACAGCGTAGTCCATCAGGGATTTGAAAGCTTCGCTTTCAACTAACCGGTAGGGCATCATCTCTAACGAGATTAGTCTAGCTATGTGGGCATTCAAACCCTGTGTACGCGGATGCGAGGCTAAGTACTTCCTTTTTCTAACAAGAGTCTCATGTAGGGTGAGCTGGACTGGAGAGCTGGAGATCGTGGAACTAGCGGGGGTGCCGGTGGACATGGCAGACTGAGAGACGGTTGGAGACGGTATTGTTGCCGCCGGTGCCCTAGATGCAGTGTTTCCTACTACGAAACTGGTGATTCCCTGACCCTGACTGATTTGGCCTGGCAACGAAACCTGCACAGATACTGCAGGTGGTGCGGAAAATGGTGGCCTTACAGTGACGGAAGGGATGTAGCGTTGCTGACTAGCTTCATTGGCCGAGGGTGCTACAACCTTAAGGAACGTTTGGTAGTTAGTCCAGGCTTGCAAATGCATGGTGGTTAAATGTCTATGCATGCAACTTGTATTGAGACTTTTCAGATTCTGACCTCTGCTTAAGGTAGTTGAACATTTTTGACAGATGACTTTGCGCTGATCAATTGGATGTTGTTTAAAAAAATGCCAGACTGCACTCTTTCTAGCATCGGATCCCTTTTCAGGCATTGCAGACTGAGCTTTAACCAGATGGCCACGCTGTCCTCCAACAGGTTTTGGCTTTGCCACACGTTTTGGGCCAGATACGGGCCCGGCAGATGGAACCTGTTGCGATGTTGATGCCTGCTGCGGCCCCTCCTCCTCCGCTTCAGAACTACTGCCGCCTGCACCCTGTTCCCCCAATGGCTGCCAATCGGGGTCAACAACTGGGTCATCTATAACCTCCTCTTCTATCTCGTGTGCAACTTTGTCTGTGTCACCATGTAAGTCGGTGGTATAGCGTTCGTGACGGGGCACCATAGTCTCATCTGGGTCTGATTCTGGATCAGTACCCTGCGAGGGCAAGGTTGTGGTCTGAGTCAAAGGAACAGCATAGTAATCTGGCTGTGGCTGTGCATCAGTGCACTCCATGTCCGATTCAACTTGTAATGGGCATGGCCTGTCAACTGTTTCACTTTCTAACCCAGGGACGGTATGTGAAAAGAGCTGCATGGAGTAACCCGTTGTGTCGCCTGCCGCATCCTTCTCTGTTGTTGTTTTTGCTGAAGAGGACAAGTAAGCGACTTGTCCCTGACCGTGAACATCCACTAACGACGCGCTGCTTTTACATTTACCAGTTTCAGAAGAGGAGGCAAAAGAGCTAGAGGCTGAGTCAGCAAGGTAAGCCAAAACTTGCTCTTGCTGCTCCGGCTTTAAAAGCAGTTTTCCTACTTCCAGAAAAGGGACCGTTCGAAGCCTTGTGTAGCCAGACGACGAACCTGGCTCCACAGCTCGAGACTTAGGTGCTATATTGTTTTTCCCACGACCACCTGATGCTCCACCACCACTACCATCATTACCAGCTGGCAATGAACGCCCACGGCCACGACCTCTTCCACCAGACTTCCTCATTGTTTTAAAAACGTAACCAAAGTAACGGTATTTGTTACTGTAAAACAACTTACAAGGTGAACTCAAACTTCTGTAGGATTTAGATATCCCTTTATAGGTGGGTGAGACCGCAAGGAAAATCAGGCACAATATTACACACTCTGTTTTCTATGGCACCAAATGAGAGAGATGCCACACACGCAGGACTGTCACTCAAGCACAAATGTCAATATTAATCTCCCACTGTTTATTTTTTTTTCAGGGAGAATTTAATAACCAAAAACAGGCACTAGGCTTTCTGTGGCCCACTATTTCTGAGAGATTGCACACACGACTGGCACAGAAGCACAAAGGCCAATATTAATCTCCCACTGTTTTTTTTGTCAGGGAGAATTTATAAACCCAATAAAAAAAAACACTAGGCTTTCTATGGCCCACTATTTGAGAGAGATGGCACACTCAGGACTGGCACACAAGCAGAAAGGCCAATATTAATCTCCCACATTTTTTTATTTTTTTTTCAGGGAGAATTTAGAAACCAAATTTAAAAAAAAAACACTAGGCTTTCTATGGCCCACTATTTGAGAGAGATTCTTCAAGAAAAGCACATCCAGTCCATGAATGGCAGCGCTTCCCAGGACTCACATTCAAAGATATTTCATATTTTTTTTATTTCATAACTTAAAATAGAAGAGATACAACGCGTTTCGGATACAGTATATATCCTTCTTCAGGTATCATAAAAACACAGTACAAATCCTACTAGTATAAAATTCAATTACACTTATATATAGTATCACACCTTTTATCCCAGTCTCAGAAACTTGATTTGGGGTGTGGACCAAGTTCAGGAAAACACCCACTGATTGTTACAGCCTTGTTAACATTGATGCAAGAAAGAGAGAAAAAAATATATATCAAAGAAAAAAAAAACACAGGAAAAAAACACAAGAAAAAAAAAATATATATATATATTTTTTTCTCTCTTTCTTGCATCAATGTTAACAAGGCTGTATCAATCAGTGGGTGTTTTCCTGAACTTGGTCCACACCCCAAATCAAGTTTCTGAGACTGGGATAAAAGGTGTGATACTATATATAAGTGTAATTGAATTTTATACTAGTAGGATTTGTACTGTGTTTTTATGATACCTGAAGAAGGATATATACTGTATCCGAAACACGTTGTATCTCTTCTATTTTAAGTTATGAAATAAAAAAAATATGAACTATCATCTTTGAATGTGAGTCCTGGGAAGCGCTGCCATTCATGGGCTGGATGTGCTTTTCTTGAACTACTCATCCTGTGTGAGCCTTACTCTGGCTCTCTCACTTGGATCCACCCGAGGCAAGCTGCAAGCCCTGTATATTGAAAAGTATCTCAGAGGGAATTTGGAGGATACACGATCGAAAGCCATTTTAGTCTTTTATCAGGTGAGTGCATAAAATTGCGCACCCTTTAAAGACTATAATATTGTGTTTACACACTTAGGGCACCGCGATTTGTCTGTTCTTCTCTCCCAAACAGGTTTTTTTTGTATATTTGAGAGAGATGGCACACTCAGGACTGGCACACAAGCAGAAGGGCCAATATTAATCTCCCACTGTTTTTTTTTTCAGGGAGAATTTAGAAACCAAATTAAAAAAAAAAAACACTAGGCTTTCTATGGCCTACTATTTGAGAGAGATGGCACACTCAGGACTGGCACACAAGCAGAAAGGCCAATATTAATCTCCCACTGTTTTTTTTTTTTTTTCAGGGAGAATTTAGAAACCAAATTTAAAAAAAAACACTAGGCTTTCTATGGCCCACTGTTTGAGAGAGATGGCTCACTCAGGAGTCAGGACTGGCACACAAGCAGAAAGGCCAATATTAATCTCCCACTGTTTTTTTTATTTTTTCAGGGAGAATTTAGAAACCAAATTTAAAAAAAAAACACTAGGCTTTTTATGGCCCACTATTTGAGAGAGATGGCACACTCAGGACTGGCACACAAGCAGAAAGGCCAATATTAATCTCCCACAGTTTTTTTTTTTCAGGGAGAATTTAGAAACCAATTAAAAAAAAAAACACTAGGCTTTCTATGGCCCACTATGTGAGAGAGATGGCACACTCAGGACTGGCACACAAGCAGAAAGGCCAATATTAATCTCCCACTGTTTTTTTTTTTCAGGGAGAATTTAGAAACCAAATTTAAAAAAAAAACACTAGGCTTTCTATGGCCCACTATTTGAGAGAGATGGCACACTCAGGAGTCAGGACTGGCACACAAGCAGAAAGGCCAATATTAATCTCCCACTGTTTTTTTTTATTTTTTCAGGGAGAATTTAGAAACCAAATTAAAAAAAAAACACTAGGCTTTCTATGGCCCACTATTTGAGAGAGATGGCACACTCAGGACTGGCACACAAGCAGAAAGGCCAATATTAATCTCCCACTGTTTTTTTTCAGGGAGAATTTAGAAACCAAATTAAAAAAAACACTAGGCTTTCTATGGCCCACTATTTGAGAGAGATGGCACACTCAGGAGTCAGGACTGGCACACAAGCAGAAAGGACAATATTAATCTCCCACTGTTTTTTTTATTTTTTCAGGGAGAATTTAGAAACCAAATTTTAAAAAAAAAACACTAGGCTTTCTATGGTCCACTATTTGAGAGAGATGGCACACTCAGGACTGCCACACAAGCAGAAAGGCCAATATTAATCTCCCACAGTTTTTTATTTTTTTTTTCAGGGAGAATTTAGAAACCAAATTTTTTTTTAAAAAACACTAGGCTTTCTATGGCCCACTATTTGAGAGAGATGGCACACTCAGGACTGGCACACAAGCAGAAAGGCCAATATTAATCTCCCACTGTTTTTTTTCAGGGAGAATTTAGAAACCAAATTAAAAAAAACACTAGGCTTTCTATGGCCCACTATTTGAGAGAGATGGCACACTCAGGAGTCAGGACTGGCACACAAGCAGAAAGGACAATATTAATCTCCCACTGTTTTTTTTATTTTTTCAGGGAGAATTTAGAAACCAAATTTAAAAAAAAAAACACTAGGCTTTCTATGGTCCACTATTTGAGAGAGATGGCACACTCAGGACTGCCACACAAGCAGAAAGGCCAATATTAATCTCCCACAGTTTTTTATTTTTTTTTTCAGGGAGAATTTAGAAACCAAATTTTTTTTTAAAAAACACTAGGCTTTCTATGGCCCACTATTTGAGAGAGATGGCACACTCAGGACTGGCACACAAGCAGAAAGGCCAATATTAATCTCCCACTGTTTTTTTTTCAGGGAGAATTTAGAAACCAAATTAAAAAAAAAATACACTAGGCTTTCTATGGCCCACTATTTGAGAGAGATGGCACACTCAGGACTGGCACACAAGCAGAAAGGCCAATATTAATCTCCCACTGTTTTTTTTATTTTTTCAGGGAGAATTTAGAAACCAAATTTAAAAAAAAAACACTAGGCTTTCTATGGCCCAATATTTGAGAGAGATGGCACACTCAGGACTGGCACACACGCAGAAAGGCCAATATTAATCTCCCACAGTTTTTTATTTTTTTTCAGGTAGAATTTAGAAACCAAATAAAAAAAAAACACTAGCCTTTCTATGGCCCACTATTTGAGAGAGATGGCACACTTAGTACTGGCACACAAGCAGAAAGGCCAATATTAATCTCCCACTGTTTTTTTTCAGGGAGAATTTAGAAACCAAATTTTAAAAAAAACCACTAGGCTTTCCATGGCCCACTATTTGAGAGCGATGGCTCACTCAGGACTGGCACACAAGCAGAAAGGCCAATATTAATCTCCCACTGTTTTTTTTTCAGGGAGAATTTAGAAACCAAATTTTAAAAATATACACTAGGCTTTCTATGGCCCACTATTTGAGAGAGATGGCACACTCAGGACTGGCACACAAGCAGAAAGGCCAATATTAATCTCCCACTGTTTTTTTTTTTTTCAGGGAGACTTTAGAAACCAAATTTAAAAAAAAAAAACACTAGGCTTTCTATGGCCCACTATTTGAGAGAAATGGCACACTCAGGACTGGCACACAAGCAGAATGGCCAATATTAACCCCTTCATGACCAGGGGATTTTTCGTTTTTCCGTGTTCGTTTTTCGCTCCCCTCCTTCCCAGAGCCATAACTTTTTTATTTTTCTGTCAATTTGACCATGTGAGGGCTTATTTTTTGCGGGACGAGTTGTACTTTTGAACGACATCATTGGTTTTAGCATGTCGTGTACTAGAAAACGGGAAAAAAATTCCAAGTGCGGTGAAATTGCAAAAAAAGTGCAATCCCACATTGGTTTTTTGTTTGGCTTTTTTGCTAGATTCACTAAATGCTAAAAATGACCTGCCATTATGATTCTCCAGGTCATTACGAGTTCATAGACACCAAACATGACTAGGTTATTTTTTATCTAAGTGGTGAAAAAAAATTCCAAACTTTGCTAAAAAAAAAAAAAAAAAATTGCGCCATTTTCCGATACTCGTAGCGTCTCCATTTTTCGTGATCTGGGGTCGGTTGAGGGCTTATTTTTTGCGTGCCGAGATGACGTTTTTAATGATAGCATTTCGGTGCAGATACGTTCTTTTGATCGCCCGTTATTGCATTTTAATGCAATGTCGCGGCGACCAAAAAAACGTAATTCTGGCGTTTCGAGTTTTTTTCCCGCTACGCTGTTTAGCGATCAGGTTAATACTTTTTTTTATTTGATAGATCGGGCAATTCTGAGCGCGGCGATACCAAATATGCGTAGATTTGATATTTTTTTTATTGATTTATTTTGTTGGGGCGAAAGGGGGGTGATTTAAACTTTTATGTTTTTTTTATTTTTTTCACATTTTTTTAAACTTTTTTTTTTAACTTTTGCCATGCTTCAATAGCCTCCATGGGAGGCTAGAAGCAGGGACAGCACGATCGGCTCTGCTACATAGCAGCGATCTGCTGATCGCTGCTATGTAGCAGAATTGCACGTGTGCTGTGAGCGCCGACCACAGGGTGGCGCTCACAGCGACGGGCAATCAGTAACCATAGAGGTCTCAAGGACCTCTATGGCTACAATGGAGACGCATCGCCGACCCCCGGACATGTGACGGGGGTCGGCGATGACGTCATTTCCGGCCGCCCGGCCGGAAGCGGTAGTTAAATGCCGCTGTCTGCGTTTGACAGCGGCATTTAACTAGTTAATAGGTGCGGGCAGATCGCGATTCTGCCCGCGCCTATTACGGGCACATGTCAGCTGTTCAAAACAGCTGACATGTCCCGGCTTTGGTGCGGGCTCACCGCGGAGCCCTGCATCAAAGCAGGGGAGCCGGCATCGGACGGTATAGTACGTCCGATGCCGGTAAGGGGTTAATCTCCCACAGTTTTTTATTTTTTTTCAGGGAGAATTTAGAAACCAAATTAAAAAAAACCACTAGGCTTTCTATGGCCCACTATTTGAGAGAGATGGCACCCTTAGTACTGGCACACAAGCAGAAAGGCCAATATTAATCTCCCACTGTTTTTTTTCAGGAAGAATTTAGAAACCAAATTAAAAAAAAAAACACTAGGCTTTCTATGGCCCACTATTTGAGAGAGATGGCTCACTCAGGACTGGCACACAAGCAGAAAGGCCAATATTAATCTCCCACTGTTTTTTTTTTCAGGGAGAATTTAGAAACCAAATTAAAAAAAAAAAAACACTAGGCTTTCTATGGCCCACTATTTGAGAGAGATGGCTCACTCAGGACTGGCACACAAGCAGAAAGGCCAATATTAATCTCCCACTGTTTTTTTTTTCAGGGAGAATTTAGAAACCAAATTTAAAAAAAATACACTAGGCTTTCTATGGCCCACTATTTGAGAGAGATGGCACACTCAGGACTGGCACACAAGCAGAAAGGCCAATATTAATCTCCCACTGTTTTTTTTATTTTTTCAGGGAGAATTTAGAAACCAAATTAAAAAAAAAACACTAGGCTTTCTATGGCCCACTATTTGAGAGAAATGGCACACTCAGGACTGGCACACAAGCAGAAAGGCCAATATTAATCTCCCACAGTTTTTTATTTTTTTTCAGGGAGAATTTAGAAACCAAATTAAAAAAAAAAACACTAGGCTTTCTATGGCCCACTATTTGAGAGAGATGGCACACTTAGTACTGGCACACAAGCAGAAAGGCCAATATTAATCTCCCACTGTTTTTTTTTTTCAGGGAGAATTTAGAAACCAAATTAAAAAAAAATACTCTAGGCTCTCTATGGCCCACTATTTGAGAGAGATGGCACACTCAGGAGTCAGGACTGGCACACAAGCAGAAAGGCCAATATTAATCTCTCACTGTTTTTTTTTATTTTTTCAGGGAGAATTTAGAAACCAAATTTTAAAAAAAAAACAATAGGCTTTCTATGGCCCACTATTTGAGAGAGATGGCACACTCAGGACTAGCACACAAGCAGAAAGGCCAATATTAATCTCCCACTGTTTTTTTCTCAGGGAGAATTTAGAAACCAAATTTAAAAAAAAAAAAAGGCTTTTTATGGCCCACTATTTGAGAGAGATGGCACACTCAGGACTGGCACACAAGCACAAAGGCCAATATTAATCTCCCACTGTTTGTTTTGGTCAGGGATAATTTATAAACCCAATAAAAAAAATAGGCTTTCTATGGCCCACTATTTGAGAGAGATGGCACACACAGGGATGGCACTCTAGCAGAAATGCCAATCTTAATCTCCCACAACTTATTTTTTTAGGGAGAATTAAAAAAAAAAAAGGAACTGTCCTACAATTGCTATCTCCCTGCAGTAATCTCAGCCATGTATGGCAGGCAGCAATAAGAAGGAGTGGACTGCTGCACAAATTAATTCAAAAGTGTGGACAAACAAAAAAGATAGCTGTGCAGAAAGGAAGGAAAAACAGGATTTGTGCTTTGAAAAAAGCAGTTGGTTTGCACAGCGGCGTACACACAGCAATGCAGCTATCAGTGAGCCTTCTAGGGCAGCCCAATGAGCTACAGCGCTGAGGAAAAAAAATGTAGCTTCCACTGTCCCTGCAAACAAAAGGTGGTGTTGGACAGTGGAAATCGCTACAGCACAAGCGGTTTGGTGGTTAATGGACCCTGCCTAACGCTATCCCTGCTTATGACGAATCGGCAGCAACCTCTCCCTATGCTCAGATCAGCAGCAGTAAGATGGTGGTCGGCGGGAACGCCTCTTTATAGCCCCTGTGACGCTGCAGACAGCAAGCCAATCACTGCAATGCCCTTCTCTAAGATGGTGGGGACCAGGACCAATGTCATCACGCTGCCCACACTCTGCGTCCACCTTCATTGGCTGAGAAATGGCGCTTTTAGCGTCATTGAAACGCGACTTTGGTGCGAAAGTCGCGTACCGCATGGCCGACCCCACACAGGGGTCGGGTTTCGTGAAACCCGACTGTGCCAAAAGTCGGCGACTTTTGAAAATGAACGATCCGTTTCCCTCAACCCTAGCTGCCAGACCTGTCTGGTGATCCTGGTTTGTCAGCGTCGCCCTATAGCAGGGCCGGAGTGGAGCTATGGCATTTATCAATGGCAAGCAGAGCAGGCAGAGGGCCAGTCACTGGGGGGCTAACCTCCAAGGAGAAGCCTGCTGGTCCGGGGAGCATCTTCCATACAGTCGGGTCCAGGATTGAGCGGCCCGGCAGGGCCAAGGCATCTGGATCATCAGGGATATCTGGAGGCAGACCTCAGGGCTCGGAGGGTCAAGGAGATTCAGGGATGACAGATGACTGGATTGACGCAAGGTCTTTGGCTGGGGGGTTCACAACTCCCTCGCAGCCTGGTGAGAATGATTCTATGTCTTGTCTGTTGCCGTCGTCTTCACCGTAGCCTTTGTTGGGGGTTACTCAGGTAGTGGGGTTGGTAGTCCCAGGATCAGGTTTGGGGGATCAGACTGATTTGGGCGACGGGGTTAGAGAGGTGTTGAGTAATATGCGGGAGTTGCTTTCGCGTTTGGAAGGGGACAGGTCGACCCTGGCTCACTTAGCTGCATGGGTAAGATCGCAGGGGGTAGGTCAAATTTTTCCTAATTCAGGTTTGGTAGCACCCGTTAGCATTTCGGATCCAGTGTCTGTGTCTGTTCAGACTGAAAAAGAAAAGAAATGTAGGATTTATTTAGATGATAGGGCGCATGGCGAGGTTTATGTTTGCTTTGAGGGCCCGCTTGGAGCTCATCTGAAGATAGAGGTGTGCGAGAAGATTTGGAAATATGAATATGTTGAGATTTTTTCACTTCTTCCATTGGAAAAGTTTAACTTAGAGAAAGGAAAAAAGATGAGAGTAAGAAAGAGGGAGAAGAAAAGCGTAGGTGGTGTATTATACCTCAGACGTTTGTCAATTGGCTTCAGGCGTTTTTGCAAGTTTGCGAAGTGTGATAGGGCAGAAGGCGCCGGAGAATTGATCTGCTTTGTTCTGCTATATGGACTCCGTAGGTGAGGCACATTGGATTTATGGGGGCCAAGCTTGGCTTAAGTATGATGAGCAGTTGAGGCAGAGGAAGGCTATTCGTCCTGCAATCCAGTGGGATCAAAAGGACATTGGTCTGTGGGTTATACTTCCTTCTAGGTTTGGTCATTCTTTTCAGAGTGGGGCCAGGGTCGCTGGTCAGTCTGCCTCTCAGTGGAGTACACAGTGGGCTGGGGGCCAGGCTGTCGGGAGGGAAAAAGCACAGATTGTGCTGGCAGTTCAATGAATGCGGCAGGGGGTGGGGGGGTGGGGTTGGGAGCTGCTCATTGTCTTGTGCGTTGTTTGAGATTGTCAGTTCTTTTCTTTAATGGGTTATCAAGGATGTGTCAGGTTTTGATTCCCTTATACATTACTTGGATGATTTTTTTTGTGTATTAGGCCTGGTCAGTCCAGGTGTTGCGATGTGACTTTGAGGACGGTTGGGTGGATGTGCCACTGGCTTAAGGAAAAACTGAATGGCCCTGTATGAGCCTTTTTTTTCTTGGGTATCGTGATTGATTCAGTCATTTGGGAGTTTAGGTTGCCGACGGAGAGGGTGATAGCTTTGTGGGAAGAAGTGGCACGAGCGAAGCATTTAAAAAAGGTTTCGCTTCATGAAGATCAGTTGCTTCTTGGAAAGTTGAATTATGTTTGTCGCATCATCCTGATGAGGAGAGTGTTTTCGCTGAGGTTGGCCAGTGCCACTGCAGGAGTTTGGGCTTCACATTATTTTATTCATTTATCTAGCGAGCATAAGGCGGATTTGGAGGTTTGGGACAGGTTTTTAGCACATTACAACGGCCGTTCTTGGTTGCTCTTGGAGGAGATAGTGAGCAATGTTGATTTGGATTTGTTTTACGGATGCTTCTGGTGGGATTGGTTGTGGGGCGTATTTTAATGGTCAGTGGTGTGCCGCTAGGTGGCCTGAGGAATGGTTTGCGTTGGGTCTAGCAAAAAATGTAGCATTGCTAGACAAATTTCCCATTTTGGTTGCCATTCATTTGTGGAGAGATGTTTTTCAAGATAGAATGGTCCGCTTCAATTGTGATAACATGGGTGTGCTGTGCGCTATCAACAGTTTGACGTCATCTTCACCTTCGGTGATACTGGTTCTGCGGCAGCTGGTTTTGTCTTGCTTATCCATAAATTCCTACGTTACTGCCTCGCATGTGCAAGGAGTTAAGAATGCTATCACTAGTGTTGAGCGATACCGTCCGATATTTGAAAGTATCGGTATCGGATGGTATCGGCCGATATCTGAAAAATATCGGATATCGCCGATACCAATATCCGATACCAATACAAGTCAATGGGACACAAATATCGGAAGGCATCCTCTATGGTTTCCAGGGTCTGAAGGAGAGGAAACTCTCCTTCAGGCCCTGGGATCCATATTCATGTGTAAAATAAAGAATAAAAATAAAAAATATTGATATACCTACCCTCGGACGCGCCCTGGTTGTCACCGCTGCAACCGCCATGCTTCCCTTCCTAAGAATGAGCGCGTTAAGGACCTTTGATGACGTCGCGGCTTGTTATTGGTCGCTGAGCGGTCATGTGACCGCTCACGCGACCAATCACAAGCCGCGACGTCATCGAAGGTCCTTAACGCGCTCATTCTTAGGAAGGGAAGCATGGCGGTTGCAGCGGTGACAACCAGGGCGCGTCCGAGGGTAAGTATATCAATATTTTTTATTTTTATTCTTTATTTTACACATGAATCTTAATCCCGATACCGATTCCCGATATCACAAAAATATCGGAACTCCGTATCGGAATTCCGATACCGCAAATATCGGCCGATACCCGATACTTGCGGTATCGGAATGCTCAACACAAGCTATCACTGATTCCTTGTCTCATTTGCAGTGGGAGCGTTTCCGGTTGTTGGCCACGGAGGCACAGGAACAGGGTTTAGAGTGCCAGATGGAACTTTGGAGCATGGTCTCCGGGCAGCAGAACCTTTGATTCGGGCATTTTTGGCTCCCAGTACATGGGCTGCTTATCAATCGGTATGGTGTTCGTGGTAGAAGTGGTTGGTGTAATATGGGGGTAGCAGTGTCGGTGACGACCAGTTGGGAGCATTATTATCATGGTTGAGTTATGGGGCAGCTGAGGGTAGTTGACAGCAAAAGTTTGGTAGATTAGTGCAGCATTGGCTTTTGGTTTCAAGCTTTGGGGTCAGAGAGACTTGATGAAAATGTTTCTGGTGAAGCAAGCACTTACTGTAAAGGGTTGAGAAGAAGGGGTAGTCTGGGGGACGGGAGGCGCCTTGTTTCTTTTAGGGTGTTGGAATGCTTAGGTGGGTGTATGGACGTGATTTGTGTCTATAATTTTGAGGTAGCTAATTTTTGTCTGGCTTTCTCTCTTGCTTTTTTCGGGGCTTTAAGGGTTGGTGAAATTGTGTCTCCCAGCAGGAACAGGCAAGGAGGGGTGCTGGCTAAGGATGTTCTGATTATTGATGGTCAGTTGGAATTTTGGATCTGGTGGTCGAAAACGGACCAAGATGGTAAGGGTAAGCGAGTAGTGTTAGGTGTCGTGTCAGGATCTTTGATGTGCCCGATACGTGTTTGCAGGCCTCTAATACTTTTCGACCTGTAAAAAAAGGTCCGTTGTTATGTCATGAAGATGGCTCTTTTCTTTCCAAATTTCAGTTTGTTACAGTTTTCAGGCAAGGTTTGGCTTTGTTGGGTCTAGATGCATCCTGTTTTTCATCTCACTCATTTCGGATTGGGGCGGTGACGTAGGCAGCGGTTGGTGGTTTGGCCACAGAAGTAGTGCAGCGGATTGGGAGATGGGATTCCAGGCCTTACAGGAGTTACACTAGGCCTCAAGGATTGGGGGTGGTTCCATAAAGGGGGTTCGGATTGTTGTTAACGTGCATATGAGTTCGTGATAAGTTGTTTATGTTTTATCTTAGGTTCTGATTCCCTGTTGGTTTGGATCTTGGGCCATTCCTACATCTATTGGGGTGCAAGACGTGCGGATTTGTGGTGTGACAAAAGGCAACTTGGTATTCCCAGAAACGTAGCAGTCATCAGGTAGCTTGGTTTTATGGGTATGGAGTGAAATAGAGTTACGCAGGAAGTTCTTTGTAGTGCTAGGCTTGATAGGCCTCCGGACATTTTAGTGCTGCACGTTGGGGGGAATAACCTGGGGGTTCACCCGTTTTGAGAACTGGTGAGGGATATAAAGCATGAATTACTAAGGTTATGGATATCTTTTAGGAGCTTGATGGTGATGTGGTCTGACATAGTTCCACGGAAATGCTGGCGTCACGATAGATCAATCAACAAAATCAATAAGGCAAGGATAAAGGTGAATCGGGCGGTATCCAGTTTCGTGCTCAGGAAGGGAGGTGTGGCGGTGCATCATTTTGAATTGAAGGAAGGAGATGGGGAATTTTGGCTGGGAGATGGGGTGCATTTGAATGCTGTTGGTGCTTGGTTTACAGAGTGGTATCGAGAGGGCCATAGCTATTTGGTCTGGGGGGGTTTTGAGCACTTGAGGTGGTCAAGTACCCTCATTGTGGTGGTTGGGGGGTCATTGAAGTTGGTGCTAAATTGGTATGTGGGATCCGTGTGTATATAGATTCCTCAGTTGGTTTTATATTATGTTATTTTCTGGTCTGATGATTTTGGGGATATTTTGGCAATGTTGGGCTGGATCCCCAGGATTAAGTGGACAATGGAACACTTTGGGGTATTTGGTGCTCCCGAGTCAGTGGGGTAATGGCTGGGAGTAATTTATGGTCGATTATTTTCTCCACAGTTAAGTATGGTTAATCACCAGATTTTTGAGCTTCAAGGACCCTCCCCGTAGTATTTATTTACTGTTAAGTTATTTGTATGTTTTATAATAAAGGCTGCTGTGGCCAATTATTATCCAGTATTTGGTCTTAGTATCTTCCTTTGGGGGGGCGCTGAGTTTTTAGGAAATAGATGGATTAGGTAGATGGATGTAAGTGAAGTAGGCTGCCTGAACATCGACAGTACCAATGTCAAGTTCTGGTTGGAGCGAGCCACCCCTCCCCTCCGTGGCATAGGCAAAGGCTGGCATGACAGGGGTGGGGATAAGGCTAGTGGGGAGGTATGTAAATGGGGGTTGTTTATAGGGTGAGCTAGGGGAAGGGTTTAGTTAGTTCCGGCTCTGGAATCGGCGTGAGCAGTCCCGCCCACCCGCCTTTATTTATTATGATTGGTGGGTTGACTTTGGGGGTTTTGATTCCGGTTCATGGTGCCTGTAATGCGCTTGGGGTGTCCTTGAAGTTGGTGCTAAATTGGTATGGGGGATCTGTTATTATATATTTATTATAGTTTCTGATATACAGTATTACAATTTTGTCATGGCTTAGTCTTATCTACCGTACTGCTCATGCTCTGCCTCTTTTCTGGCATCTGTGCTGTTAGGTGTCGAGTTCCCGCTTCTGCACAAGGGGAATCTCGAGCCATCTCCGCTGCGGTCTCCCATTCTTATCCAGCCACAGTGGAGTCTGCTCAGCAGAGACGTTAGTCCCAGCGTCTTGCTCAGTCTCACTCTGTACAAAGAGTTACTGCTGCTTTTCCTGCTTCTGCCATTGAAGTCAGTGTTGGGCAGCGGCGAGCAGATGCTTTTGGGGCTAAGTCCTGCTTTTCTCTTTCTAAGCATGCCCAGGGCAAGATCTCCCATTGGAGATCGAGGGTCACATGCTCAGGTACTACAGCACATCCCATTGGTCCTCCAGGAAGGTCCTGAAAGGGCAAAACTTTGGTAGCAGCTTCCCATTGGTCCTTTATTGGAAGGTCCTGAACGTGCTGCAACTATATAAGCTGTGCATGACAGCACGGCCATGCGCTAGTGTACATTTGTAAATGTGTGTGTGTTGTGAGTGAAAGTCGCTCTTTAAATAACCCTCCCTATTGGATGACTGTTCGCGGAAGGTGTATGTTTGCTATCTAGCGCACGACTTAGCCATCAGCACGTAAACATACAATACAGCGTCTTATTGCTGTGACCGCCAGTGCGGCGCCTTGTGCTTTCACAGCACTTTCCTGACCCAAGCCTGGGTGGTTAGTGGCGTTCGCCAGTTCGGCACTGCATGCACTCTCGTGCTTCTATTGCTGTCACTCTGACACCTCAGTAGCGGTGTCGAGCGCATGAGGTCTATGTACTCAAATCCTGTGTCTTGGGATTAAGTTCTGAGACTCGTTGCTTGCGCTCTTGGTGCGGTACCACGGCCTGTGACGTAACAGGGTTCGCTTCCTTCACACAGGGTGAGGTTAGCCCATGTGTGTATTCACTTTGTACCGCCATATAGTCCGTCATTACTTGGCAGCAGGTTTCATCTCTGCACGGTGGACCCCGGGCTGCGAACGCACCATACTCTATCTGTCTTATTATTTGGTGCGTTCCGCTAGCCCTAACATGTGCTTGCGGTACATCCGACCTTCTATCACATGGGGCCCCATGTGTTTCTGGTGTGGGCTGCCGTGCATAATGCGGGACTGTGTGCTCTGCGGTAACCATGGTAGCTCGTCACCAGTCTCCACCTGCCTTCTGTGCATGTGCACTGCCTTTCTGGCTCCCATCCTGCTAGCTTCCGTATCTGTGATGCTCCTGGCGCTTGATCAAATGGGGTCCCATGTGTTTCCTTCGTCAGCTGTTTTCGCATGGTGTGGCCAGTCAGCATCTTGGTTGTCATGACAGCTTACTGCCCCTTCCTTCAGTTTGGCCTGATTGATTTCCAGTCTATACCCCTTATAATGCCACTTAGTTGGACACTATTCACACCCTCTCAAGAAGGAGAAATCCGAAATGTGCGTTGGGGTGAGCTGGAGACACTGCTCCTTACATTGACGGGTAATTATTATGCGGGACATGTGCAATAGTCTATTGAACCTTTTTGTTTATGATGACTTTCTCTATGGGCTTCTGTGCCTTACCCATTGCTGATACACAAGTTTTGTATTGTTTTATATTAGCAGCAGCTTATTCCTTGAATGGCTGATACAGCCATATATTGTTGAATGTAATTCAATATACAATTGGACTTACCCATGTTTTTAACCCTACCTATCCTTACCTGTTTATGTGACCAATAAAATTTATTTTGTTGTTATTTATTTTGGCTTTGGAGTGCTGAAAATACTTTTGTGCCCACGCAAAAAATTTCCCGCACTTTTTACCGAATGTTACTGTTCTGTCTTCCTCCACGTAGGATGCTGTGTGGATTCCAACATACGGCTAAACCTTCATCCACATCCCAGTAAACAGACTGTGTTGATGCTTACGTCTTATTTATTAGGGTGATGATAACCAAAACTATAATGTTGAACAACAATGGAGGACAGTATTCATAGTAGATGATCGAATAGTGAATGATGTTGATGTACAAGGTGGATGTTCAGTGAATAATCATAGTGGATGACTGATCATAGTGGATGACTGGTGAAAAACTGTAAAGAATAACAGCATTTCAGTATAAGCACATACAGGGTGCAATCACATAAATAACTGGGACATTACAGCAAGAATTATACAGAGAGCATTACACAGTAATTCTAACAGCACTGCCCTATTCTATACAAGAATGCATCTATCTACATGCAGAGTACACTTGAACCTAACTGCAATCTGCAAAGCACATCTGCCTAACTATATCTGACTATAGGAGCTGCATAAGGCTTAAATACTAACACAAAACATAAGATGCATTAAACCTTTATAAACGTACCGAGATCCGTTAGGACATGGGTAAGGAAGTAAGCGAGACAGGAGCACGTGTGCCTTTGTTCAGATCTGAGGAAAAATGGCTACTGAAGCTTGTCTTCACAAGAAGAATGTGGGCGGAACTAACCCATAAGACATTGCTCTTAGGAGGGAAAGGTTGGTAAACAACATGAAAAGTAGGCAACTGATGACCTCCAGTGGCCACAACTTGAATAACATGATAACTAACTTTCTGCACATTAAGATGGGCAGAACACTCCCCGCTTGGCGTCAACAGATGCCACAATTAGGTTCCTTTGGGGAAAATAATAATACAAGCTCGGTAACGGGCCTGAGGAACAGTTTGTTTTCTCCAAGCTTGCACACTCTGACCTCTACTTTCCGCACTTTCCCATCTTTACTGGGAAGGGTCTTAATGACTAGGCCGAGTGGCCACTCATTCCGATGTGACTGACTGTCTTTGACGAGTACAACATCGCCAGATTGAATGTTCGGGTGGTCTTTCTGCCACTTTGTCCTGGTTTGCAGAGTGGAGAGATACTGTTTCCTCCATCTATTCCAGAAGACGTGGGACACGCTTTGTACTTGCCTCCATTGTCGTATGTAGAGGTCTTTGTCATTGAATTCTCCGAGTGGAGCTTTCGGGACACAGGTTTTCTGTGTGAGTAACATTGCAGGAGTAAGGATGGATGGATCTCCAGAATCACTAGAAAGTGCTGTCTTGTAGGACTGGGTTACATGAAATAGACAAGCTATAGCTCGAACGAGTGACTTCCAGGTGGAGAACCTGCTGAACCGGTGAGATTCGAGGTGGCAGTATGAAATCTCTGTATGTAGAGCAGACACTTGAGGTCGGATCTCTTCGTCTGTGTCTGGACCCACAAGTTCGAAAGTTTCAGGCCTGCTGATGTGGGACATCGAACGGTACAAAAAGGTAGGACCTGTGAACCATGAAGTGTCCTTCAGATGACTGGGTTCAACGGATCTAGTCGCGTGGTCCGCAGGATTGTGGTGAGTAGGTATGTAGTGCCACTGATTAGGGTCGGTGGATCTTCTTACCCGAAGTACTCGGTTGCTGACGTAGACGTAGAAGCGTCGTGTCTCGTTACAGATGTACCCCAGTACCACCTTGCTATCGGTGTAGAACTCTGCAGGCTTGATCTTCAGGCTCATCGCATCCGAGATCAGTTCGGCCAACTCAACTGCGAGGACAGCAGCACAGAGTTCCAGTCTGGGTATCGTGTGTTCACGAAGTGGTGCCAATTTCGTCCGGCTCATAACGAACCCGATATGGCATTGTCCGCTTACGTCTGTGGATTTGAGGTACGTTACTGCTGCAATCGCTTTTACTGATGCATCACAGAAAATACAAAGTGTTTGTGTTTTGACCTCTGTGGATGGCACAGGAGCATACGGTCGTTTCACATCAAGGTTGGTCAGGGCTTCAAGAGACTTCCTCCACTCTGCCCACAGGTCAGCCTTTCCCGCTGGAAGTGGATCATCCCAATCAGTAGTGTCTTGGGTGAAGTCCCTGAGCATCAGCTTTCCTTGGATGGTTACTGGAGCTACGAACCCCAAGGGGTCGTATAAACTATTCACGAAGGAAAGAACTCCTCTGCGCATGAAGGGTTTCTCATCCTTGCTGATCTGAAAGGTGAAGGTATCTATCTTCAGGTCCCACAGCAATCCAAGGCTCCGCTGCATGGGAAGGGGGTCGATGCTGAGGTCTAAATCCTTTAGATCGCTGGAATAGTCTTCAGAGGGAAAGGCTTCCATCAACTCTCGGCTGTTGGAAGAAATCTTGTGTAACCTTAGGTTAGACTGAGCGAGCATGTCACGAGTCCTCTTTAGTAGACTGATTGTGGCCTCACTTGTCGGTGTGGACTTCAAACAGTCATCCACGTAAAAATCCTTTTCCACAAAGGACCTGACGTCCGAGCCATACTCTTCTTCACCCTTTTTGGCAGAATGTCGGAGGCCGTAGATTGCGACCGCTGGGGAAGGACTGTTCCCAAAGATGTGTACCCGCATCCGGTACTCTGCGATGTCTTCGTCCGGGTCGTTGTCACGGTACCAGAAGAACCTCAAGTTGTTTCTGTGTTTCTCTTTGACGAGAAAACAGTCGAACATCTGTTGTATGTCAGCCATAAATGCCACTGAATCTCTACGGAAACAGAGTAATACTTCCAGAAGTCTGTTGTTGAGGTCTGGGCCCGACAGTAAGACATCATTCAATGACACGTCTCCGTGTCGAAGTGCAGGTGCAATCTCTGCGTGGTTGTTCTGGAATATCTTTCCCATGAAGGTAAAGAAATGTTCCTTCATCTCAGGTGACTTCTGAAGCTTGTGTCTTAGGGAGATGAATCTGCTGTAGACCAATTCCTTGTTGTTGGGTAGGCGTCTCCTCTGAGGTCGAAATGGTAGAGGTGCGACCCAACTATTCGACGTATCCTTGACTATTTGTTCGTCCATGATGTCCAGGAATATCTTGTCTTCTATAGACATCGCTACCTTGTTGTCTTCCTTCGTCCTGTGGAAGACTGTACATCCTATGTGGTCTTGTTCACCTTCACAGGCGTGGTCTTCGTTGATAGGAACTGAGAAAGGGCAAGGTAGGGGAGTGCTGCTCAGTAGTTCCTTTACCAGCAGACTATTGTGACACGGCTGGAAGAGAGATGGACGTCCATTTTCTAGTGTGCTGGTAAGCATACTGTTGACTGAGACCGGCTTGTGTGCTCCTCCTAGACAGACATCTCCTACAATGACCCATCCAAGGTCTTGCCTGTGCGCGTATGGAGCATTCCGTGAGCCGTTGATATATTCTCTAGTCATGTGGACTCGTAGTATATCTCTTCCCAGAAGTAAAGCTATTGGCGCTTCTGGTTCCAACTGAGGTATCAGGTGGGCTATACGCTTCAGGTGGGGGTGATACGTTACCACCTCTGGTGAAGGTATCTCAGACCTGTTGTCAGGAATCTGGTTGCACTCCAGGATGGTCGGTAGTGACAGACAGGTCTGGCCATCCATGGACTCCACTTTGTATACGGTTGCTTTCCTCCCCGCCATCTCGACGGTACCTGAACATGTCCTAAGGGAGTAGGGAGAACCGGGGCCTACAATGTTGAAGTTGTCAAAGAAGATGGACCTGGCTAAAGACCTATTACTTTGGTCATCTAGGATTGCATATATCTTGAGCGCTTTGCCTCTGTGGCCTGTTGGATAGACTCGGACAAGGCAGATTTTTGAGCAGGATCTTCCTCCCTTGAGTCCCTTACAGATCTCCGTACATTGAGAGGTGACCGCAGGGGTGTCTTCGTCGGTGTTCTTCTGTTTCTCATCGTGCTCCTCTGCTTGTGACAACACTCCTGGAGGTGGTCCAGGATGCAAGGCTGTATTGTGATCCGTGCTGCTGCATTCTGCACATTTCACGCTAGCTCCACAGTTCCTGGCGCAGTGAGAGGTTGTAGCACAGCATTTGAAGCAGATGTTGTTTTCCTTGAGGAAACCTTTGTGATCCTCTAAAGTCTTCTACCTGAAGGCTCTGCACTTTAGTAGAGGATGTGGTTTCCTGTGTAGAGGACACTGCTTACTGACATCCTGAGGTTTGCTCTCTTCCGTAGGGGGCTTAGTTGTCTTGTGTGGAGGACCTGTGGAATCAATATCAGTTTTATGGACTGCCACGGGTGTCTTACTGGGTTTGACACCAGGGGTAGTGGAACATGACAGAGTGAAATCAAAACTAGGGTAATTTCTGATCTTGGCTTGCTGGGTGACAAACTCAACAAATACAGTAAAAGGAGGGAATGGTACGTTATGAATTTGTTTATACTGTGAACCATGTATAATCCACCTTTCTTGAAGATTGTAAGGAAGTTTTTGTACTATTGGATTGACACCCCTAGCAGTGTCTAAGAATGCCAATCCAGCCAAGTGACCTTCCTTCTGGGCGACCTGTAACTCTATCAATAAATCACTCAATTCTCTAAGTCTTTGATAACCCTTGGGCCCTATCTTAGGGAAATCATCAATTCTTTTGAATAAAGCATTCTCTATTACTTCTTCGGACCCATAGCATTCGTCAAGTCTTTCCCACACTTTACGTAAACCTATGTGTGGGTATTCTATGTTATTGTCTCTTAGTCTTTTAGCATGCTCGACCGATTCAGTTCCAAGCCACTTTACCAGGAGATCTAACTCCTCACTACTAGAAAGGTCCAGTCCCTGAATGGCGTTCTGGAACGAAGCTCGCCACGACCTGTAGTTTTCGGCTTTGTCAGTGAACTTTACAAGTCCTTTTGTTACCAGTTCTCGGCGGGCAAAGAACTTTGCCAAGTCTATGGTGGCTTGATCAGTGTTGGTACGAGCCGGTATGTTGTAGCCATGTCTAGTGTGTGGTGCATCACCATACCTGTGAGACGCTCTTGGCTTCGGACAGTCTGCATAGTACCTTTCTGGTGAAGAAGATGTCTCTTTAAGGTGAGGTGGGAGCTGTACCTTCTTCTCAGTGGAATGGTAGCTGTGGTCGACTCCTCTTTGTTGGACGTCTTCTTGTTTGTAGTAGTGAAGTTCGGGGTTGGATCGATGATAATCAGCGTAGGCTGATCGTTGTAGTCTATCTAGGGTGTTGTCCATGCTGGAGTGTCGATGAACGTACTCTGCGACGCGCTGAGCTGGATCTTGCTGCTCTAGATTTGTTCCAAGAACATTGCTGCGTCCCTCATAATCAGGATCCTTCATGGCTTCCAAGTACTCTGCCTTAGCTATTGCAGCTGCTGCCTCTTTGTCTACCATAAGTCTTTCTAGAGACACTTGCAGGCGCGCACCTTCTGCTTCTTGCTCTGCCCGCAAACGTGCGGTTTCAGCCTGCAAACAAGCATTTTCTGCTTCATGCTCTGCCCGCAAACGTGCATTTTCTGCTTCATGCTCTGCCCGCAAACGTGCATTTTCTGATTCATGCTCTGCTTGTCTCAGCTTTAGATGCATTTCTTTCTCTGCGAAGGAAGACCTCGCTTTGGCTGCTTCAGCTTCAGCACGAGCGACAGCAGCCAGCTCTGCTAATGATGACCTGCTAGAGCTTGCTCGTGACCTCGTCTTGAGTGAGGATGTGCTGTTTCGAGACATTGTGCGCTTAGCTGCGTACTGCTGAGTGTTTTGGCGGGAAACTGAGTCTATGTGCGGTGAGCTTCCGCGTGGCGGGAATGATGTAGCTCCTCTTGGCGGGCTGCAGTATAGTCCTGCGGCTGTATGGCGGCTGCTGTGATACCCGAATGTGGAGCAGTGTGGGTGTTACCGGTTCCGTACAGTCTGATCAACTACAGCCTGCGACCGGCTATCAGTTTCACTGAAGGCAGCTAATCTGTTCTTACTTTACAATCACCGCCTGCGACTGGCGGTCTCGTTTTTCACTGTTCTGTCTTCCTCCACGTAGGATGATGTGTGGATTCCAACATATGGCTAAACCTTCATCCACATCCCAGTAAACAGACTGTGTTGATGCTTAACTCTTATTTATTAGGGTGATGCTAACCAAAACTATAACGTTGAACAACAATGGTGGACAGTATTCATAGTAGATGATCGAATAGTGAATGATGTTGATGTACAAGGTGGATGTTCAGTGAATAATCATAGTGGATGACTGATCATAGTGGATGACTGGTGAAAAACTGTAAAGAATAACAGCATTTCAGTATATGCACATACAGGGTGCAATCACATAAATAACTGGGACATTACAGCAAGAATTATACAGAGAGCATTACACAGTAATTCTAACAGCACTGCCCTATTCTATACAAGAATGCAACTATCTACATGCAGAGTACACCTGAACCTAACTGCAAGCTGCAAAGCACATCTGCTTAACTATATCTGACTATAGGAGCTGCATAAGGCTTAAATACTAACACAAAACATAAGATGCATTAAACCTTTATAAACGTACCGAGATCCGTTAGGACAGGGGTAAGGAAGTAAGCGAGACAGGAGCACGTGTGCCTTTGTTCAGATCTGAGGAAAAATGGCTACTGAAGCTTGTCTTCACAAGAAGAATGTGGGCGGAACTAACCCATAAGACATTGCTCTTAGGAGGGAAAGGTTGGTAAACAACATGAAAAGTAGGCAACTGATGACCTCCAGTGGCCACAACTTGAATAACATGATAATTAAGTTTCTGCACATTAAGATGGGCAGAACAGCTACCAATTTTTTTCCGATTTTATCAAATTTTGCTTGAGTTTCCAATTACGAATCCAAATGTGCCATATTCGTACCAAATTTATGTTTGGCGATCGTTTTATGAAAATATTCCCTTTTCTTTACTAGAAATATAGTCTGGGATGCAGTTGGAGAGGGTTGGCAATTCTACTGATATGAAGTATGGCAGCAAGGCAGAAAGATGGTTAAGGAAGTGGGTGGGTGAGCCTGGGGGACGATATATGACCACTACTCAGAGAGTGACACTCCAAAGAAGAATGTCTTCCAGTGGGCCTGTGTTTATTATTTTTTTTGAAAAATAGGATTGTAGGTGGCAGCGAGGAGTGTGGAGTTATCGTGGGTTTAGCAATGATCGTACGGCAGTATAGACACATATTCAATGCTTTGTAATCCGGAGGTGGTTATGACGTACGCTCACTATTAGTTTTCAGAGAAATGATGATTGTGAACAACTGGCGACCTCCTCGTTTGATCACCACCCAATCGATTAACTGTCTGGGCGATAGGGGCCAGCTGGGAGCTCTTGGCTACAAAGAACACAGAGGGTGGGTCTGCGTGACTCATGGCCTGTGACCCCTATGATTTTTGGATGGCCAATTAAACCTGTTGGCCACAGAAATGCAGCCTTTCCATCTTGTAGATACAAACAGTTTTTTGAAAGCTGATGGCTGACAGAGTATCCCAGTACCAGTTGCCCAGCCATCATTACTTCTCTAAGAAAGATGTGCCTGCTCTACACCAGCATGTCACAGACAACATCACCCATTTCCTGAAAAATTCTATGTCTGCCATTGTGCATTTCAGCACTGACACCTGGACGAGCAAGCATGTACAGGAGCATTACATCTTGCTGACTGGGCACTGAGTGACTCTGTTGCCTGTGGGGGCAGTCGTGAAAGGGGCTGCTCCTCCACAAGTCTTGGAATCCCCAACGCTTGCAGTGCGCTTGGGGATGGAGAACTATAAGAAGGATAACTAAACTACTAGACAACAGGGCTTGGTGAAATAAACTACTAAAGAGCTAGGGTTGGAGAATGAAACAAATACACACCAGAACATAGACAACTAAAGTTTCAAAAATTGTTGAAAAATTAAACTATTAAAACTTAAGCTTGGGTTGGAGAGCTAAACTATTACATACCGGAGATGGAGAACTAAAGCACTAGACAGTGGTGTCACTAGACACCAAGTCATGGAATCCCAAGAGCTTGTGGATCACCGCCATGTAAGGGCAATGGGATACTCGGTACCGGGTCCTTCAGTTCCCTCAGTGGGGATGTCACGGTGCCCCAACCCGGAACGTGGCCCTATGAGGGGCGCCCAATAAAAAGCAGAGTTCGTAGATAACGATAGTGTTCGTGACACCACCTGTGGCATTCGGTCAGGGTGACCGACGCTGCTTAGGGGTCCGCTGGGGTGATGGAATGGCAGCTAGATGGTATACCTTCCCACAGGTGAAGTATGTCCCCAGGGCTTCCCAGAAGTGTAGATGGTGATGGTGGATGGTGCAAGGCACGGTAAATAACGAGGACATAATGGGTGCAGTCTCTTTACCTTTACTGAAGGCTTCAGCATCCACAGTCCAGAGTACCCGATGACCGGGTAGGCAGAGTCTGGCCGGTCTGATGGCAATTCCAGAGTCCCCTTGTCTAGGTGGAAATCAGTAGCCTTCCCCTTGCGCACAGTAACATAGTAGGTCCCTACTTGCATTAGCTACCATAAGGTCCTCACTCTTGTTACTTTTCTCTCTCTGTCCCCCAGATGGATAGGACATAACCCATATGACGGTGGTGGCCTGAGGCTATTTTATAGGGACCCTAGAGACACCCCACCTCTGCGTTGCCACCTTGTCTGCTTAGGTGTTTAGGTCGGACAGCCAACTTGGAATCAACTGCCCTGCCGGTCTCTGAAGTAAAGCGTAGAGTCTATTACTCCCTCGGTGTTCCAGCCACCGGATCTGCGCTCAGAGGGAGGCAGCCTGCTTCTAGCTGGTCTCCCGCTGTTCTTTCACTCCTGTTGCTATGACTTCTGTGCTCACTCACTACGGCATACTTCCTTTCGTGTCCTTTGATAGGAGGCTGCCGCATGGGTTGCAGGCGCAGCTCCGTGTCCTTCTTTCCTTCCTCCTCAGACTACAGTCTGGATCTGACCAGGGATCATCCCAGCCAGCTCGACCTGGAGACCTTTGCTTGTCGGTCCCCAGCCAGGAGCTCTCCTCTCCTTCTTCTCTCTCCGACTCCTCCCTAACTTCCTAACCAACCCCCAGTTTTACCCAAATGTGAGGAGTGGCCTAATAGATAGAACCTTTTGCTCCCCCTGGTGGCCGGCGTGTGAAGTGTGTGTGTGGCTGTGATACCTGGCAGGGTGAACTCCTTTAGTGCCATCAGATGTAACATCGCTCCTCCTGGTGGAAGAACGACATTACTGCAACGACCAGGACCCTGGGGCGCTGCACTCCCCCCCTTCCCACCGTTAAATACAGCACTCCCGGGCTGGGAAAAGAACACAATAACAGGTTAGCAAGAGACATGCAATAATTTTGAAATGCTTTTAAGCAAAAAAATGTAACAGTGCTTCTCTTTATAGTAGGTGAGAACACTTGAACGTTGCAAACATGAACATATTTACATTGTGCGTATTACCCTTTAAGGCAGAAGTTGGAAAACTATTACTAACTTACTATGGCATACAATTACCCATACAGGTATTCTATCTATTAAGTGCAATTACCCTTTTAAGGGTATACTATCATTAACCCTTAATGTACAATTTAACATTTTCTTTATTTTTCTTCACATGCAGGACTATCTGTCTACCCCCACGAGCCTACTGCGTCTTTCCTCAAACTTTCTATCACATTTCTAGATACATATTATCAGCTATGTAAAAAATTATTAAGGTGCAACAACTGAACATTCCCTTTAAGAGGGAAACTAGTCTTTTCTGAGGTAGTCCAAACAATCAACAAGTCAGTTATAAACTTTAAGACTATAGAAACTTTCATGTCGTCCTCAGGAACAATTTCTTCGCAAAGTCTTCTTGCTTGTAAAACCAGTAGAGAGCACCTTTAAGAAGGTGCAAACTATATACAAGAACAGATTTTGACCATGCTCAGTTCATGATTCCGCAGTTCTTTAAACCATGATAACTTGTGCAAACTGGAACAAATAGGGATCCTGGGTAAACTAAGGGATCCCTTTAAGGATTAACCCTGGACGGGTTTAAAGCAGCAAAGAAAGAACAGTTTAAATGAACTATGTACAGTTTCGGTTTTTCGAGGTTTATTTAAATGGCTGTAGCGGCTTTACCTGGCACACAACCCTTCTTGGCCTGGGAAGGGCAGAATCCAGGGCTACACCCGGTGCTGGATAGACACCATTGGTCTGTCTTTCGTGGATTGTCATATCATGGGCATTTGCTGCAGCAAAGGTAGCGGCTGCAGCAAGATCAGTCACTGGAATGGAGTCAGTAGCGGTGGCACGAGCAGTTGCTGGAGTGGTGTTGGTCACCGGGGCAGGGTCGTTCTTCATACTTGCTTCAGATGTGGCTCCTCCAGTGCCGGTCTGCTCCGCCTCTTCTGTGGTCTGGAATGCTGGTTGCAGGGCCTTGCGCTGCGGCATTGTCATCTCCGTTTGCAGCATCTCGCTTTCCGGCAGGGCCTTGCTTTCTGGCTATGGAGCGCCGGAACTTCTTTCTTGCTCCGGACCATACGAGGCTGCCGGCAGACGTCTGGTGAGACTCCCGATGGAGGTCTTCTTCCTCCCGGCCTCAGTGCTCAGCTGCATCTGCAGGAGTTGGTCACTGAGCTCTTCCACGCCGGCCTACAGGAAGTCAGGGACAACAGGTGATGCCTGGCCGCGGTGTCTCTCCAGGTGGCTGGGGGAGTCCTCTGCTCCGACCCCACTCTCTGGTCTCAGGCGGCTGGCCATGGCGTCCTCCACGTGGCTGGCTCCATCTTAATCATTTTCCCGCTCTCTTCTTCTGGGGCGGTTTCGTTTTCTTTGTCTCCACCCT
Organism: Ranitomeya imitator; assembly: GCF_032444005.1. Lineage (NCBI taxonomy): Eukaryota > Metazoa > Chordata > Amphibia > Anura > Dendrobatidae > Ranitomeya > Ranitomeya imitator. The sequence goes on along the minus strand of NC_091285.1, from coordinate 99,145,006 downwards.
CCATTGAGGATCAGGAGGTGGATCTCAGCTGCTGACGGACACGTCCTCAAGGTACAGAGATATTTAGACTGGGCGGCCATTGTTTTTCGCGCTTCTCAGTTCGTTCACGCCCACAACTCCATCCTCTTCTTCTTCTCCAGCGTTCCTCGTGGCGTGGTAATGGCGGCGGTTTTGGTGGGAATCTTTGGCGGTAAATGGCAATATACAGTCCTTTCAGCAGAAACAGTTCAAACACAACTCTGGCACAGTTCTAAGGCACACATGACCCAATTCCTCCGGCTTAAGTAGATGATGTTCGTGATGCCAAGATTTGGATCACCCCCACGTAAGGGCACTGGGATACTCGGTACCGGGTCCTTCAGTTTCCTCAGCGGGGATGCCACGGTGGCCCGACCCGGTCCGTGGCCCTATGAGGGACGCCCAATAAAAGGCAGAGTTCGTAGATAACGGTAGTGTTTGTGCCGCCACCTGTGGTATTCGGTCAGGGTGACCGACGCTGCTTAGGGGTCCGCTGGGGTGATGGAATGGCAGCTAGATGGTATACCTTCCCACAGGTGAAGTATGTCCCCAGGGCTTCCCAGAAGTGTAGATGGTGATGGTGGATGGTGCAAGGCACGGTGAATAATGAGGACACAATGGGTGCAGTCTCTTTATCTTTACTGAAGGCTTCAGCATCCACAGTCCAGAGTGCCAGATGACAGGGTAGGCAGAGTCCGGCCGGTCTGATGGCAATTCCAGAGTCCCCTTGTCCAGGTGGAAATCAGTAGCCTTCCCCTTGCTCACAGTAACATAGTAGGTCCCTACTTGAATTAGCTACCATAAGGTCCTCACTCTTGTTACTTTTCTCTCTCTGTCCCCCAGATGGATGGGACATAACCCGTATGACGGTGGTGGCCTGAGGCTATTTTATAGGGACCCTAGAGATGCCCCTCCTCCGTGTTGCCACCTTGTCTGCTTAGGTATTTAGGTCGGACAGCCAACTTGGAATCAAGTGCCCTGCCGGTCTCTGAAGTAAAGCGTAGAGTCTATTACTCCCTCGGTGTTCCAGCCACCGGATCTGCGCTCAGAGGGAGGCAGCCTGCTTCTAGCTGGTCTCCCGCTGTTGTTTCACTCCTGTTGCTATGACTTCTGTGCTCACTCAATACGGCACACTTCCTTTCGTGTCCTTTCTTAGGAGGCTGCCGCATGGGTTGCAGGCGCAGCTCCGTGTCCTTCTTTCCTTCCTCCTCAGACTATAGTCTGGATCTGACCAGGGATCACCCCAGCCAGCTCAACCTGGAGACCTTTCCTCATCAGGAGCTCTCCTCTCCTCCTTCTCTCTCCGACTTCTCCCTAACTTCTTAACCAACCTCCAGTTTTACCCAAATGTGAGGAGTGGCCTAATAGATAGAACCTTCTGCTCCCCCTGGTGGCCGGTGTGTGAAGTGTGTGTGTGGCTTGTGATACCTGGCAGGGTGAACTCCTTTGGTGCCATCAGACGTAACATCGCTCCCCCTGGTGGAAGAACGACATTACTGCAGCGACCAGGACTCTGGGGTGCTGCACTTGCAGGACAAACCTCTTTATCTAATAATAACAATAAGAATAATCTTTATTTAGATAATGCCAACATGCTCCGCAGCACTTTACAGTTCAACAGTTCATGTCCAACAGGCATAGCAAAGTTAATGATAATACAATAATTAAAGCAAATAACATGACGTAACAGCTTACAATCTGCAATGAGGTAGGGGTGGGGTGACAAAGTATAGGTGCTAATTTACAATGATGGTAAAGCCATCTTAAGAAAATGGGTAGATAAAGGCTGGATGAGGTAGTTACAAGCCAATATTTGTAGTGCTTTTGGGTGCTGTGGAGTTTGTTGACCAATTATGTTCAGAAAGGTAGAGAATGGGCTATATATTAAAATTAATTTGATTAGGGAACGTGATAGGCAGCCCTGAACAGATGTGTTTTAGGGAGCACCTTAAACTCTGTAAGTTGTGGTTAGTGCTAATTTCTTGGGTTAGAGTATTCCAGAGGATTGGTGCAACTCGTGAGAAGTCTTGTAGCTGTGAGTGGGAGGTACAGACAGTGTGGATGTTAGTCGAAAGTCGCTTGCAGAGCGTAACAAGCAAGTAAGCTGATAGTGATGGGCGAGCACTAAAATGCTCGTTGCTCGGGTGGAGCAAATTGGATGCTCGGATACTCGACCCGAGCAACGAACCCAATGTACACTCCTTGACAGAAGTTATGTCACTTATCCATGTTATGTAAATAAAAGCTTATTACCTGACGTTAAATTCATCCATTGGTTGTATAAATTATTCTTTTGAAAGCTGAAACCCTCCGAAATGTGGTTTAGGTTAAGAAAATAAATTGGCATCAATGCAGAAATATTGATCATTTAATGGGCACAGAATGGTCAGATTTTGGCAAGACAAAAGTTTTGTCGACCACAGAAATTAATGTTATATTCAAACAAATAATTAAATTAAAATACAAATATATGTTGCATAACATTGGTGAATGAAGTTGTGGTGCTATTAGAGTCATATTTAATATTTTGTGTGACTTCCATGAGCATGCAGTTCAACAATGATTTATACAATTTATTAATGACGTAATCAAGAATAGCAAATAATGCAGTCTTACATGCCTCCCAGAGTTTATCTAGATTCTCTGGTGAATGGGCTGGCCAGTCCTTGAGCACCTTGATCTTTTTTGCCTGGAGGAACTGTGATGTAGAGATGGAAGTATGAGGTGGAGCACCATCCTGCTGTAGAATTTGACCCCTTTTATGATTTGGAATATAAGAGGAAGCTAATACTTCTTGATATTTTAGGCTATTGATATTGCCTTCCACCTTAAAAAAAGTTTTGCACACCCCCATACTGAATGTAACCCCAGACCATGATCTTTCCACGGCCAAATTTAACTGTTTTCTGTGTGTATTTTGTAATCATACTGGCTCCAGTAGGTCTCCTGCAGTATTTGCGGCTGCTGTGGTGTAATTCTACTGAAGATTCATCAGAGAAATCCACCTTCTGCCACTTTTCCAGCGTCCATCTGTTTAGCAGGCTGTGGGACTTTGCTAATGCCAAACATTTATTTATTTGCCTTTTGTTTAGTGCTGGCTTCTGGGCACTGATTCGACCATGGATGCCATTTCGAGACAGAATCCTACAAACTGTTGTAGTTGACACAGGGACTTGAGCTGACCAGACCTTTTGGAGCTCTGCTGCAGTGGAAGAGGGGCTTGCTTTGGATTTTCTAACCAACAAACGTTCCTCCTGAGCAGTTGCCTTGCGGGGTCGGCCGGACTTGGGCTTGTCAAACACATCTCGAGTCTCTTCAAATCTTTTTTAAATTCTTTGTACTTGACACTGATACACATTAAAGGTGCCAGCCACCTCAGCAGTGGATCTTGGTCTTCAGCCTCATGATAATCCAGGCTTTGGTCGCAGGGTGGATTTTTGGCATGTTGTCAGAGCTCAAGTTGCATTTCAAGTGAAGGTCTGGGGCGCTGCTTTTTCTTTTTATACACACACACTAATTAACCGTTCATTTACTGAGCACAGGTGTTCTGTCTTCATACACGTTGATACGGTGTGTGATCCGACATACGGCATAAACCACTTCTGACTCCCAAATAAGCAGACTGTTCTCTTTAGTCTAACTTGTTTATTGGTAGTGTTGAGCGATACCGTCCGATACTTGAAAGTATCGGTATCGGATAGTATCATCCGATACCCAAAAAGTATCGGATATCGCCGATACCGATATCCGATACCAGTACAAGTCAATGGGACACCAAGTATCGGAAGGTATCCTGATGGTTCCCAGGGTCTGAAGGAGAGGAAACTCTCCTTCAGGCCCTGGGATCCATATTAATGTGTAAAATAAAGAATTAAAATAAAAAATATTGATATATTCACCTCTCCGGCGGCCCCTGGACATCACCGCGGGTAACCGGCAGGCTTCTTTGTTTAAAATGAGCGCGTTTAGGACCTGAGAATGACGTCGCGGCTTCTGATTGGTCGCGTGCCGCTCATGTGACAGCCACGCGACCAATCAGAAGCCGCGACGTCATTCGCAGGTCCTAAATTCCTAGAATGAGGAGTTTAGTGCCTGAGAATGACGTCGCGGCTTGTGATTGGTCGCGTGGGGGTCACATGAGCGGCACGCGACCAATCAGAAGCCGCGACGTCATTCTCAGGTCCTAAACGCGCTCATTTTAAACAAAGAAGCCTGCCGGTTACCAGCAGTGATGTGCAGGGGCCGCCGGAGAGGTGAATATATCAATATTTTTTATTTTAATTCTTTATTTTACACATCACTATGGATCCGATACCGATTCCCGATACCACAAAAGTATCGGAACTCGGTATCGGAATTCCGATACCGCAAGTATCGGCCGATACCCGATACTTGCGGTATCGGAATGCTCAACACTATTTATTGGTAAACATGAGCGCGGTAAAACTATAAGAATACAAATGATTTGAGTAAGTATTGGGCAAATAATAACATGACTGCAACTAACAAGGAAAGCATACAGGATGATGCAACTTCTATAATTACTACATACAGCAGGTAACCAAAAATCACATTTCCTGTGTACTGGCTGCTATACAGTTAATCACACTCCATAGAATATTACATAGCAAGAACAGGGATAATGATCTTACCGGATAAACTTAACTGCTGAACTGGATGGACAAATGTCTTTTTTCGGCCTTACTAACTATGTTACTATGTTACTATGTTAACTGGAATGGCAAGTAAGTGAGGTAGTTCCAACACAACAGAAAAACACGTGTGTCCAGGAAGAACACAGAGAGAAAATGGAGTTTCCCCTTCCCATGATTCCTTGATGAATCCCTGAATACAACACTCTAATAATTACTGAAAAACACAGGTAATAAATTTAACCACCACTGGGTGGTGCTATAACGCAGCAAAACCAAAACTATGGTATTAAACCTTTTTAAAGCTAGATACAAAATCCTGACCTTCGCTAGAATAGGCAGAACACTCCCTGCTTGGCATCAACCGATGCCACCCACAGGTTCTTTTGGCGAAAACAGTAAGACAAGTTCCGTAACTGGTCTGAGGAATAGTTTACTCTCCCCGGACTTGCCTACTTTGACCTCGACCTTACGCACCTTCCCATCTTTGCTTGGGAGTATCTTAGTGATGAGGCCTAGTGGCCACTCATTACGGTGAGACTGGCTGTCTTTCATGAGAATGACATCACCGGTTTTGATGTTTGGTTTGTCAGTCTGCTACTTCTTCCTGGGTTGTAATGTGGAGAGGTACTGCTTCCTCCATCTGTCCCAGAAGGTATTGGAGAGACTTTGGACTTGTCTCCATTGTCGTCTGTAGAGGTCCTTGTTGCTAAATTCTCCAGGTGGAGCATTGAGAACGCTAGCTTTCTGAGTAAGTAACATGGCAGGAGTGAGAATGGTCGGATCCTCAGAGTCACTAGAAAGTGAAGTCAATGGTCTAGCATTAATGATGGCCGAAACTTCTGCCAGGAATGTGGTCAAACTTTCATGTGTGAGTCTTGCGCTACCTGCTTGCAAGAAGATGGAGTCAGGGATTCTGCGTGCCATTCCTATCATCCTCTCCCAAGCACCTCCCATGTGAGAAGAGTGTGGAAGATTGAAAGTCCAGGTGCAGCCCTGCTCATTCAAGTATCTTTCCACACTGGTGGTGTCTAGGTTAGAAGGAATTTGAAGTTCTTTCACTGCTCCTACAAAGTTGTTACCTCTATCGGAGCGTATGTGCTTCACGCGACCTCTGATGGCGATGAAACATCGGAGTGCATTTATAAACCCTGAAGTGTCCATGGACTCAATTACTTCGATGTGGACTGCTCTGATAGACATACAGGTGAACATAACCGCCCAGTGTTTGGCGTTGGCTTGGACTCTTCTAGTGTGCCGTGCAACCACAGACCTTGGTCCGAATACGTCCAGTCCGACGTTGGTTAAAGGAGGTTCTGTACTAAGTCTGTCTGGTGGGAGATTGGCCATCTTTGGCTTTTGAGTCCCACCACGGAGTTTGCGACAAATCACGCAGTTGTAAATGAGTTTACTCACGCACCGCTTTGCTCCAACTATCCATATTCCAGCAGTTCGTAGATTTCCTTCGGTAAACAGTCGGCCCTGATGTTTCACCAAGACGTGGTGGTGTTGCACAAGCAGGGTCGTGACATGATGATGTCCAGGAATTATTATAGGGTGTTTCTCCCCAAATTCCACTTCAGCTTCTTGAAGACGATCTCCAATTCTTAACAGCCCATCTTGGTCGATGATTGGATCAAGCTTCTTCAAGACATTGTCTCTAGAAACAGGTTGGTTTTTATTGAGGTTATCTATTTCTTTGGCGTAACATTCACGTTGTATGGTACGAATTATAATGTTCTTGGCATTTTCCATGTTTGGAATGGTAAAGGCAAGCTTGCAGTGGTGCCAACCTTTGCAAGGTTTCTGGATGGCGGGTGACGTTGACTTGTAGGATCGAGCCACATGAATTAAACAAGCGAGGGCACGAACAAGCGAGTTCCAAGTTGAGAACCTATTGAAACGGTGGGATTTGAGGTGATTGTCTTTAGTCACCGTACATAGGACGGATACCTGAGGGCGGATTTCCTCATCTGCCTCCGGATCTACTAGTTCAAAGATGTTTGACTCGTCCGTGTATGGCGTCGAACGGTATAAGAATGTAGGGCCAGTAAACCAGGTTGTGTCCTTAAGGTGTCTTGCTTCAATGGATCTGGTTGCGTGGTCCGTAGGGTTGTGGTTTGTGGACACATAATGCCACTGTTTAGGGTTGGTGGATCTCCTGATCCTTAGCACCCGATTGCTGACATAGACATAGAAACGACGAGTTTCATTGCAAATGTACCCCAACACTACCTTGCTGTCAGTGTAGAACTCGATTTCTTTGACCTCCAGGTCCATTTCTGTCGAGATAATCTCAGCTAACTCTACTGCTAACACAGCTGCACAGAGTTCCAGTCTGGGTATTGTGTGTTCACGGAGCGGGGCCAGTTTTGTCCGGCTCATAACAAGCCTCACAAGGCATTGTTCGTTGATGTCAGTAGTTTTCAAATACGCCACTGCTGCAATTGCTTTGGTTGAGGCATCGCAGAAGATATAAAACCTTTGCATCTTGATTTCTGTTGATGGCACAGAAGCATATGGTCGTGCAACGTAGAGACTTGACAGGGCTTCTAAAGAGTTCTTCCATCTTACCCACAAGTCTCTTTTCTCACTGGGAAGCGGATCATCCCAATCGGACGTCTCTTGGGTGAAGTCTCTCAACATCATTTTACCTTGGATAGTTACAGGAATTACAAATCCCAGAGGATCGTACAAGCTGTTCACAACGGACAGGACGCCTCTACGCGTGAAAGGTTTCTCTTCTTCGCTGATCTGGAAGGTGAATGCATCCCTTTTCAAATCCCAAAGTAAACCCAGGCTCCGCTGCATAGGAAGGGAGTCCGTGCTTAAATCCAAGTCTTTTAAATCGGTTGAGTAATCTTGAGAGGGAAAGGCTGCCATTAGTTTTTGGCTGTTGGAAGCAATTTTGTGCAACCTCAAATTGGATGAAGCGAGCATTTCTTGCGCCCTTTTCAGGAGACTGACTGCCGACTCATCTGTGGGTGTGGATTTCAGGCAGTCATCTACGCAGAAATCCTTTTCCACAAAAGATCTTACATCCAATCTGTACTTTGCTTCACCCTCTCTGGCTGAATGTCTAAGCCCATAGATAGCGACAGCAGGGGAAGGGCTGTTCCCGAAGATGTGTACCTTCATACGATATTCCACGATGTCCTTGTAGGGGTCATTATCGCGGTACCAGAAAAACCTCAAGTAGTTTCTGTGTTCTTCTTTAACAAGGAAGCAGTGAAACATCTGTTGTATGTCGGCCATAAATGCTACTGCATCTTTGCAGAAACGAAGAAGTACTCCCAGAAGTCTGTTGTTGAGATCTGGACAAGACAGAAAGACGTCGTTTAAAGAAACACCTTCGTATCTGGCACTTGAGTCAAATACCACTCTTATCTGACCTGCTTTCTTCGAATGATACACGCCGAAAATAGGTAAGTACCAACATTCCTCGGAATCTTGAAGTGCAGGTGCAATTTCCGCGTGGCCACTCTGGAATATTCTCTCTATGAAGGTAAAGAAGTGTTCTCTTGTTTCTGGAGCCTTCTGCAGTTTGCGTCTAAGGGAGACAAATCGATTGTAGACAAGTTCTCTGTTGTTGGGTAAGCGTTGCCTCTGTGGTTTGAATGGTAAGGGTGCGACCCAACTCTTTGATTCATCTCTTACTATCTCCCGCTCCATGATGTCCAAGAACAGTCTGTCCTCTATGGACGTTGCTACCTGGTTGTCTTCTCTTGTCCTGTGGAAAACTGTGCACCCTATATGATCTTCCTCACCGTCGCATGCATGGTCTTCACAGGAAGGATCAGCCAATGGACAAGGTGGAGGGGCATTGTATGGCAATTCTTTAATCAGGAAACTGCTCTCGCATGGCTGGAAGAGAGACGGACATCCATTCTCGAGGGTATTGGTGAGCATGCTGTTGACTGATGTCGGCCTGTGTGCTCCACCTAAACAGACGACTCCCACAATGACCCATCCTAGGTCAAGTCTCTGAGCATATGGGGCATTTTGTGGGCCGTTGATCTTGTCCTCTAGCCTTCTGGACCCTTAGAATGGTCAAGCTCCGGTATCAGGTGAGCTATACGTCTCAAGTGGGTGTGATGAGTTGCTACCTCCGGTGTAGGTATCTCAGACCTGTTGTCCGGAATTTGATTGCACTCTAGTATTGATGGTAAGGATAAGCAGGTTTGACCGTCCATAGACTCTACTTTGAATCCGGTGATTTTTCTCCCTGCCGTCTCGACAGTACCTGCACATGTCTTCAAGGAGTACGGAGAGGCGGGACCAGCAATGTTGAAGGTGTTGAAGAAAAAGGACTTAGCTAGAGACCTGTTGCTCTGATCGTCCAAGATTTCATATACCTTGATTGCCTTATCCCGTTGGCTCTCTGGGAATACTCTGACAAGACAGATCTTCGAGCAGGATCTTCCTGCTACAAGTTCCTTGCAGATCTCTGTACACTGAGAAGTTACCACTGGGGTGTCAATGTCAGTGTCCATCTGTTTTTCAGCAGACTCTTCTACTCGCGACAATACCCCTGAGGGTGGTCCAGGGTGTAAAGCCGTGTTGTGCTCCACACTACTGCATTCTTCGCATTTCACACTGGTTTCACAGTTCTTGGCGAAGTGTGAGGTAGTCGCGCAGCATCTGAAGCATATCTTGTTTTCCTTTAGGAAGCTCTTACGGTCTTCTAGAGGCTTCTCCCTGAAGGCTCTACATTTTAGTAGAGGATGAGGTTTCTTGTGCAGGGGGCAGTGTTTGCTGAGATCCTGAGGTTTGTCCTCCTCTGGAGAGGACTTACTTGCCCTGTAAGGAAAACCTGTGGAGGTAACATTAGTTTTGTGTACTGCCACTGGTGTTTTACTGGGTTTTACACCGGAGGCAGTGGTACATGACATAGTGAAATCGAAACTGGGGTCATTTCTAACTTTAGCCTGCTGAGCAACAAAGTCTACAAACACCCTGAAAGGAGGAAATGGCACCTAATGAGCCTGTTTGTAATGGGACCCGTGACTGACCCACTTTTCTTGTAAGTTGTAAGGGAGCTTTTGGACGATTGGGTTGACACCTCTGGCAGTGTCCAGGAATGCCAACCCTGGTAGGTCAGGTTCTGCCTGAGCAGCATGCACCTCCATTAACAAGTCGCTCAGTTCTCTGAGCTTTTGATAACCCTTATTTGCTATCTTGGGAAAATCATCAATTCTTTTATACAAAGCATTTTCTATAGCTTCTATTGACCCATAACATTCTTCTAGTCTCTCCCACACCATGCGAAGTCCTGTGTGTGGGTACTTTATGTTAATGTTCCTGATTCTTTTGGCGTGTTCAGCTGACTCGCTCCCAAGCCACTTAACCAGTAGATCTAACTCTTCACTACTGGAAAGATGCAAGTCTCTGATGGCATTCTGGAAGGAGGCTCGCCATGCTCTGTAGCTTTCAGCTCGATCAGTGAACTTTACAAGTCCCTTGGTCACCAGCTCCCGGCGGGTAAAGAACCTTGCAAAGTTCATAGTGGCTGAGTCAGTGCCGACATGAGCTGGTGTGCTGTTGTCATGCGGTGTGTGTGGTGCATCCTCATACCTGGTAGGAGCTTCTGGCTTAGGAAAGTCTGTATAAAACCGTTCTGAAGCGAAGGGTGTCCCTGTCAGTCTGGGAGGAGGCCGTACCTTCTGTTCTGTAAGACGGTAGTGGTGGTCGACGTCGTTTCGCAGTATACCTTCCTGCTTCCAGTACGGTGTTTGGAGGAAGGATCTCTGGTAATCTGTATAGGCTGGTTGGTGTAACGGATCAGGGTTATCATCTATTCTAGAATGTTGGTGGACATATTCTGAGACGCGTTGAGCTGGGTCCTGACGATCAAGGTCTGGTCCACGTACGTCGCTGTCACGCTCAGATTCAGGACACTCCACGGCTTCTAAGAACTCAGCTTTGGCTATTGCGGCTGCTGCTTCTTTTTCAGCGGAAAGCCTTTCTAAGGTCGCTCGCAGGCGTGCTGTATCTGCGTCTCTATCGGCTTGCAGGCGGGCTCTTTCTGCTTCTTGCTCTGCTTGCAGGCGGGCTCTTCCTGCTTCTTGGCGAGCTCTTTCTGCTTCTTGCTCGGCTTGCAGGCGGGCTCTTTCTGCTTCTTGGCAGGCTCTTTCTGCTTCTCTATCTGCTTGCAGGCGGGCTCTTTCTGCTTCTTGCTCTGCTTGTCTTAACTTTAACTGCATCTCTTGTGCAGCGAAGGAGGATCTTACCTTCGCCGCCTCAGCTTCTGCTCAGGTGAGGGTGACAGACCTTTTCGAGGAAGACTTGCTAGAGCGGCTTGTTTGGGACCTCGTCCTGAGTGAGGATGCTCGACTTGCAGACATTGTGTGTCCGTTTGCAGGCTATAGGACGTCTCAGAGCGGGTAGGAATGACTTCAGCATGGACTGAGACGTGTAGTGCTTGGCGGGCAATATGGCGGCCGCTGCGGTATCTGCAGGCTGTGCGGTGTGGTGGTACAAGCGGCTGTGTAAGTGGTCTTTGTTATTGCTGGCGTCTAGCCTGGTTTTGCTAGCCTCCGCTGGTATTTAGCTTCCGTTTTACTGCTTGCTGGTATCTAGCCTGTGTTTTACTGGCCTCCTCTGGTATCTAGAATCCGTTTTACTGTTCTGTCTTCATACACGTTGATACGGTGTGTGATCCGACATACGGCATAAACCACTTCTGTCTCCCAAATAAGCAGACTGTTCTCTGTAGTCTAACTTGTTTATTGGTAAACATGAGCGCGGGAAAACTATAAGAATACAAATGATTTGAGTAAGTGTTGGGCAAATAATAACATGACTGCAACTAACAGGGAAAGCATACAGGATGATGCAACTTCTATAATAACTACATACAGCAGGTAACCAAAAATCACATTTCCTGTGTACTGGCTGCTATACAGTTAATCACACTCCATAGAATATTACATAGCAAGAACAGGGATAATGATCTTACCGGATAAACTTAACCGGAACGGCAAGGAAGTGAGGTAGTTCCAACACAACAGAAAAACACGTGTGTCCAGGAAGAACACAGAGAGAAAATGGAATTTCCCCTTCCCATGATACCTTGATGAATCCCAGAATGCAACACTGAAAAAACACAAATGCAAACCTGAAAAACACAGGTAATAAATTTAACCACCACTGGGTGGTGTTATAACACAGCAAAACCAAAACTATGGTATTAAACCTTTTTAAAGCTAGATACGAAACCCTGACCTTCGCTAGAATGGGCAGAACAACAGGTAAGGATGTAAACTAGGATTAGGTGCATTATATGACCAGGCAACACAACTTTTGTCTTGCCAAAATCTGACCATTCTGTGTCCATTAAATGATCAATATTTCTGCATTGATGCCAATTTATTTTCTTAACCCAAACCACATTTCGGAGGGCTTCAGCTTTCAAAAGAATAATTTCTACAACCAATGGATAAATTTAATATCAGATTATAAGCTTTTATTTACATAACATGGATAAGCGACATAACTTCTGTCAGGGAGTGTAAGTCTATGGGAAACCCGAGTATTTTTACCGCCATCTTCCCGGGGGTCCTTTTAAGGTCTAAAAACGTCAGAAAATGATGGAAACACTGCTCAAATGACACAGGAACATCATGAGAATCGCCCCTGCACTACTCAGCTGACCGCAGTGGAGACCATGGGTAAGGGCACTATTTGGCACCCACAGAAATGTGAATGGGTTTTAAAGTGATATACACCTAATTTTTTGTTACCTTTCACCGTGACTGGTTCGGTTGTCAATCTGCCTTGCAACTCTTTCTTATTTGCGCCATTTACACTTTGACACTGTCTACCATTTTTGAAGCTGCATTTATCTACTTGTTTGAGCAGTATTATATGGCCCACCAGGGATAAATTCATCTAGTGTGATTGTACTTTACACTTAGTGTACTAGCACTTTCTGATGTGGTGTTTTTACTGTCCTCCCATCCACTTAAATACATGCGGCTTCTGGGTATTACACCTGTGATATCAGTTATTCCACTTTGTTTATAGATTTTTTCTGTGGTTACTTTGTGTTGTTTACATGTTAATTTGAATAAATTATGGTTTTGATTTTATTTTGGACTTTTTGTGCTTCTTCTTTATCGTTTTTGCATAGGCCTAATTATGCTGGTGGTGGTCAGGCTGGTAGTTTTGCTACCCCTATTGATGCAGGCATGGCAGATGCTTGCAGATGGCCTGTTTGGGGTTATCGCCAGAGTCTTTAAAAAATAACCAGACTCGGGAAAATATAACAGATGGAATGGCAAGTTCCGTCATGTTGGTGTTACGGGGAATAGATGCACGCCTTCTGTCTGCGGCCACCACACTGCTTCTTCCTGCCCGTTGGGGTGCTATGCCTTCTTCCCCATGTGTGCTGCTGTCCTCACTCTGCATGTCCTCCTGCCAGGTTGGGTCAGTTACTATGTCATCCACCACCTCATCTTCCACATCGGCACCCTGCTCCTCCTCCTGACTTTCTGGCAATTGTGTCTCATCATCGTCCACCTCTTGTGACACTTTTCACCACCGCCATCGTGTGACCGTGGCTGCTCAAATCTTTGGGCTTCACTACATGCGATCTCATCTGGCCCCACTTCAAGTTGACCAGCCGAGAGTCCGGAATCTTGGAGTGTCCAAGTGTAGGGTTCAGTTGTCTCTGGGCACTCGACATGGTGAGAGGAAGGAGGATCAGGGTGAGTAATGTGCGGTCCACACTCAAGGCTACCCAGACTTGACCGTGTGGAAGATGTAGTGGTGGTGGTGGCTAAGTGACTGGAAGCATTATCCACTATCCAACAGAAACTGGCACAGGAAGGTCGAGCGAGATGTGGGTCTTTGTTGTGGCCCACTTTCAGCTTGGCCATGGCCTCGTCCTCTGCATGCACCATCAACATCACGTTCACTACCCCGTCCCTTGCCCATTTTAAATGGACTAGTGAAATGTTTTAAAAGTTTAATACAAATCATTTTGAGAAAACTTACAGGTGATCAGTGTGCAGAAAAAAACACACTTTTAATTCAATGGAATGTTGGCAATGTGTTTATTTTGTTTTTAACAAATTTTATTCATAACTAGGGTAAGATTGGTGTATCAATGGAGCACTCAAATGCAACAATTTTTAACCCACAGATAAAGGAGGTATCTGACAGAATAAACACAATATTCAATATAAGGTCTTTTTTTAATTATTGAAAAGACAATTACAGTCACGAAGTAGGCTAACACAATGCCAAAAAAGTGGAATGTATGCCTGAAAAGCAAGGATTTGGACACCACAGATAGACCAGGCGTCTGAGAAAACAGACTGTTTCCATATGTGCCCTAGATTTTTTTTTATTTTTTGAACCACAAAATACTGTATAGAACAAGGGTAGCAGACAAAAAACTGGAATGTATGCCTGAAAAGCAAGTATTTGGACACTACAGATAGACCAGACGAGAGATAACAGACTGATCAAAATATGGGCCACCAAAATTGTGTCAATAAGTAGGCTGTGACACTAAAAAAAATTGGAGTACTAAAATTGTAAAATATTTAGCGCAATTATATGTGAAGCGTGTGGCGTACAAATCACAGTGATAAATATAAGAACTGTAGCTAAATGTTTTTGGGCCAGCTACAGATATTTTGGTTAGCAAAATGGTGTCCATTAATGTTGTAAGACACTCCAAAAAATACTATAGTACCAAAAAAAAGGCCAGAATTTTCTGCTCACTCCCTTTTGATGCCTGGGACATTTTTTTTTTAATTGTTAGATTTTCACACTCTTGTATTGAAATTACCTGGCTGTAGTCTGCAATGTGACCAAGCAAATAAATGTAGAAAAAAGGGAGATATGGATTGTTTTGTAATAATATAAGCAGGTATAAGGTGCAAAAAAAAATCCTAGCCATGGATACCTGCAGCTACGTATAAATAAAATACGCAGCAGCAGACAGTAATGGAGCCTTTTGACGTACAGTGGGGCAAAAAAGTATTTAGTCAGTCAGCAATAGTACAAGTTCCACCACTTAAAAAGATGAGAGGCGTCTGTAATTTACATCATAGGTAGACCTCAACTATGGGAGACAAACTGAGAAAAAAAAATCCAGAAAATCACATTGTCTGTTTTTTTAACATTTTATTTGCATATTATGGTGGAAAATAAGTATTTGGTCAGAAACAAACAATCAAGATTTCTGGCTCTCACAGACCTGTAACTTCTTCTTTAAGAGTCTCCTATTTCCTCCACTCATTACCTGTAGTAATGGCACCTGTTTAAACTTGTTATCAGTATAAAAAGACACCTGTGCACACCCTCAAACAGTCTGACTCCAAACTCCACTATGGTGAAGACCAAAGAGCTGTCAAAGGACACCAGAAACAAAATTGTAGCCCTGCACCAGGCTGGGAAGACTGAATCTGCAATAGCCAACCAGCTTGGAGTGAAGAAATCAACAGTGGGAGCAATAATTAGAAAATGGAAGACATACAAGACCACTGATAATCTCCCTCGATCTGGGGCTCCACGCAAAATCCCACCCCGTGGGGTCAGAATGATCACGAGAACGGTGAGCAAAAATCCCAGAACCACGCGGGGGGACCTAGTGAATGAACTGCAGAGAGCTGGGACCAATGTAACAAGGCCTACCATAAGTAACACACTATGCTACCATGGATTCAGATCCTGCAGTGCCAGACGTGTCCCACGGCTTAAGCCAGTACATGTCCGGGCCCGTCTGAAGTTTGCTAGAGAGCATTTGGATGATCCAGAGGAGTTTTGGGAGAATGTCCTATGGTCTGATGAAACCAAACTGGAACTATTTGGTAGAAACACAACTTGTCGTGTTTGGAGGAAAAAGAATACTGAGTTGCATCCATCAAACACCATACCTACTGTAAAGCATGGTGGTGGAAACATCATGCTTTGGGGCTGTTTCTCTGCAAAGGGGCCAGGACGACTGATCCGGGTACATGAAAGAATGAATGGGGCCATGTATCGTGAGATTTTGAGTGCAAACCTCCTTCCATCAGCAAGGGCATTGAAGATGAAACGTGGCTGGGTCTTTCAACATGACAATGATCCAAAGCACACCGCCAGGGCAACGAAGGAGTGGCTTCGTAAGAAGCATTTCAAGGTCCTGGAGTGGCCTAGCCAGTCTCCAGATCTCAACCCTATAGAAAACCTTTGGAGGGAGTTGAAAGTCCGTGTTGCCAAGCGAAAAGCCAAAAACATCACTGCTCTAGAGGAGATCTGCATGGAGGAATGGGCCAACATACCAACAACAGTGTGTGGCAACCTCATAAGACTTACAGAAAACGTTTGACCTCTGTCATTGCCAACAAAGGATATATTACAAAGTATTGAGATGAAATTTTGTTTCTGACCAAATACTTATTTTCCACCATAATATACAAATAAATTGTTAAAAAAACAGACAATGTGATTTTCTGGATTTTTTTTTCTCAGTTTGTCTCCCATAGTTGAGGTCTACCTATGATGTAAATTACAGACGCCTCTCATCTTTTTAAGTGGTGGAACTTGCACTATTGCTGACTGACTAAATACTTTTTTGCCCCACTGTATGCAGTGAGATCTATATACCGTATGTACTCGAGTATAAGCCGAGATTTTCAACCCAAATACTTACCTGCTTCCGGGGCTCCTGCCACTGTCCCTGCAGTCCCACGGTCTTCGGGTGCCGCAGCTCTTCCCCTGTTCAGCGCTCACGTGGGACCGCTCATTAGAGAAATGAATATGGACTCCACTCCCATAGGGGTGGAGCCGCATATTCATTTCTCTAATGAGCGGTGCCAGTGACCGCTGATAGAGGAAGAGGCCGCGGCACCCGGAGACCAGCTGTCCGGGAGAAGGAGCGGGACGCCGGGAGCAGGTAAGTATTTCATATTCACCTGTCCACGTTCCACACATTCACCTGTCCACGTTCCACACGCCGGGCGCCGCTACATCTTCCTGGCGTCTCTCCGCACTGACTGTGCAAGTCAGAGGGCGCGATGACGCATATAGTGTGCGCGCCGCCCTCTGCCTGCACAGTCAGTGTGGAGAGATGCCGGGGAGCGGGATGCTGAGGAGCTGCAAGCAAGAGAGGTGAGTATGCCTTTTTTTTTTTTATTGCAGCAGCCGCAGCATTATATATACCGGTAGCACAGCTTTCTATGGCACATCTATGGGGCAATAATGAAGGGTGCAGAGAGCACTATATGGCACAGTTTTATATGGCACATCTATGGGGCAGTAATGAACGGTACAGAGCACTATATGGCAGAGCTTTCTATGGCACATCTATGGGACCATAATGAACGGTGCAGAGCACTTTATGGCACAGTTTTTTTATGGCACATCTATGGGGCAATAATGCACGGTGCAGAACACTATATGGCAGAGCTTTCTATGGCACATTTATGGGACCATAATGAACGGTGCAGAGCACTATATGGCAGAGCTTTCTATGGCACATCTATGGGGCAATAATGAATAGGGGAAGAACACTATATGGCACAGCTTTATATGGCACATCTATGGGGCAATAATGAACAGTATGGAGCATTATATATGGCACAGCTTTATATGGAACATCTATGGGGCAATAATGAACAATATGGAGCATTATATGTGGCACAGCTTTATATGGAGCATCTATGGGGCAATAATGAACAGTATGGAGCATTATATATGGCACAGCTTTATATGGAGCATCTATGGGGCAATAATGAACAATATGGAGCATTATATGTGGCACAGCTTTATACAGAGCATCTATGGGGCAACAGCTTTGTATGGAGCATCTTATGGGGCAATAATGAACGGTATGGAGCATCTATTTTTATTTTTGAAATTCACCAGTAGCTGCTGCATTTCCTACCCTAGGCTTATACTCGATGTGACGGGGTGTAGTGAACTCCCAGCCAAGAAAATACATAAATTACAGCTAATAGAAACCAGAGAACAGTTACATACATCAAATGGCATATTATTCAAATACAGGACAGGGCAAAAGTACATATCATGACACTCGAGTCAATAAGTTTTCCCAGTTTTTTGTGGCAAAAGTAGGGGGGGGGTCGGCTTATACTCGGGTCGGCTTATACTCGGGTATATACGGTACTCACATACAGTGCCTGCAGGCCTTGCACTGATGTGGATATGCCTTGCACTGATGTGGATATGTGCACATAGACTCCCCTGCCTACCTAGCACTGCAATCTATGTTCCTCTCCCGAATTATTCCTAAAAAGGACTGTTGGTTTGTCAGGATTTGTGGATTGAACACTAGTAGACCTACACTAACTAATAAAAGTAAGTATCTCAGCAGCAGTTCTCCCTACACTAGCTGAGTCCGGAGCAGAATGCGCCGAACAGGGCAGAGCCATGTCTCTTATAGACCTGATGATGCTGTGCGGCCAGCCAATCAATGTAATACCACAACAAAGATGGCTACTGTATTACAGTGCATGGCAAACAATCCCTGCATGTTGATTGGTGCTCTAAAAAGTGCCAAAATTAAAAGGAGGAGACCTGAGCTCCCACCGAATAATCCCAGAAATGCTCGGTGCTCGCCTAGTACAATGAGCACAGTGATACTAGGGTGAGTACCAAGTAGTGGCGAGCACGTTCGCTCATCATTGCTGATAAACAGAAATGAGGGTGGAAATATAGGGGGTGCTGCACTGTGGAGAACTTTGTGGGTTAGAACAAGCAGTTTAAATTGGATTATATAATGTATGGGCAGCCATTGCAATGATTGGCACAGAATAGAGGCGTCTGAGTAGCGACTAGCCAGAAAGATGACCCTGGCTGTTGCATTAAGGGTATGTGCACACGTCAGGATTTCTTGCAGATATTTTCCTGACAAAAAACAGACATTTCTGCAAGAAATCCGCATGCTTTTTTTCCCGCGTTTTTTCATGCGTTTTTGATGCGTTTTTGATGCGTTGTTGGTGCGTTTTTTGTGCATTTTTTCCCAAATGCACAAAATAGCGGGAAAAACGCAGAAAATCCGCAAAATTAATGAACATGATGCTTTTTTTACCACAATGTTTTTTTTTCACGGAAAAAAACGCATCAATGTGCACAAAACATGCAGAATGCATTCTAAATGATAGAATGCATAATGTATGCATTTTTAATGAGTTTTATAGCGTTTTTAGCGCGAAAAAACCGCGAAAAAACCTGAACGTGTGCACATAGCCTAAGGATCGACTAGAGAGAAAAAAGTCGAGTGAGGGGGAGGCCCTCTAGTACTTCCTCCAGTACTTCTACCTCTTCCTCCTCCTTTAGGTCCTCCACATGCACCCTCAAACTCTGCCTTAATGAGACACATGTTCCATCAATGCAGAGAGAATTCCCCTCGCCTCCATACTGGGCAGCCAGGGCTCATGGCAATCAAGCAGTGTTTACATTAATATGCCTTGGAGATCGCAGTCTTATACATCAAGAGTTGTGGACAGCTATCCCTGCCGAGTTTGAACAATGGCTATCTCCACTGAACCTGGAGCCAGGGATGGCCATGTGAGATAACGGTGCAAACCTGGTGGCGGCCCTACGCCGGAGCAACCTCACACATGTGCCTTGCATGTCTTGCATCATTAACATGATGGTACAGCAATTCCTCTGCCACTGTCCCAGCCTGGATGCACTGCTGCAGAAACCACTGTCGTGTTCTCACTTCCACCATTCCACTTAAGTTGATATAGAGATTTTTGGCCTACTGGTTAACCTGTTGATAGGCGATGGGACGACACCATGTACAGTAATTCAACTTTGCACATGTTGCAGGACTGTGGCAGCAGTGCCGAGACCTGGAGCATTAGACATTTTGCATAGCCTAGCCAATGCAGTAGACGTTGTGCAATTCAAACTTGCAGAGTTGACATAGATGAACGACCTCTGCACTCTTCTGCATGTTTTCTAAATGGTTTCTGGGATGGTTAGCTCTGACGATGCCATCATCAGCCTCACTATTACTGTCATCTACATGCTGAAGCACACTTTGAATAGTCTGCAGGAGGAGGAGGGGGTGGTGGTCCTGGGGGAAGATAAGGAAGCAGAGGAGGATGCGGAAGGGTTAACAATAGCTCTAATTTTTAGTCTGTCATCTCACAGGTGGTTGCCATGGGACAAACAAATGGAGAAGGACGAGGAGAAGGATGAGGTGATAGAGGCGCAAAAGTTAGGACATGAAGAGGATAACTATTCCCTCTTTGTTGTCCGCAGTTGCCAGGAGGGGATGAAGGAAGCAAGCTTGAGTGTTATCCCACCACCAACACACTATGGAGTTGGACCTCATGAAAGAGACCCACCCATGAGAGCCTTTTTGCAGCACTATCTGCAGCATGATTTTTACCGTATTGTTAGGATTCAAAATAGTGCTGACTACTGGGTTGCCAGTCTGTTTGATCCACTATACAAAAGTAAATTTTGCCAGTTGCTTCTCCCCCTGGAAAGGGATGCACTCATGCTGCAGTGTCAAAAAATGCTTGAAAATAATCTACACAGTGGTTTTCCCCAAGACAGCAGTGATGCACACAGTCTGCATCACATTGGTAGGTATCCAACCCCAGGAAGGATTAGCCGTCAACATGAAAACATTAGCAGCCTTGCAGTGCTGGAGTCCTGGGTTACTGCACCTGCAAAGAGTTTGTATGTTCTCCCCGTGTTTGTGAGTATTTTTTCTCAATACTCATTTTTGTTCCCACACTTCATAGACATACTGATGGGAAATTTAGATTGTGAGTCACAATGAGGACAGTGCCACTAATGTCTGTAAATATCTGTAAAGCTCTGTGGAATTATTGGTGATATTTAAGTGATTCAAAAATAAATAAATCGAAATTGAGCCCCCTTTTTTGTGGTATCTTCTCATAATAATTGGAAATGTTTGGTCTCCGAATTGAGTCTTCTTCATTTGTGTTGCCTGAATTTGGCACAGCTCCCAGATCACCTGGCCTACACCTGTCACTCATTCATCAGTTACGTTACGGATCAAACGTTAAGCAAGAAATAATGCTCCAAGCCCTGTCTAATGCTTAAATGTGGCATGGTTTCAGGACCTCGCTATTGGCGCAAAAAATTGTGAAATATGGACTCTTGGCTGGAGCACAATACCAGCACAAAATAATTAAACGTGGCCTTCTTTATGTAGCACAGTAGTAATAGAAAAAATTAGATTTTTTCTATGGAGGAGCCTTGGATACAGCAGAAAGAGCACAAAAGAGTTACAACCTCAGATGTGACCACATTTTTTGAGCATTGTAGTAACTAGAGTTGAGCGACTTTTCCTTTTTCGGATCAGGTCGGGTTTCGCGATTATTTCGAAAAGTCGGGGGCCGACCGAAACATGAGGCCAAATGCAAGTCAATGGGGAATCAAATTCGGCAGTTAGTGGAGGACAGGAAAACACCTACAGTGCCCATTTTAATGCCAAAAACATCAATTCTTATTACTTAAGCTTGTCAATCTTAATTTACATAGTTACATAGTTACATAGTTATTAAGGTTGAAGGAAGACTATATGTCCATCTAGTTCAACCCATAGCCTAACCTAACATGCCCTAACATGTTGATCCAGAGGAAGGCAAAAAAAACCCATGTGGCAAAGAGTAAGCTCCACATTGGGGAAAAAAATTCCTTCCCGACTCCACATACGGCAATCAGACTAGTTCCCTGGATCAACGCCCTATCAAGGAATCTAGTGTATATACCCTGTAACATTATACTTTTCCAGAAAGGTATCCAGTCCCCTCTTAAATTTAAGTAATGAATCACTCATTACAACATCATACGGCAGAGAGTTCCATAGTCTCACTGCTCTTACAGTAAAGAATCCGCGTCTGTTATTATGCTTAAACCTTTTTTCCTCCAACCGCAGAGGATGCCCCCTTGTCCCTGTTTCAGGTCTATGATTAAAAAGATCATCAGAAAGGTCTTTGTACTGTCCCCTCATATATTTATACATTAAAATAAGATCACCCCTTAGTCTTCGTTTTTCCAAACTAAATAGCCCCAAGTGTAATAACCTATCTTGGTATTGCAGACCCCCCAGTCCTCTAATAACCTTGGTCGCTCTTCTCTGCACCCGCTCTAGTTCAGCTATGTCTTTCTTAAACACCGGAGACCAGAACTGTGCACAGTATTCTAAATGTGGTCGAACTAGTGACTTGTATAGAGGTAAAATTATATTCTCCTCATGAGCATCTATGCCTCTTTTAATGCATCCCATTATTTTATTTGCCTTTGTAGCCGCTGCCTGACACTGGCCACTGAATTTAAGTTTGTCATCCACCCATACACCCAGATCTTTTTCATTGATGGTTTTGCCCAGAGTTTTAGAATTAAGCACATAATTATACATCTTATTACTTCTACCCAAGTGCATGACCTTACATTTATCCCCATTAAAGCTCATTTGCCATTTATCAGCCCAAGCTTCTAGTTTACATAAATCATCCTGTAATATAAAATTGTCCTCCTCTGTATTGATTACCCTGCAGAGTTTAGTGTCATCTGCAAATATTGAAATTCTACTCTGAATGCCCCCTACAAGGTCATTAATAAATATGTTAAAAAGAAGAGGGCCCAATACTGACCCCTGTGGTACCCCACTGCTAACCGCTACCCAGTCCGAGTGTGCTCCATTAATAACCACCCTTTGTTTCCTATCCCTGAGCCAGCTCTCAACCCACTTGCACATATTTTCCCCTATCCCCATTATTCTCATTTTATGTATCAACCTTTTGTGTGGCACCGTATCAAAAGCTTTTGAAAAGTCCATATACACTACATCCACTGGTTTCCCTTGGTCCAATCCGGAACTTACCTCTTCATAGAAACTGATCAAATTAGTCTGACATGAACGGTCCCTAGTAAACCCGTGCTGATACTGGGTCATGAGGTTATTCCTCTTCAGATACTCCAGTATAGCGTCCCTTAGAATGCCCTCCAGGATTTTACCCACAGTAGAGGTTAAGCTTACTGGCCTATAATTTCCGAGTTCAGTTTTTGTTCCCTTTTTGAATATTGGCACCACATTTGCTATACGCCAGTCCTGTGGCACAGACCCTGTTATTATGGAGTCTTTAAAGATTAAAAATAATGGTCTATCAATGACTGTACTTAATTCCTGCAGTACTCGAGGGTGTATCCCATCCGGGCCCGGAGATTTGTCAATTTTAGTGATTTTTAGACGCCGCCGCACTTCCTGCTGGGTTAAGCAGGTGACATTTAATTGGGAATTTTTATCACTAGACATTTTGTCTGCCATGGGATTTTCTTGTGTAAATACTGATGAAAAAAAGTCATTTAGCATATTGGCTTTTTCCTCATCCTCATCCACCATCTCACCCAGACTATTTTTAAGGGGGCCAACACTATCATTTTTTAGTTTCTTACTATTTATGTAGTTAAAGAATATTTTAGGATTATTTTTACTCTCTCTGGCAATGAGTCTCTCTGTCTCAATCTTTGCTGCCTTGATTTGCTTTTTACAGAATTTATTTAATTTTCTGTATTTATTTAATGCCTCCTCACTACCTACTTCCTTTAATTCTCTAAATGCTTTCTTTTTGTCACTTATTGCGCCCCTTACAGCTCTATTTAGCCATATTGGTTTCCTCCTATTTCTAGTATGTTTATTCCCATACGGTATATACTGTGCACAGGTCCTATCCAGGATGCTAATAAACGTCTCCCATTTTCTTTGTGTATTTTTGTGTCTCAGGATATCGTCCCAGTTAATTGAACCAAGATCCTCTCTCATCCGTTGGAAATTTGCCCTCCTGAAGTTTAGTGTCCTTGTAACCCCTCTACTACACATCTTTTTAAAGGATACATGAAAACTTATTATTTTGTGATCGCTATTTCCCAAGTGACCCCCAACCCTTATATTTGATATGCGGTCTGGCCTGTTGGTTAATATTAGGTCTAGTAGTGCCCCCCTTCTTGTTGGGTCCTGAACCAGTTGTGAAAGGTAATTGTCTCTCATAATTGTCAAAAACCGATTACCTTTGCTGGAACTGCAGGTTTCTGTTCCCCAATCTATTTCAGGGTAGTTGAAGTCCCCCATAATAATGACTTCTCCTTGAGTCGCAGCTTCATCTATTTGCTTTACGAGGATATTCTCCATTGCTTCCATTATTTTTGGAGATTTATAACAAACCCCTATCAGTAATTTATTATTTTTTCCCCCTCCACTTATTTAATTTATAATAATAGTTAGGCATGGAAAACTGGGGGTAATTTGGCTAAAGTTGTGGGGGGGGGGGGGGGTTGGGCTGGCTCAAGATTTTCGTGGGCCCAGGAAATGCGGAATACGTCACGGCGGTGGAGCAGGGAGAGGTAAGTATTTCAACTTTGCAAGTGCTGTCATCCTGAGCAAGCAGGGGGGCCCACTCATTGGCACTGGCACAGGGCCCCTCATAGTACAGCGGTGTGTTTGACGGCGGGTGGTGATTCCCACTGCCAGAGACACTTTTGCATACCATGAGGGGCCCTGTGCCAGTGACGTCGCCAACGAGTATGCCCCCCTCACCTCATGAAGGAAACTGCACTTTCATCTGCACCTTCCTCTTTGTCTTCCTCTTTGTAAGGTGGTATAGTATGCGGGAAGGGGAACCTGACTTTCAGCAGGGTCAGATTCAGGCTGTGTAGAGTGCTAGGGGAATGTAGTGGTCTGGGTCAATGTACCAGCAGACTCATCTAGCAGTGGCTGGGCCCAAATAATAAAGTAGGCTAAATGCAGTTCAAAATTGGTAACAGGACTAAACAGGCGGCATTGCTTTGTTCAGTGGAGGACAACTGTAATGAGTGGCAGACACAGTTAGTAGGCCGAAAAAATAAAGTAGGCTAAATGCAGTTAAAAAATGGTAGCAGGACTAAACAGGTGGCATTGCTTTGTTCAATGGAGGACAACTGTAATGAGTGGTAGACACAGTTAGTAGGCCCAAGTAATAAAGTGAGCTAAATGCAGTTAAAAAAAATGGTAAAAGGACTAGACAGGCGGCATTGCTTTGTTCAGCGAAGGACAACTGTAATGAGTGGGAGACACAGTTAGTAGGCCCAAGTAATAACGTAGGCTAAATGCAGTTCAAAATTGGTAATAGGACTAAACAGGCGACATTGGTTTGTTCAGTGGAGGACAACTGTAATGAGTGGAAGACACAATTAGAAGGCCCAAATAATAAAGTGGGCTAAATGTCTTCAAAAAATAGTTAATAAATAAACAGGTGGCATAGCTAGGTACTGGGGTGGGCTCCTCTGCTCAGTAGCAGACAGTGGTAGCAGGCGCAAAGTATTAACTGGTCAAAATGGAGGCCTGGGCCCTGTATATTTTAACTATCATCTATCATTTCAACAAATTTGTATTGGCAGTGCCATTGAAGGATTTAACAGCACAGACTACACAGTGGTGGAGCAGGGAGAGGTAAGTATTGTAAGTGGTAGAGCACTGTTCGAGCTGGGGGGGAACACTCTATCGTGGGCGGCGGTACTGGCACAGGGCCCCTCATATTATGACGGTGTGTCTGATGTTGGTTGTGCACTACCACCGTCAGAGACACTTCATTGTACTATGAGGGACCCTGTGCCAGTGCCGTCGCCCAAGAGTGGGCGCACCCACCTGTCCAGGAAAATGGCACTCGCACGGGTGCTTGCGCCAGGTGGTGACCACGGCCCTGTGGGGGGAGTCAGCCCATTTAGGGAGGTATAAAAATGGCCTGTGGTGGACATTCAGCAGCTGCAAATGGAGGAATTGGAGCAGTCAGTAAGAGGAGGCCAAAAGCAAGACATTTTTCAGGCAAGCTACGTGTCAGCAGGAGAAGGTGGGGCAAAATAATTTTAAATCCATGATTGGTTCATTTTAATGAAGGTTAGATCATCAACATTCTGGGTAGCCAGATGTGTCCTTTTTTCGGTCAGTATTGAACCAGCAGCACTGAATACTCTTTCTGATAGCACACTAGAAGCAGGGCAAGCGAGCTCTTATAATGCATATTCTGCCAATTCAGGCCCGGTGTCTATTTTAGATGCCCAGTAATCAAAGGGGAATGACCTGTGCGGGAGAACATCGATAAGGGAGGAAAAGTAGTTCATAACCATACTGGACAAATGCTGTCTCCTGTCACTTTGAATCGATGCAGCATTACCTGTCGTGTCGGCGGTCATTGCGAAATCACTCCACAACCTGGTCATAAAACCCCTCTGTCCAATGCCACTTCGGATTTGTGCACCTCTAACTCCTCTGCCATGTTTCCCCCCTACGGCTCGTGTGAGAACCATCACCGCCGCTGTGTGCTGGGAATGCCTGAACCAAATGGTCTACAAGAGTTGCTTGTTTGGTAGCCAATATTTGCTCAAGGTTCTCATGTGGCATGATAATTTGTAATTTTCCTTTATCTCATGGATCCAGGAGGCAGGCCAACCAGTAATCGTCATCGGTCATCATTTTGATAATGCTGGGGTCCCTTTTTAGGATACGCAAGGCATACTCAGCCATGTGAGCCAATGTTACAGGTGTCAATTCACTGCTTGTGCTGGGTTGTGGAGCACTTTCTTGCAAATCAACATCAATGGTGTCCCGCAAAAACCCTGTACCTTACCTTGCAATGCCACCAGTTTCGATTGCCCCCTGAGAAGCATCCTCCCATAAATATTCATCCCCATCATCCTCCACCTCCTCCTCTACATCTGCCACCTCGTCCAGGAGAGTTTCCTGACCAGACAATGGCTGACTGTCATCAAGGTTTCCCTCCTCCTCGGCTGCAGATGCCAGCTCCTTAATGTGCGTCAAACTTTGCATCAGCAGACGCATTAGTGGAATGCTCATGCTTATGATGGCGTTGTCTGCACTTACCAGCCATGTGCATTCCTCAAAACACTGAAGGACTTGACAGAGGTCTTGGAGCTTCGACCACTGCACACCAGACAACTCCATGTCTGCCATCCAACTACCTGCCCGTGTATGTGTATCCTCCCACAAATTAATTACAGCACGCCTCTGTTCGCACAGCCTCTGAACCATGTGCAGTGTGGAGTTCCACCTTGTTGCAACGTTGATTATTAGGTGGTGCTGGGGAAGATTCAGCGATCGCTGATGGTTCGGCATACGGCTGGAGTGTATCGGCGATCGGCGGATGTGCGAGCAAAGTCTTTGCACCTTAAGAAGCAGGGCTGGTAACTCTGGATAATTTTTGAGGAAGCACTGCACCACCAGATTCAAGGTGTGAGCCAGGCAAGGTATGTGTTTAAGTTCTGAAAGGGCTATGGCAGCCATAAAATTTCTTCCATTATCACTGACTACCTTGCCTGCCTCAAGATGTACACTGCCCAGCCATGACTGAGTTTGTTGCTGCAAGCACTCGGCCAGTACTTCCGCAGTGTGTCTTTTGTCGCCCAAACACTTCACTTGTAACACAGCCTGCTGACGCTTACCACTAGCTGTTTGATAATGGGACACCTCGTGTGCAACACTGGCAGCTGCGGATGGAGTGGTCATGCGACTGCGCACTGTGGATGAACTTTCACTTCTGGAGGAGGAGGAGGAGGGGTGGCGAACGCCTACTGCCAACTGTTTCCTAGACCGTGGGCTAGGCAGAACTGTCCCACTATGGCTGTCCCCTGTGGACCCTGTATCCACCACATTAACCCAGTGTGTCGTGATGGACACGTAATGTCCCTGACCATGCCTACTGGTCCATGCCTCTGTTGTGAGGTGCCCCTTTCTACTGACTGATTGCCGCAGTGCATGGACAATGCGGGCTTTGACATGCTGGTGGAGGGCTGGGATGGCTTTTCTTGCAAAGAAGTGCCGACTGGGTAGGTCATACTGCATAGACCATCAGGTCTTTGAAAGCTTCGCTTTCGACCAACTGGTAGGGCATCATCTCTAACGAGATTAGTCTAGCAATGTGGGCATTCAAACCCTGTGTACGCGGATGAGAGGATGAGTACTTTCTTTTCCTAATGAGAGTCTATTGTAGGGTGAGCTGGACTGGAGAGGTGCATATGGTGGAACTAGCGGTGGTGGTGGTGGTGGACATGGCAGATTGAGAGAGGGTTGGTGATCGTATTCTTGATGTTGGCCTACATACAGTGTTTCCTACCAATAACCTTGTGATTCCCTGACTGCTTTGGCCTTGCGATGATACCTTCACATTTCCTGCTGGTGGTGTCCTAACCGGTGGGCTTACAGTGAGGGAAGCAATGTAGCGTTGCTGACTACCTTCATTCTGAGCAGGTGCACCAATGGTACGGGAAGTTTGGTACTTAGTCCAGGCTTGCAAGTGCATGCTGGTTAATTGTCTAAGCATGCACGTTGTATTTAAATTTTGCAGAATGTTCCCTCTGCTAAAGGTCTTTGAGAATTTCTTACAGATAACTTTTGACTGATCATTTGGATCTTGGTTAAAAAATTGCCACACTACACTCTTCCTACTATGGAATACCTTTTCAGGCATTGCACGCTGTGCTACTTTCACGGGATGGCCACGCTGTCCTACAACTGTTTTAGCTTTTTACAAACGTTTTTGGCCGGAAACGGGCCTGCCAGATGACAGCTTTTGCGATATAGATGGCTGCTGCGGATCATCCTCCTCCACTTCTGAGCTACTGGCAGCGGCACCCTCTTCCCCCAATGGCTGCCAATCTGGGTCAACAACTGGGTCATCTATCACCTCCTCTTCAATGTCATGTACACCTTCCTCTGTGTCACCGTGTAAGGTGCTATAGCGTTCGGAACGGGGCACCATAGTCTCATCAGGGTCAGATTCTGGCTCAGTACACTGCGAGGGCAATGTAGTGATCTGAGTCAATGGAACAGCATAATAATCTAGCTGTGGCTGTGCATCAGTGCTCTCCATGTCCGATTCATCTTGTAATGGGCAGTTAACAGTTTCCGTTTCTAACCCAGGCACGGTATGTGTAAAGAGCTCCATAGAGTAACGTGTAGTGTCGCCTGACGCATCCTTCACTCTTGGTTTGGGTGAAGGGCACAAGGAAACGTCTTGTACCTGACCGGGAGAATCCACTGATGACTCGCTGCTTTTATATTTGGACCTTTCTGAAGAGGAGGCGAAAGAGCTAGAGGCTGAGTCAACAAGGAAAGCCAAAACTTTTTCCTGCTGCTCCGGCTTTAAAAGCTGTTTTCCTACTCCCAGATAAGGGAGCCTTCGAGGCCTTGTGTAGCCAGATGATAATGCTGGCTCAACACCTCCAGCCTTAGGTGCTATTGTGCTTTTGCCACCACCACCACCACCATCAGTACCAGCTGGCAACCACCGCCCACGGCCTCTTCCACGAGACTTCCTCATTTTTTGGAAAATCTAACCAAAATAACAACCGTTATATGGTACTATAAAACAAGGCAGAAGGTGTATATAAACTTGTTGAGAATTTAAAATTTCCCTTTTTTTGGGGGAGACTGAACCAAAACTCAGGCCCTGTGTATATAACAACACAATCTAAGCGGCAGAAAGTGGCTGTCTGATATACGACAGAGTAACAGGACAGAAGTATATCCACTTTGTGAGAATTTGAATCTCACTTTTTTGGGGGAAGACTGAACCAAAACTCAGGCCCAGTGTATATAACATATACGAAAGAAAAAGAACACAAAAAAACGAACTAATGCCCAAATGATAAATATAAGTAAATTTATTTTGGAATAAGTACACCAAATGGTAGTGGGGAAGGAAACCAAAAATAAGGCACAATACCAAGAAGACGGGGCGATAAATAATCCTACTGTAATAATGGATACATAGTACAATTATGTTTATATATAGCCCTGCAGCACTAAAAAAATATGTACACAAAAAAAAAAAAAGAAAGAAAGAAATTGCACAAAAGACAAAGAAGCAAGTTATAATATATCATGCATGGCCGTGCACCTTTAAAAATGGCCTGGGATACTAAATAGTCTCAGGTGCATTATAAAGGAATAACAAATGCCATAAAAAATATATATATATATGTGTGATTTTACACTGGCATAAAGTGCAACTAGTGCTTAACAGGTGCAGCCAAAATATAAATATATATGAATATAAAGTGCTGGTGTGCGGCCACCGATAATTGTGTTGATAACATAGATAACATAGATAGAGACAGGTACCTGCTGAGTAAGCACAGGCCACTAGAATTAACATATAATTATAATAATCTCTATGAGAAAATAGTAATGGGCCGGGAGCAGGTATTACCTGTGGTGCTGCCGTCTCTTGGATGTGCCAGTGTATATAACAACACAACCTAAGCAGCAGAAAGTGGCTGGGTGATATACGAGAAAGTAACAGGACAGAAGTATATCCACTTTGTGAGAATTTGAATCTCACTTTTTTGGGAGGAGACTGAACCAAAACTCAGGCCCAGTGTATTACACTACACAATGTAAGTGGCTGAAAGATATATGAAAAAATACAAGGACTGTAGCACAATTTTAATCTCCCTACAATGATCTCAGGAAAAGTATGGCAGCAATAAAAAAGGACTGCTGCACACAAAAGTGTGGACAAATAAACAAGATAACTGTGCAAAAAGGAACAACAGGATTTTTGCTTTTAAAAAAGCAATTGGTTTGCACAGCAGCGTTTTTAATTTTTAAATTAAAATGCAATAACGGGCGATCAAAAGAACGTATCTACACCAAAATGGTATCATTAAAAATGCAAGCTCGGCACACAAAAAATAAGCCCTCAACTGACCCCGGATCACGAAAATTGGAGGCGCTATAGGTATCGGAAAATCGCGCCATTTTTTTTTTTCAGCAAACTTTGGAATTTTTTTTCACCACTTAGATAAAAAAAAACCTAGACATGTTAGGTGTCTATGAACTCGTAATGACCTGGAAAATCATAATGGCAGATGAGTTTTAGCATTTGGTTAACCTAGCAAAAAAAGTGTGAGATTGCACTTTTCTGCAATTTCATCACACTTGGAATTTATTTCCCGTTTTCTATTACATGGCATTGTAAAACCAATGGTATCGTTCAAAAGTACATCTCGTCCCGCAAAAAATAAGCCTTCACATGGCCATATTGACGGAAAAATAAAAAAGTTATGGCTCTGGGAAGGAGGGGAGCAAAAAACGAAAATGAAAAAGCGGAAAAAGCTCCGGGGGTGAAGGGGTTAAAAGCAAAAGTCCTGTTGCTCCTTTCTGCACAGTTCTCTTGTTTCTTTGTCCACACTTTTGTGTGCAGCAGTCCTTTTTATTGCTGCCATACTTGTCCTGAGATCATTGTAGGGAGATTGAAATTGTACTACAGCCCTTGTATTTTTTTATATATCTTCCAGCCACGTTCTGCCACTTACATTGTGTAGTGTAATACACTGGGCCTGAGTTTTGTTGCAGTCTCCCCCCCCCAAAAAAAGGGAGATTAAAATTGGCACTAAGTGGACCTACGTTAGTTCTGTTTGTCGTATATCTTCCAGCCACGTTCTGCCACTTACATTGTGTAGTGTAATACACTGAGCCTGAGTTTTGTTGCAGTCTCCCACCCAAAAAAGGGAGATTAAAATTGGCACTAAGTGGACCTACATCAGTTCTGTTTGTCGTATATCTTCCAGCC
This sequence comes from Ranitomeya imitator, assembly GCF_032444005.1. Lineage (NCBI taxonomy): Eukaryota > Metazoa > Chordata > Amphibia > Anura > Dendrobatidae > Ranitomeya > Ranitomeya imitator. Next base: position 99,113,763 of record NC_091285.1, on the reverse strand, counting down.
ACGTTCTGCCATTTACATTGTGTAGTGTAAAACACTTGGCCTGAGTTTTGTTGCAGTCTCCCCCCCAAAAAAGGGGGATTTAACTTGGCACTAAGTGGATCTACATCAGTTATGTTTGTTGTATATCATCCAGCCACGTTTTGCCACTTACATTGTGTTGTGTAATAGACTGGGCCTGAGTTTTGGTGCAGTCTCCCCCCCCAAAAAAGGGAGATTTAAATTGGCACTAAGTGGATCTACATCAGTTCTGTTTGTCGTATATCTTCCAGCCACGTTCTGTCACTTACATTGTGTTGTGTAATACACTGGGCCTGAGTTTTGGTGCAGTCTCCCCCCCAAAAAAGGGAGATTTAAATTGGCACTAAGTGGATCTACGTCAGTTCTGTTTGTCGTATATCTTCCAGCCACGTTCTGCCACTTACACTGTGTAGTGTAATACACTGGGTCCTGAGATTTGGTGCAGTCTCCCCTCAAAAAAAGGGAGATTAAAATTGGCACTAAGTGGATCTACATCAGTTATGTTTATTGTTTATCATTCAGCCACGTTCTGCCACTTACATTGTGTAGTGTAATACACTGGGCCTGAGTTTTGTTGCAGTCTCCCCCCCAAAAACGAGAGATTTAAATTGGCACTAAGTGGATCTACGTCAGTTCTGTTTGTCATATATCTTCCAGCCACGTTCTGCCACTTACATTGTGTTGTGTAATACACTGGGCCTGAGTTTTGGTGCAGTCTCCCCCCCAAGAAAGGGAGATTAAAATTGGCACTAAGTGGATCAACGTCAGTTCTGTTTGTCCTATATCTTCCAGCCACGTTCTGCCACTTACATTGTGTAGTGTAATACACTGGGCCTGAGTTTTGTTGCAGTCTCCCCCCCAAAAAAGGGAGATTTAAATTGGCACTAAGTGGATCTACGTCAGTGATGTTTGTTGTATATCTTCCAGCCACGTTCTGCCACTTACATTGTGTAGTGTAATACACTGGGCCTGAGACTTGGTGCAGTCTCCCCCCCAAAAAAGGGAGATTTAAATTGGCACTAAGCGGATCTACATCAGTTCTGTTTGTCGTGTATCTTCCAGCCACGTTCTGCCACTTACATTGTGTAGTGTAATACACTGGGCCTGAGTTTTGGTGCAGTCTCCCCCCCAAAAAAGGGAAATTTAAATTGGCACTAAGTGGATCTACGTCAGTTCTGTTTGTCGTGTATCTTCCAGCCACGTTCTGCCACTTACATTGTGTAGTGTAATACACTGGGCCTGAGTTTTGGTGCAGTCTCCCCCCCAAAAAGGGAGATTAAAATTGGCACTAAGTGGATCTACGTCAGTTCTGTTTGTCGGTTATCTTCCAGCCACATTCTGCCACTTACATTGTGTATTGTAATACACTGAACCTGAGTTTTGATGCAGTCTCCCCCCCCAAATAAAGGGAGATTAAAATTGGCACTAAGTGAATCAACGTCAGTTCTGTTTGTCGCATATCTTCCAGCCACGTTCTGCCACTTAAATTGTGTAGTGTACTACACTGGGGCCTGAGTTTTGGTGAAGTCTCCCCCCAAAAAATTGGGAGATTAAAATTGGCACTAAGTGGATCTACGTCAGTTCTGTTAGTTTGTCGTACATCTTCCAGCCACGTTCTGCCACTTACATTGTGTAGTGTAATACACTGGGCCTGAGTTTTGGTGCAGTCTCCCCCCCAAAAAAGGGAGACTTAAATTCTCAACAAGTTTATATACACCTTCTACCTTGTTTTACAGTACCATATAACGGTTGTTATTTTGGTTAGATTTTTCCAAAAATGAAGAAGTCTGGTGGAAGAGGCCGTGGGCGGTCGTTGCTAGATGTTACTGATGGTGGTGGTGGAGCATCTGGTGGTAGTGGGAAAAGCAAAATAGCACCAAAGGCTCGAGGTGTTGAGCCAGCGTCATTGTCTGGCTACACAATGCCTCAAAGGCTCCCTTATCTCGGAGTAGGAAAACAGCTTTTAAAGCCGTAGCAGCAGGAAAAAGTTTTGGCTTTCCTTGCTGACTCAGCCTCTAGTTCTTTCGCCTCCTCTTCAGAAAGTTCCAAATATAAAAGCAGCGAGTCGTCAGTGGATGCTCCCGGTCAGGAACAAGTCGCTTCCTTGTGTCCTTCACCCAAACCAAAATTGAAGGATGCGGCAGGTGACACTACACTTTACTCCATGGAGCTCTTTATACATACCGTGCCTGAGTTAGAGACTGAAATTGTTAAAAGACCATTACAAGATGAATCGGACATGGAGTGCACAGATGCACAGCCACAGCTAGATTATTATGCTGTTCCATTGACTCAGATCACTACATTGCCCTCACAGTGTACTGAGCCAGAATCTGACCTTGATGAGACTATGGTGCCCCGTCCCGAACGCTATAGCACCTTACAGGGTGACACAGAGGAAGGTACACATGAAATTGAAGAGGAGGTGATAGATGACCCAGTTGTTGACCCAGATTGGCAGCCATTGGGGGAGGAGGGTGTCGCTGTCAGTAGCTCAGAAGCGGAGGAGGATGATCCGCAGCAGCCAAGTACATCGCAACAGCTTTCATCTGGCAGGCCCGTATCTGACCAAAAACATTTGTCAAAAGTCAAAACAAAAAACCGTTTTAGGACATCGTGGCCATCTGGTTAAAGTAGCACAGAGTGCAATGCCTGAAAAGGTATTCCATAGTAGGAAGAGTGCAGTGTGGGAATTTTTTAACCAAGATCCGAATGATCAGTGCAAAGTTATCTGTAAGAAATGCTCAAAGACCTTTAGCAGGGGGAAGAATCTTCAAAATTTAAATACAACGTGCATGCTTAGACATTTAACCAGCATGCACTTGCAAGCCTGGACTAACTACCAAATGTCCAGTACCGTTGGTGCACCTGCTCAGAATAAAGGTAGTCAGCAATGCTACATTGCTTCCCTCACTGTAAGCCCACCGGTTAGGACAACACCAGTCGCAAAAGTGGAGGTATCGTCGCAAGGCCAAAGCAGTCAGGGAATCAAAAGGTTATTGGTAGGAAACACTGTATGTAGGCCAACATCAAGAATACCATCACCAACCCTCTCTCAATCTGCCATGTCCACCACCACCCCCGCTAGTTCCACCATATACAGCTCTCCAGTCCAGATCACCATACAAGAGACTCTCGTTAGGAAAAGAAAGTACTCATCCTGTCATCCGCGTACACAGGGTTTGAGCGCCCACATTGTTAGACTAATCTTGTTAGAGATGATGCCCTACTGTTTGGTTGAAAGCGAAGCTTTCAAAGACCTGATGGCCTACGCAGTACCATGCTATAACCTACCCAGTCGACACTTCTTTGCGAGAAAAGCCATCCCAGCTCTCCACCAGCATGTCAAAGACGGTATTGTCGATGCACTGAGGCAATCAGTCAGTAGAAAGGTGCACCTCACAACAGATGCATGGACCAGTAGGCATGGCCAGGGACGTTACGTGTCCATCACGGCGCACTGGGTTAATGTGGTGGATGCAGGGTCCACAAGGGACAGCCATAGTGGGACAGTTCTACCTAGCCCACGGTCTAGGAAACAGTTGGCTGCAGGCGTTCGCCACCCCTCCTGCTCCTCCTCTTCCTCCTCCAGAAGCGAAAGCTCATCCACAGAGCGCAGTCGCACGACCACTCCATCCGCAGCTGCCAGTGTTGCACACGAGGTGTCCCATTATAGAACAGCTAGTGGTAAGCGTCAGCTGGCTGTGCTATAAATGAAGTGTTTGGGCGACAACAGACACACTGGCCGAGTGCTTGCAGCAACAAACTCAGTCATGGCTGGGCAGTGTACATCTTGAGGCAGGCAAGGTAGTCAGTGATAACGGAAGGAATTTTATGGCTGCCATAGCCCTTTCAGAACTGAAACACATTTCTTGCCTGGCTCACACCTTGAACCTGGTGGTGCAGTGCTTCCTGAAAAATTATCCGGAGTTACCAGCGCTGCTCCTGAAGGTGTGAAGACTTTGCTCGCATATCCGCCGGTCACCCGTACACTCCAGCCGTATGCTGAAACATCAGCGATCGCTGAATCTTCCCCAGCACCGCCTAATAATCGACGTTGCAACAAGGTGGAACTCCACACTGCACATGCTTCAGAGGCTGTGCGAACAGAGGCGTTCTGTCATTTATTTGTATGAGGATACATATACATGGGCAGGCAGTTGGATGGCAGACATGGAGTTGTCTGGTGTGAAGTGGTCGAAGCTACAAGACCTCTGTCAAGTCCTTCAGTGTTTTGAGGAATGCACACGGCTGGTAAGTGCAGACGACGCCATCGTAAGCATGAGCATCCCACTAAAGCGTCTGCTGATGCAAAGTTTGACCCACATTAAGGAGCAGGCATCTGCAGCCGAGGAGGAGGGAAGCCTTGATGACAGTCAGCCATTGTCTGGTCAGGAAACTCTCCTGGACGAGGTGGCACACAAATAGGAGGAGGAGGATAATGGGGATGAATATTTATGGGAGGGGGATGCTTCTCAGGGAGCAATCGAAACTGGTGGCATTGCAATTTCAGGTACAGGGTTTTTGCGGGCCACATGTGATGTTGATTTGCAAGAAAGTGCTCCTCAACCCAGCACAAGCAGTGAATTGACACCTGGACCATTGGCCCACATGGCTGAGTATGCCTTGCGTATCCTAAAAAGGGATCCCCGCATTATCAAAATGATGACCAATGACGATTACTGGTTGGCCTGCCTCCTGGATCCACGATACAAAGAAAAATTACAAATTATCATGCCACATGAGAACCTTGAGCAAATATTGGCTACCAAGCAAGCAACTCTTGTAGACCGTGTGGTTCAGGCATTCCAAGCACACAGCGGTGGTGATGGTTCTCAAACAAGCTGTAGGGACAACATGGCAGAGGTGTTAGAAGTGCACAAATCCAAAGTGGCATTGGACAGAGGGGTTTTATGACCAGGTAGTGGAGTGATTTTGCAATGACTGCAGACACGACAGCTACTGCTGCATCGATTCAAAGTGACAGGAGACAGCATTTGTCCAGTATGGTTACCAACTATTTTTCCTCCCTTATCGATGCTCTCCCTCACAGGTCATTCCCCTTTGATTACTGGGCATCTAAAATAGATACCTGGCCTGAATTGGCAGAATATGCATTACAGGAGCTCGCTTGCCCAGCTGCTAGTGTGCTATCAGAAAGAGTATTCAGTGCTGCTGGTTCAATACTGACCGAAAAAAGGACACGCCTGGCTACCCGAAATGTTGATGATCTAACCTTCATTAAAATGAACAAATCATGGATTTCTAATTCTTTTGCCCCACCTTCCCCTGCTGACATGTAGCTTGCCTGAAAAATGTCTTGCTTTTGGCCTCCTCTTACTGACTGCTCCAATTCCTCCATTTGCAGCTGCTGAATGTCCACCATAGGCCATTTTTATACCTCCCAAAATGGGCTGACTCCCCCCACAGGGCTGTGGTCCCCACTTCGCGCAAGCAACCATGCGAGTGCCGTTTGCCTGGACAAGTGGGTGTGCCCACTCTTGGGCGACGGTACTGGCACAGGGTCCCTCATAGTACAATGAAGTGTCTCTGATGGTGGTGGTGCACAGCCAACGTCAGACACACCATCGTAATATGAGGGGCCCTGTGCCAGTACCGCCGCCCACAAGAGAGTGTTCCCCCCAGCTCGAACAATGCTCTACCACTTGCAAAACTTACCTCTCCCTGCTCCACCACTGTGTAGCCTGTGCTGTTAAATCCTTCAATGGCACTGCCAATACAAATTTGTTGAAATGATAGATGATAGATGATAGTAAAAATATACAGGGGCCCTGGCCTCCATTTAGACAAGTTAATACTTTGCGCCAACTACCATTGTCTGCTACTCAGCAGAGGAGCCCACCCCTGTACCTAGCTATGCCACCAGTTTATTTATGAACAATTTTTTGGCAGACATTTAGGCCACTTTGTTATTTTGGCCTACTAACTGTGTCAGCCACTTATTACAGTTGTCCTCCACTGAACAAAGCTATGCCGCCTGTGTACTCCTGTAACCAATTTTGAATTGCATTTAGCCTACCTTTTTATTTTAGGCCTGCTAAGTTTGTCTGAGCCACTCATTACAATTGTCCTCCACTGAACAAAACAATGCCGCCTATTTAGTCCTGTTACCAATTTTGAACTGCTTTTAGCTTACTTTTTCATTTTGGGCCTATATCTGTGTTTCCTCCTCATCCTGCCCATTGCCCAGCCACTGCTAGATGAGTCTGCTGGTACATTGACCCGGACCACTACATTCCCCTTGCACTCTACACAGCCAGAATCTGACCCTGATGAAAGTCAGGTTCCCCTTCCCGCATACTATACCACCTAACACGGGGACAAAGAAGAAGGTGCAGATGAAAGTGCAGGTTCCTTCAAGTGAGGGGGAATATTCGTTGGCACTGGCACAGGGCCCCTCATAGTACGCAAAAGTGTCTCTATCAGTGGGAGGCACCGCCCACTGTCAAACACACCGCCGTACTATGAGGGGCCCTGTGCCAATGCCATCTAGTGGGCCCTCCTGCTTGCTCAGGATCACAGCACTTGCAAAGTTGAAATACTTACCTCTCCCTGCTCCACCTCCGTGATGTATTCCGCGTTTCCTGGGCCCACAAAAATCTTGAGCCAGCCCTACCCCCCACAACTTTAGCCAAATGAACCCCTGTTTTTAATGCCTAACTATTATTATAAAGTAAATTAAGATTGACAAGCTTCAGTAATACGAATTGATGTTTTTGGCATTAAAATGGGCACTGTAGGTGTTTTCCTGTCCTCCACTCACTGCCAACTTTGATTCTCCATTGACTTGCATTGGGTTTCGTGTTTTGGTCGGCCCCGACTTTTCGCAATAATCGGCCGATTACACCCGACCCGACTTTTGAGAAAGTCGGGTTTCGCAAAACCCGACTCGATCCTAAAAAAGTAAAAGTCGCTCATCTCCACTCCTGATGTCATGCGAGCCCACTTTACAGCAGATGTAATGTTCAGCAATATGTGAAATGGTAATGTGAAATTTTAATAAAATTTGACTCAAAAGTTGATTTACCACACATTGATTTGATCAGTTCTTCTAAATTCTTTCAATTCTCTTAAACTTTCCTCATGCCCCTTTTCAGTTTTGTGAGTGTTCTTTGTAATTTTTCAAACTGCAGGGCATCCTTTCTATGAACCAACCTGCGTATTCCAGATGAAGATGCACTAACAAAATGTAAACTGCTGGTAGTATTTCCCTCTCTTGCATTTCTATGCCTCTTTACATGAAAATATCCTGCTTACCTTAGAAAAAGCTGATTGACTTTGCATGTTGGTGTTTAGTCTATGGTCTATAAGTGTCCGTAGATTCTGCTCAACCATTGACTCCCGACTATGCTTCCCTAAAAGATGCATTTTTTATGCATATAAGTTGCCATTGCAAGTAATGCATGTGATACATTTATTGTATTTGCCATTCAGTTTAGAAGACTGCACAGTTGTTTGTTTTTTGTTTTTATTTTAGTCAAAGTGGGAATTTTGCTGTATAGGGCCTTCCAATATTTTAACAAGAATAAGAGTCTTCTACTATGCGTTATTTCTTTTACAGGTCAACTGTATGTTATGGACTACGTGCCTCGCCAAGGCAAGTCAGGTACTGGATTTTTGTATTTCTGACTTGCTGGCTAATTCATCAGAATCAGAATCACAACATAGTCCATGGAAACCATTTGCATTATTTCATAGCTTTATGTCAGCTTTTCATGTTCTTGTTAAAATAAGGAACATTTACCATCTTTATGATATTATGGAAAAAAACAGTTTTCAATTTTTATTAGATTATGTTCAAAAATAATTATAGATGCATACTGATACTCTGCTCCCACTTTCACGAGTTGTTTCTTTTGTTTCTGTTGTTTTGTAGATATAGCAAATGAAGTGTATAAAAACAAGGAAAGCCCACTGATCAAGTTAATGTGTGGAAGAAAAACTTTATCATGATGAATCATAGCAGATAAGAACCGTCCTGTCTACCATGGAGTCCTGTTATCTGGAACAATTTTTGAGATAAACCATGAGAAAGAAACACCATGATTTTTTTTTTTGCACTTTAAGGGTAAGTTCACACAGGGTGTTTTAGCTGCTTTTTTTTCTGGAGCAAAACCTGATCTTCTTGGCAGGAAATAAGCTGCATCAAAAATGCAGGTTTTAGTGCATTATTGGTGTGTTTTTTGTTGCGTATTTGGTGCATTTTTTTTCCTCTTTGTCCATGCTAATGTCCTTGTCTTTTCAGCAGCAAAAACGCAGCAAATACGGTAATGAAACCTGCATTTTTGCTGCTTTTTTACTGCGTTTTTTTCAACACCCATTCAAGTCAATGGCTAAAAAACGCTGAAAGAACGCAGTAAAAACGCTGAAAGAAGTGACATTGCTCTATGTCCATAAAACGCAGCAAAGCACAAAATACTGATCACACAAAAAACAATGTGTGTGCAAGAGATTTCTGAAATATCATAGGCTTTGCTGGTACTGTAAAAAGCAGCTGAAAATTAGCATTAAAAAAAAGTAGAAAAAAGACCCAGCAAAAATGCCTTGTGTGAACTTACCCTTAAACTAACATATTGCATTTCTATAGAGGTCAGCAAATTTTTAATTCCTTGTGTTGAATTGGACACGTAATTTAACCCCTTAGTGACAGAGCCAATTTGGTACTTAATGACCAGGCCAATTTTTGCAATTCTGACCACTGTCACTTTATGAGGTTATAACTCTGGAACGCTTCAACGGATCCCGCTGATTCTGAGATTGTTTTTTCGTGACATATTGTACTTCATGGTAGTCGTAACATTTCTTCGATATTACTTGCGATTATTTATGAAAAAGACGGCAATATGGCGAAAATTTTTAAAATTTTGCAATTTTCAAACTTTGTATTTTTATGCCCTTAAATCAGAGAGATGTGTCACGAAAAATAGTTAATAAATAACATTTCCCACATGTCTACTTTACATCAGCACAATTTTGGAAACAAATTTTCTTTTTGTTAGGGAGTTATAAGGGTTAAAAGTTGACCAGCAATTTCTCATTTTTACAACACCATTTTTTTTAAGGACCACATCACATTTGAAGTCATTTTGAGGGGTCTATATGATAGAAAATAATGAAGTGTGACACCATTCTAAAAACTACACCCCTCATGGTTCTCAAAACCACATTCAAGAAGTTTATTAACCCTTTACGTGCTTCACAGGAACTGAAACAATGTTGAAGGAAAAAATGAACATTTAACTTTTTTTTGCAAACATCTTAATTCAGAACCATTTTTTTTATTTTCACAAGCGTAAAAACAGAAATGTAACCATACATTTTGTTATGCAATTTCTCCTGAATACGCCAATACCCGATATGTGGGGGTAAACCACTTTTTGGGCGCACCGCAGAACTTAGAAGTGAAGGAGCGCCGTTTGACTTTTTCAATGCAGAATTGGCTGGAATTGAGATCGGACGCCATGTTGCGTTTGCAGAGCCCCTGATGTGCCTAAACAGTGGAAACTCCCCACAAGTGACACCATTTTGGAAACTAGACCCCTTAAGGAACATATTTAGATGTGTGGTGAGCACTTTGAACCCCCATGTGCTTCACAGAAGTTTATAATGTAGAGCCGTGAAAAAAAAAAATCGCATTTTTTCTACAAAAATGATATTTTGCCCACAAATTTTTATTTTCACAAGGGTAACAGGAGAAATTAGACCACAAAAGTTGTTGTGCAATTTCTCCTGAGTACGCTGATACCCAATATGTGGGGGTAAACCACTGTTAGGGCGCACCGCAGAGCTTGGAAGAGAAGGAGTGCCGTTTTACTTTTTCAATGTAGAATTGGCTGGAATTGAGATTGGACGCCATGTCGCGTTTGGAGAGCCCCTGATGTGCCTAAACAGTGGAAACCCCCCACAAGTGACACCATTTTGGAAACTAGACCCCTTATCTAGATGTGTGGCGAGCACTTTGAACCCCCATGTGCTTCACAGAAGTTTATAACGTTGAGCCGTGAAAAAAAAAATTAGCATTTTTTCTACAAAAATGATCTTTTTGCCCACAAATTTTTATTTTCACAAGGGTAACAGGAGAAATTAGACCACTATAGTTGTTGTGCAATTTCTCCTGAGTACGTCGATACCCAATATGTGGGGGTAAGCCACTGTTTGGGCGCACCGCAGAGCTTGGAAGAGAAAGAGTGCCGTTTTACTTTTTCAATGTAGAATTGGCTGGAATTGAGATCGGACGCCATGTCGCGTTTGGAGAGCCCCTGATGTGCCTAAACAGTAGAAATCCCCCACAAGAGACCCCATTTTGGAAACTAGACCCCCCCATGGAACTTATCTAGATGTGTGGTGAGAACCTTGAATGCCCAAGTGCTTCACAGAAGTTTATAATGCAGAGCCGTGAAAATAAAAAATATTTTTTTTTTCCACAAAAACGATTTTTTAGCCCCCAAGATTTTATTTTCACAAGGGTAACAAGAGAAATTGGACCCCAAAAGTTGTTGTCCAATTTGTCCTGAGTATGCTGGTACCCCATATGTTGGGGTAAACCACTGTTTGGGCGCACGGCAGAGCTCGGAAGGAAGGAGCGCCGTTTTGGAATGCAGACTTTGATAGAATGGTCTGCGGGTATTATGTTGCGTTTGCAGAGCCCCTGATGTACCTAACCAGTAGAAACCCTCCACAAGTGACCCCATTTTGGAAACTAGACCCCCCAAGGAACTTATCTAGATGTGTGGTGAGAACTTTGAATGCCCAAGTGCTTCACAGAAGTTTAGAATGCAGAGTCGTGAAAATAAAAAATATTTTTTTTTTCCACAAAAAATATATTGTAGCCCCCAAGTTTTTATTTTCACAAGGGTAACAGGAGAAATTGGACTGCAATAGTTGTTGTACAATTTATCCCGAGTACGCTGATGCACCATATGTGGGGGTAAACCACTGTTTGGGCGCACGGCAGAGCTCTGAAGGGAAGGAGCGCCTTTTTGGAATGCAGACTTTGATAGAATGGTCTGCGGGTATTATGTTGCGTTTGCAGAGCCCCTGATGTACCTAAACTGTAGTAACCCCCCACAAGTGACCCCATTTTGGAAACTAGACCCCCCAAGGAACTTATCTAGATGTGTGGTGAGAACTTTGAATGCCCAAGTGCTTCACAGAAGTTTAGAATGCAGAGTCGTGAAAATAAAAAATATTTTTTTTTCCACAAAAAAGATATTGTAGCCCCCAAGTTTTTATTTTCACAAGGGTAACAGGAGAAATTGGACTGCAATAGTTAAAAAGAACAATAACACTGGCGCTCACCCAAAGACTAGCAGTCCTCCGCCGCTGGAATCAGTCAGGGTAGTGCCCCCCTGTATAAATATAAACCAATAAAAACAATAGATACCGCGCTGGAGGAAACTGCAAACAAATGCCACCTGCGTACAATATCTGGTGAAGAGGGGTTCACCCGAATCTTAACCATATAGCCGATGACAACAGAATCCCGGGAACATAAATAGGTAGGCGATTCCTCTACTGCCACACACTCATTGAAATAGCGTACAGATATCCATGTCTCTCCGCTTACCTTGTCAAGGTGAAATAATACTGAGTGTGGACCCGTGCTGCATGGATCTTCACCCGCCCGGTCAGTACCCCTGGGGCTGCGGTGCAGTGTGTATCTGCTGGCGTGGTGCGGTATAGGGAAGCCCCGGCCGGTGGCGTTCCCTGGATACCGCGTGTAACAAAAAAGATGGCCAATAGGCTCCTCCTACCTAGTGACGTCACCTGTGGTATGGAGCGCAGGATCGCTCAAAAAGGGGAACTGAAACAACCAACGCGTTTCGAAGAGTGACCTCTTCTTCCTCAGGGTTACCGTTCCCCTGGCTCACCGTACCTCATATAGTGTCCTGCCATCTATACGCCCCCCCCCCCCCCCCCCTGATTAACCCCAGGTACTCGGGCAAGTGTGCATCCATCCATAACGATCTCCTAAGTGCTATCCACACGCCCCTACACTGCTACAGGGCACATACTTGAATCTATTTCCATATAATATGATGGGACAGCCAAATATATCTAACACCCTGCAAGTATGATAAACCAATAAACAATCGGGTAAATTACCCTACATATGTGTGTGTGCATATAAAAAACATAATTTATTTGAAAATCTCTAAAATAGTGTATATATTAAAAATACAAATATATATATATATACATACCCCATACCATAACATAACATAAATACAATTAAGATTAAAAAACTCACGATAATAGCCAGACAATAGGCACGTTATACTACTAGCTGGCTGCTGCAATCATTATACTAAATCCTTATATAGGAATCCCTGGAGAGTCTTATAAAAACTAGGATAAAATAATAAAAATATAAAAATTCATAGAAAGAAAGAGGCAGAAAAAAATGAATTCTATAGAAAGCCATATGTTTAGGCAGACTAAATAGTATGCCTCAAAACGCAAATAGTTCCACCTCCTGATTCAGGCCCTTAGGGGCCAAGCTGTCCAGGGTAAATATCCATTGCGTTTCTACTCTGGACATGCTTTTAATATAATCCCCGCCCCTCGGGTTCTGGTGGACACATTGGATCCCAGTAAAGACTATTCCCTTGGTTGATTTATTGTGTTTTGTAAAGAAATGCCGTGACAGGGGGTGTCCCAGATGACCCTTCTGAATATTTTTAAAATGTTCTTTTACCCGAGTCATGAGGCTCCTCTTCGTGCGCCCCACATACACCTTGTCGCACGGACAACGGATCATATAGATGACCCCCGTAGAGAAGCATGAGATCCTATCCCTTATAACAAATTCCTTCTTCCCACTAACATCTTTAAATGAGGTTTGTATTACTTTTTTAAAATTAGTGTTAATGCAGTTGAAGCAACTACCACATGGTGTAAAACCCGCATTTGGTTGTACAGGGGTTTTGGATCTCTGGCTCCCATGGTTTATAGCCAATCTGGTGGTAGGGGCTATAATATGGCCCAAAGATTGGGCTTTTTTGTATATAAATCTTGGGGTTTTAGGTAGATATTCCCCTACCGTTTTATCCCCTTGTAGAACTGCCCAATGTTTGGCTATAATCCTCCTAAATTGTTTGTGCCCCGCATGAAATTGAGATATGAGAGGGAGTAGACTAATTTGCTCTCTAATACTGGTTTCTTGCGTGGTGGTCCCTTTTACAGGGTATACCAGCTCATTTCTTGGTACATGTTCCATGTCACCTATGGCTTGATCTATCACACATTGCGGATATCCTTTATCTCGAAACTGCTGTGATAGGAATTCTGCCTCTACATGATAATCCTCTTCTTTAGTGCAGTTGCGTATGATTCGTGTGAATTGGCTCTTGGGAATATTTGTGAGCCACACGGGGAGGTGGCAACTAGTAATGTGAATGTAACTATTTGCATCTACCTCCTTGCGCTTATCGTGTAGAGGCAGAATTCCTATCACAGCAGTTTCTAGATAAAGGATATCCGCAATGTGTGATAGATCAAGCCATAGGTGACATGGAACATGTACCAAGAAATGAGCTGGTATACCCTGTAAAAGGGACCACCACGCAAGAAACCAGTATTAGAGAGCAAATTAGTCTACTCCCTCTCATATCTCAATTTCATGCGGGGCACAAACAATTTAGGAGGATTATAGCCAAACATTGGGCAGTTCTACAAGGGGATAAAACGGTAGGGGAATATCTACCTAAAACCCCAAGATTTATATACAAAAAAGCCCAATCTTTGGGCCATATTATAGCCCCTACCACCAGATTGGCTATAAACCATGGGAGCCAGAGATCCAAAACCCCTGTACAACCAAATGCGGGTTTTACACCATGTGGTAGTTGCTTCAACTGCATTAACACTAATTTTAAAAAAGTAATACAAACCTCATTTAAAGATGTGAGTGGGAAGAAGGAATTTGTTATAAGGGATAGGATCTCATGCTTCTCTACGGGGGTCATCTATATGATCCGTTGTCCGTGCGACAAGGTGTATGTGGGGCGCACGAAGAGGAGCCTCATGACTCGGGTAAAAGAACATTTTAAAAATATTCAGAAGGGTCATCTGGGACACCCCCTGTCACGGCATTTCTTTACGAAACACAATAAATCAACCAAGGGAATAGTCTTTACTGGGATCCAATGTGTCCACCAGAACCCGAGGGGCGGGGATTATATTAAAAGCATGTCCAGAGTAGAAACGCAATGGATATTTACCCTGGACAGCTTGGCCCCTAAGGGCCTGAATCAGGAGGTGGAACTATTTGCGTTTTGAGGAATACTATTTAGTCTGCCTAAACATATGGCTTTCTATAGAATTCATTTTTTTCTGCCTCTTTCTTTCTATGAATTTTTATATTTTTATTATTTTATCCTAGTTTTTATAAGACTCTCCAGGGATTCCTATATAAGGATTTAGTATAAAGATTGCAGCAGCCAGCTAGTAGTATAACGTGCCTATTGTCTGGCTATTATCGTGAGTTTTTTAATCTTAATTGTATTTATGTTATGTTATGGTATGGGGTATGTATATATATATATATATTTGTATTTTTAATATATACACTATTTTAGAGATTTTCAAATAAATTATGTTTTTTATATGCACACACACATATGTAGGGTAATTTACCCGATTGTTTATTGGTTTATCATACTTGCAGGGTGTTAGATATATTTGGCTGTCCCATCGTATTATATGGAAATAGATTCAAGTATGTGCCCTGTAGCAGTGTAGGGGCGTGTGGATAGCACTTAGGAGATCGTTATGGATGGATGCACACTTGCCCGAGTACCTGGGGTTAATCAGGAGGGGGTGGGGCGTATAGATGGCAGGACACTATATGAGGTACGGTGAGCCAGGGGAACGGTAACCCTGAGGAAGAAGAGGTCACTCTTCGAAACGCGTTGGTTGTTTCAGTTCCCCTTTTTGAGCGATCCTGCGCTCCATACCACAGGTGACGTCACTAGGTAGGAGGAGCATATCGGCCATCTTTTTTGTTACACACGGTATCCAGGGAACGCCACCGGCCGGGGCTTCCCTATACCGCAACATGCCAGCAGATACACACTGCACCGCAGCCCCAGGGGTACTGACCGGGCGGGTGAAGATCCATGCAGCACGGGTCCACACTCAGTATTATTTCACCTTGACAAGGTAAGCGGAGAGACATGGGTATCTGTACGCTATTTCAATGAGTGTGTGGCAGTAGAGGAATCGCCTACCTATTTATGTTCCCGGGATTCTGTTGTCATCGGCTATATGGTTAAGATTCGGGTGAACCCCTCTTCACCAGATATTGTACGCAGGTGGCATTTGTTTGCAGTTTCCTCCAGCGCGGTATCTATTGTTTTTATTGGACTGCAATAGTTGTTGTCCAATTTATCCCGAGTACGCTGATGCGCCATATGTGGGGGTAAACCACTGTTTGGGCGCACGGCAGAGCTCGGAAGGGAAGGAGCGCCTTTTTGGAATGCGGACTTTGATAGAATGGTCTGTGGGCATTATGTTGCGATTGCAGAGCCCCTGATGTACCTAAACTGTAGTAACCCCCCACAAGTGACCCCATTTTAGAAACTAGACCCCCTAAGGAACTTATCTAGATGTGTGGTGAGAACTTTAAATGCCCAAGTGCTTCACAGAAGTTTAGAATGCAGAGTCGTGAAAATAAAAAATATTTTTTTTTTCATAAAATAGATATTGTAGCCCCCAAGTTTTTATTTTCACAAGGGTAACAAGAGAAATTGGACCCCAGAAGTTGTTGTCCAATTTATCCTGAGTACGCTGATGCCCCATATGTGGGGGTAACCCACTGTTTGGGCGCACGGCAGAGCTCAGAAGGGAGGGAGCACCATTTGACTTTTTGAGCGCAAAATTGGCTGTCGTGTTTGGAGACCCCCTGATGTACCTAAACAGTGGAAACCCCCCAAATCTAGCTCCAACCCTAACCCCAACACACCCCTAACCCTAATCCCAACCTGATCCATAATCCTAATCACTAACCCTAACCATAATCACAACCCTTACCCCAAAACAACCCTAATGTCAACCCTAACCATAACCCTAATCAAAACCCTAAATCCAACACACCCCTAATCCTAATCTCAACCCTAACCTCAAACCTAACCCTAATCCCAATACACCCCTAATCACAACCCTAACCTTAACCCTAATCCCAAACCTAACCCTAATCCCAAGCGTAACCCTAATGCCAACCCTAACCCTAATACCAACACTAATCCAAACCCTAACCCTAATCCCAGCTCTAACCCTAACTTTAGCCCCAACCCTAGCCCTAACTTTAGCCCCAACCCTAACCCTAGCCCTAAGGCTACTCTCACACTTGCGTCGTTTGGCATTCCGTCGCAATCCGTCGTTTTGGACAAGAAACGGATCCTGCAAATGTGCTCGCAGGATGCGTTTTTTGCCCATAGACTTGTATTGCCGACGGATCGTGACGGATAGCCACACGTCGCGTCCGTCGTGCACTGGATCAGTTGTGTTTTGGCGGACCGTCGGCACAAAAAAACGTTCAATGAAACGTTTTTTTGTACGTCGCATCCGCCATTTCTGACCGCGCATGCGTGGCCGTAACTCCGCCCCCTCCTCCCCAGGACATAGATTGGGCAGCGGATGCGTTGAAAAACTACAGCTGTTGCCCACGTTGTGCACAATTTTCACAACGTGCGTCGGTATGTCGGGCCGACGCATTGCGACGGCCCCGTACCGACGTAAGTGTGAAAGAAGCCTAACCCTAAATTTAGCCCCAACCCTAACCCTAAATTTAGCCCCAACCCTAACCCTAAATTTAGCCCCAACCCTAGCCCTAACCCTAGCCCTAACCCTAGCCCTAACCCTAGCCCTAGCCCTAACCCTAGCCCTAACCCTAGCCCTAACCCTACCCCTAACCCTACCCCTAACCCTAACCCTACCCCTACCCCTAACCCTACCCCTAACCCTACCCCTAACCCTAACCCTACCCCTACCCCTAACCCTACCCCTAACCCTACCCCTAACCCTACCCTTAACCCTACCCCTAACCCTACCCCTAACCCTACCCCTAACCCTAATTTTAGCCCCAACTGCTGTTCTCCTGCCGGCCGGCACATGGAGACAGATGTCGGGCGCACTGCGCATGCGCCCGCCATTTTCTTCTGCCGGCGGCCAGGAGGAGCAGCAAGAGGATCCAGGAACACAGGTGAGTATTGTAGGGTCCCCGAATCCCCCTATTTCTCTGTCCTCTGATGTGCGATCACATCAGAGGACAGAGAATTACACTTTACTTTTTTTTTTTTGCGGTCGCCGGTAAACAGTTAATTACCGGCGATCGCAAAACAGGGGTCGGTAAAACCGACCCCGATCATGCTCTTTGGGCTCTCGGCTACCCCCGGCAGCCGAGACCTCAAAGATTCTCGCGGGGTCGGCCGGCGGGTGCACTGCGCATGCGCCCGCCATTTTGAAGATGGCGGCGCCCACCGGGAGACACGAGGAGCATCGGGGGAGATAGGTGAGTATTGGGGGGCCACCTGGGACCCCTTTTCTCTGTCCTCCGATGTGCGATCACATCGGAGGACAGAGAAATTAAAAAGAGATCGCGTTTTTTTTTTTTTTTGAGATCGCCGGTAAACTGTTAATTACCGGCGATCGCAAATGCGGGGTGGGTTAAAAACCCCCCGAATCATGTTCTCTGGGGTCTCGGCTACCCCCGGCAGCCAAGACCCCGGAGAAAATCGGCCTCTGGGGGGCGCTATTCACTTGGTTTAAGTACCCTTAGCGGCCGCCGATAAAAGGCGTATCGGCGGTCGCTAAGGGGTTAATAGGGCTGTAGAGTGGAATATTTTTTGTTTATATCTATTTTGCCTCCCATTGCAGAGATTAGCAAAGTACTTGGCACCTAATAAGTTTATTAAAGGTGAGCTTTGTGAGAGAGTTTACATGAGGACATGTACATTTCCCCCGTTTATTACATTACCTAATCATAAACAGGCAACAGCAAACAGGAGAAAAATAATATACCTCACAATTACTCAGAACAGGCTAATCCTGTTTAAGATATGTTAGCGCTATATATAAAAAAAAATAAAAATAAAGATTATTATTATAAGATGCAATGACAGTCTTCTCTGCTCTGACTGCAGAACCATTATAAGTTTGCACATTTTCCATGAGCACTAAAGCCATAAGTGTGATTACTGACACCTCTGAGCTTTCATCTCTGCTCAGGCTTGGTGCGGTGAGGCATAGTACAGCTGGGATCACAGTGCTAAGAAAGGAGGAAAGCTCAAAGAATGGTTTGCAATGTGACACATTTAGGCCGGCGTCACACTCAGCGTATGAAAATACGGTCCGTATATTACGGCCGTAATACGCTGAAAAGTCCCGAAAATAGTGGTCCGTAGCTCCTCCGTAGGCAGGGTGTTTCAGCGTTTTTTGCGCATGGCATCCTCCGTATGTAATCCGTATGGCATCCGTACTGCGTGTTTTTATCACAGGCTTGCAAAACCGACATACGGCTATACAAGGGATCTATGTGTTAAAAAAAAAAAACATATATACTGTCTATATATATATATATATATATATATATATATATATATGACAGTAGACACATATATGTATATATATTATTACTTCATACAGCGCGAGATAGCAGAAAGCCGGTAATTCAATTACCGGCTTTTGCTTTCTCCTTCCTAAACCCGACATGATCTGAGATCTGGTTTACATACAGTAAACCATCTCATATCACCATTTTTTTTGCATATTCCACACTACTAATGTTAGTAGTGTGTATGTGCAAAATTTGGCCGTTCTAGCTATTAAAATAAAGGGTTAAATGGCGGAAAAAATTGGCGTGGGCTCCCGCACAATTTTCTCCGCCAGAGTAGTAAAGCCAGTGACTGAGGGCAGATATTAATAGCCTGGAGAGGGTCCACGGTTATTGCCCCCCCCCCTGGCTAAAAATATCTGCCCCCAGCCACCCCAGAAAAGGCACATCTGGAAGATGCGCCTGTTCTGGCACTTGGCCACTCTCTTCCCATTCCCGTGTAGCTGTGGGATATGGGGTAATGAAGGGTTAATGCCACCTTGCTATTGTAAGGTGACATTAATCCGAATTAATAAATAAGAGAGGCGTCAATTATGACACCTATCCATTATTAATCCAATACTAGTAAAGGGTTAAAAAAAAGCCACACACACATTATTAAAAATTAATTTATTGAAAAAATCACAAAGGTTGGTGTGTTAATTTATTCTACTCTCAATCCACTCACTGAAGACCCTCGATCTGAGGGCGCCCTCTTATGATCTCGAGCAAGGGAGCTTTCTAGGAAAGTTCCCACGATCTAGGAACAGCCAGCAGAGGGCGCCTCACCGCAAATGAAGCTAAATATAGGTCATTGACCTACTTTACCTTCATTCTCCGGGGTTTTGCAGACATGAGCAGCCTGCATTAGCGGAGCTCGTGTCTGCAAAATATTTTAACCCCTTCAGATGGACCTTACAGATCCTCGGAAGGTATGTATATTGTTGGTTTATTATTTTTTTTTAATTTACAGATCGAGGGTCTTCAGTGAGTGGATTGAGAGTAGAATAAATTAATACAACAACCATTGTGATTTTTTCAATAAATTAATTTTTAATAATGTGTGTGTGTTTTTTTTAACCCTTTACTAGTATTGGATTAATAATGGATAGGTGTCATAATTGATGCCTCTCCATTATTAATTAGGCTTAATGTCACATTACAATAGCAAGGTGGCATTAACCCTTCATTACCCCATATCCCACCACTACACGGGAATGGGAAGAGAGTGGCCAAGTGCCAGAATAGGCGCATCTTCCAGATGTGCCTTTTCTGGGGTGGCTGGGGGCAGATATTTTTAGCCAGGGGGGGATGCAATAACCGTGGACCCTCTCCAGGCTATTAATATCTGCCCTCAGTCACTGGCTTTACTACTCTGGTGGAGAAAATTGTGCGGGAGCCCACGCCAATTTTTTCTGCCATTTAACCCTTTATTTTAATAGCTAGAACGGCCAAATTTTGCACATACACACTACTAACATTAGTAGTGTGGAATATGCAAAAAAATGGTGATATGAGATGGTTTACTGTATGTAAACCAGGTCTCATATCATGTCGGGTTTAGGAAGGAGAAAGCAAAAGCCGGTAATTGAATTACTGGCTTTTCTCTCTAGCAGCGCTGCGTATTCCTCGCAAATCACACTGCTGGTCCGTGTGTAATCCGTATTTTTGGGGCTTCCATAGACTTTCATTGACGTTTTATTTGCGCAATACGGTGACAAACGCAGCATGCTGCGATTTTCTACGGCCATAGAAAGCCGTATAATACTGATCAGTTTAATACGGCAGATAGGAGCAGGGGCATAGAGAATAATTGTGCCGTATTTTTTGCGAGTTTTACGTCCGTAAAACTCGCAAGTGTGACGCCGGCCTTAGGCTACGTGCACACGTTCAGGATTTCTTGCAGAAATTTCCTGAGCAAAACAGGACATTTTCTGCAAGAAATCCGCATGCATTTTTCTCACGTTTTTACCGCGTTGTTGGTGTGGATATTTCCGGAGTTTCCAATGCAATAATATTGTGGGAAATCCGCAAAAAAATCTGGAAAATTAATGAACATGCTGCGTTTTTTACCGTGAGGCGTTTTTTTTCGGGGAAAAAACGCATCATGTGCACAAAAATTGCAGAATGCATTCTAAATGATGGGATGCATAATGTATGCTTTTTTTCGCATTTTTATAGCGTTTTATAGCGGAAAAAAATGCGAAAAATCTGCAACGTGTGCAAACAGCCTTAAACTTAGCTGTGTTGCCCCTTCCACCTCGCTGACCACTATGATCTTGTCTGAGTGGTGTTAGTTATCTGTGCTCTACTTCCAGCACTTTCTAGTCATGCACAGGTTAAACCAGAAGATCAGGGCTTTCTGTTATTATTTCTCACACACTGAGAAACATACTCTAAGCTTTGGTTGGGGTGTGTTCTCCTTTCCATTGAGTGTTGCTACTTAATTATTATTGGGCAAGGTGGAAGAAGTGTAGACAGTGTATCGGGGTGATCCCTCCCAGAATACAGCAGGCTAAGGACAAAGAACACAACCAGACAATTTGTCAAAAAACTACTTTCTACTGGCAATGGAACCTGAGTCCCCCAACAACGCAAGACAGAAACACAGTTAAATTTCACACACACCTAGCATGGTTTGGTAAGGACTAGGATTGAGTGAAACGGATCGGACAAATTGAAAAATCGCCGACTTTCGGCAAAGTTGGGTTTCGTGAAACCCGACCCGATCCTAGTGTGGGATCGGCCATGAGGTCTGCGATCAGCGCGCCAAAGTCACTTTTCATATTACATTTTCAGCGCCATTTTTCATCCAATGAGGAGGATGCAGAGTGTGGGCAGCGTGATGACATAAGTCTTAGAGAAGGGCATGACAGTGATTGGCTTACTTTCTGCTGCGTCACAGGGGCTATAAAGGAGCGTGCACGCTGACCGCCATCTTACTTCTGCCGATCTTAGCATAGGGAGAGGTTGCTGCAGCTGCATCAGAAGAAGGGATATAGTTAGGGAGGGAAGATTAATCCCGAAACTGCTTGTGCTGTAGCGATTTCAACTGTCTAACACCACCTTTTCTTTGCAGGGACAGTGGAGTTTATATTTTTGTGCATCAGCGCTGTAGCTTAATAGGCTGCCTTATAGGGCTCCCTGATAGCTGCATTGCTGCTTGTACGCCGCTTTTTTTAAAGCAAAAATCCTGTTGCTCCTTTCTGCACAGTTCTCTTGTTTCTTTGTCCACACTTTTGTGTGCAGCAGTCCTTTTTATTGCTGCCATACTTGTCCTGAGATCATTGTAGGTAGATTGAAATTGTATTACAGCCCTTGTATTTTTTGATATATCTTCCAGACACTTTCTGCCACTTACATTGTGTAGTGTAATACACTGGGCCTCAGGTTTGGTGCAGTCTCGCCCCCCAAAAAGGGAGATTAAAATTGGCACTAAGTGAATCTACGTTAGTTCTGTTTGTCATATATCTTCCAGCCACGTTCTGCCACTTACATTGTGTAGTGTAATACACTGGGCCTGAGTTTTGTTGCAGTCTCCCCCCCATAAAAGGGAGATTTAAATTGGCACTAAGTGGATCTACATCAGTTCTGTTTGTCGTATATCTTCCAGCCACGGTCTGCCACTTACATTGTGTAGTGTAATACACTGGGCCAGAGTTTTGGTGCAGTTTCCCCCCAAAAAAAGGGAGATTTAAATTGGCACTAAGTGGATCTACGTCAGTTCTGTTTGTCGTATATCTTCCAGCCACGTTCTGCCACTTACAATGTGTAGTGTAATATACTGGGCCTGAGTTTTTTTGCAGTCTCCCCCCCAAAAAAAGGAGTTATAGATTGGCACTAAGTGGATCTACGTCAGTTCTGTTTGTCTTATATCTTCCAGCCACGTTCTGCCACTTACTTTGTGTAGTGTAATACACTGGGCATTAGTTTTGGTGCAGTCTCCCCCCCAAAAAAGGGAGATTTAAATTGGCACTAAGTGGATCTACGTCAGTTCTGTTTGTCGTATATCTTCCAGCCACGTTCTGCCACTTACATTGTGTAGTGTAATACAATGGGCCTGAGTTTTGTTGCAGTCTCCCCCCCAAAAAAGGGAGATTTAAATTGGCACTAAGTGGATCAACATCAGTTCTGTTTGTCGTATATCTTCCAGCCACGTTCTGCCACTTACATTGTGTAGTGTAATACACTGGGCCTGAGTTTTGGTGCAGTCTCCCCCCCAAAAAAGGGAGATTTAAATTCTCAACAAGTTTATATACACCTTCTACCTTGTTTCACAGTACCATATAACAGTTGTTATTTTGGTTAGATTTTTCAAAAAATGTGGAAGTCTGGTGGAAGAGGCCGTGGGCGGTCGTTGCCAGATGTTACTGATGGTGGTGGTGGAGCATCTGGTGGTAGTGGGAAAAGCAAAATAGCACCAAAGGTTCGAGGTGTTGAGCCAGCGTCATTGTCTGGCTACACAACGCCTCAAAGGCTCCCTTATCTCGGAGTAGGAAAACAGCTTTTAAAGCCGGAGCAGCAGGAAAAAGTTTTGGCTTTCCTTGCTGACTCAGCCTCTAGCTCTTTCGCCTCCTCTTCAGAAAGTTCCAAATATAAAAGCAGCGAGTCATCAGTGGATGCTCCCGGTCAGGAAACAGTCGCTTCCTTGTGTCCTTCACCCAAACCAAAATTGAAGGATGCGGCAGGTGACACTACACTTTACTCCATGGAGCTCTTTACACATACCGTGCCTGAGTTAGAGACTGAAATTGTTAAAAGCCCATTACAAGATGAATCGGACATGGAGTGCACAGATGCACAGCCACAGCTAGATTATTATGCTGTTCCATTGACTCAGATCACTACATTGCCCTCGCAGTGTACTGAGCCAGAATCTGACCCTGATGAGACTATAGTGCCCCGTCCCAAACGCTATAGCACCTTACAGGGTGACACAGAGGAAGGTGCACATGAAATTGAAGAGGAGGTGATAGATAACCCAGTTGTTGACCCAGATTGGCAGCCATTGGGGAAGGAGGGTGTCGCTGCCAGTAGCTCAGAAGCAGAGGAGGATGATCTGCAGCAGCCAAGTACATCGCAATAGCTTTCATCTGGCAGGCCCGTATCTGGCCAAAAACATTTGTCAAAACAAAAAACAGTTTTAGGACAGCTTGGCCATCCAGTTAAAGTAGCACAAAGGGCAATGCCTGAAAAGGTATTCCATAGTAGGAAGAGTGCAGTGTGGGAATTTTTTAACCAAGATCCGAATGATCAGTGCAAAGTTATCTGTAAGAAATGCTCAAAGACCTTTAGCAGAGGGAAGAATCTCCAAAATGTAAATACAACGGGCTTGCTTAGACATTTAACCAGCATGCACTTGCAAGCCTGGACTAACTACCAAATGTCCCATACCATTGGTGCACATGCTCAGAATGAAGGTAGTCAGCAACGCTACATTGCTTCCCTCACTGTAAGCCCACCGGTTAGGACAACACCAGCAGCAAATGTGGATGTATCGTTGCAATCCCAAAGCAGTCAGGGAATCACAAGGTTCTTGGTAGGAAACAGTGTATGTAGGCCAACATCAAGAATACCATCAACAACCCTCTCTCAATCTGCCATGTCCACCAACACCCCCGCTAGTTCCACCATATGCAGCTCTCCAGTCCAGCTCACCCTACAAGAGACTCTCGTTAGGAAAAGAAAGTACTCATCCTCTCATCCACAGGGTTTGAACGCCCACATTGCTAGACTAATCTCGTTAGAGATGATGCCCTACCGGTTGGTTGAAAGCGAAGCTTTCAAAGACCTGATGGCCTATGCAGTATCACGCTATGACCTACCCAGTCCACACTTCTTTGCGAGAAAAGCCATCCCAGCCCTCCACCAGCATGTCAAAAACCGCATTGTCCATGCACTGAGGCAATCAGTCAGTAGAAAGGTGCACCTTACAACAGATGCATGGACCAGTAGGCATGGCCATGGACGTTACATGTGCATCACGGCACACTGGGTTTATGTGGTGGATTTTGTAAGAAGGAACATAAGCCAGCTCACCCGTGATTCAGCAACCAAACCTCGGGAGCACGGACCCGCTGTGTCCAGGCGTACAAGATCCAAAAAAAGAAAGAAACGTCCAGCTTCACCGAGCCCGTAAAAAAGCGTTTTCTTTATTCACAAACTTTAAACATGGAGGATACAGACTTCAGCACAACCATATGGGTAAGAATCTCAACGCGTTTCTGGAGACTAGGCTCCCTTAATCATGACAAGATTAAGGGAGCCTAGTCTCCAGAAACGCGTTGAGATTCTTACCCATATGGTTGTGCTGAAGTCTGTATCCTCCATGTTTAAAGTTTGTGAATAAAGAAAACGCTTTTTTACGGACTCGGTAATGTGGTGGATGCAGGGTCCACAGGGGACAGTCATAGTGGGACAGTTCTGCCTAGCCCACGGTGTAGGAAACACTAGGCTGTAGGCATTCGCCACCCCTCCTCCTCCTCCAGAAGCGAAAGCTCATCCACAGAGCACAATCGCACGACCACTCCATCCGCAGCTGCCAGTGTTGCACACGAGGTGTCCCATTATGGAACAGCTAGTGGTAAGCGTCAGCAGGCTGTGCTACAAATGAAGTATTTGGGCGACAACAGACACACCGCGGAAGTACTGGCCCAGTACTTGCAGCAAGAAACTCAGTCATGGCTGGGCAGTGTACATCTTGAGGCAGGCAAAGGTAGTCAGTGATAACGGAAGTAATTTTATGGCTGCCATAGCCCTTTCAGAACTGAAACACATACCTTGCCTGGCTCACACCTTGAAACTGGTGATGCAGTGCTCCCTGAAAAATTATTCGGAGTTACCAGCCCTGCTCCTGAAGGTGTGAACACTTTGCTCGCACATCCGCCGGTCGCCCGTACACTCCAGCCATATGCTGAACCATCAGCGATCGCTGAATCTTCCCCAGCACCGCCTAATAATCAACGTTGCAACAAGGTGGAACTCCTCACTGCACATTAGGGTTGAGCGAAACGGATCGGTCAATTTCATAAGTCGCCGACTTTCGGCAAAGTCGGGTTTCGTGAAACCCGAGCCGATCCCAGTGTGGGATTGGCCACGCGGTCGGCAATCTTTGCGCCAAAGTCGCCTTTCATATGACGCGTTCAGCGCCATTTCTAAGCCAATGAAGGTGGATGCAGAGTGTGGGCAGCGTGATGACATAGGTCTCAGTCCCCACCATCTTAGAGAAGGGCATTACAGTGATTGGCTTGCTTTCTGCGGCGTCACAGGTGCTATAAAGGGGCGTGCACGCCGACCGCCATCTTACTTCTGCCGATCTGAGCATAGGGAGAGGTTGCTGTAGCTTTGTCTGAAGCAGGGATATTGTTAGGTAGGGAATTTTAACCCCCAAACCTCTTGTACTGTAGCGATTTCCTCTGTCCAACACCACCTTTTCTTTGCAGGGACAGTGGAGGCTAGATTTCTGTGCATCAGCTCTGTAGCTTATAAGGCTCCCTGATAGCTACATTGCTGTTTGTACGCCGCTGTGCAAACCAACTGCTTTTTTTCAAAGCAAAAATCCTGTTGCTCATTTTTTTCTGCACAGTTCTCTTGTTTCTTTGTCCACACTTTTGTGTGCAGCAGTCCTTTTTATTGCTGGCATACTTGTCCTTTGATCATTGTAGGGAAATTGAAATTCTACTACTAGTGTAATACAGTGGGCCTGATTTTTTCCTGTATTCTCCCACACATAAAAAAGGGAGATTTATATTGCCACTGAGTGCATCTGTCATCCACTTTCTGCCACTCAAACTGTAGTGTAATACAGTGGGCCTGATTTTTTCCTGATGTCCCCCACACATAAAAAAGGGAGATTTGTATTACCACTGAGTGCATCTGCATCAGTCCTGTTTGTGGCATCTGTCATCCACTTTCTGCCACTCAAACTGTAGTGTAATACAGTGGGCCTGATTTTTTCCTGCTGTCTCCCACACATAAAAAAGGGAGATTTGTATTACCACTGAGTGCATCTGCGTCAGTCCTGTTTGTGGCATCTGTCATCCACTTTCTGCTACTCAAACTGTTTTGTAATACAGTGGGCCTGATTTTTTCCTGCTGTCTCCCACATATAAAAAAGTGAGATTTATATTGCCACTGAGTGCTTCTGCTTCAGTCCTGTTTGTGGCATCTGTCATCCACTTTCTGCCACTCAAACTGTAGTGTAATACAGTGGGCCTGATTTTTTCCTGCTGTCTCCCACACATGAAAAAGGGAGATTTATATTGCCACTGAGTGCATCTGCGTCAGTCCTGTTTGTGGCATATGTCATCCACTTTCTGCCACTCAAACTGTAGTGTAATACAGTGGGCTTGATTTTTTCCTGCTGTCTTCCACACATAAAAAAGGGAGATTTGTATTGCAACTGAGTGCATCTGCGTCAGTCCTGTTTGTGGCATCTGTCATCCACTTTCTGCCACTCAAACTGTGCAATATAATACAGTGGGCCTGATTTTGCCAGCACTCTCACACACCTATAAAGGGAGATTTAAACTCACAACAAGTTTACGTACACCTTCTAACTGGTTTTACAGTACCATATAATGTTTGTTAGTTTGGTTACATTTTTCCAAGAATGAGGAAGTCTGGTGGAAGAGGTCGTGGCCGTGGGCGGTCAATGCCAGCTGGTAATGATGGTAGTGGTGGTGGAGCATCAGGCGGTCGTGGGAAAAGCAATATAGCACCTAAGTCTCGAGTTGTTGAGCCAGCGTCATCATCTGGCTACACAAGGCCTCTAACGCTCCCTTTTCTGGGAGTAGGAAAACCGCTTTTAAAGCCGGAGCAGCAGGAACAAGTTTTGTCTTTCCTTGCTGACTCTGCCTCTAGCTCTTTCGCCTCCTCTTCGGAAAGTGCAAAATTTAAAAGCAGTGCGTCGTCAGTGGATGCTCCCGGTCAGGAACAAGTCGCTTCCTTGTGTCCTTCACCCAGAACAACAGAGAAGGATGCGTCAGGCGACACAACAGGTTACTCCATGGAGCTCTATACACATACCGTGCATGGGTTAGAAAGAGAAATTGTCAACAGGCCATGCCCATTACAAGATGAATTGGACATGGAGTGCACAGATGCACAGCCACAGCTAGATTATTATGCTGTTCAATTGACTCAGATCACAACATTGCCCTCGCAGTGTACTGAGCCAGAATCTGACCCTGATGAGAATATTGGTCCCCCTCCCGAACGCTCTAGCACCGGCTTACACGGTGACACAGTGGAAGGTGCACAGAACATAGAAGAGGAGGTGATACATGACCCAGTTGTTGACCCCGATTGGCAGCCATTGGGGGAACAGGGTGCTGCCGGCAGTAGCTCTGGAGCGGAGGAGAAGGAGCCGCAGCAGACATCAACATCGCAACAGCTTTCATCAGGCAGGCTCGTATCTGGCCAAAAACGTGTCAAAAGCAAAAACAGTTGTAGGACAGCATGGCCATCCGGTTAAAGTAGCTCAGTGTGCAATGCCTGAAAAGGTATCCAATAGTAGGAAGAGTGCAGTCTGGCAATTTTTTAACCAAGATCCAAATGATCAGTGCAAAGTCATCTGTAAGATATGCTCAAGGACCTTCAGCAGAGGTCAGAATGTGAAAAATCTAAATACAAGTTGCATTTAAACACCATGCACGTGCAAGCCTGGACTAACTACCAAACGTCCCTTAACGTTGTTGCACCCTCTCACAATGCAGCTAGTCAGCAACGCTACATTCCTTCCCTCACTGTAAGCCCACCGTTTACGACACCACCTGCAGCAACTGTGGAGGTTTCGTCGCAAGGCCAAAGCAGTCAGAGAATTACCAGGTTTGTGGTAGGAAACACTGTATGTAGGCCAACTGCAAGAATACCATCACCAACCCTCTCTCGGTCTGCCATGTCCACCATTGCTAGTTCCACCATATGCAACTCTCCAGTCCAGCTCACCCTACAAGAGACTCTCGTTAGGAAAAGGAAGTACTCATCCTCTCATCCGCATACACAGGGTTTGAACGCCCACATTGCTAGACTAATCTCGTTAGAGATGATGCCCTACCGGTTAGTTGAAAGCGAAGCTTTCAAAGCCCTGATGGACTACGCAGTACCATGCTACGACCTACCCAATCGACACTTCTTTGTGAGAAAAGCCATCCCAGCCCTCCAGCAGCATGTGAAAGACCGCATTGTCCATGCACTCATGCAATCTGTGAGTAGAAAGGTGCACCTCACAACAGATGCATGGACCAGTAGGCATGGCCAGGGACGTTACGTGTCCATCACAGCACACTAGGTTAATGTGGTGGATGCAGGGTCCACGGGGACAGCCATATTGGGACAGTTCTGCCTAGCCCACGGTCTAGGAAACTGTTGGCTGTAGGCGTTCACCCCCCTACTCCTCCTCCTCGTCCTCCAGCAGATGCGAGAACTCTTCCACAGACCACAGTCGCACGACCACTCCATCCGCAGCTGCCACTGTTGCACACGAGGTGTCCCATTATGGAACAGCTAGTGGCAAGTGTCAGCAGGCTGTGTTGGAAATGAAGTGTTTGTGCGACAACAGACACACCACGGAAGTTCTGTCCGAGTTCTTGCAGCAAAAAACCCAGTCATGGCTGGGCAGTGTACATCTTGAGGCAGGCAAGGTAGTCAATGATAACGGAAGGAATTTTTTGGCTGCCATAGCTCTTTCACAACTGAAACACATTCCTTGCCTGGCTCACACCTTGAACCTGGTGGTGCAGTGCTTCCTGAAAAGTTATCCAGGGTTACCCGACCTGCTCCTGAAGGTGCACAGACTTTGCTCGCACATCCGCCATTCGCCCGTGCACTCCAGTCGTATGCAGAACCATCAGCGATCTTTGAAGCTTCCCCAGCACCGCCTAATAATTGACGTTGCAACAAGGTGGAACTCCACACTGCACATGCTTCAGAGGCTGTGCGAACAGAGGCGTGCTGTTATGTATTTGTGGGAGGATACACATACACGGGCAGGCAGGTGGATGGCAGACATGGAGTTGTCAGGTGTGCAGTGGTCGAAGCTACAAGATCTGTGTCAAGTCCTTCAGTGTTTTGAGGAATGCACACGCCTGGTTAGTGCAGACGACACCATAAGCATGAGCATCCCCCTAATGCGTCTGCTGATGCAAAGTTTGACGCACATAAAGGAGCAGGCGTCTGCAGCCGAGGACGAGGTAAGCCTTGATGACAGTCAGCCATTGTCTGGTCAGTGAAGTCTACTGGACGAGGTGGCGGGCGAAGAGGTGGCGGACAAAGAGGAGGAGGACGAGAAGGATGATGGGGATGAATATTTTTTGGATGAGGAAGCTTCTCAGGGGGCAATAGAAACTGGTGGCATTGCAAGGTCAAGTTCAGGGTTTTTGAGGTTGACAAGTGACGTTGATTTGCCAGAAAGTGCTCCTCAACCCAGCAAAAGCAGTGAATTGACCCCTGGAACATTGACCCACATGGCGGATTATGCCTTGCGTATCCTATAAAAGGACCTCCGCATTATACAAATGATGACCGATGACGATTACTGGTTGGCCTGCCTCCTGGATTCACGCTATAAAGGGAAATTGCAAAATATCATGCCACATGAGAAACTTGAGCAAATATTGGCAACCAAACCAGCAACTCTTGTAGACCGTTTGATTCAGGCATTCCCAGCACACAGCGGCGGTGATGGTTCTCACACGAGCTGCAGGGGGAAACATGGCAGAGGTGTTAGAGGTGCACAAATCAGAAGTGGCATTGGACAGAGGGGTTTTATGACCAGGTTGTGGAGTGATTTTGCAATGACCACAGACAGGACAGGTACTGCAGCGTCAATTCAAGGTGACAGGTGACAACATTTGTCCTGTATGGTTACTAACTATTTTTCCTCCCTTATCGATGTTCTCCCTCACCCGTCATTCCCATTTGATTATTGGGCACTTAAAATAGACACCTGGCCTGAATTGGCAGAATATGCATTGCAGGAGCTTGCTTGCCCATCAGCTAGTGTGCTATCAGAAAGAGTATTCAGTGCTGCTGGTTCAATACTGACCGAAAAAAGGAGTTGTCTGGCTACCCAAAATGTTGATGATCTAACCTTCATTAAAATGAACCAATCATGGATTTCTAATTATTTTGCCCCACCTTTTCCGGCTGACACCTAGCTTTCCTGTAAAAAGGTCTTGCTTTTTGACTGGTCTTACTGACTGTTCCAATTTCTCCATTTGCAGCTGCTGTATGTCCAGCATACATTATTTTTACACCTCCCTAAATGGGCTGACTCCCCCACGGGGCCGTGGTCACCACTTGGCGCAAGCACCCGTGAGACTGCCGTTTGTCTGAAGAGGTGGGTGTGCCCACTTTTGGGCGATGGCACTGGCACTGGCCCTCCAAATACCACTGTCTGCAAGTCAGCAGAGGAGCCCACCCCTGAACCTAGGTATTTCACCTGTTTATTTGTTAATTTTTTTTTTTTGCCAGACATTAACCTCAATTTATTATTTTGCCCTACTAACTGTGTCAGACACTCCTTCCAATTGTCCTCCGCTGACTACACCAATGCTGCCTGTGTACCCATTGAACCTATTTAAAAGTGCATAGAGCCTACTTTTTTTGTTTTAGGCCTAGTAAGTCTGTCTGCGGTCCCTCCTTCCAATTGTCCTCCGCTGACCACACCAATGCTGCCTGTGTACCTCTGGAACCTATTTAAAAGTGCATAGAGCCTACTTTTTTATTTTAGGCCTAGTAAGTCTGTCTGCGGTCCCTCCTTCCAATTGTCCTCCGCTGACCACACCAATGCTGCCTGTGTACCCATTGAACCTATTTAAAAGTGCATAGAGCCTACTTTTTTTGTTTTAGGCCTAGTAAGTCTGTCTGCGGTCCCTCCTTCCAATTGTCCTCCGCTGACCACACCAATGCTGCCTGTGTACCTCTGGAACCTATTTAAAAGTGCATAGAGCCTACTTTTTTATTTTAGGCCTAGTAAGTCTGTCTGCGGTCCCTCCTTCCAATTGTCCTCCGCTGACCACACCAATGCTGCCTGTGTACCCCTGGAACCTATTTAAAAGTGCATAGAGCCAACTTTTTTTATTTTAGGCCTAGTAAGTCTGTCTGCGGTCCCTCCTTCCAATTGTCCTCCACTGACCACACCAATGCTGCCTGTGTACCCCTGGAACCTATTTAAAAGTGCATAGAGCCAACATTTTTTATTTTAGGCTCAGTATGTCTGTCTGCAGTCCCTCCTTCCAATTGTCCTCCGCTGACCACACCAATGCTGACTTTGTACCCCTGGAACCTATTTAAAAGCGCATAGAGCCTACTTTTTTTTATTTTAGGCCTAGTAAGTCTGTCTGCGGTCCCTCCTACCAATTGTCCTCCACTGGCCACACCAATGCTGCCTGTGTACCTCTGGAACCTATTTAAAAGTGCATAGAGACTACTTTTGTATTTTAGGCCTAGTAAGTCTTTCTGCGGTCCCTCCTTCCAATTGTCCTCCGCTGACCACACCAATGCTGCCCGTGTACCCCTGTAACCTTTTTTAAACTGCTTTGAGACAACTTTTTGGTTTAAGGCATACTACCTGTGTCTGTCTGCTCCACTCAATACAGCTGTCCTCCTCTTAAAAAAGCTGAGTTCAATTGTCAGGTTTTCAGCCTATCGGAATTTGAAAACTGCATTGGGACTACTAGTTTGGTTGGGGCCTACTAATGGTGTCTGCTGCTCCTAGGTGTTCTCCTGGTTTACTTTCCTGAGCTTCAATCTTCAGGCTTTCGTTAAGTAGTTTTAATATTGAACTGCATTTGGCCTACTACTTTGGTTGGGGCCTACTAACGGTGTCTGCCGCTCCAGGGTGTTCTCCTGGTTTACTTTCCCGAGCTTCAATCTTCAGGCTTTCGTTAAGTAGTTTTAATATTGAACTGCATTTGGCCTACTAGTTTGGTTGGGGCCTACTAACGGTGTCTGCCGCTCCAAGGTATTCTCCTGGTTTCCTTTCCAGAGCTTGTATCTTCAGGCTTTCATTAAGTAGTTTTTAGATTACACTGCATTTGGCCTACTAGTTTGGTTGGGGCCTACTAACGGTGTCTGCCGCTCCAAGGTTTTCCCTTGGTTTCCTTTCCTGAGCTTCGATCTTCAGGCTTTCATTAAGTAGTGTTTAGATTACACTGCATTTGGCCTACTAGTTTGGTTGGGGCCTACTAACAGTGTCTGCCGCTCAAAGGTTTTCTCCTAGTTTCCTTTCCTGAGCTTCAATCTTCAGGCTTTCATTAAGTAGTTTTTAGATTACACTGCATTTGGCCTACTAGTTTGGTTGGGGCCTACTAACGGTGTCTACCGCTCCACGGTTTTCTCCTGGTTTCCTTTTCTGAGCTTCGATCTTCAGGCTTTCATTAAGTAGTTTTAATATTACACTGCATTTGGCCTACTAGTTTGGTTGGGGCCTACTAACAGTGTCTGCCGCTCCAAGGTGTTCTCCTGGATTCCTTTCCAGAGCTTGTATCTTCAGGCTTTCATTAGGTAGTTTTTAGATTACACTGCATTTGGCCTACTAGTTTGGTTGGGGCCTACTAACGGTGTCTGCCGCTGCAAGGTTTTCTCCTGGTTTCCTTTCCTGAGCTTCGATCTTCAGACTTGCATTAATTAGCTTTTAGATTACACTGCATTTGGACTACTAGTTTGGTTGGGGCCTACTAACGGTGTCTGTTGCTCCAAGGTTTTCTCCTGGTTTCCTTTCCTGAGCTTCGATCTTCAGGCTTTCATTAAGTAGTTTTAATATTACAATGCATTTGGCCTACTAGTTTTGTTGGGGCCTACTAACGGTGTTTGACGTTCCAAGGTTTTCTCCTGGTTTCCTTTTCTGAGCTTCGATCTTCAGGCTTTCATTAAGTAGTTTTAATATTACACTGCATTTGGCCTACTAGTTTGGTTGGGGCCTACTAATGGTGTCTGCCGCTCCAAGGTGTTCTCCTGGTTTCCTTTCCAGAGCTTCAATCTTCAGGCTTTCATTAAGTAGTTTTAATATTACACTGCATTTGGCCTACTAGTTTGGTTGGGGCCTACTAACGGTGTCTGACACTCCTTGCTGTTCTCCTCCACTGAACAAAGGAGTGCCGCCTGTTTACTACTGTTACCAATTTTGAACTGCATTTAGCCTACTTACTGATTTGGGCCTACTCACTGTGTCAGCCTCTCATTACAGTTGTCCTCCACTGAACAAAGCAATGCCACCTGGTTAGTCCTGTTACCAATTTTGAAATGCATTTAGCCCACTTTATTATTTGGGCCTATATCTGTGTTTCCTCCTCATCCTGCCCATTGCCCAGCCAGTGCTAGATGAGTCTGCTGGTACATTGACCCAGACCACTACATTCCCCTTGCACGCTACACATCCAGAATCTGACCCTGCTGAAAGTCAGGTTCCCCTTCCCATATACTATACCACCTTACACGGGGACAAAGAGGAAGGTGGAGATGAAAGTGCAGGTTCCTTCATCAGGTGGGGGAATACTCGTTGGCTACGTCACTGGCACAGGGCCCCTCATAGTACGCAAAAGTGTCGCTGCCGGTAAGAGGCGCCCCAGCCGTGCAAACACACCGCCGTACTTTGAGGCAATGCGAACGAGTGGGCCCCCCTGCTTGCTCAGGATCACAGCACTTGCAAAGTTGAAATACATACCTCTCTCTGCTCCACTGCCGTGACGTGGTCCATGTTTCCTGGGCCCACTAAATACTTGAACCAGCCATACCCCCCACAACTTTAGCCAAATGACCCCCAATTTCCAATGCCTAAGTATTATTATAAGGTAAATGAAGATTGACAAGCTTCAGTAACAAGAATGGATGTTTTTGCCATTAAAATGGGCACTGTAGGTGTTTTCCTGGCCTCTTCTCACTGCCGACTATGCTTCCCCATTGACTTGCATTGGGTTTCGTGTTTCGGTCGATCCCCGACTTTTTGCGATAATCGGCCGATTTCACTCGACTCGACTTTTGAGATAGTCAGGTTTTGCAAAACCTGACTCGATCCTAAAAAAGTAAAAGTCGCTCAACCCTACTGCACATGCTTCAGAGGCTTTGCGAACAGAGGCGTGCTGTCATTTATTTGTGGGAAGATACACATACACGGGCAGGCAGTTGGATGGCAGACATGGAGTTGTCTGGTGTGCAGTGGTCGAAGCTACAAGACCTCTGTCAAGTCCTTCAGTGTGTTGAGGAATGCACATGGCTGGTAAGTGCAAAGGATGCCATCATAAGCATGAGCATCCCACTAATGCGTCTGCTGATGCAAAGTTTGACGCACATTAAGGAGTATAAAGGCACAGATGATTGGCCTCGTGGAGACCAAAACATCCAACACCGCGGAGACACCATCACGTGTTTCTCAACGCAGTGATTCCAGAACACTGCCCCCATCCCTTATGGGAAATATGCAAATGCATGTAAAGAAGCTGCGGAGACACCATCACGTGTTTCTCGACGCAAGCAGTGAATAGCCAGGTCTTTCCCCGGGAAGGAACAACCACGGGAAGGGCAGCATCCTATGAAGGAAAGCCACCTATGCCAAGCATGGTATCCATCCACAGACAGCTGTTTCTTTTTTTTTTTCTTTTCTTCCCTCAGATGGGAAAATCCACGGTCCAGAAATCCAAGACCAAAGAAAAATCCCAAACAGCTGCGTCAAATCCAAAACACAAAAGCTGTTCCCATCATCATCGGAAAATTTCAGTTTACTACAACATCAGAAAAAACAAGTCAAGACATATTTACAAGGTATCTCCACTTCTTCACCTTCCAAATCCCTTCGGCATCCACCTCCCCCCTTCTTCTTTTATCCCATAGAAAACACACATACATCTTCCCCAAAATCACTTTTAGACTATTCTTTACTACAATTTCCTTTCTCTTAAAAACATACACATTCCTCACATCCCATAATACTTCCTTTATACATGCAACTATTAACCACAACACTCTCTCCTTCACTCCATCACACATTCCCAAGCCAAAGATGAACAACTCGAATGATAACAAGCTTACACCACACAATTCTTTACACAACGGTCCCATTCTTCCAATCACCTCCCTAGCATAATGACAATTCCAAAACACATGTATTACACTTTCCCTTCCACCACACCCACCTCTCGGACACATATCATTTCTCCCCAACCCACGATTCTTCTGAAATTCCCTAACTGGTAACACTCCATGCAAAGACTGCCACACAATCTCACTCTGCCTATTCGTCATACCGTCTAACCGCACTTTCTTCCATACTTTTTCTATATCATTCCCTCTTACCATGTTTATTCCACACTCTGTCTCTCTACATTCAATCATCCTATATACAGCCTTCTTATTACTCAACAACCTAACATCCACATCACATAACTCATACTTCACCAAAAATTTAGAAACCCACACATACCATCTAGGCACGTCAAAAGCAACCGGATACCTCAAATCCCTCTCTCGCCACTTCAAACGAAATAAATACGCCCCAAACAAAAACCTACACAGTCAAGAAAACTTGCCATCCATCCTAATCACCCTCAACACAAAAACCACAATATTTACACCAAAAAACACCTCAAGGTTTGGAAAACCCAACCCACCTTTTTCTAAACGTTTCACCAAAACCTCCCTCCTAGCCCTCTCCATTCTAGAATTCCACAAAAACACAAACAGAATCCTATTTAACCCCCTCATACACATATACCCCGGCGGAAAGACCACTGCAATATATAAGAAAATAGGCAAAATCACACTTTTAATAACTAAGATTTTTCCAAAAAACGAAAGACTTCTCATCTTCCAAAAACATAACTTCCGCTCAACCTTTCCTTTCGCATCATCCCAACTTTCTTTCCCATCCAAACTCTCTGAAAATTTCACCCCCAAAACCTTAATAGACCCAGTCACCTCATTCACTCCTACATCCTTACTTAAAACCCCTCCCCCAAAAACCTTACACTCACTCTTCTCCCAATTCACCTTAAATGCTGACGCACCACAAAAAATAGACGCTAATAACTTCACCCGCCTCACAGAATACTCTGAATCACACAACACACACACGTCATCCATATAAGCACTAACCTTCCATTCCCTCCCTCCACCTCCTGGCACTTGTACTACTCTAATCACTTTATCTTTCCTCAACATACAAAGCAACGGTTCAATCGCACAAATAAAAACCACAGGAGACAAAGGACAACCTTGTCGCACACCTGAAAAAACATTCACTCTTCTACCCACAGAACCATTCATCAAAACACAACTATAAATGTCTTTATATAAGCTCCTCACCCTCCAAACAAAATCAGGCGGAAACCCCATTCTCAATAATACCCGGAACAAAAAACTATGTGATAACCGATCATACGCCTTTTCAAAGTCCAAACTCAAAACAAATACACTCTTCTTCCGACTCATACAGTCCCACAAACAATCTCTCAACATACACACACACTCATGTATACGTCTCCCAGGCACTGCACAACACTGTTCATCCCCAATCACACTCTCTATCACATCACGCATCCTATTCGCCATTACTTTCGCATAGATCTTATAATCGCAATTCAACAACGTTATCGGTCTCCAATTTTTTAAACTCTTCAAATCTCCTTTTTTAGGTATTAACACAACCATCCCTGCACGCATACTCTCAGCCACCTCCATACTAGACCACATATACTTACACATATCCACAAAATCCTTACCAATCACATGCCACATCACCCTATAAAACTCTATAGGAAGTCCATCCTCTCCTGGAGTCTTATTTAACGCCATGCTATTCATTACCTTCCATACCTCATCACCTGTCACCTCACCCATCACTCTCTCTCTCTCCATCTCACTCAATTTATTTTCTAATACACTTAGTACATCCTCCTCCAAAGCCTCATCCCTCCACTTCACTGCATACAGCTCCTCATAAAACTTCCATCTTCCATCCTCTGCATTCAAAACACCCATACTCTGCTTTTTCCCAAAAACCTTTTTAAAGAAAAACCTCG
The DNA here is from genome assembly GCF_032444005.1 of Ranitomeya imitator. Classification (NCBI taxonomy): domain Eukaryota; kingdom Metazoa; phylum Chordata; class Amphibia; order Anura; family Dendrobatidae; genus Ranitomeya; species Ranitomeya imitator. The sequence goes on along the minus strand of NC_091285.1, from coordinate 99,076,116 downwards.
AACACCTTTCATCTTGCTCCATTCTATCAATTTTTGCCCTAAAAATAATACTCTTCCCTTTCTCTTCCAAAAACTCTTTAATTTCTTTTTTAACCTTTTTTATCCCCTCCTCCACCTCCATTCCTCCTTCCCTCAATTTATACAATAAACATAAATGGGCATTCAACTTAACAAACTTTTCCCTCTTAATTGCCGCAAATTCATACCCCACACTTTTAAAAAACTTTTTTGTCTGCCTCTTAACCCAATCCCACCACTCACAAACATCCCCAAAACTTTCCTTACTTTTACACCACTGTTCATACTTTCTCACATACTCCTTCCTCACAGCTTCATTTTCCAACAATTTCACATTTAATTTCCACAAACCCTTTCCAAACACACCACTAACATTAATATCTAACTCGCACAACACACAAACATGGTCCGAAAAAACGACCCTATCCTGCTTATATCCAACAGGAATAATATTTTTAGAAATAAAACAATAATCCAACCTGGACTGTGCTCTTCCACTATCAGAAAAAAAGGTATCTAACAAAGGGTTAACCTTACACACACGCTGCATATCACTCAAATCAAAGTCAGTAACTAACTCCAGCAAAACTTTTCCAGACACATCCACATTCACTCCCCCCACATCACAATTCATATCACCCACAATCACCACAGGCACTCTTCCTGGAACAAAAAGCTTCACTTTTTCAAATAATAATTTACGCTCATTTTTTTCTACTGGCGCATAAATATTGATAACACAAAACTTAGCATTTTTATATTCAAAATTTGCTAAGATACACCTCCCCACCTCCACCACCAAATAATTATTCAAAACCACCTCCTGCCCCTTAACTAAAATACCCACACCATCATTTCTATTATTTGCACTACCAGACCATACAGACGCACCATAAGACCACTCATCCCCTTTCACACCATCCACAATCCCACATTCTTGCAAACAAAAAATAGATGCACTCTGCATAGCTAAAAAATCCAAAATTGCTGCTCTCCTCCTCGCTTTCTTAAAAACTCTCACATTTTGAGAAACTATAGAAAAACCCATACTATAAAAACAAAAAACAATGCAAAAATTACCTCAAAACTACACACATTACACAAAAAGCCCTTGACAAAGGTCAAGACTCACAGAAAGGAGAAAAAAAAAAACAACAGATCCACTGAGCTTTCATTTTACCCAGTATCACCATTGTCCTCCTCTGCCATTCGGACTGAACAGCAAGTCACTGAACCACTAGCCCCTTCGTGCTCACTCCATTTTTTTATAGCCGGCCCAATTTTTCTCTTAGGCATACTAGTGCATGCCTCATCACTTTCCCCATCCTCCTCCCTCTGACACTTATTCCCACCCCTGTCCTCATCTGAAGAAAGCCCTCCAATATTCTGAGGATCTGAGGGGTGCACAGGGCTCTCAGCTTCAGAAATGCGCACGTCTTCCTCCGTTGCATCCATTGCTTCCTCAAGAGAAAACATTTCAGGCACAGTAGATTCATCATCTTCTTCCTCATCTTCTTCCTGATCTTCTTCCTTCTTCTTAAACCCCTTCTCTACTTTTTTTGCCGCCAACCAAAACTCCTTATCTTCCTTCTGTACATCACTCATAGCACCACGGGGTGCTAGCACAATGTCATCTGGAGTCACAGAGCGTCTTTCCCTCTCCCTCTCCCTCTCCCTCCTTTCCTCTCTCTCCATTCTTTCAGATTCCTTTCTGATAATCGCCAACCTCCTCCTTCTCTCCTCCTCCTCTCTCCATTCACTCTCTGAGCGTCTATGCGCTCTCTGCGGACAATCCTTATACATGTGGTCACTACTACCACACACGTCACAGGTCTTAGCGATCGGGCAATCACCAGCCATATGCCCCTCCTTCTTGCAGTTTCGGCAACACTGCCCCTTCTGGCAGTCTGCCTGGACATGTCCAAAAGAGAAACATCTCCTGCAAAACAGAGGCTGCCCAGGGTACGTCAGGAAACCCCTATGCCCTGCCACAGAGAAGTTCGCCGGAGGGTGTCTGAACCCACCCACACTGCCAGGATCTCTTCTGAACCTTACACGATACTTGTATCGACAATTAAAGATTCCTAAGCAGTTCACTTGCTTCTCTCCCCTTGAAACAAAGTCACAATACTGTGAGAGGAAGCTCTCCAACAATGCAGGTTCAGTAAAGGGGTTATAGACAGTGATAGTCACCTGCCTTTCCTGAAGACCAAACAGTGGTTCACATTTCACTCCCTTCAAACAGGGATCTCTGGCATGATTCCGGAACCACTCATAGATATTCAGGCAATAATGCTCTGACATAAAAGTAATGTCGTAGTTACCTTGATTAGGGAACTCATTGATACTAAAGATGTTTTCTCGCTTTCCTCCAGCCTTTTCCTCAATAAGGTCACGAACAATAAAGACCACGCTGTTCCTTGCCCGGATAGATGGCTCCAACGTCACTCGGATGGTGTTCTTCACGTAACTCATTTTCAAAGCTGTCGGTACAAAATACCACAGAAAAAAAACAGAATTCTCTGCAAAAGTGTCTGGATTCCTCCAGAAAACCTCACTCCTGACAACTTTCGGGGTTTTTGCCCCTCATCAGTGTGGAGTAGGAATCTGGCTATTAGGAGCAGTGCCTAGTAAAAAGGCTGTAAAGGCACAGATGATTGGCCTCGTGGAGACCAAAACATCCAACACCGCGGAGACAACATCACGTGTTTCTCAACGCAGTGATTCCAGAACACTGCCCCCATCCCTTATGGGAAATATGCAAATGCATGTAAAGAAGCTGCGGAGACACCATCACGTGTTTCTCGACGCAAGCAGTGAATAGCCAGGCCTTTCCCCGGGAAGGAACAACCACGGGAAGGGAAGCATCCTATGAAGGAAAGCCACCTAGGCCAAGCATGGTATCCATCCACAGACAGCTGTTTCGGGGTTTTTGCCCCTCATCAGTGTGGAGTAGGAATCTTTCCCGGGGAAAGGCCTGGCTATTCACTGCTTGCGTCGAGAAACACGTGATGGTGTCTCCGCAGCTTCTTTACATGCATTTGCATATTTCCCATAAGGGATGGGGGCAGTGTTCTGGAATCACTGCGTTGAGAAACACGTGATGGTATCTCCGCGGTGTTGGATGTTTTGGTCTCCACGAGGCCAATCATCTGTGCCTTTATAGCCTTTTTACTAGGCACTGCTCCTAATAGCCGGATTCCTACTCCACACTGATGAGGGGCAAAAACCCCGAAACAGCGGTCTGTGGATGGATACCATGTTTGGCATAGGTGGCTTTCCTTCATAGGATGCTGCCCTTCCCGTGGTTGTTCCTTCCCGGGGAAAGGCCTGGCTATTCACTGCTTGCGTCGAGAAACACGTGATGGTGTCTCCGCAGCTTCTTTACATGCATTTGCACATTAAGTGTAGGCGTCTGCAGCTGAGGAGGAGGGAAGCCTTGATGACAGTCAGCCATTGTCTGGTCAGGGAACTCTCCTGGATGAGGTGGGGGATGAAGAGGAAGAGGAGGAGGATGATGGGGATGAATATTTATGGGAGGAGGATGCTTCTCAGGGGGCATTAGAAACTGGTGGTGTTGCAAGGTTAGGTACAAGGTTTTTGCGGGCCACAACTGATGTTGATTTGCAAGAAAGTGCTCCTCAACCCAGCACAAGCAGTGAATTGACTACTGGAACATTGGCCCACATGGCTGGGTATGCCTTGCATATCCTAAAAAGGGACCCCCGCATTATCAAAATGATGACCGATGACGATTACTGGTAGGCCTTCCTCCTGGATCCACGATACAAAGGAAAATTACAAAATATCATGCTATATGAGAACCTTGAGCAAATATTGGCTACCCAGCAAGCAACTCTTGTAGACCATTTGGTTCAGGCATTCCCAGCACACAGCGGCGGTGATGGTTCTCACACGAGCTGTAGGGGGCAACAATATCAGAGGTGTTAGAGGTGCACAAATCCGATGTGGCGTTGGACAGAGGGGTTTTATGACCAGGTTGTGGCGTGATTTCACAATGACCGCAGACACGACAGGTACTGCTGCATCAATTCAAAGTGACAGGAGACAGCATTTGTCCAGTATGGTTACGAACTATTTTTCCTCCCTTATCGATGTTCTCCCTCACAGGTCATTCCCCTTTGATTACTGGGCATCTAAAATAGATACCTGGTCTGAATTGGCAGAATATGCATTACCGGAGCTCGATTGCCTAGCTGCTAGTGTGCTGTCAGAAAGAGTCTTCAGTGCTGCTGGTTCAATACTAACCGAAAAAAGGACACGTCTGGCTACCCGAAATGTTAATGAGCTAGCCTTCATTAAAATGAACCAATCATGGATTTCTAATTATTTTGCCCCACCTTCCCCTGCTGACAGGGGAGGGGTATTGGACCTGCTGTAATTAAAACACCTGTGGCTAGGAGGAGGAGTGCACGATCAGAAGGCTAGAGAATACATTTCAAAAACCTGACCTGCACATCCAAACATAGATTCAGTGTGAACAGGTGCTGAACCTAGAGTCGCCAACTCGTATATAGTTAAGTAAATAAGGCAGCACACTGCAGCGCTAGAACATACAAACTTGAAATACGAAATTTGAACTGCATTACTGCACTAGAAATATGAAAAATGAGAGCGTTTAGCGCATAAAAATGGCCAATTTTATGTGTACTTGGTAGCCCCTTTACGGCATCTCTCCACAGAGAGAGAGAATTTGAGTCCAAGAAGAGGTTTCACATGTACCCATTCAGATGGAGACGTTTATTCTCAGCGAGGTAAGGCAAGCGTAGGACCTGGTATAAGAGAGATGCCGTAAAGGGGCTACCAGGTACACATAAAATTGGCCATTTTTATGCGCTAAACGCTCTCATTTTTCATATTTCTAGTGCAGTAATGCAGTTAAAATTTCGTATTTCAAGTTTGTATGTTCTAGCGCTGCAGTGTGCTGCCTTATTTACTTAACTATATACGAGTTGGCGATTCTAGGTTCAGCACCTGTTCACACTGAGTCTATGTTTGGATGTGCAGGTCAGGTTTTTGAAATGTATTCTCTAGCCTTCTGATCGTGCACTCCGCCTCCTAGCCACAGGTGTTTTAATTACAGCAGGTCCAATACCCCTCCACAGAGAGAGAGAATTTTAGTCTAGGAAGAGGTTTCACATGTACCCATTCAGATGGAGACGTTTATTCTCAGCGAGGTAAGGCAAGCGTAGGACCTGGTATAAGAGAGATGCCGTAAAGGGGCTACCAGGTACACATAAAATTGGCCATTTTTATGCGCTAAACGCTCTCATTTTTCATATTTCTAGTGCAGTAATGCAGTTAAAATTTCGTATTTCAAGTTTGTATGTTCTAGCGCTGCAGTGTGCTGCCTTATTTACTTAACTATATACGAGTTGGCGACTCTAGCTTCAGCACCTGTTCACACTGAGTCTATGTTTGGATGTGCAGGTCAGGTTTTTGAAATGTATTCTCTAGCCTTCTGATCGTGCACTCCGCCTCCTAGCCACAGGTGTTTTAATTACAGCAGGTCCAATACCCCTCCACAGAGAGAGAGAATTTTAGTCTAGGAAGAGGTTTCACATGTACCCATTCAGATGGAGACGTTTATTGTCAGCGAGGTAAGGCAAGCGTAGGACCTGGTATAAGAGAGATGCCGTAAAGGGGCTACCAGGTACACATAAAATTGGCCATTTTTTATGCGCTAAACGCTCTCATTTTTCATATTTCTGGTGCAGTAATGCAGTTCAAATTTCGTATTTCAAGTTTGTATGTTCTAGCGCTGCAGTGTGCTGCATTAAATCCTTCAATGGCACTGCCAATACAAATTTTTTGAAATGAAAGATGATAGTAAAAATATACAGGGGCCGTGGCCTCCATTTAGACCAGTTAATACTTTGCGCCAACTACCACTGTCTGCTACTCAGCAGAGGAGCCCACCCCTGTACCTAGCTATGCCACCTGTTTTTTTATGAACAATTTTTTGGCAGACATTTAGCCAATTTTATTATTTTGGCCTACTAACTGTGTCAGCCACTAATTACAGTTGTCCTCCACTGAACAAAGCTATGCCCCCTGTGTACTCATGTTACCAATTTTGAACTGCATTTAGCCTACTTTTTTTTATTTTAGGCCTACTAAGTCTGTGTGAGCCTCTCATTACAGTTGTCCTCCGCTGAACAAAGCTATGCTGCCTGTGTACTCCTCTTACCAATTTTGAACTGCATTTAGCCTACTATCTTACTTGGGCCTAGTAACTGTGTCAGCCTCTCATTACAGTTGTCCTCCTCCGCTGAACAAAGCTATGCCGCCTGTGTACTCCTCTTACCAATTTTGAACTGCATTTAGCCTACTTACTTATTTGGGCCCAGTAACTGTGTCAGCCTCTCATTACAGTTGTCCTCCTCCGCTGAACAAAGCTATGCCGCCTGAGTACTCCTTTTACCAATTTTGAACTGCATTTAGCCTACTTTTTTATTTTAGGCCTACTAAGTCTGTGTAAGCCACTTATTACAGTTGTCCTCCACTGAAGAATGCAATGCCGCCTGTTTAGTCCTGTTACCAATTTTGAACTGCTTTTAGCCTACTTTTTCATTTTGGGCCTATATCTGTGTTTCCTCCTCATCCTGCCCATTGCCCAGCCACTGCTAGATGAGTCTGCTGGTACATTGACCCAGACCACTACATTCCCCTTGCGCTCTACACATCCAAAATCTGACCCTGCTGAAAGTCAGGTTCCCCTTCCCACATACTATACCACCTTACACGGGGACAAAGAGGAAGGTGCAGATGAAAATGCAGGTTCCTTCATCAGGTAGGGGGCATACTCGTTGGCACTGGCACATGACCCCTCATAGTATACAAAAGTGTCTCTGGCAGTGGGAGGGGCACACTGCTGTACTATGAGGGGCCCTGTGCCAGTGCCAACTAGTGCCCCCCCTGCTTGCTTAGGATCACAGCACTTGCAAAGTTGAAATACTTACCTCTCCCTGCTCCACCGCCGTGACGTATTCCGCGTTTCCTGGGCCCACGAAAATCTTGAGCCAGCCCTACCCCCCCCACAACTTTAGCCAAATGAGCCCGTTTTCAATGCCTAACTATTATTATAAAGTAAATTAAGATTGACAAGCTTCAGTAATACGAATTCGGTCGGCCCCCGACTTTTCGCAATAATCGGCTGATTTCACCCGACCCGACTTTTGAGAAAGTCGGGTTTCGCGAAACCCGACTCGATCCTAAAAAAGTAAAAGTCGCTCAACTGTAGTCAGGACACTAAATTTTGCCTACCTGTGGTTCCACCTAATGCGGCTATTGAGAGTTATCCAAGGGCATGGGTAATTAGATGGGTGCAAGAGGCGGCCCCTGCAGTTGTGCAGCGCAGAAATTCACAAACTTAACAATTCTTTAAAATTACAATTCTGTTAGGTTATCTGTACTCAGGTTCCCCTTAAGGCCGGCGTCACACTCAGCGTATGAAAATACGGTCCGTTTTTTATGGCCGTAATACGCAGAAATGTTCCCAAAATAGTGATCCGTATGTCATCCGTAGGCAGGGTGTGGCAGCGTATTTTGCGCATGTCATCCTCCGTATGTAATCCGCACGGCATCCGTACTGCGAGATTTTCTCGCAGGCTTGCAAAACGGACATACAATGGATCCATGGTCTCAAAACATATGCTGTATATATATATATATATATATATATATATATATATATATATATATATATATACTATATATATGTCAGTGAGACACATATATATATATTAATATTTCATACAGCGCTAGATAGCAGAAAAGCTGGTAATTCAATTGCCAGCTTTTGCTAGTGCAGCGCCCCAGAGATCTGGTCGTTGCAGTAACGTCGCTCTGCCACTAAGGGGAGTGATGATGGCACTAAAGGAGTTCTCCTGACCAGGTATTACCAGCACACATTACACTTCACACTCCGGCATCTAGGGGGAGCAAAAGGCTTTATTTATTGGGCCACTCCTCACACTGGTAAAACTAGGGGTTGGATAGGAAGTTAGTCAGAAGCTGACTCGGTTTTGTTCAGGCAACATCCCGTGGCAGGGGGTGTTGCAGGGGGAAGATTCAGGGGGGTCCCTGTCAGGCGTGGGAATCTGGCAAGTACCTAGCGACAAGAACAGAACGTTACGGAACTGCGCCTGCACTACCCGCGGCGGTATCCTAAGAAAGAGACACGAAGCGAAGGATATTGTGGAGAGTGATAAACGAGATCAAGCACAAAGGAGAGCCAACATCCTACTGAGGCGCGTAGCCGGTGGCCGGAACACCGAGGAAGTAACTGACTCTATGCCTTACTTCAAACTCCGCAGGACAGTTAATTATAGGTTGGCTGTCTACATTACATCACCTAAGCAGACATAGGGGGCAATGCGTGGAGAGGGGCGTCTCTAGGGTCCCGGAAGAGCTCCGAGTCTACACGTCAAACGGGTGCATTCTAGTCATAACATACCTGGGGGGCGGAGAATAGAAAGAACTAGAAAGAACTGGAACGAATTAGAACGAACGAGAATAGAAGTTGTGAGGACTATCCCGAATTCTCAGCAGGGAAGCACTACAACACACAGGCGCTGTGGGAAGTTATACCATCTAGCTGCCATCACATCACCCCAGTGGACCCTAAGCAGCGTCGGTCACCCTGACCGAATACCACAGGTGGCGTCACTAAACCTTGACAGACTCGTATCACCCTTTATTGGGTGCCCCTTAGCAGGGTCACGGACCGGGTCCAGCCAACGTGACATCCCCAGAACCGAGCCAGCAGAGGACCGGTACCGAGTAACCCACGGCCCTGCGTCTGGGGGCGCTCCAACTTGGCGTCACGAACAGGATTGTACTTAAGCCTGAAGAATCAGGTCATGTGTGCCTTGGAACTGTGATTGAATTGTGTTTGAACTGTGACTTGTTGCAAAGACTGTGCATTGCTGATTGCCGCAAGGATTCCCGCCAAAACCAGGACCATTATAGTGCCACGAAAAGCGCAGGAGAAGAAGAAGGGTATGGAGTTGTAGGCGTGGAAGAACTGAAAAGCGCGAACAGCCATGACCGCCCAGTCCAAGTATTTCTGTACCTTGAGAACATGTCCGTCAGCGGCCGAGATCCGCCTCCTGATTCTCAATGGAGGGCAGAGACAGAGAAAACGGAACCGCCCACGAAGGAGAGAGCGGGAAAGAGACGAGGAAGCGACCTACGTGGAGGACGCCATGGCCAGTCGCTCGGACCCAGAATGCGGGGTTGAAGCAGAGGGCTCCCCCAGCTACCCGGACGAGCACAGCAGCCAGATCTCCACGGCTGGGACCGGTCTCCTGCAGGGTGAGATGGAGGATCTAATGGAGCAGCTTTTCCATTGGCGGCTCTAGACCAAGGCCTCGTGCCAGGAGGCACCGGCGGAGGAACCCCCGACATCGGATCCTTTGCCATCACCGGAGCCAGCTGCGATGGAGGAAGCCGCATCGGCCGGTGAGTCTGCTGACCCCGTTCCACAGGCGGAGGACCTGCTGATAGGCCTCGTTGCGGCACCCCCTTCCCCTGGGCCCCACACCCGTCAGCGCCTTCCATATTGGGACCGGGCCACGGGTATGGAACACTTCCTAAAGGCCCCGATCTCGCCAATCACCATACCAGGCGAGGTCTATGCAGAGCGCACAGTGTGCCGCTGGGTGAACCCGGGATCAGACTTCATGGGGTTCCCCGGGGTGAAGACACAGGAAGGGGAGATGGTGGAGGCCCTCAGCTGGGAGGAGTACCAGGTCCAGCTAGACCGCCAGTGGGAGAAGCGAGAAAGGGAGCACCAGGCCCAACGAGAGGCCCACTTCCAGTGGGACCTCGCGGTAAAGGACCGGGCCCGCAAAGACCGTACCACCCACCAGGCCCCGCGCAGGCAGGGCACCGTAGTGGACTTCAAGCTCCGCGTGGGTTGGGACTTTATCAAGGAGCCAGACCTGTATGCAGAGGTCTTCGTAAATCGGAGAGATGTGGAGTCCCATCTCAAAGAGGGACACCCGGACCAGGATCTCTACCCGGGGGACACTTATACTTGGCACTTTGGGGAAAGGGGGTGGTTTGCCTTGAACATTCACAAGCGGCGAGGCCCCGTGACATCCTCAGCCAAAGCGTCGGAGAAGCCATCCCCAGTAGCAAGGGTGCCCCCTTGTGACCGGACGACAACTATCACCAAGACTACAGTGGTGACCCCCGCATGCACCATCGTGAAGACCACGACTTGCACCATGGACACCGCTACCACTGTGGTGGTAGAAGGTCCAGCCACTAAGGTGGTTAGTACCCCGGCTGTTTCGGGGTTCAGAACAATCGCCACCCAGACCCCTGCCTGGAGCGAAGGATCTCCTGTGACCACACCTAGTGCCCACATGTATCCGGCTGGATGGCCCAGTCCACTGCTGCCTGCAGAGCTACGGCCAAAACAGAACTAAACCTCGAAGGCCCCCGTTTGTAAATAGTTAACCCTTTGTTCTTCTTGTTTACTGCTAAAACCCATCCAGGGTTAACTCTGGGGGATCCCTTCGTTTACCCGGGATCCCTATTGTTTTACATTCTTTTCTTTTGCTATTTTTCTACTAAAGACTGCCGAATCATGGACGGTGAATGGTTCAAAAACTGCATTATATATAGTTCGCACCTTATTAAAGGTGCCCTCTAATGGTTTTACAACAAAAGAAGGCTTTGTGAAGAGACTGTTTTTGAACACAGCACAGAAGGTCTTGCTTTCAAACGGACTTGCAGACAGAGAGAATCTGCACTACCTCAAAGAGACTTGGTTCCCTCTTAAAGGGAATGTTCACATTTTGCACTAAGTTATAATGTTGCCTTAGGAAAGTTAAAATTGTAATAATGTTGAGATTTCAAAACTGTTGATAATGTTACTAGAGATTGAGGACAGGAAAAGTTGAAAGTGAACCTGCAGGGGTTAGAGAGTCCTCCTGAGAACCGTAGAACGATAGTTGGTTGCGACAATGACAGTAGGCCCAACCAAGGAGCTAGGCGGTCCTGCATTGGTAAAGTTAGAAAATAAAGAAAAAGTTGAGTTTGCCTTATAGTACTTTATAGCAAGCCTTTAGTGGGTTCAGCCTATACGCCCTTAAAGGAGAAGTTAAATTATTGTTCAGAATTTGCACTTAGTAGAATACCCGGCAGGGTACCAGAAGTTATTTATAGTCAGAATGTTATTTAAAATATTTAACCTTGTTTTTGCTTGTAACGTTCAAGTGTCCTCACCTCCCATAAAGGGAAGCATTGTTCTAATTACTTGTTTCAAGCATTCCAAAATTTTGTATGTCTTTTGCTAACATGTATTGTTGTTCTTCTTCCCAGTCCAGGAGTACTGGATTAAACCGGGGGGGAGTGCAGCGCCCCAGAGATCTGGTCATTGCAGTAACGTTGCTCTGCCACTAAGGGGAGTGATGGTACGTCTGATGGCACTAAAGGAGTTCTCCTGACCAGGTATCACCAACACAAATTACACTTCACACTCCGGCCACTAGGGGGAGCAAAAGGCTTTATTTATTGGGCCACTCCTCACACTGGTAAAACTAGGGGTTGGATAGGAAGTTAGTCAGAAGCTGACTGGGTTTTGTTCAGGCAACATCCCGTGGCAGGGGGTGTTGGAGGGGGAAGATTCAGGGGGGTCCCTGTCAGGCGTGGGAACCTGGCAGGTACCTAGCGACAAGAACAGAACGCTATGGAACCGCGCCTGCACTACCCGCGGCGGTATCCTAAGAAAGAGACACGAAGCGAAGGATATTGTGGAGAGTGATAAACGAGATCAAGCACAAAGGAGAGCCAGTAGGAGTCGTGCCCGGAGAACGGCAACATCCTACTGAGGCGCGTAGCCGGTGGCCGGAACACCGAGGAAGTAACTGACTCTATGCCTTACTTCAAACTCCACAGGACAGTTAATTATAGGTTGGCGGTCTACCTTACATCACCTCAGCAGACATAGGGGGCAACGCGTGGAAAAGGGGCGTCTCTACGGTCCCGGAAGAGCTCCGAGCCTACACGTCAAACGGGTGCGTCCTAGCCATAACATACCTGGGGGACGGAGAATAGAAAGAACTAGAAAGAACAGGAACGAATTAGAACGAACGAGAATAGAAGTTGTGAGGACTATCCTGAATGCTCAGCATGGAAGCACTGCAACACACAGGCGCTAGTGGTAGGCAACGATTTCCACCTGTAAAGGGAACTCTGGATGTGCCTTCGGACCGGCCGGTCTCAGACAGCCCTGTTAACTGTGCTCTGGATTGCGGATCCTGAAGTCTTCAGTAAAGAGGTAAAGAGACTGCAACCCTGTGTCCTCGTTATTGTCTGCACCTCACACCATCACCATCCACCTTGCAGGGAAGCCCTGGGGACATACTTCACCTGTGGGAAGTTATACCATCTAGCTGCCATCACATCACCCCAGTGGACCCCAAGCAGCGTCAGTCACCCTGACCGAATACCACAGGTGGCGTCACTAAACCTTGACAGACTCATATCACCTTTTATTGGGCGCCCCTTACCAGGGTCACGGACCGGGTCCAGCCACCGTGACATCCCCAGAACCGAGCCAGCAGAGGACCGGTACCGAGTAACCCGCGGCCCTGCGTCTGGGGGCGCTCCACTATCTCCTTCTCAAATCCGACAGGATATGAGACATGGTTTACATACAGTAAGCCATCTCATATCCCTTCTATTATTACATATTCCTCTTTAGTAATGTAAGAAGTGTGTAGGTGTAACATTTTGGGGCTCTAGCTATTAAATTAAAGGGTTAAATCCCGGAAAAAAATGGTGTGGGCTCCCGTGCAATTTTCTCCGCCAGAGTGGGAAAGCCAGTGACTGAGGGTAGATATTAATAGCCTAGAGAGGGACCATGGTTATAGGACCCCCCCTGGCTAAAAACATCTGCCCCCAGCCACCCCAGAAAAGGCACATCTGGAAGATGCGCATATTCTGGCACTTAGCCTCTCTCTTCCCACTCCCGTGTAGCAGTGGGATATAGGGTAATGAAGGGTTAATGTCACCTTGCTATTGTAAGGTGACATTAAGCCAGGTTAATAATGAAGAGGCATCAATTATGACACCTATCCATTATTAATCCAATAGTACGAAATGGTTAATAAAACACACAAACATTATTAAAAAGTATTTTAATGAAATAAAGACAGGGTGTTTTAATATTTTATTATTCTCTTAATCCATCTGAAGACCCTTGTCACCTGAAACAAAGTTAAAAAAAACAAACAAACAACAATATTCCATACCTTCCGTCGTTCAGTCTTGTCCCACGCTGTAAATCCATCTGAAGGGGTTAAATCATTTTACACCCAGGAGCTCTGCTAATGCAGCTGTGCTCCTGGCTGTAAAAACCCAGGGAATGAATGGGATGCAGGGGAATAAACTGTAGTTACCTCGAGTCGTGGTGATGCGCCCTCTGCTGGATGAACTCATATGAATTCGAGTCTGGGATCATTTCAGAATATTTTCCCACGCTCGAGTTCATATGAATTATGGTAATGTAATAATTAGGTGCACACTTTACATTTTATAGATGCATTTCACTAAATATTGCTTACTAGATGTATGAACTCAACAAGAAAGTAAAGCCAGCTCACCACCTTAAAGGTGAATGGGAACTCCGTCCTGATGAGACGATATGTAACAGAGAAAAAAAAAAGGTCTTTGTTCCAGCTCCTTAGATAAAATCTTCAAAATTTATTTAATCAATTAAAAATGACAAAAGGCATGCTCCAAGACCGCACCATGTGCACACAGAAACAGCAGGTGACACGTTTCGATCGCAAGCGCGATCTTTATCAAATCTTTGATAAAGATCGCGCTTGCGATCGAAACCCGCCACCTGCTGTTTCTGTGTGCACATGGTGTGGTTTTGGAGCATGCCTTTAGTCATTTTTAATTTATGAAATACATTTTGAAGATTTTATCTAAGGAGCTGGAACAAAGACTTTTTTTTTCTATACTAAATGTATGCCCTTTACAATAGGTTCTGAACAAATTACTCAGTGACTTTTTTAAGTAGCTTTTAAGAATTATATGGGAAAGTTATTAATAGTGATGTGTGAAACCTTGGATGTTGGGTTCAGTGTGTTCTGCCGAAACAGTTAAAAAAAAAGTTTGGTTTGGGAACCAGAACGATAACCAAACTCGGACCACATTCATATGAATGGGGAGCCCGAACATCTGTTGTTTGCCATGCTGTTATCTGCATGACAGTGCGGCAAGCACTGCTTCTGATTAGCGGAAAGATTATTACGACCGGTCAGGGCACTGTGGTTCATCTGACAGCCAGCAGCTGTGACCGGCGGTAAAAAGTTTACCGCCGGTCACAAAGGCATTGGCTGATGTGAGTGCTACTCCCTACTTAGCCTATGCTTGTTGTCGCTGATAACAGCAAAAGCAGGCGCCGCTGAGGGGAGTAATCATCTGCCAATGCCTGCTCTCTAAATAAATAATATTTTAAAAAATTATGTGGATTCCCCTCTATTTTGATAACTAGCATGTCAAAACTGACAGCTGCGGGCTGCAACTCTCAGCTGTCAATTTTATCATGGCTGGTTATCAAGGATAGAGGGGTCACACTCCACTATATTAAGTTATTTAAATAAATAATTTAATAAATTGGCATGTGGTCCTCCCATTTTTGACAACCAGACAAGCTAAAGAAAAAACACAGATTGGAGGGCACCGCACAAAAAATATATGCTAAAGGGATCGACCACGTGCATATATAAAGTACCGAACAAAACACAAAAGAGAAAAGAATATGCACACAGTGGGATCAGCCTAATGTAATAAATTTTATTATGACACCTCACCATACACAAAGGCAAAACAGGGAGAAACAAACATTTAAAAACATTTAAAAACTAAACGGACCTACCTACATCCCCCCAAATACAATAACAAGGATCCATATACAAATACACAACAAATGTGCAAGTCATGCAGAGGACATGTAAACAAATTGGCAGAATAACAATACATATATTTAATCCCTTGTGCTGCCAGCTGAAGGAATCCCCACAAAAACAAATACTTATTGGATCCTAAATGTAAACAATGTCTCCCAGTCACATAACAGGCCTGTAGCAAATACAAAATGCTGTCCTGAAGGAAATCAGGTGCTTGACCAGGCAAATAACTGGTGTAGCTTGCTTACAGCCTGCCCTAATTCCGGCACCCCATATCATACGTTACCAGGCACAGCGCAGCGTTCCCCGCCACTGAGAAGATGATACCTCATTGATATCCAATGAATGAATGTGCCCTTAAGGCAAATATGAACGCAGCAAGCATGTGAAGGCGTATACACCTAAATAGAGCTGGGGTGTCCAGAAAAAAGAGCCAAGACCAGGATCCAAACAGGGGGAAGATAGGGGCCCCATGCGTATTGACGCTGCTAGAGCGTCTTCGTCAGGGGAAGGTAGTGAGGATAACCCCCCAAACATGCTTTTTATGCGTGAGACACAATAAAACAGATTTATATCACATGTGTAGCTGCTGACGACGTCCCAGTTACCTCTGTATGTGAAGCGCTGGGTGAGTGGTTCCGGACACGCGCACACCAATCCTACCATTGACCGCAAGTATGACAGCCTATCAGCTCCCATGTAATATGTGTTATTCAAAGAAACCAACGCCGATTGGCCTAAAATTTGCATGGAGTCTGTGCGCAAGAGCACAGGTCCAACACATAGAGGTTTGTCAGAATTCAGAAGCGCACACGCCCAGGTTGCCGCGAGAGGGACACCCACGCATGCGTAGTAGAGGCAACTTGCAAGGCTGAGCTTGTGCGCACGCGCACCAGTTGCCATAGAGAGGACGCCTATGAGTGGTTCCAGGCATGCGCACATCAGTCCCGCCATGAACCGTAGATGTGCCAGCTTACCAGCTCCCATACACCATATATAATTCAGAGACACCAGCGCCGGTTGGGCTAAGGTTAACATGGGGTCCGTGTGTAAGCCATTAGATATAAAATATGAGAGTCCATTGTTGTTCTGATGCGCATGCGCCAAAATTACCACAAAAAGGTCGCCATAGTGTACGTAGTAAAGGCGGATACCTATTTTGTATATGGCGATCATATGGCTTGTGTGCACGCGCAATAGTTGCCATGGGAAGGACGCCAGGGCATATGCACTAGAAATGTAGAGTGTCATTCATAACGCGGACAGTCTGGTACCACATTCGCATTAACCACACCGCTCATGGCTTCCTGATATACCAGACTCCATATATAAGTGCCCGAATTTCTATGTGCACAACCTAGAATTGCAAGGTGTAAGCAAATAAACACAAAAAAATCATAAAAGATATATATATATATCTGAAAAATAGTGGCCACAGAAAGCTGGGCACAAATCCAAATACATAAGGAAGACTGCCCCAAAAGGGACATAGAGCGATAATAAAGGTATTTTCCACTCCCATGTGGGAGGGTAAAGAAAAAGAATTTCATATAACCCTTTTTGATGAAGAATTTTTCTTTATTGTTATCACTTCTATGCAGGAAGATGAGAAATAAGCGTACCGGACTGGCAAAAGAATGTATACAATGATTGGCACCCAAACGTCTGATGCTATACCCGTGCCCAACACACTAGCCCCTCCCAAGACATCACATCTATCCCCACAAATGTGGTCCAAAGTTGGATACCCCACCCACTGAGTACCACAGGTACCAAACTACCCCTATCCGACCCTCAAATATATACCTACTAATTGGACTAACACCCCCTATAGGGTAAAGTCCCAATTTGACCGGGAGTTGATGCCCTGTTGTAGACAATAGATAACTAAATACATCCCCAAGAACCGGGGTGGAGGTAAAGGGCATAGAGGATAATAGACCCAGCATCCGAACACCACCAACTGGGGGTTGGGTCAAAAGAAACTGTTCGGCTGAGGATGATTTTCGGGCAGAATCGAAGAGGCTTACGGACAGGTTCCAGGCCAGGGGGTATCCACGTAAAGTGATTTCACGAGCGTTCCAACACTCTCAGCAGTGTGAGCGGGAGGACATACTGAAACCAAGACAGAAGAAGAGTGCACGGACAATAGATCTGATTACTGTGTATCACAACAAATGGGGGGATGTGTATGAGATCCTTAAGAAAAACTGGAACATTCTACTCTAGGAACCCAAACTCCACCCCTGGCTGGCTCATACACCCAGAATAGTGGCCAGAAGGTCGCAGAACCTTAAGGACGAGTTGGTATCCAGCCACTTTAAACGAGCATCCGCTAAGAGCAGTAATTGTGGTCGTATCTTTGGCTCTTATCCGTGTGGGGGATGTAACGTGTGTAGTTTTATGATATCTGACACGGGTTTAACACTCCCACATATCCCAAAAAGGATTGAACCATCAGCGTATTTCAATTGTCGCACCAGGAATTTGGTGTATGCCCTGGTGTGTGGGTGCCCCAAACTTTATGTGTGGTACACGACACAGGAGTTAAGACGTCGGGTGCAACAACACCTGTCCAGTATCAATACTGCCAGGAAAGATTGGTAGAAGGGAAAACAACTTTCATCGGTGGCAGGACATTTTTTGCAAGAGCATGGGGGCTCTGTGGGGAGTTTGAGGGTCATGGGGCTGGAAGGGGTTAAGTTGGATATTAGGGGTGGCAACATTGTGTTGGACCTGCTTAGGAGAGAGTCCAAGTGGATTTATAATCTGAACAGCCAGGCTCCGGTAGGGATCAACGAAGAACTGTTGTTTACCGGTTTTTACAAGCAGGTTTAACCCTGGAAGCACAGATTTGAGGACCGGCTGATTCAAGGCCTTCTAGCCCTATGGGTGCTGTACCCGTGAGGGCTGGTCTTGGCGGACAATGATGTGCTACCTGTATACCTAGTAATATGGTTATTGGGTCCTCACTGGGCCGCTGGCCGGATCCTCCTCCCCCCTTCCTTGTTTCCCCGTTTCTCTCTCTCTCCTCTTCCCTCCCTCTCCTCCTTCTTGTCCTCTATATATTTTTTTCTCCCCTCCCCCTGTACCCCTGTCCGTTGCCTTTGTATGGGCCCCCTCGGGAATGAGTTATCTTTGTTACCCTGTATACACCCCCCCCCACCGGTTGGTGGTGTTCGGATGCTGGGTCTATTATCCTCTATGCCCTTTACCTCCACCCCGGTTCTTGGGGATGTATTTAGTTATCTATTGTCTACAACAGGGCATCAACTCCCGGTCAAATTGGGACTTTACCCTATAGGGGGTGTTAGTCCCATTAGTAGGTATATATTTGAGGGTCGGATAGGGGTAGTTTGGTACCTGTGGTACTCAGTGGGTGGGGTATCCAACTTTGGACCACATTTGTGGGGATAGATGTGATGTCTTGGGAGGGGCTAGTGTGTTGGGCACGGGTATAGCATCAGACGTTTGGGTGTCAATTAGTGTTGAGCATTCCGATACCGCAAGTATCGGGTATCGGCCGATATTTGCGGTATCGGAATTCCGATACCGAATTCCGATACTTCCCGCGTATCGGATACCGGAATCGGAAGTTCCCAGAATTCAAACTGAACGCAGCAGCCAATGAGGAATGATTGGAAGTGTGGGCACATCCTGTTTAGCATGGTGGGCATGTAAGTACTGGCAAGGCTTGGATTGGCTGCTGAAATGATGTCACTCTGCACTATAAAAAACGCTGCCGCCATTTTACGCTCACTCTGCTGTGATTTCAGTTAGGGACAGGATGCTGTGTTCTAACTGAGGGCCAGTCGAGCTAGCTAATTGCTTTATTTTCCTTTCCAAAGGCTAATTTAGCAAAACGCTGTGTGTTCTTCACTGTTCACCTTGCTCTTGCCTTGCAGCGCTGTTTTAACAGCGTTCTGCAAGGTCTCTGTGTGTGTGTGTGCAGCTCACTCTGTAGTCTGTGTGCAGCCATATACCCGGTTGTATTCAGCTCAGGGGGGGTTCACACTGCCTCACACAGTTGTCCTTTTTTGCTCTTAGTGCAGCCTGCTGCACATTTTTTCTCAAATTTCCTATTAGTGTTTTTCCACCAGTCTCCAGCTCTATTGTGGAAAAACACTACATAGGATAACCTAGAGGGGGGTTTTTGGGCCTTGCAGCGCCGTTTACAGCTGTCTGCACGGTCTCCGTGTGAGCCCAGCTCGCCCTGTAGTCTGTGTGCAGCCATAGCCGGTTGGATTCAGCTCAGGGTTCGTTACTGGCTCATACCTTGAGAAAAATGTTACTTTTTTTCAAATAGTGCAGCCTGTTTAAAATTTGAAAAAAAAAAATTCCTATTAGTGTCTTTCCACTCGTATCCAGCTAAATAGTGGAAAAACACTATATAGGATAACCTAGAGGAGGGTTTTTTGGCCTTGCAGCGCCGTTTACGGCTGTCTGCACGGTCTCCGTGTGAGCCCAGCTCGCCCTGTAGTCTGTGTGCAGCCATAGCCGGTTGGATTCAGCTGAGGGTTCGTTACTGGCTCATACCTAGAGAAAAATTTTACTTTTTTTCAAATAGTGCAGCCTGTTTAAAATTTGAAAAACAAAAATTCCTATTAGTGTCTTTCCACTCGTATCCAGCTAAATAGTGGAAAAACACTATATAGGATAACCTAGAGGAGGGTTTTTTGGCTGTTTACGGCTGTCTGCACGGTCTCTGTGTGAGCGCAGCTCGCCCTGTAGTCTGTGTGCAGCCATAGCCGGTTGGATTCAGCTCAGGGTGCGTTACTGCCTCATACCTTGAAAAACAATTTCCTTTTTTTCAAATAGTGCAGCCAGTTTAAAATTTGAAAAAAAAAATTCCTATTAGTGTCTTTCCACTCGTATCCAGCTAAATAGTGGAAAAACACTATATAGGATAACCTAGAGGAGGTTTTTTTGGCCTTGCAGCGCCGTTTACGGCAGTCTGCACGGTCTCCGTGTGAGCCCAGCTCGCCCTGTAGTATGTGTGCAGCCATAGCCGGTTGGATTCAGCTCAGGGTTCGTTACTGCCTCATACCTTGAGAAAAATTTTACTTTTTTTCAAATAGTGCAGCCTGTTTAAAATTTGAAAAAAAAAATTCCTATTAGTGTCTTTCCACTCGTATCCAGCTAAATAGTGGAAAAACACTATATAGGATAACCGAGAGGAGGGTTTTTTGGCCTTGCAGCGCCGTTTACGGCTGTCTGCACGGTCTCCGTGTGATTTAAACTAGCTCTGTAGCCCGATCTGCACCAAAAAAAAAGTTAAGTTCACCAAACACAACTTAACACTTGTGTAGGCCACATTTGAAAAATAATAAAGTTTAGTCCACACTTTACAACATTAGTGTTTCTTACACCTGTTAGGAGGAGCATTTCAGGAATAAGCACACTAAGGCCTTAGTACTTTTCTGCTTATCTTTATCTGTCAACCAAGATGAAGAGGGCAGGGAGTAAGGCACGTGGGCGTGGGCGCGGAGCAGGGAGAGGAGCAGGGAGAGGACGTGGTGATTCTGTGCCTGCTGCGGGCGCCGGTGACTCATCGTCACTCAGTTTCAGCAGGGAACAGTCCTTCATGCGCAGCTTTGTCGGAGAGCGCCGTGCACCGCTGCTACGTGAAGACCAAATTGAAGCCGTTGTCGGGTGGATGGCAGCTAACGCCTCGGCATCGACTTCAGTTAGTGCCACATCCTCTCAGGCACAGAGCACTGGAGAGCAGCCATCTGTCTCTTCACCACCTGCCAAATTGGCCAGGCAGTCAGAGAGCCCAGGACAGGAGCCGTCTCTACTTCTGTTCTCTGAATCTCTTGGCTTGGAAACAGGGGGCCAGCCAAGCAGCATTGGAGAAATGGAAGAAGAGGCAGTGTGCAGTGATGCCCAAAAGCTTTATCTCTCTGACTCTGAAGAGGCAGGTGGGCCAGTGCCTCCGGTGACCACAGCGCAGTACGCATCTGATGATGAAACTCAGGTGCCGCTTTCTGATGCGTACTGTGCTGCCGAGACTACCCAGGAGGAGCAGTTGGTGGCAGAGGGTAGTGGAGATGATGAGGTCCTTGACCCATCGTGGCGTGAGGAACAGGAAGGTGGTGGGAGCAGCTCTGAGGAAGAGCTTCCCCTTACGGGCCAAAGAGGGAGAGGGAGGGGGAAGACTGCGGAGCCTGTAGCCTCCACTTTGGCACCCGTTAGGAGCCTGTCTCTTTCCAAAGCCAAAAAGGGCGCTCCCAAGACTTGCAGTGCCTGGTCCTTTTTTGACACAGTTGCAGATGACATTTGTTTTGTCAAATGCAAGCTGTGTCATCAGAAAGTAAAAAGAGGTAAAAGTGTCAGCAACCTCAATACCACAAATATGTGGAAACATGTGCGGAACAGGCACGCGGTGGAGTTACAGAAACACAGTGAAGACGTAGGCCAACCAACAGCGGCAGCTACCACCTCTTCATCTCGTGTTGCCTCTTCCTCCACTGTTGTCCAGAGACCTAGTGTAATTCCACCCACAGCACCACCTTCCCAGTCATCCTCACACTCCCAGTCTACTCTACAGCCATCGGTAGTCCAGGCATGGGAGAAAAGGCGGGCATTCTCGGCCAACCACCCCCGAGCACAGGCTCTGAATGCAGGCATTGCCAAACTGTTGTCCCTGGAAATGCTCTCGTTCAGGCTGGTGGAGACTGACAGCTTCCGTGACTTGATGGCATTGGCAGTCCCACAGTACAAGGTGCCCAGCCGCTTTTACTTCAGCAGGCAGGCTGTCCCTGCCCTGCACAGGCATGTTGAGGCAAACATAAAACATGCGCTACTGAACGCCGTCAGTAGCAAGGTCCACCTCACCACCGATGCGTGGACCAGTCAGCATGGACAGGGGCGATATGTTTCCCTCACTGCCCATTGGGTTAATGTTGTTGAGCCAGGTACAGATCGTGCGAGTGGCGCAGGACGTGTCCTGCCCACTCCAAGGATTGCAGGAATCCAGTCTGTACGCATCGACTCCTCCTCTTACACCAGTTCCTCTGATTCCTCTCTGCAGGATCCGTCACAGTCCACCTCCACATGGACCCGTGAACGTTTACCTATGACCGACATGAGCACAGCCGTGGCCAAACGTCAGCAGGCTGTCTTGAAACTAGTTTCATTGGGGCATCGAAGCCACACAGCGCAGGAGCTCTGGAATGCCATCAAGCAGGAGAGCGATGTGTGGTTACTGCCAGCGAATCTCCAGCCAGGTATGGTAGTGTGTGACAATGGCCGAAATCTGGTGGCAGCTTTGGCCCTTGGCAACCTCACTCACATCCCATGTCTGGCACATGTGCTCAATTTGGTTGTGCAGAGTTTTCTGAGGGACTATCCGGATCTTGATGCCCTGCTGCACAAGGTCCGCCTAGAGTGTGCTCACTTGCGGCGTTCCAGCTTGGCCAGATCCCGCATTGCTGCTCTGCAGCGCCGATTCCGCCTTCCAGAACACCGCATCATATGTGACCTACCTACCCGGTGGAATTCCACGTTACATATGTTGGAGCGGTTGTGTGAGCAGCAGCAAGCAGTTATGGAGTACCAGCTGCATCAGGCGCAAAGAAGTCGCAGTCAGCGCCGATCAGACTTCACAACCACAGAGTGGGCCACTATGAAGGACGTCTGCCAGGTTTTGCGTCCTTTTGATTATTCCACGCGGATGGCAAGTGCAGATGATGCACTAGTCAGCATGACTGTCCCCCTTATTTGCCTGCTTCAGCAAACTTTGCAAGGGTTAAGGGATGATGTGGTGGAAGAGGTGGAGGATGAGGAGTCACCTTTTCCATCAGCTTCTGGAGAGTCAGCGCCACGTGGTTCCTCACAAAGGGGTACGCAGGGGCCAATTTGTGAGGAGGATGAGGAGGAGTCAATGGAGGAGGAAGAGCTCCGTCCAGAGGAGGGAGCGACACAATTGTCCAGTGGTCAGTGTGTACAGCGAGGGTGGGGTGATGACGAGCGGGCAGAGATCATGTCTCAAGCAGGGGACAGCGTTTCTGGGCCAGTTGGCACTCTGCAGCACATGGTGGATTTCATGCTGCAGTGCCTGAGAAACGACCGCCGCATCGACCACATTCTCAACATGCCTGATTATTGGGTGTTCACCCTCCTCGATCCTCGCTACCGGGACAACGTCCAAAACCTCATCCCTGCGTTGACCCGGGAGCGTAAATTGCGGGAGTACCACGACACACTGGTGAATTCCATCATCTTCTCCTGTCCAACTGAGAGGAGTGCTGCTAGTGCTTTACAAAGCAGCTCAGTGCGTCGAGGCAGTGGGGGAGGCTCTGCCCAAAGAGGGAGCAGAAGCAGTGCCTCTGCCCAAGGCAAGCCCAGTATGGCACAACTCTGGCACACTTTTGTGTGCCCGCCCCAAATGTCTACACCATCACCGGCAGCTCCAGTCAGCAGGAGGCAACGGTTCCGTCAGATGGTGACAGACTACATGGCTTGCCCTCTTACTGTACTCCCAGACGGCTCTTCCCCGTTCAAGTTTTGGGTCTCTAAGCTGGATACATGGCCAGAGCTAAGCCAGTATGCATTGGAGGTGCTGGCTTGCCCTGCGGCTAGTGTCTTATCGGAACGTGTCTTTAGTGCCGCAGGTGGTGTACTAACAGACCGTCGCATGCGACTATCCTCCGATAACGTTGACCGGCTTACTTTCCTGAAAATGAACCAGGCCTGGATCTCGCAGGAATTTGCCACTCCTCTGCCTGATTAAGTAATTGGGTGTCATCCAGGTCTCCTGCTGTGTTCATCTTTCTACCACCTGAACTGCTATTCCTGGGCTCCAACACCGCCAGTTGCGGCTCAGAAGTGCAGGCTGCACAGTAAAAACATACGACCCAGTGTTATTGGGTTTCAGTAACGTCAGCTGATCCCCAGCTGTGTAGCCGGCAATGTGTCCTGCGACCGCCACGCTGGCACAACAACATAAATGTAAGGGAACCTGTCCCCCCCCCCCCCGTCGTTTGTTACTTAAAGAGCCATCTTGTGCAGCAGTAATGCTGCACAAGGAAAAGGTAGCTCTTTTTTTTTAGCTCTTTGCACACGCAGAACTTAACACTTATAAAATGTGTTCACTGATACCGTTATACCGTCCCGGAGCTGGGACTTTCCTTCGTAATGTGACGCAGCACAGCCGTCATTCCTACCCCCTTGGTGCCATGCGCTGCCTCCTCAGCGTTGTTTTAAGCTGTCACTGAGCCTGCGCTGTTCTGTTATCCCTTGGGCATGCCCTATTTGCGCTGCCTGTCTTCTGACATAATTTGGTGTCAGGCTGGCTGCACCTGTGCGGCCGCGCTGCCCGAGATCCCGCCTCGCAGTGTCTTCTGATTGAGTCACACTGCGGGCCTGGGATCCATGGGCATGCGCAGTGCATATCTTCCCCTCGGGCTCTCGCTCATTTCCCTCCGCCTTCTTTAGACTGTGCGCCGTCAGCTGATCCCTAGCATGCCACGGCCGTGACACCGCACAGTCTGAAGAAGAGGGAAGGAGGGGAGTGAGAGTCGAGGTTATGCACTGTGCATGCCCATGGTTCCAAGGCCCGCAGTGGGATTACGTTAGACGAGACTGCGAGGTGGGATCTGGAGCAGCGTGGACGCACAGGCACTGACAGCCTGACACCAAATTATGTCAGAAGACAGGCAGCGCTAATTGGGCATGGCCAAGGGCTAACAGAACAGCGCAGGCTCCGTGACAGCTTAAAACAACGCTGAGGAGGCAGCGCACGGCATCAAGGGGATAGGAATGACAGCTGTGCTGTGTCCCATTACGAAGGAAATTCGCACCTCCGGAACGGTTTAATGGTATAAAGGGACACATTTTTAGTGTTTACTTCGGTGTTTGCAAGGAGCATAATTAAAAGAGCAACCTTTTCCTTTTGCATCCTTAGTGCTGCACAAGATGGCTCTTTCAGCTACAAACGTCTTGGGGGGGGGGGGGGGTTAAAGGTTTCCTTTCAACTTGCTCCAATCAGGCTTCGGCCTACACTCTGTTCCTCTGCTCCTCCTGCTGTCCCTGGGCTCTAACACCGCCAGTTGGTGCCTGGAAGTGCTGTGTGCACAGTCAACAGTCGCTCCTCTGTTATTGGGGTTCAGTAACGTCAGCTGATCCCCAGCTGTGTGTGCGGCAATACCTCCAATCTGCTCCTCCTGCTGTCCCTGGGCTCTAACACCGCCAGTTGGTGCCTGGAAGTGCTGTGTGCACAGTCAACAGTCGCTCCTCTGTTATTGGGGTTCAGTAACGTCAGCTGATCCCCAGCTGTGTGTGCGGCAATACCTCCAATCTGCTCCTCCTGCTGTCCCTGGGCTCTAACACCGCCAGTTGGTGCCTGGAAGTGCTGTGTGCACAGTCAACAGTCGCTCCTCTGTTATTGGGGTTCAATAACGTCAGCTGATCCCCAGCTGTGTATCCGGCAACGTGTCATGCGACCGCCACGCTGGCACAACTAAAATGTAAGGGGACCTGTCCCCCCCCCCCTAGGCGTTTGTTACTGAAAGAGCCACCATGTGCAGCACTAATACTGCACAAGGGAAAGGTCGCTCTTGAAATTATGCTCCTTGCAAACGCTGAACTACACACTCATGTAATGTGTCCCCTCACACCGTCCAACCGTCCCGGAGGTGGGACTTTCCTTTGTAATGTGACGCAGCACAGCCGTCATTGCTACCCCCTTGGCACCGTGCGCTGCCTCCTTAGCGTTGTTTGATTCCGTCATGGACCCTGCGCTGTTATGTTATCCCTTGGCCATGCACAGTTTGCGCTGCCCGTCCTCTGACATCATTTGTTGTCGTCCTGGCTGCTCCTGTGCGTCCACGCTGCCCGAAATCACACCTCGCAGTGTCGTCTAATGTGATCCCACAGTGGGCCTGGTATCCATGGCCATGCGCAGTGCATATACTAGCCTCTCACTCCCCTTCTTCACGCTTCTTCAGACTAGGCGGCGTCAGCTGATCCCTAATAGCATGCCATGGCCGTGACGCCGCACAGTCTGAAGAAGCAGGAAGGAGGTGAGTGAGAGGCGATGATATGCACTGCGCATGCCCATGGATCCCTGGCCCGCAGTGGGACTACATTAGATGACACTGCAAGGTTGGATCTCGGGCAGCTTGGACGCACAGGCACTGCCAGCCTGACACCTACATGATGTCAGAAGACGGGCACCGCTAACTGTGCATGGCCAAGGGATAACATTACAGCGCGGGCTCCGTGACAGAACCAAACAACGTTGAGGAGGTGGCGCCCGGCACCAAGGGGGTTGGAATGACGGCTGTGCTGTGTCACATTACAAAGGAAAGTCCCACTTCCGGGATGGTTTGACGGTGTGAGGGGACACATTATATGAGTGTGTACTTCAGCGTTTGCAAGGAGCATAATTTTCGGAGCCACCATTTTCCATGTGCAGTATTACTGCTGTACAAGATGGCTCTTTCAGCAACAATTGCCTGGGGGGGGGGGGGGGTTAAAGGTTCCCTTTCAACTTGCTCCACTGCAGGCTTCGGCCTACACTCTGCTCCTCTTTGATTCCCTGGGTTTCAACACTGTCAGTTGCCACCTGGAAGTGTTGTCTACACAGAAAAAACACTAGGTGATGTGTCAGTGGGGTTCAGCACCGCCAGCTGTTCCCCTGCTGTGTAGTCGGCAACGTGTCCAGCACAAGCCACGCTGCCACAACAGAACAAAAGCTGCCACCAGTGCAGGCTTCGGCCTACACTCTGCTCCTCTCCTCCTCCTGCTGACCCTGGGCTCAAACACCGCTAGTTTTTGCCCGGAAGTGCTAGCTGCACAGAGAAAAACACCAGTCAATGTGTCAGTGGGGTTCAGCACCGCCAGCTGTTCCCCTGCTGTGTAGTCGGCAACGTGTCCAGCACAAGCCACGCTGCCACAACAGAACAAAAGCTGCCACCAGTGCAGGCTTCGGCCTACACATTGCTCCTCTCCTCCTCCTGCTGACCCTGGGCTCTAACACCGCCAGTTTTTGCCCGGACATGCGAGCTGCACAGAGAAAAACACCAGTCAATGTGTCAGTGGGGTTCAGCACCGCCAGCTGTTCCCCTGCTGTGTAGCTTGCAACGTGACCTGCAAACGCCACGCAGGCACATGAACTGAAATTGAAGGGAGCCTGCCCCCCACCCCCAGGTGTTTCTATGTAAAACAGCCACCTTGTACAGCAGTACTGCTGCATTTGTACAAGGTGGCTGACTTTTTCTCCTTGCCCACGTGGAACTCAACACGTACAAAATGTGTCTCATTGAGACCATTCCACTGTCCCTGAGGTGTGACTTTCCTTTCTAATGATACGCAGCACCACCCTTGTTAGCGCTGCCCGTCTTTTGACATCATTGGTTAGCTGGCTGCGCCTGTGCGTCTGCCCTGCTCGAAACAACGCCCCTCGGTGTCTTATTTTTTTGAACAGCGAGGGTGTGATTGATGGGCATGTGCAGTGCATATGTTTGCCTGTGTTCACTCATCTCCTTCCGCCTTCTTCAGACTGGGTGTCCTCATGGCCGCGGCAGGCGATAAGGGATCAGATGAGGCCGCCCAGTCTGAAGCAGGTGTAAGGACATGTGTGAGCGTCAAACATATTTACTGAACAAGGCCACGAATCCCAGCCACGCAGTGTGATTTTTTGAAAACACACTGTGGGTCTGCGATTCATGTCCATCGCTAACCGTAACGGCCGACATTAAATGAGGTCAGAAGACAGGAAGCGCTCACAGCGCATGGCCAAGGGATCCCAATAGCGCAGACTCCTGTACAGCAAATAACAACGCTCAGGAATCTGCGCACAGCAGCTAGGTGTAAATTTTGACACCTGTGCTGCATCTCCTTAAAAAGACTAGTAGTCACGCCTCCACTACTGTTTGACAGTATCATGGGCTAAATAGTGTACGTGTTTTATTCAGCGTGTGCAAGGAGCAAAATTAAATAGAGCAACCTTTGACTTGTGCATCATTAATGCTGTTCAAGGTGTGGCTCTTGTACCTTGCAACACCTGAGGGGGGGTTAAAGGTAACCTTTGAAATTGGTTCAACTAGGCTTCGGCCTACACTCTGCTCCTCTACTCCTCCTGCTGACCCTGGGCTCAAACACCGCTAGTTTCTGCCCGGAACTGCTAGCTGCACAGAGAAAAACACCAGTCAATGTGTTCGTGGGGTTCAGCACCGCCAGCTGTTCCCCTGCTGTGTAGTTGGCATCGTGTCCAGCACAAGCCACGCTGGCACAACTGACCAAAAGCTGCCACCAGTGCAGGCTTCGGCCTACACTTTGCTCCTCTCCTCCTCCTGCTGACCCTGGGCTCTAACAACGCCAGTTTCTGCCCGGACATGCTAGCTGCACAGAGAAAAACACCAGCCAATGTGTTAGTGGGGTTCAGCACCGCCAGCTGTTCCCCTGCTGTGTAGCTGGCAACGTGTCCTGCAAACGCCACGCAGGCACATGAACTGAAATTGAAGGGAGCCTGCCCCCCACCCCCCAGGTGTTTCTATGTATAACAGCCACCTTGTACAGCAGTACTGCTGCATTTGTACAAGGTGGCTGACTTTTTCTCCTTGCACACGTGGAACTCAACAAGTACAAAATGTGTCTCATTACAGACCATTACAATGTCCCTGAGGTGTGACTTTCCTTTTTAATGACACGCAGCACCCCCATTGTTAGCGCTGCCCGTCTCCTGACATCATTGGTTGGCTGGCTGTGCCTGTGCGTCCCCCCTGCCCGACACAACGCCCCCCGTTGTCTCATATATTTTGACTGCGAGGGTGTGATTGATGGGCACGAGCAGTGCATATGTTCCCCTGTCTTCACTCCCCTCCTTCCGCCTTCTTCTGACTGTGCGGCCTCATGGCCGCGGCATGCGATAAGGGATCAGCTGAGGCCGCCCAGTCTGAAGCAAGTGTAAGGACATGTCTGAGCGGCGAACATATTTACTGCACAAGGCCACGAATCCCAGCACCGCAGTGTGACTTTAGGAAAAGCCACTGTGGGTCTGGGATTTATGGCCATCGTTAACCGCACCGGCCAACATGAAATGAGGTCATGAGACGGCCTGCACTAACAGGGTATTGCCAAGGGATAACACAAGAGCGCAGTTTCCTGTACTGCAAATAACAACGGTAAGGAATCTGCGCACAGCACCTAGGTGTAAATTTGTACACCTGTGCTGCGTCTCCTTAAAAAGACTAGTAGTCACGCCTCCACTACTGTTTGACAGTATAATGGGCTAAATAGTGTACGTGTTTAATTCAGCGTGTGCAAGGAGCAAAATTAAATAGAGCAACCTTTGACTTGTGCATCATTAATGCTGTTCAAGGTGTGGCTCTTGTACCTTGCAACACCTGAGGGGGGGGTTAAAGGTAACCTTTGAAATTGGTTCAACTAGGCTTCGGCCTACACTCTGCTCCTCTACTCCTCCTGCTGACCCTGGGCTCAAACACCGCTAGTTTCTGCCCGGAACTGCTAGCTGCACAGAGAAAAACACCAGTCAATGTGTTCGTGGGGTTCAGCACCGCCAGCTGTTCCGCTGCTGTGTAGTTGGCATCGTGTCCAGCACAAGCCACGCTGGCACAACCGACCAAAAGCTGCCACCAGTGCAGGCTTCGGCCTACACTCTGCTCCTCTCCTCCTCCTGCTGACCCCGGGCTCAAACACCGCCAGTTTCTGCCCGGACATGCTAGCTGCACAGAGAGAAACACCAGCCAATGTGTTAGTGGGGTTCAGCACCGCCAGCTGTTCCCCTGCTGTATAGTCGGCATCGTGTCCAGCACAAGCCACGCTGGCACAACTGACCAAAAGCTGCCACCAGTGCAGGCTTCGGCCTACACTTTGCTCCTCTCCTCCTCCTGCTGACCCTGGGCTCAAACAACGCCAGTTTCTGCCCGGACATGCTAGCTGCACAGAGAAAAACACCAGCCAATGTGTTAGTGGGGTTCAGCACCGCCAGCTGTTCCCCTGCTGTGTAGCTGGCAACGTGTCCTGCAAACGCCACGCAGGCACATGAACTGAAATTGAAGGGAGCCTGCCCCCCACCCCCCCAGGTGTTTCTATGTATAACAGCCACCTTGTACAGCAGTACTGCTGCATTTGTACAAGGTGGCTGACTTTTTCTCCTTGCACACGTGGAACTCAACAAGTACAAAATGTGTCTCATTACAGACCATTACAATGTCCCTGAGGTGTGACTTTCCTTTTTAATGACACGCAGCACCCCCATTGTTAGCGCTGCCCGTCTCCTGACATCATTGGTTGGCTGGCTGTGCCTGTGCGTCCCCCCTGCCCGACACAACGCCCCCCGTTGTCTCATATATTTTGACTGCGAGGGTGTGATTGATGGGCACGAGCAGTGCATATGTTCCCCTGTCTTCACTCCCCTCCTTCCGCCTTCTTCTGACTGTGCGGCCTCATGGCCGCGGCATGCGATAAGGGATCAGCTGAGGCCGCCCAGTCTGAAGCAGGTGTAAGGACATGTCTGAGCGGCGAACATATTTACTGCACAAGGCCACGAATCCCAGCACCGCAGTGTGACTTTAGGAAAAGCCACTGTGGGTCTGGGATTTATGGCCATCGTTAACCGCACCGGCCAACATGAAATGAGGTCATGAGACGGCCTGCACTAACAGGGTATTGCCAAGGGATAACACAAGAGCGCAGTTTCCTGTACTGCAAATAACAACGGTAAGGAATCTGCGCACAGCACCTAGGTGTAAATTTGTACACCTGTGCTGCGTCTCCTTAAAAAGACTAGTAGTCACGCCTCCACTACTGTTTGACAGTATAATGGGCTAAATAGTGTACGTGTTTAATTCAGCGTGTGCAAGGAGCAAAATTAAATAGAGCAAACTTTGACTTGTGCATCATTAATGCTGTTCAAGGTGTGGCTCTTGTACCTTGCAACACCTGAGGGGGGGGTTAAAGGTACCCTTTGAAATTGGTTCAACTAGGCTTCGGCCTACACTCTGCTCCTCTACTCCTCCTGCTGACCCTGGGCTCAAACACCGCTAGTTTTTGCCCGGAACTGCTAGCTGCACAGAGAAAAACACCAGTCAATGTGTTCGTGGGGTTCAGCACCGCCAGCTGTTCCCCTGCTGTGTAGTCGGCAACGTGTCCAGCACAAGCCACGCTGGCACAACAGAACAAAAGCTGCCACCAGTGCAGGCTTCGGCCTACACTTTGCTCCTCTCCTCCTCCTGCTGACCCTGGGCTCAAACAACGCCAGTT
Organism: Ranitomeya imitator; assembly: GCF_032444005.1. Lineage (NCBI taxonomy): Eukaryota > Metazoa > Chordata > Amphibia > Anura > Dendrobatidae > Ranitomeya > Ranitomeya imitator. Next base: position 99,044,908 of record NC_091285.1, on the reverse strand, counting down.
TCTGCCCGGACATGCTAGCTGCACAGAGAAAAACACCAGCCAATGTGTTAGTGGGGTTCAGCACCGCCAGCTGTTCCCCTGCTGTGTAGTCGGCATCGTGTCCAGCACAAGCCACGCTGGCACAACTGACCAAAAGCTGCCACCAGTGCAGGCTTCGGCCTACACTTTGCTCCTCTCCTCCTCCTGCTGACCCTGGGCTCAAACAACGCCAGTTTCTGCCCGGACATGCTAGCTGCACAGAGAAAAACACCAGCCAATGTGTTAGTGGGGTTCAGCACCGCCAGCTGTTCCCCTGCTGTGTAGCTGGCAACGTGTCCTGCAAACGCCACGCAGGCACATGAACTGAAATTGAAGGGAGCCTGCCCCCCACCCCCAGGTGTTTCTATGTATAACAGCCACCTTGTACAGCAGTACTGCTGCATTTGTACAAGGTGGCTGACTTTTTGTCCTTGCCCACGTGGAACTCAAAACGTACAAAATGTGTCTCATTGAGACCATTCCACTGTCCCTGAGGTGTGACTTTCCTTTCTAATGATACGCAGCACCCCCCTTGGTAGCGCTTCCCGTCTTCTGACATCATTGGTTGGCTTGTTGCGCCTGTGCGTCCGCCCTGCCTGAAACAATGCTCCTCGTTGTCTTATTTTGACTGCGAGGGTGTGATTGATGGGCACGAGCAGTGCATATCTTCACCTGTCTTAACTCATCTCCTTCCGCCTTCTTCAGACTGTGCAGCCTCATGGCCGCGGCATGCGAGAAGGGATCAGCAGAGGCCGCCCAGTCTGAAGCAGGTGTAAGGACGTGTGTGAGCGGCCAAAATATTTACTGCTCAAGGCCACGAATCACAGCACCGCAGTGTGACTTTATGAAAAGGCACTGTGGGTCTGGGATTTATGGCCATCGTTAACCGCACCGGCCAACATGAAATGAGGTCATAAGACGGGCAGCTCTAACAGGGCATTGCCAAGGGATAACACAAGAGCGCAGACTCCTGTACAGCAAATAACAACGCTCAGGAAGCTGCGCCAAGCACCAAGGCATTATTTGGGACACCTGTGCTGCGTCTCCTTAAAAAGCCAAGTCACGCATCCACTACAGTTTGACTGTAGAATGGGCTAAATTGTGTACGTCTTTCATTCAGCGTGTGCAAGTAGACAAATTAATAGAGCAACCTTTCACTTGTGCAGCATTAATACTGCACAAGGTGTGTCTCTTGTACTTTGTAACACCTGAGGGGGGGTTAAAGGTTTCCTTTGAAATTGGTTCAAACAGGCTTCGGCCTACACTCTGCTCCTCTCCTCCTCCTCCTGCTTCAACACGGGCTCTAACATCGCTAGTTTTTGACCGCAAGTGCTAGCTGCACAGAGAAAAACACACGCCATTGTGTTAGTGGGGTTCAGCAACGCCAGCTGTTCCCCCACTGTGTAGCCGGCAAAGTGTCCTGCAAACGCAACGCAGACACAAAGCTGCCTCCATTGCAGGCTTTGGCCTACACTCTGCTCCCCCTGCTTACCCTTAGCTCCAACACCGCTAGTTGGGGCTCTAGGAAGACAATCTTTAATAGGCAACGCATCTGGGTTCCAGCACCGCCAGCTGGTTCTCGGCAGTGTTCTTGTCACAGGTACTCCCTCGTGCCAAGCCTGGTTTCAGCACCGTCAGCTGTTTCCGGGTTGTGTCAAGCTCACTGAGACGCCTATGCTTGCCCCGTCGTGGTGCGGTCGGGTTAGCCAACTCCAGGGTGCCTCCAGTTTAGGAGCTTCCTATGTGGGCTGCGTGAACTGGTAGTCAAGGCTGGTTCTGTAGTGCCAGTAGGCCCAGCTCCCCCTGTAGGACTGTTGGGGTTCGGTAACTGCGGCTGCCTCGCGGCCTAGCTGTTCTCTCCTCTCCTGTGGGCCTTGGGGTCCACCACCTGGTTCCAGCACCGTCAGCTGGTTCCAGGCCGAGCCTTTGGCTTAGGTGCCTCCTCCTGGGTATCCGAGTTCCGCCAACGTCAGGCGGTCCTTGGTAGTGCTTTTAAGCGCGGGCACCTACAGCTTAGTAACCGGGTTCCAGCACCGCCAGCTGGTCCTCGGTCGTGCCATTGGCTCTTGCACACTGGGGCAACGCATCTGGGTTCCAGCACCGCCAGCTGGTTCTCGGCAGTGTTCTTGTCACAGGTACTCCCTCGTGCCAAGCCTGGTTTCAGCACCGTCAGCTGTTTCCGGGTTGTGTCAAGCTCGCTGAGACGCCTATGCTTGCCCCGTCGTGGTGCGGTCGGGTTAGCCAACTCCAGGGTGCCTCCAGTTTAGGAGCTTCCTATGTGGGCTGCGTGAACTGGTAGTCAAGGCTGGTTCTGTAGTGCCAGTAGGCCCAGCTCCCCCTGTAGGACTGTTGGGGTTCGGTAACTGCGGCTGCCTCGCGGCCTAGCTGTTCTCTCCTCTCCTGTGGGCCTTGGGGTCCACCACCTGGTTCCAGCACCGTCAGCTGGTTCCGGGCCGAGCCTTTGGCTTAGGTGCCTCCTCCTGGGTATCCGAGTTCCGCCAACGTCAGGCGGTCCTTGGTAGTGCTTTTAAGCGCGGGCACCTACAGCTTAGTAACCGTGTTCCAGCACCGCCAGCTGGTCCTCGGTCGTGCCATTGGCTCTTGCACACTGGGGCAACGCATCTGGGTTCCAGCACCGCCAGCTGGTTCTCGGCAGTGTTTTTGTCACAGGTACTCCCTCGTGCCAAACCTGGTTTCAGCACCGTCAGCTGTTTCCGGGGTGTGTCAAACTCGCTGAGATGCCTATGTTTGCCCCGTCGTGTTGCAGTCGGGTTAGCCAACTCCAGGGTGCCTCCAGTTTAGGAGCTTCCTATGTGGGCTGCGTGAACTGGTAGTCAAGGCTGGTTCTGTAGTGCCAGTAGGCCCAGCTCCCCCTGTAGGACTGTTGGGGTTTGGTAACTGCGGCTGCCTCGCGGCCTAGCTGTTCTCTCCTCTCCTGTGGGCCTTGGGGTCCACCACCTGGTTCCAGCACCGTCAGCTGGTTCCAGGCCGAGCCTTTGGCTTAGGTGCCTCCTCCTGGGTATCCGAGTTCCGCCAACGTCAGGCGGTCCTTGGTAGTGCTTTTAAGCGCGGGCACCTACAGCTTAGTAACCGGGTTCCAGCACCGCCAGCTGGTCCTCGGTCGTGCCATTGGCTCTTGCACACTGGGGCAACGCATCTGGGTTCCAGCACCGCCAGCTGGTTCTCGGCAGTGTTCTTGTCACAGGTACTCCCTCGTGCCAAGCCTGGTTTCAGCACCGTCAGCTGTTTCCGGGTTGTGTCAAGCTCGCTGAGACGCCTATGCTTGCCCCGTCGTGGTGCGGTCGGGTTAGCCAACTCCAGGGTGCCTCCAGTTTAGGAGCTTTCTATGTGGGCTGCGTGAACTGGTAGTCAAGGCTGGTTCTGTAGTGCCAGTAGGCCCAGCTCCCCCTGTAGGACTGTTGGGGTTCGGTAACTGCGGCTGCCTCGCGGCCTAGCTGTTCTCTCCTCTCCTGTGGGCCTTGGGGTCCACCTCCTGGTTCCAGCACCGTCAGCTGGTTCCAGGCCGAGCCTTTGGCTTAGGTGCCTCCTCCTGGGTATCCGAGTTCCGCCAACGTCAGGCGGTCCTTGGTAGTGCTTTTAAGCGCGGGCACCTACAGCTTAGTAACCGGGTTCCAGCACCGCTAGCTGGTCCTCGGTCGTGCCATTGGCTCTTGCACACTGGGGCAACGCATCTGGGTTCCAGCACCGCCAGCTGGTTCTCGGCAGTGTTCTTGTCACAGGTACTCCCTCGTGCCAAGCCTGGTTTCAGCACCGTCAGCTGTTTCCGGGTTGTGTCAAGCTCACTGAGACGCCTATGCTTGCCCCGTCGTGGTGCGGTCGGGTTAGCCAACTCCAGGGTGCCTCCAGTTTAGGAGCTTCCTATGTGGGCTGCGTGAACTGGTAGTCAAGGCTGGTTCTGTAGTGCCAGTAGGCCCAGCTCCCCCTGTAGGACTGTTGGGGTTCGGTAACTGCGGCTGCCTCGCGGCCTAGCTGTTCTCTCCTCTCCTGTGGGCCTTGGGGTCCACCACCTGGTTCCAGCACCGTCAGCTGGTTCCGGGCCGAGCCTTTGGCTTAGGTGCCTCCTCCTGGGTATCCGAGTTCCGCCAACGTCAGGCGGTCCTTGGTAGTGCTTTTAAGCGCGGGCACCTACAGCTTAGTAACCGTGTTCCAGCACCGCCAGCGGGTCCTCGGTCGTGCCATTGGCTCTTGCACACTGGGGCAACGCATCTGGGTTCCAGCACCGCCAGCTGGTTCTCGGCAGTGTTTTTGTCACAGGTACTCCCTCGTGCCAAACCTGGTTTCAGCACCGTCAGCTGTTTCCGGGGTGTGTCAAACTCGCTGAGACGCCTATGTTTGCCCCGTCGTGTTGCAGTCGTGTTGCGTGAACTGGTAGTCAAGGCTGGTTCTGTAGTGCCAGTAGGCCCAGCTCCCCCTGTAGGACTGTTGGGGTTCGGTAACTGCGGCTGCCTCGCGGCCTAGCTGTTCTCTCCTCTCCTGTGGGCCTTCGGGTCCACCACCTGGTTCCAGCACCGTCAGCTGGTTCTCGGCAGTGTCTTTTGCTCTTGTACCTTCTGCTCCCCATCCTGGTTCCAGTACCGTCAGCTGGTTCCGGGCAGAGCCTTTGGCTTAGGTGCCTCCTTCTGGGTATCCAAGTTCCACCAACGTCAGGTGGTCCTTGGTAGTGCTTTCAGGCACGGGTACCTCCTGCTTAGTAACCGGGTTCCAGTAACGTCAGCTGGTCCTCGGTAGTTCCATTGGCTCTTGGACCTTCGGCTACCCATCCGGGTTCCAGTACCGTCAGCTGGTTCTCGGCAGTGTCTTTTGCTCTTGTACCTTCTGCTCCCCATCCTGGTTCCAGTAACGTCAGCTGGTTCCGGGCAGAGCCTTTGGCTTAGGTGCCTCCTTCTGGGTATCCGAGTTCCGCCAACGCCAGGCGGTCCTTGGTAGTGCTTTTTAGCACGGGTACCTCCTGCTTAGTAACCGGGTTCTAGTAACGTCAGCTGGTCCTCGGTAGTTCCATAGGCTCTTGAACCTTCGGGTAGCCATCCGAGTTCCAGTTCCATCAGCTGGTTCTTGGCATTTTCTCAGCCTTCTTGTACCTTCTGCTACATTTCCAAGTTTAAGACCCTAAAGTCGACGACCCGGAAGACCACCCCGATGACGACGACCCGGAAGACCACCCCGATGACGACGACGACGACCCGGAAGACCACCCCGATGACGACGGCGGAGACGACGACGGCGGAGACGACGACGGCTGAGACGACGACGGCGGAGATGACGACACTGGAGACGACGACCCTGGAGACGACGACATGGAAGACCGAGAAGCAGAAGAACAAGAGGCTGCAGAACAAAGAGCAGAAGAACATTAAGCATAAGACTTAATATCAGAGCAAAAGATATTATCTAAATTATATGCAGAAGAAGACTAAGCAGTGTATGGGGGTGAGTCCGTTCCTCCTCGTGGTGCCCCTGGATAAAGCCTGATGCTGCAGGCCAAACTGAACGCGGACAAATGTAACTTTTGTGACTGGCAGAACGGAAGGTGTAATCTTCCAACTTTTATAGATAACAACTACGGGAATGCCTGTCACAAATGAGAATATGATGAAGAAGTAGAATAGGAAGAATAATAACAGTGGAATAAAAAGAATATGTAGAATAGGAAGAATAATAATAGTTGAATAAAATGAATATGAAGAATGTAATAAAAAAAAAATAGGTAGAAGATGAAGAAGAAGATGAATAAGGTGAAGAAGAAGTTGATGTCAAAGATGCTGATGATGATGAAGATGAAAGTGTGGGAAAAGTAAAAAAAAAAAAGAAAAAAAAGAAGGGGAAGGGCGTGGAATAGTGAAACATCAATATCTGACAAAATTAAAAAAAATTTACATACTCAATATCTTTTTCACTCCGAACGTCTTTAAAAAAAAAAAAAACATGCTATTCTATTTGATTAGGCTAAACCTCATTGCCTTTAATGTCTCCGCCACCTCCCACAATACATCCTACATTATTCTTAGTTGTTTTCCTTGATGTAGAATGAACCTACAAGGAAAGAAAGGGTTTATTTTAATTCCGATATTTTGGTCCCATTGACTTGCATTGGGATCGGGTATCGGTATCGGCGATATCCGATATTTTTTGAATATCGGCCGATCCCAACCGATACCGATACTTTCCGATATCGGAAGGTATCGCTCAACACTAGTGTCAATCATTGTATACATTCTTATGCCAGTCCGGTACGCTTATTTCTCATCTTCCTGCATAGAAGTGATAACAATAAAGAAAAATTCTTCATCAAAAAGGGTTATATGAAATTCTTTTTCTTTACCCTCCCACATGGGAGTGGAAAATACCTTTATTATCGCTCTATGTCCCTTTTGGGGCAGTCTTCCTTATGTATTTGGATTTGTGCCCAGCTTTCTGTGGCCACTATTTTTCAGGTATATATATCTTTTATGATTTTTTTGTGTTTATTTGCTTACACCTTGCAATTCTAGGTTGTGCACATAGAAATTCGGGCACTTATATATGGAGTTTGGTATATCAGGAAGCCATGAGCGGTGTGTGTGATGCGAATGTGGTACCAGACTGTCCGCGTTATGAATGACACTCTACATTTCTAGTGCATATGCCCTGGCGTCCTTCCCATGGCAACTGTTGCGCGTGCACACAAGCCATATGATCGCCATATACCAAATAGGTATCCGCCTTTACTACGTACACTATGGCGACCTTTTTGTGGTAATTTTGGTGCGTGCGCATCAGAACAACAATGGACTCTCATATTTTATATCTAAGGGCTTACACACGGACCCCATGTTAACCTTAGCCCAACCGGCGCTGGTGTCTCTGAATGATATATGGTGTATGGGAGCTGGTAGGCTGGCACATCTACGGTTCATGGCGGGACTGATGTGCGCATGCCTGGAACCACTCATAGGCGTCCCCTCTATGGCAACTGGTGTGCGTGCGCACAAGCTCGGCCTTGCAAGTTGCCTCTACTACGAATGCGTGGGTGTCCCTCTCGCGGCAACCTGGGCGTGCGCGCTTCTGAATTCTGACAAACCTCTATGTGTTGGACCTGTGCGCTTGCGCACAGACTCCATGCAAATTTTAGGCCAATCGGCGTTGGTTTCTTTGAATAACACATATTACATGGGAGCTGATAGGCTGTCATACTTGCGGTCAATGGTAGGATTGGTGTGCGCGTGTCCGGAACCACTCACCCAGTGCTTCACATCCAGAGGTAACTGGGACGTCGTCAGCAGCTACACAGGTGATATAAATCTGTTTTATTGCGTCTCACGCATAAAAGGCATGTTTGGGGGGTTATCCTCACTACCTTCCCTTGACGAAGACGCTCTAGCAGCGTCGATACGCATGGGGCCCCTATCCTCCCCCTGTTTGGATCCTGGTCTTGGCTCTTTTTTCTGGACACCCCAGCTCTATTTAGGTGTATACACCTTCACACGCTTGCTGCGTTCATATTTGCCTTAAGGGCACATTCATTCATTGGATATCAATGAGGTATCATCTTCTCAGTGGCGGGGAACGCTGTGCTGTGCCTGGTAACGTATGATATGGGGGTGCCGGAATTAGTACAGGCTGTAAGCAAGCTACACCAGTTATTTGCCTGGTCAAGCACCTGATTTCCTTCAGGACAGCATTTTGTATTTGCTACAGGCCTGTTATGTGACTGGGAGACATTGTTTGCATTTAGGATCCAATAAGTATTTGTTTTTGTGGGGATTCCTTCAGCTGGCAGCACAAGGGATTAAATATATGCATTGTTATTGTGTTATTCTGCCAATTTGTTTACATGTCCTCTGCATGACTTGCACATTTGTTGTGTATATGTATATGGATCCTTGTTATTGTATTTGGGGGGATGTGGGTAGGTCTGTTTAGTTTTTAAATGTTTTTAAATGTTTGTTTCTCCCTGTTTTGCCTTTGTGTATGGTGAGGTGTCATAATAAAATTTATTAGATTAGGCTGATCTCACTGTGTGCATATTCTTTTCTCTTTTGTGTTTTGTTCCAGACAAGCTAAAGCAGACAACATGGGGCTGGTATTCTCAGTAAGGCCATGGATATTTTCAAGCCTAAAAATAGCAGTCCACAGCTGCTGCTGCTGCTGCTGCTACCAGTTCTGGTGCTTTGAATGTCTTTTCCTATTTGCCCTGTGGCTGTGGCAAGTGAGGTAATATTTGTGAGGTTGATGTCACCTTTGTATTTTCAGGTGACATCAAGCATGCAAGTTAGTAATGGAGGGGCGTCTGTAAGACACCCCTCCATTACCAACCCCATAGTCAGATTGTAAATAAAAAACACCTTTTAAATAAAAATATGCATAGTTTTACAAATTTATTTAAAAATGACAAAGTTATACTCACCTAATGCCCATTGTATTGAATCCCTGGTATCCCGTAAAAAAAAAATCATATCCCTCAGCTGTCTGACATGCTTTCTCACACCGTAATTGATGCATATATTATGTGGTTTTCAACATGGACGATTCCCAGATGTGACTATCCAGGCTGAAAATCAGGACAGAATGATCTGCCGCTAGTGCATCATCAGTGGCTAGCGGTGAGGTCTAGGGTTGAGCGAAACGGATCGTTCATTCTCATAAGTCGCCGACTTTTGGCAAAGTCGGGTTTCATGAAACCCTACCTGATCCCTGTGTGGGGTCGGCCATGCGGTACGCGACTTTCGCGCCAAAGTCGCGTTTCAATTACGCGAAAAGCGCCATTTCTCAGCCAATGAAGGTGGATGCAGAGTGTGGGCAGCATGATGACATAGTTCCTGGTCCCCACCATCTTAGAGAAGGGCATTGCAGTGATTGGCTTGCTTTCTGCGGCGTCACAGGGGCTATAAAGGGGCGTTCCCGCCGACCGCCATCTTACTGCTGCTGATCTGAGCATAGGGAGATGTTGCTGCCGCTTCATCGGGATAGCGTTAGGCATGGTACATTAACCCCCAAACCGCTTGTGCTGTAGCGATTTCCACTGTCCAACACCACCTTTTGTTAGCAGGGACAGTGGAGGCTACATTTTTTTTCCTCAGCGCTGTAGCTCATTGGGCTGCCCTAGAAGGCTCCCTGATAGCTGCATTGCTGTGTGTACACCGCTGTGCAAACCAACTGCTTTTTTCAAAGCACAAATCCTGATGTTCCTTCCTTTCTGCACAGCTATCTTGTTTGTTTGTCCACACTTTTGATTTAATTTGTGCAGCAGTTTACGCCTTGTTATTGCTGCCTGCCATACATTGCTGAGATAACTGCAGGGAGATAGTAATTGTAGGACAGTCCCTTTTTTTTTTTTTTTTTCTCGTTACATCTCTTCAAGCCACTTTCTGCCACAGAAAATATACTCTAATACAGTGGCCCACATTTATTCACTAGTCTCCCTGAATAAAAAAAAAAGGGTGCAGATTAAAATTGGCAAATCTGCATCAGTTGCAGTCCTGTGTGTGGCATGTGTCATTTTCTGGCACAGAAAACATACAGTCTAACAGTGGGCCTGATTTCTTGCCAATTCTCCCAGAAATAAAAAAAAAACAGTGGGAGATTAATATTGGCATTTGTGCTTCAGTGCCAGTCGTGTGTGCCATCTCTCTCAAATTGTGGGGCACAGAAAGCCTAGTGTCTAATACTGTTTTTTTTTGGTTTTTAAATTCTCCCTGAAACAAAATAAATAGTGGGAGATTAATATTGGCATTTGTGCTTGAGTGCCAGTCGTGTGTGCCATCTCTCTCAAATTGTGGGGCACAGAAAGCCTAGTGTCTAATACTGTTTTTTTTTTGTTTTTAAATTCTCCCTGAAAAAAAATAAATAGTGTGAGATTAATATTGGCATTTGTGCTTCAGTGCCAGTCGTGTGTGCCATCTCTCTCAAATTGTGGAACACAGAAAGCCTAGTGTCTAATACTGTTTTTTTTGTTTTTAAATTTTCCCTGAAAAAAAATAAATAGTGGGAGATTAATATTGGCATTTGTGCTTGAGTGCCAGTCGTGTGTGCCATCTCTCTCAAATTGTGGGGCACAGAAAGCCTAGTGTCTAATACTGTTTTTTTTTTTTTTTTTAATTCTCCCTGAAAAAAAAAAAATAGTGTGAGATTAATATTGGCATTTGTGCTTCAGTGCCAGTCGTGTGTGCCATCTCTCTCAAATTGTGGGGCACAGAAAGCCTAGTGTCTAATACTGTTTTTTTTTTGTTTTTAAATTCTCCCTGAAAAAAAATAAATAGTGGGAGATTAATATTGGCATTTGTGCTTGAGTGACAGTACTGCGTGTGTGGCATCTCTCTCATTTTGTGCCACAGAAAACCTGGTGTGTAACATTGTGCCTGATTTTCCTTGCAGTCTCACCCACCTATAAAGGGATATCTAAATCCTACAGAAGTTTGAGTTCACTTTGTAAGTTGTTTTACAGTAACAAATACCGTTACATTGGTTACGTTTTTCAAACAATGAGGAAGTCTGGTGGAAGAGGTCGTGGCCGTGGGCGTTCATTGCCAGCTGGTAATGATGGTAGTGGTGGTGGAGCATCAGGTGGTCGTGGGAAAAGCAATATAGCACCCAAGTCTCGAGTTGTGGAGCCAGGTTCTTCGTCTGGCTACACCAGGCCTCGAACGCTCCCTTTTCTGGGAGTAGGAAAACCGCTTTTAAAGCCGGAGCAGCAAGAGCAAGTTTTGGCTTTCCTTGCTGACTCAGCCTCTAGCTCTTTTGCCTCCTCTTCTGAAACTGGTAAATGTAAAAGCAGCGCGTCGTTAGTGGATGTTCACGGTCAGGGACAAGTCGCTTCCTTGTCCTCTTCAGCAAAAACAACAACAGAGAAGGATGCGTCAGGAGACGCAATGGGTTACTCCATGGAGCTCTTTACACATACCGTTCCTGGGTAAGAAAGTGAAAGAGTTAACAGGCAATGCTCATTACAAGTTGAATCGGACATGGAGTGCACAGATGCACAGCCACAGCCAGATTACTATGCTGTTCCTTTGACGCAGACCACAACATTGCCCTCGCAGTGTACTGATCCAGAATCAGACCCTGATGAGACTATGGTGCCCCGTCACGAACGCTATACCACCGGCTTACACGGTAACACAGACGAAGTTGCACACGAGATAGAAGAGGAGGTCATAGATGACCCAGTTGTTGACCCCGATTTGCAGCCATTGGGGGAACAGGGTGCAGGCGGCAGTAGTTCTGAAGCGGAGGAGGAGGGGCCGCAGCAGGCATCAACATCGCAACAGATACCATCTGCCGGGCCCGTATCTGGCCCAAAACGCATGGCAAAGAAAAAACCAGTTGGAGGACAGCGTGGCCATCCGGTTAAAGAAGCTCAGTCTGCAATGCCTGAAAAGGTATCCGATGGTAGAAAGAGTACAGTCTGGCATTTTTTTAAACAACATCCAATTGATCAGCGCAAAGTCATCTGTCAAAAATGTTCAACTACCTTAAGCAGAGGTCAGAATCTGAAAAGTCTAAATACAAGTTGCATGCATAGACATTTAACCACCATGCATTTGCAAGCCTGGACTAACTACCAAACGTCCCTTAAGGTTGTAGCACCCTCGGCCAATGAAGCTAGTCAGCAACGCTACATCCCTTCCGTCACTGTAAGGCCTGCTTCACACTCAGCGTATGAAAATACGGTCCGTATATTACGGCCGTAATACGCTGAAAAGTCCCGAAAATAGTGGTCCGTAGCTCCTCCGTAGGCAGGGTGTGTCAGCGTTTTTTGTGCATGGCATCCTCCGTATGTAATCCGTATGGCATCCGTACTGCGTGGTTTTCTCGCAGGCTTGCAAAACCAACATACCGCTATAGAAGTGATCCATGTGTCCCAAAAAGAAAAATATATATATATATATATACTGTCTATATATATATATATATATATATATATATATATATATATATGTCAGTAGACACATATATGTATATATATATTAATATTTTTTTCCAGCGCTATACAGCTTGAAAGCCGGTAATTCAATTACCGGCTTTTTCTTTCTCCTTCCTAAAACCCGACATGATTTGAGACATGGTTTACATACAGTAAACCATGTCTTCTCTCCTATTTTTTTGCAGATTCCACACTACTAATGTCAGTAGTGTGTATCTGCAAAATTTGGCCGTTCTAGCTCTTAAAATAAAGGGTTAAATGGCGGAAAAAATTGGCGTGGGCTCCCGCGCAATTTTCTCCGCCAGGGTAGTAAAGCCAGTGACTGAGGGCAGATATTAATAGCCTGGAGAGGGTCCACGGTTATTGCCCCCCCCCCCTGGCCAAAAATATCTGCCCCCAGCCACCCCAGAAAAGGCACATCTGTAAGATGCGCCTATTCTGGCACTTGGCCACTCTCTTCCCATTCCCGTGTAGCGGTGGGATATGGGGTAATGAAGGGTTAATGCCACCTTGCTATTGTAAGGTGACATTAAGCCTAATTAATAATGGAGAGGCGTCAATTATGACACCTATCCATTATTAATCCAATTGTAGTAATGGGTTAAATAAAACACAAACACATTATTTAAAATTATTTTAATGAAATAAAAACAATGGTTGTTGGAGTATTTTATTCTATGCCCAATCCAGTCACTGAAGACCCTCGTTCTGTAAGTAAAAAACATAATAAACCAACAATATCCTTACCCTCCGCAGATCTGTAACGTCCAACGATGTAAATCCTTCTGAAGGGGTTATGTTGTGAATTCTGTGGCTGAATTCACTCCTGTGGTCACAAGTGGTACTGCAGCTTCTGAGCTTCCTCCCTCAGGTGTTCTGGTGAGCTCGTTAACTGCTTCATTACTTAACTCCGCCTGATGCTGCTATCCTTGCTCCTTGTCAATGTTTCAGTGTTGGATCTGAGCTTCTCCTGATTGTTCCTGTGACCTGCTGCTCTGTATAGCTAAGTGCTTTTTGCTTTTTTGTTGCTTTTTTTCTGTCCAGCTTGTCTTTTGTTTTGCTGGAAGCTCTGAGACGCAAAGGGTGTACCGCCGTGCCGTTAGTTCGGCACGGTGGGTTTTTTTTGCCCCCTTTGCGTGGTTTTGCTTTAGGGTTTTTTGTAGACTGCAAAGTTCGCTTTACTGTCCTCGCTCTGTCCTAGAATATCGGGCCCCACTTTGCTGAATCTATTTCATCCCTACGTTTTGTCTTTTCATCTTACTCACAGTCATTATATGTGGGGGGCTGCCTTTTCCTTTGGGGAATTTCTCTGGGGCAAGTCAGGCCTATTTTTCTATCTTCAGGCTAGCTAGTTTCTTAGGCTGTGCCGAGTTGCCTAGGTAGTTGTTAGGCGCAATCCACAGCCGCTTTTAGTTGTGTTTAGGATAGGATCAGGTGTGCAGTCTACAGAGTTTCCACGTCTCAGAGCTCGTTCTTGTATTTTTGGGTATTTGTCAGATCACTGTGTGCGCTCTGATCGCTAAGCACACTGTGTTTCTGGATTGCCTTCATAACACCTGTCATTAGCAAACATAACAGTACAAGGAGACAAACTAATGATTCTCAATAGAGGGAAAGAAAAAGTTCTGACATCATTTTTTTTTTTTTCTGCTCTGTGTTCACTTTTTTTTTTTCCCCCTAGACATTTGGGTGATTCTGGACACAGGTGTGGACATGGATATTCAGGGTCTGTGCTCTTCAATGGATAATCTCGTTATAAATGTACAAAAAATTCAAGATACTATTGATCAGAAATCTATGTTAGAACCAAGAATTCCTATTCCTGATTTGTTTTTTGGAGATAGAACTAAGTTTCTAAGTTTCAAAAATAATTGTAAGCTATTTCTGGCCTTGAAACCTCATTCTTCTGGTAATCCTATTCAACAGGTTTTGATTATTATTTCTTTTTTGCGCGGCGACCCTCAAGACTGGGCATTTTCTCTTGCGCCAGGAGACCCTGCATTGAGTAGTGTCGATGCGTTTTTCCTGGCGCTCGGATTGCTGTACGATGAGCCTAATTCAGTGGATCAGGCTGAGAAAAATTTGCTGGCTTTGTGCCAGGGTCAGGATGATATAGAAGTATATTGTCAGAAATTTAGGAAATGGTCAGTACTCACTCAGTGGAATGAATCTGCGCTGGCAGCTTTGTTCAGAAAGGGTCTCTCTGAGGCTCTTAAGGATGTCATGGTGGGATTTCCTATGCCTGCTGGTTTGAATGAGTCTTTGTCTTTGGCCATTCAGATCGGTCGACGCTTGCGCGAGCGTAAATCTGTGCACCATTTGGCGGTACTGCCTGAGGTTAAACCTGAGCCTATGCAGTGCGATAGGACTATGACTAGAGTTGAACGGCAGGAATACAGACGTCTGAATGGTCTGTGTTTCTACTGTGGTGATTCCACTCATGCTATTTCTGATTGTCCTAAGCGCACTAAGCGGTCCGCTAGGTCTGCCGTCATTGGTACTGTACAGTCCAAATTCCTTCTGTCCATTACCTTGATATGCTCTTTGTCGTCGTTTTCTGTCATGGCGTTTGTGGATTCGGGCGCTGCCCTGAATCTGATGGATTTGGATTATGCTAAACGTTGTGGGTTTTTCTTGGAGCCTTTGCGGTGTCCTATTCCATTGAGAGGAATTGATGCTACACCTTTGGCCAAGAATAAACCTCAATACTGGGCCCAGCTGACCATGTGCATGGCTCCTGCACATCAGGAAGTTATTCGCTTTCTGGTGTTGCATAATCTGCATGATGTGGTCGTGTTGGGGTTGCCATGGCTACAAACCCATAATCCAGTATTGGATTGGAATTCCATGTCGGTATCCAGCTGGGGTTGTCAGGGGGTACATGGTGATGTTCCATTTTTGTCGATTTCGTCATCCACCCCTTCTGAGGTCCCAGAGTTCTTGTCTGATTATCAGGATGTATTTGAAGAGCCCAAGTCCGATGCTCTACCTCCGCATAGGGATTGTGATTGTGCTATCAATTTGATTCCTGGTAGTAAATTCCCTAAAGGTCGATTATTTAATTTATCCGTGCCCGAACACGTCGCTATGCGCAGTTATGTGAAGGAATCCCTGGAGAAGGGACATATTCGCCCATCGTCATCACCACTGGGAGCAGGGTTCTTCTTTGTAGCCAAGAAGGATGGTTCGCTGAGACCGTGTATTGATTACCGCCTTCTTAATAAGATCACTGTTAAATTTCAGTATCCCTTGCCATTGTTATCTGACTTGTTTGCTCGGATTAAGGGGGCTAGTTGGTTCACTAAGATAGATCTTCGTGGTGCGTATAATCTGGTGAGAATCAGGCAAGGAGATGAATGGAAAACTGCATTCAATACGCCCGAGGGTCATTTTGAGTATCTAGTGATGCCGTTCGGACTTGCCAATGCTCCATCTGTGTTTCAGTCTTTTATGCATGACATCTTCCGTGAGTATCTGGATAAATTCCTGATTGTTTACTTGGATGACATTTTGATCTTCTCAGATGATTGGGAGTCTCATGTGAAGCAGGTCAGAATGGTTTTTCAGGTCCTGCGTGCTAACTCTTTGTTTGTGAAGGGATCAAAGTGTCTCTTCGGTGTGCAGAAAGTTTCATTTTTGGGGTTCATCTTTACCCCTTCTACTATCGAGATGGATCCAGTTAAGGTCCAAGCCATTCAGGATTGGATTCAGCCGACATCTCTGAAAAGTCTGCAAAAGTTCCTGGGCTTTGCTAATTTTTATCGTCGCTTCATCTGTAATTTTTCTAGCATTGCCAAACCATTGACCGATTTGACCAAGAAGGGTGCTGATTTGGTTAATTGGTCTTCTGCTGCTGTGGAAGCTTTTCAGGAGTTGAAGCGTCGTTTTTGTTCTGCCCCTGTGTTGTGTCAGCCAGATGTTTCTCTTCCGTTCCAGGTCGAGGTTGATGCTTCTGAGATTGGAGCAGGGGCGGTTTTGTCACAGAGAGGTTCTGATTGCTCAGTGATGAAACCATGTGCTTTCTTTTCCAGGAAGTTTTCGCCCGCTGAGCGTAATTATGATGTGGGCAATCGAGAGTTGCTGGCCATGAAGTGGGCATTCGAGGAGTGGCGTCATTGGCTTGAAGGAGCTAAGCATCGCGTGGTGGTATTGACTGATCATAAGAACTTGACTTATCTCGAGTCTGCCAAGCGCTTGAATCCTAGACAGGCCCGTTGGTCGTTATTTTTTGCCCGCTTCGACTTTGTGATTTCGTACCTTCCGGGCTCTAAAAATGTGAAGGCGGATGCTCTGTCTAGGAGTTTTGTGCCCGACTCTCCGGGTTTATCTGAGCCAGCGGGTATCCTCAAGGAAGGAGTCATTGTGTCTGCCATCTCCCCTGATTTGCGGCGGGTGCTGCAAAAATTTCAGGCGAATAAACCTGATCGTTGTCCAGCAGAGAAACTGTTCGTCCCTGATAGGTGGACTAATAAACTTATCTCTGAACTTCATTGTTCGGTGTTGGCTGGTCATCCTGGAATATTTGGTACCAGAGAGTTAGTGGCTAGATCCTTCTGGTGGCCATCTCTGTCACGGGATGTACGTACTTTTGTGCAGTCCTGTGGGATTTGTGCTAGGGCTAAGCCCTGCTGTTCTCGTGCCAGTGGGTTGCTTTTGCCCTTGCCGGTCCCAAAGAGGCCTTGGACACATATTTCGATGGATTTCATTTCTGACCTTCCCGTTTCTCAAAAGATGTCAGTCATTTGGGTGGTCTGTGATCGCTTTTCTAAAATGGTCCATCTGGTGCCCTTGGCTAAATTGCCTTCCTCCTCTGATTTGGTACCTTTGTTCTTTCAGCATGTGGTTCGGTTGCATGGCATTCCTGAGAATATTGTTTCTGACAGAGGTTCCCAGTTTGTTTCAAGGTTTTGGCGAGCCTTTTGTGGTAGGATGGGCATTGACCTATCCTTTTCCTCGGCTTTCCATCCTCAGACTAATGGCCAGACCGAACGAACCAATCAGACCTTGGAATCATATCTGAGATGTTTTGTTTCTGCAGACCAGGATGATTGGGTGTCCTTTTTGCCGTTGGCTGAGTTCGCCCTTAATAATCGGGCCAGCTCGGCTACCTTGGTTTCTCCATTTTTTTGCAATTCTGGGTTCCATCCTCGTTTCTCTTCAGGACAGGTTGAGTCTTCGGACTGTCCTGGTGTGGATTCTGTGGTGGATAGGTTGCAGCAGATCTGGACTCAGGTAGTGGACAATTTGATCTTGTCCCAGGAGAAAGCTCAACTTTTCGCTAATCGCAGACGCCGTGTGGGTCCCCGACTTCGTGTTGGGGATCTGGTTTGGTAATCTTCTCGTCATATTCCTATGAAGGTTTCCTCTCCTAAATTTAAACCTCGTTTTATTGGTCCGTATAGGATTTCTGAGGTTCTCAATCCTGTGTCTTTTCGTTTGACCCTCCCAGACTCCTTTTCCATACATAATGTATTCCATAGGTCGTTGTTGCGGAGATACGTGGCACCTATGGTTCCATCTGTTGAGCCTCCTGCCCCGGTTTTGGTGGAGGGGGAATTGGAGTATATTGTGGAGAAGATTTTGGATTCTCGTGTTTCTAGACGGAAACTCCAGTATCTGGTTAAATGGAAGGGTTATGCTCAGGAAGATAATTCCTGGGTTTTTGCCTCTGATGTTCATGCTTCCGATCTTGTTCGTGCCTTTCATGCGGCTCATCCTGGTCGGCCTGGGGGCTCTGGTGATGGTTCGGTGACCCCTCCTCAAGGGGGGGGTACTGTTGTGAATTCTGTGGCTGAATTCACTCCTGTGGTCACAAGTGGTACTGCAGCTTCTGAGCTTCCTCCCTCAGGTGTTCTGGTGAGCTCGTTAACTGCTTCATTACTTAACTCCGCCTGATGCTGCTATCCTTGCTCCTTGTCAATGTTTCAGTGTTGGATCTGAGCTTCTCCTGATTGTTCCTGTGACCTGCTGCTCTGTATAGCTAAGTGCTTTTTGCTTTTTTGTTGCTTTTTTTCTGTCCAGCTTGTCTTTTGTTTTGCTGGAAGCTCTGAGACGCAAAGGGTGTACCGCCGTGCCGTTAGTTCGGCACGGTGGGTTTTTTTTGCCCCCTTTGCGTGGTTTTGCTTTAGGGTTTTTTGTAGACTGCAAAGTTCGCTTTACTGTCCTCGCTCTGTCCTAGAATATCGGGCCCCACTTTGCTGAATCTATTTCATCCCTACGTTTTGTCTTTTCATCTTACTCACAGTCATTATATGTGGGGGGCTGCCTTTTCCTTTGGGGAATTTCTCTGGGGCAAGTCAGGCCTATTTTTCTATCTTCAGGCTAGCTAGTTTCTTAGGCTGTGCCGAGTTGCCTAGGTAGTTGTTAGGCGCAATCCACAGCCGCTTTTAGTTGTGTTTAGGATAGGATCAGGTGTGCAGTCTACAGAGTTTCCACGTCTCAGAGCTCGTTCTTGTATTTTTGGGTATTTGTCAGATCACTGTGTGCGCTCTGATCGCTAAGCACACTGTGTTTCTGGATTGCCTTCATAACACCTGTCATTAGCAAACATAACAGGGTTAAAACATTTTGCAGCAAGGAGTTCCGCTAATGCAGGCTGCTCCTTGCTGCAAAACCCCGGGGAATGAGGCTAAATATAGATCAATGATCTATATTTAGCTTCATTTGCGGTGAGGCGCCCTCTGGTGGATGTTCATAGATCGTGGGAACTTACCTAGAAAGCCTGGGAGCTTTCCCTCCGCAGATCTGTAACGTCCAACGATGTAAATCCTTCTGAAGGGGTTAAAACATTTTGCAGCAAGGAGTTCCGCTAATGCAGGCTGCTCCTCTGCTGCAAAACCCCGGGGAATGAGGCTAAATATGGATCAATGATCTATATTTAGCTTTATTTGCGGTGAGGCGCCCTCTGCTGGATGTTCATAGATCGTGGGAACTTACCTAGAAAGCCTGGGAGCTTTCTAGGTAAGTTCCCACGATCTATGAACATCCAGCAGAGGGCGCCTCACCGCAAATAAAGCTAAATATAGATCATTGATCTATATTTAGCCTCATTCCCCGGGGTTTTGCAGCAAGGAGCAGCCTGCATTAGCGGAACTCCTTGCTGCAAAATGTTTTAACCCCTTCAGAAGGATTTACATCGTTGGACGTTACAGATCTGCGGAGGGTAAGGATATTGTTGGTTTATTATGTTTTTTTACTTACAGAACGAGGGTCTTCAGTGACTGGATTGGGCGTAGAATAATATACTCCAACAACCATTGTTTTTATTTCATTAAAATAATTTTAAATAATGTGTTTGTGTTTTATTTAACCCTTTACTACAATTGGATTAATAATGGATAGGTGTCATAATTGACGCCTCTCCATTATTAATTAGGCTTAATGTCACCTTACAATAGCAAGGTGGCATTAACCCTTCATTACCCCATATCCCACCGCTACACGGGAATGGGAAGAGAGTGGCCAAGTGCCAGAATAGGCGCATATTACAGATGTGCCTTTTCTGGGGTGGCTGGGGGCAGATGTTTTTAGCCAGGGGGGGGCCAATAACCGTGGACCCTCTCCAGGCTATTAATATCTGCCCTCAGTCACTGGCTTTACTACTCTGGCGGAGAAAATTGTGCGGGAGCCCACGCCAATTTTTTCCGCCATTTAACCCTTTATTTTAAGAGCTAGAACGGCCAAATTTTGCAGATACACACTACTGACATTAGTAGTGTGGAATCTGGAAAAAAAATGGAGAGAAGACATGGTTTACTGTATGTAAACCATGTCTCAAATCATGTCGGGTTTAGGAAGGAGAAAGAAAAAGCCGGTAATTGAATTACCGGCTTTCAAGCTGTATAGCGCTGGAATAAATATTAATATATATATTTATATGTGTCTCACTGACATATATATATATACCTATTCTATGTGTACACATTTATTCTACCTATTGGACTGTAAGCTGTCAGTGTGATTTTACTGTACACCGCACTGAATTACCGGCTTTTCTCTCTAACAGCGCTGCGTATTTCTCGCAAGTCACACTGCTTGTCCGTGTGTAATCCGTATTTTTCACGCTTCCATAGACTTTCATTGGCGTATTTCTTGCGCAGTACGGTGACGAACGCAGCATGCTGCGATTTTGTACGGCCGTAGAAAGCCGTATAATACTGATCAGTAAAATACGGCAGATAGGAGCAGGGGCATAGAGAATAATTGTGCCGTATTTTTTGCGAGTTTTACGGACGTAGTTTCTGCGCTCTTACGTCCGTAAAACTCGCAAGTGTGAAGCCGGCCTAAGGCCACCATTTCCCGCACCACCTGCAGTATCTGTGCAGGTTTTGTTGCCAGGCCAAAGCAGTCAGGGTCAGGGAATCACCAGTTTCGTAGTAGGAAACACTGCATCTAGGGCACCGGCAAGAATACCGTCTCCAACCGTCTCTCAGTCTGCCATGTCCACCGGCACCCCCGCTAGTTCCACGATCTCCAGCTCTCCAGTCCAGCTCACCCTACATGAGATTCTCGTTAGAAAAAGGAAGTACTCATCATCGCATCCACTTACACAGGGTTTGAACGCCCACATTGCTAGACCAATCTCGTTAGAGATGATGCCCTACTGGTTAGTTGAAAGTGAAGCTTTCAAAGCCCTGATGGACTACGCTGTACCACGCTACGAGCTACCCAGTTGACACTTCTTTTTGAGAAAAGCCATCCCAGCCCTCCACCAGCATGTTAAAGAGCGCATCGTCCATGCACTCAGGCAATCTGTGAGTACAAAGGTGCACCTGACAACAGATGCATGGACCAGTAGGCATGGCCAGGGACGTTACGTGTCCATCACGGCACACTGGGTGAATGTGGTGGATGCAGGGTCCACAGGGGACAGCAATATTGGGACAGTTCTGCCTAGCCCACGGTCTAGGAAACAGTTGGCTGTAGCCGTTCGGCCCCCCTCCTCGTCCTCCTGCAGTAGCGAGAGCTTGTCCACAGACCGCAGTCGCACAACCACTACATCCGCAGCTGCCACTGTTGCACACCAGGTGTCCCATTATGGGGCAGCTACTGGTAAGCGTCAGCAGGCTGTATTGGCAATGAAGTGTTTGGGCGACAACAGACACACCGTGGAAGTTCTGTCCGAGTTCTTGCAGAAAGAAACGCAGTCATGGCTGGGCACTGTAGATCTTGAGGCAGGCAAGGTAGTGAGTGATAACGGAAGGAATTTCATGGCTGCCATCGCCCTTTCCCAACTGAAACACATTCCTTGCCTGGCTCACACCTTAAACCTGGTGGTGCAGTGCTTCCTGAAAAGTTATCCGGGGTTATCTGACCTGCTCCTCAAAGTGCGCAGACTTTGCTCGCATATCCGCCGTTCGCCCGTACACTCCAGCCGTATGCAGAACTATCAGTGGTCTTTGAACCTTCCCCAGCATCGCCTAATCATCGACGTTGCAACAAGGTGGAACTCAACACTGCACATGCTTCAGAGACTGTGCGAACAGCGGCGTGTTGTTATGTATTTGTGGGAGGATACACATACACGGGCAGGCAGTAGGATGGCAGACATGGAGTTGTCAGGTGTGCAGTGGTCGAAGGTACAAGACATGTGTCAAGTCCTTCAGTGTTTTGAGGAATGCACACGGCTGGTTAGTGCATACAACGCCATAATAAGCATGAGCATCCCCCTAATGCGTCTGCTGATGCAAAGTTTGACGCACATAAAGGAGCAGGCGTCTGCAGCAGAGGAAGAGGAAAGCCTTGATGACAGTCAGCCATTGTCTGGTCAGGGCAGTGTACAGGTCGAGGTAACGGGCGAACAGGAGGAGGAGGACGAGGAGGATGATGGGGATGAGTATTTTTTTAATGAGGAAGCTTCACTGGGGCCAATGGAAATTGGTGGCGTGGCAAGGCCGGGTTCTGTTTTTTTGAGGGACACAAGTGACGTAGATTTGCCTGTAACTGCCCCTCAACCCAGCACAACCGCAGATTTGACAACTGGAACTTTGGCCCACATGGCAGATTATGCCTTACGTATCCTCAAACGGGGCCCACGCATTATTAAAATGATGACCGATGACGATTACTGGTTGGCCTGCCTCCTTGATCCTCACTATAAAGGCAAGTTGCAAAATATTATGCCACATGAGAACCTGGAACAAATATTAGCAACCAAACAATCAACTCTTGTTGACCGTTTGATTCAGGCATTCCCAGCACACAGCGCCGATTATGGTTCTCACACGAGCTGCAGGGGGCAGCAGACCAGAGGTGTTAGAGGTGCACAAATCAGAAGTGGCGTTGGACAGAGGGGTTTTCTGACCAGGTTGTGGAGTGATTTTGCTATGACCGCAGATAGGACAGGTACTGCAGCATCAATTCAAAGTGACAGGAGACAACATTTGTCCAGTATGGTTACTAACTATTTTTCATCCCTTATCGATGTTCTCCCTCAACCGTCATTCCCATTTGATTACTGGGCATCCAAATTAGACACCTGGCCAGAATTGGCAGAATATGCATTGCAGGAGCTTGCTTGCCCAGCAGCTAGTGTGCTATCAGAAAGAGTATTCAGTGCTGCTGGTTCAATATTAACCGAAAAAAGGACTCGTCTGGCTACCCAAAATGTGGATGATCTAACCTTCATTAAAATGAACCACTCCTGGATTTCGAATTATTTTGCTCCACCTTTCCCGGCTGAGACCTAGCTTTCCTATGAAAAAGTCTTGCTTGTGGACTGGTCTGACTGAGTTTTCCAATCTCGTAATTTGCAGCAGCTGTTTGTCCAGCATACGACATGTTTACACCTCCCTAAATGGGCAAACTCCCCCCACGGGGCCGTGGTCTCGCCACTTGGCACAAGCACCCTTGAGAGTGCCGTTTGTCTGAAGAGGTGGGTGTGCACTCTTTTGGTCAACGGCACTGCCACTGGGTCCCTCATAGTACAATAAAGTGTCTCTGGCGGTGGTGGCGCGCAACTAACGTCAAACACACCGTTGTAACATGAGGGGCCCTGGGCCTGTACCGCCGGCCACAAGACAGTTCCCCCCCCAGCTCAAACAGTGCTCTACAATTTGCAAAATTATCTCTCACAGCTCCACCAATGTTTAGTTTATGCGCTGACATCCTTCAATGCCTGGCACTGACAATACCAATGTGTTGACATGTATGATGTTACTTAAAATAGTCAGGGGCAGTGTCCTATATTTACACCAGTAAATACTTTGCGCCAAATTACTAGGTCTGAAACTCATCAGAGGAGCCCACCCCTGTACCTAAGTATGCCACCCTTTTGTTTTTTGGTTTTGTTGTATTTCGAGACATTAACATCTATTTATTTTTTGGGAGTACTAACTGTCAGACACTCCTTACAATCGGCCTCCGCTGACAACACCAATGCTGCCTGTGTACCCCTGCAAGATAATTCCAAGTGCATAGAGCCTACTTTTGTTATGTTAGGCCTACTAAGTCTGTCTGCTGTCCATAATAGAAATTGTCCTTCACTGACCACACCACTGCTGCCCGTGTACCCCTGGAACCTATTTTAAAGTGCCTACAGCCTACTTTTCTTATGTTAGGCCTACTAAGCCTGTCTGCGGTCCCTCCTTCCAATAGTCCTCCACTGACCTGACCAATGCTGGCAGTGTACCCCTGGAACCTATTTTAAAGTGCCTACAGCCTACTTTTCTTATGTTAGGCCTACTAAGCCTGTCTGCGGTCCCTCCTTCCAATAGTCCTCCACTGAACAGACCAATGCTGGCCGTGTACCCCTGGAACCTATTTTAAAGTGCCTACAGCCTACTTTTCTTATGTTAGGCCTACTAAGCCTGTCTGCGGTCCCTCCTTCCAATAGTCCTCCACTGACCAGACCAATGCTGGCCGTGTACCCCTGGAACCTATTTTAAAGTGCCTACAGCCTACGTTTCTTATGTTAGGCCTACTAAGCCTGTCTGCGGTCCCTCCTTCCAATAGTCCTCCACTGACCCGACCAATGCTGGCCGTGTACCCCTGGAACCTATTTTAAAGTGCCTACAGCCTACTTATCTTATGTTAGGCCTACTAAGCCTGTCTGCGGTCCCTCCTTCCAATAGTCCTCCACTGACCAGACCAATGCTGGCCGTGTACCCCTGGAACCTATTTTACAGTGCCTACAGCCTACTTTTCTTATGTAAGGCCTAATAAGCCTGTCTGCGGTCCCTCCTTCCAATAGTCCTCCACTGACCAGACCAATGCTGGCCGCGTACCCCTGGAACCTATTTTAAATTGCATAGAGCATCCTTTTTTTAATTGTAGGCATACTTAGTCTGTCTGTGGTCCATAATAGAAATTGTCCTTTACTGACCACACCACTGCTGCCCGTGTACACCTGGAACCTATTTTAAAGTGCCTACAGCCTACTTTTCTTATGTTAGGCCTACTAAGCCTGTCTGCGGTCCCTCCTTCCAATAGTCCTCAACTGACCAGACCAATGCTGGCCGTGTACCCCTGGAACCTATTTTAAATTGCATAGAGCATCCTTTTTTTAATCGTACTAAGTCTGTCTGCGGTCCATAATTGAAATTGTCCTCCGCTGACCAGACCAATGCTGGCCGTGTACCCCTGGAACCTAGCTGAAAGTGCATAGAGCCTACTTTTTTCTTTATTTTAAATTTATAAAGCCCAGATCAACTACGCTGTACCACGGTTCGAGCTACCCAATCGACACTTTTTTTGCGAGAAAAGCCATCCCAGCCCTCCACCAGCATGAAAAAGTCTGCATTGTCCATGCACTCAGGCAATCTAAGAGTAGAAAGGTGCACCTGACAACAGACGCATGGACCAGTAGGCATGTCCACGGAAGGTTACGTGTCCATTACGGCGCACTGGGTTAATGTGGTGGATGCATGGTCCACAGGGGACAGCCTACTAAGTTTGTCTGCAGTCCCTAATTCAAATTGTCCTCCGCTGACCCCACCAATGCTGCCTGTGTACCCCTGTAACCTTTTTTAAACTGCATTGAGCCAAATTTTTGGTTTAAGGCCTACTACCTGTGTCTATCTGCGCCACTCAATACAGCTGTCCTCCTCTGAAAAAAGCTGAGCGTCAATTGTCTGGTTTTCAGCCTATAGGAATTTGAAAACTGCATTGGGGCTACTACTTCGGTAAGGCCTACTAATGGTGTCTGCCGCTCCAAGGTGTTCTCCTGGTTACCTTTCCTGAGCTTCAATCTTCAGGCTCGTCTTTAAATAGTTTTTTTAATCGAACAACTGCAGTGGGGCTTCTAGTTTGGTTGGGGCCTACTAAGATTGTCTGTCGCTCCAAGGTGTTCTCCTGGGTTACTTTCCTGAGCTTTAATCTTCAGGCTCGTCTTTAAATAGTTTTTTAATCAAACAACTGCAGTGGGGCTACTAGTTTGGTTGGGGCCTACTAAGATTGTCTGTCGCTCCAAGGTGTTCTCCTGGTTTACTTTCCTGAGCTTCAATCTTCATGCTCGTCTTAAATAGTTTTTTAATCGAACAACTGCAGTGGGGCTACTAGTTTGGTTGGGGCCTACTAAGATTGTCTGTCGCTCCAAGGTGTTCTCCTGGTTTACTTTCCTGAGCTTCAATCTTCATGCTCGTCTTAAATAGTTTTTTAATCGAACAACTGCAGTGGGGCTACTAGTTTGGTTGGGGCCTACTAAGATTGTCTGTCGCTCCAAGGTGTTCTCCTGGTTTACTTTCCTGAGCTTCAATCTTCATGCTCGTCTTAAATAGTTTTTTAATCGAACAACTGCAGTGGAGCTACTAGTTTGGTTGGGGCCTACTAAGATTGTCTGTCGCTCCAAGGTGTTCTTCTGGTTTACTTTCCTGAGCTTCAATCTTCATGCTCGTCTTAAATAGTTTTTTAATCGAACAACTGCAGTGGGGCTACTAATTTGGTTGGGGCCTACTAAGATTGTCTGCCGCTCCAAGGTGTTCTCCAGGTTGCCTCTCCATAGCTTCAATCTTCATGCTCTCATTAAGTAGTTGTTGAAACAACACTGCATTAGGCCTACAAGTTGGGTCTGTGTCGTAGAGACGGTGTCTGCCGCTCCAAGGTGTTCTCCAGGTTGCCTCTCCATAGCTTCAATCTTCATGCTCTCGTTAAGTAGTTGTTGAAACAACACTGCATTAGGCCTACAAGTTGGGTCTGGGTCGTAGAGACATAGTAACATAGTAACATAGTAACATAGTTAGTAAGGCCGAAAAAAGACATTTGTCCATCCAGTTCAGCCTATATTCCATCATAATAAATCCCCAGATCTACGTCCTTCTACAGAACCTAATAATTGTATGATACAATATTGTTCTGCTCCAGGAAGACATCCAGGCCTCTCTTGAACCCCTCGACTGAGTTCGCCATCACCACCTCCTCAGGCAAGCAATTCCAGATTCTCACTGCCCTAACAGTAAAGAATCCTCTTCTATGTTGGTGGAAAAACCTTCTCTCCTCCAGACGCAAAGAATGCCCCCTTGTGCCCGTCACCTTCCTTGGTATAAACAGATCCTCAGCAAGATATTTGTATTGTCCCCTTATATACTTATACATGGTTATTAGATCGCCCCTCAGTCGTCTTTTTTCTAGACTAAATAATCCTAATTTCGCTAATCTATCTGGGTATTGTAGTTCTCCCATCCCCTTTATTAATTTTGTTGCCCTCCTTTGTACTCTCTCTAGTTCCATTATATCCTTCATGAGCACCGGTGCCCAAAACTGGACACAGTACTCCATGTGCGGTCTAACTAGGGATTTGTACAGAGGCAGTATAATGCTCTCATCATGTGTATCCAGACCTCTTTTAATGCACCCCATGATCCTGTTTGCCTTGGCAGCTGCTGCCTGGCACTGGCTGCTCCAGGTAAGTTTATCATTAACTAGGATCCCCAAGTCCTTCTCCCTGTCAGATTTACCCAGTGGTTTCCCATTCAGTGTGTAATGGTGATATTGATTCCTTCTTCCCATGTGTATAACCTTACATTTATCATTGTTAAACCTCATCTGCCACCTTTCAGCCCAAGTTTCCAACTTATCCAGATCCATCTGTAGCAGAATACTATCTTCTCTTGTATTAACTGCTTTACATAGTTTTGTATCATCTGCAAATATCGATATTTTACTGTGTAAACCTTCTACCAGATCATTAATGAATATGTTGAAGAGAACAGGTCCCAATACCGACTCCTGCGGTACCCCACTGGTCACAGCGACCCAGTTAGAGACTATACCATTTATAACCACCCTCTGCTTTCTATCACGAAGCCAGTTACTAACCCATTTACACACATTTTCCCCCAGACCAAGCATTCTCATTTTGTGTACCAACCTCTTGTGCGGCACGGTATCAAACGCTTTGGAAAAATCGAGATATACCACGTCCAATGACTCACCGTGGTCCAGCCTATAGCTTACCTCTTCATAAAAACTGATTAGATTGGTTTGACAGGAGCGATTTCTCATAAACCCATGCTGATATGGAGTTAAACAGTTATTCTCATTGAGATAATCCAGAATAACATCCCTCAGAAACCCTTCAAATATTTTACCAACAATAGAGGTTAGACTTACTGGCCTATAATTTCCAGGTTCACTTTTAGAGCCCTTTTTGAATATTGGCACCACATTTGCTATGCGCCAGTCCTGCGGAACAGATCCTGTCGCTATAGAGTCCCTAAAAATAAGAAATAATGGTTTATCTATTACATTACTTAGTTCCCTTAGTACTCGTGGGTGTATGCCATCCGGACCCGGAGATTTATCTATTTTAATCTTATTTAGCCAATTTCGCACCTCTTCTTGGGTTAGATTGGTGACCCTTAATATAGGGTTTTCATTGTTTCTTGGGATTTCACCTAGCATTTCATTTTCCACCGTGAATACCGTGGAGAAGAAGGTGTTTAATATGTTAGCTTTTTCCTCGTCATCTACAACCATTCTTTCCTCACTATTTTTTAAGGGGCCTACATTTTCAGTTTTTATTCTTTTACTATTGATATAGTTGAAGAACAGTTTGGGATTAGTTTTACTCTCCTTAGCAATGTGCTTCTCTGTTTCCTTTTTGGCAGCTTTAATTAGTTTTTTAGATAAAGTATTTTTCTCCCTATAGTTTTTTAGAGCTTCAATGGTGCCATCCTGCTTTAGTAGTGCAAATGCTTTCTTTTTACTGTTAATTGCCTGTCTTACTTCTTTGTTTAGCCACATTGGGTTTTTCCTATTTCTAGTCCTTTTATTCCCACAAGGTATAAACCGCTTACACTGCCTATTTAGGATGTTCTTAAACATTTCCCATTTATTATCTGTATTCTTATTTCTGAGGATATTGTCCCAGTCTACCAGATTAAGGGCATCTGTAAGCTGGTCAAACTTTGCCTTCCTAAAGTTCAGTGTTTTTGTGACTCCCTGACAAGTGCCCCTAGTGAAAGACAGGTGAAACTGTACAATATTGTGGTCGCTATTTCCTAGATGCCCAACCACCTGCAGATTTGTTATTCTGTCAGGTCTATTAGATAGTATTAGGTCTAAAAGTGCTGCTCCTCTGGTTGGATTCTGCACCAATTGTGAAAGATAATTTTTCTTGGTTATTAGCAGAAACCTGTTGCCTTTATGGGTTTCACAGGTTTCACTTTCCCAGTTAATATCCGGGTAGTTAAAGTCCCCCATAACCAGGACCTCATTATGGGTTGCAGCTTCATCTATCTGCTTTAGAAGTAGACTTTCCATGGTTTCTGTTATATTTGGGGGTTTGCCGGTGTCTGCCGCTCCAAGGTGTTCTCCAGGTTGCCACATAATCGAAGCTGCATAGAGCCTATTTTGTTATTTTAGGCCTACTAAGTCTTTCTGCGGTCCCTCCTTCCAATTGTCTTCCACTGAGCACACCAATGCAGACTGTGTACCCATGTAACCTTTTTTAAAACTGTGTCGAGCCAACTTTGTGGTGTAAGGCCTACTTGTAGTGTCTGGCTGCGCCACTCAATACAGCTGTCCTCTTTACAAAAAATGACCTGCAATTATCTGGTTTTCAGCCTACCGGAATTTTAAACTGCAGTGGGCCTACTAGTTTGGTTGGGGCCTACTAACAGTGTCTGCCGCTCCAAGGTGTTCTCCTGGTTGCCTTTCCTGAGCTTCTATATTCAGGCTCTTGTTAAATAGTTGTTAAATGGAACAACTGCATTTGGCCTACTAGTTGGGTTGGGGCCTAGTAACAGTGTCTGCCGCTCCTTGCTGTTCTCCTGGTTTCCTGTCCTGAACTTCCATTTTCAGGCTCTCGTTAAGTTGTTGTTAATGTTAGACTGCATTTGGCCTACTAGTTGCGTTGGGGCCTACTATCGGTGTCTGCCGCTCCTTGCTGTTCTCCTCCACTGAACAAAGCTGTGCCGCCTGTTTACTACTGTTGCCAATTTTGAACTGCATTTAGACTACTTACTGATTTGGGCCTACTCTCTGTGTCAGCCTCTCATTACAGTTGTCCTCCACTGAACAAAGCAATGCCCCCTGTTTAGTCCTGTTACCAATTTTGAACTGCATTTAGCCCACTTTATTTTTTGGGCCTATATCTGTGTTTCCTCCTCATCCTGCCCATTGCCCAGCCAGTGATAGATGAGTCTGCTGGTACATTGCCCCAGACCACTACATTCCCCTTGCACGCTACACAGCCAGAATCTGACCCTGCTGAAATTCAGTTTCCCCTTCCCACATAGTATACCACCTTACAAGGGGACAAAGAGGAAAGTGAAGATGAAAGTGCAAGTTCCATCATCAGGTGGGGAGGGGGCATACTCGTTGGCGACGTCACTGGCACAAAAGTGTCGCTGCCGGTGGGAGGCGCCTCCGCTGTGCAAACACACCGCCGTACTTTGAGGGGCCCTGTGACAGGGCCAATGCCAACGAGTGGCCCCCCCCTGCTTGCTCAGGATCACAGCACTTGCAAAGTTTTAATACTTACCTCTCCCTGCTCCACTGCCGTGACGTGGTCCAGATTTCCTGGGCCCACAAAATACTTGAACCAGCCCTACCCCCAACAACTTTAGCCAAATGACCCCCAATTTCCAATGCCTAGCTATTATTGTAAGGGAAATTAAGATTGACAAGCTTCATTAAGAAGAATGGATGTTTTTGCCATTAAAATGGGCACTCTAGGTGTTTTCCTGGCCCCCACTCGCTGCCGACTATGCTGCCCCATTGACTTGCATTGGGTTTCGTGATTCGGTCGATCCTGACTTTACGACATAATCGGCCGATTTCACTCGACCCGACTTTTGAGATAGTCGGGTTTTGCGAAACCCGACTCGACTCTAAAAAAGTCAAGGTCGCTCAACCCTAGTGATGTCATCTAGGCTACCCCAAATCACTGAGGCTGTGTTCTCAGCTCACCTTACTGTGAGACAGGCCAGGGAACTCACGGTGCATTGCTGAGCTCAGTGAGTTCACCCGGTTCACTATGAGAAATTTCTGCTGTAGCTTGGCTGCTTCTCAAAATTGTGGCAACCCAACATCATTTTGTAAAAATATTTACGTAAGTAATTATAAAAAAATGGCGTGATGATCCCTCTATTCTGGGTAAGCAAGCATGATAACGCTGGCAGCTGAGTGTTGCACCGCTGTCTGTTTTGCTATGCTGGTAATCAAAAGTAGAAGAGAAGCCTTGTAATTTTTTAAATTATTGTATCACAGGCATCGGGTGATGATTACTGTTATCAGCAATAGCACGTGCAGGCTGAAGAGAGTAGTGCTCACATCAGCTGACACCTCTGTGAACGGCAGTAAACCTCATACAGCCGGTCACAGCAGCTAACTGTCAGATGAACCGCAGTGATCTGACTGGTAGTAATCATCTTACAGCCAATCAGAGACACCGGTGTGAGGAACAACAGATGTGCAGGTTGCCGAACCTCAACAGTAACATGGACTTACTGGAGAAGTTTGTGTTCCAGGTCCGTGCCCGAACAGTTGGTGTTCGGTACAGACCCCAAACTTTACGGCTCGGATTCACCCATCACTTAACCCCTTAAGCCCCAAGGGTGGTTCGCACGTTAATGACCTGGCCAATTTTTACAATTCTGACCACTGTCCCTTTATGAGGTTATAACTCTGGAACGCTTCAACGGATCTTGACGATTCTGACAGAGTTTTATCGAGACACATTGTACTTCATGCTAGTGTTAAAGTTTCTTTGATATATGTTGCACTTATTTGTGAAAAAAATGGAAATTTGGCAAAATTTGAAAATTTCACAGTTTTTCTACTTTGAAATTTTATGCCCTTAAATCACAGAGATATGTCACACAAAATACTTAATAAGTAACATTTACCACATGTCTACTTTACATCAGCACAATTTTGGAACGAAATTTTTTTTGGTCAGGGAGTTATAAGGGTTAAAATTGACCAACAATTTCTCATTTTTACAACACCAATATTTTTTAGGGATCACATCAAATTTGAAGTCATTTTGAGGGGTCTATATGATAGAAAATAACCAAGTGTGACACCATTCTAAAAACTGCACTCCTCAAGGTGCTCAAAACCACATTCAAGAAGTTTATTAACCCTTAAGGTGTTTCACAGGAATTTTGGAATGTTTAAAAAAAATGAACATTTAACTTTTTTCACAAAAAATTTAGTTCAGCTCCAATTTGTTTTATTTTACCAAGGGTAACAGGAGAAAATAGATCCCAAACGTTGTTGTACAATTTGTCCTGAGTACGCTGAAACCCCATATGTGGGGGTAAACCACTGTTTGGGCGCATGGCAGAGCTCGAAATGGAGGGAGCGCCGTTTGACTTTTCAATGCAAAATTTGCTGCAATTGAGATGGGATGCCATGTTGCGTTTGGAGAGCCCCTGATGTGCCTAAACATTGAAACCCCCCACAAGTGACACAATTTTGGAAATTACACCCCCTAAGGAACTTATCTAGATGTGTTGTGAGAGCTTTGAACCCCCAAGTGTTTCACTACAGTTTGTTACGCAGAGCCGTGAAAATAAAAAAATAAAAATTTTCCACAAAAATTATATTTTAGCCCTCAGTTTTGTATTTTCCCAAGGGTAACAGGAGAAATTGGACCCCAAAAGTTATTGTCCAATTTTTCCTGAGTACGCTGATACCCCATATGTGGGGGTAAACCACTGTTTGTGCGCATGGGAGAGCTCGGAAGGGAAGGAGCAATGTTTTACTTTTTCAACACAGAATTGGCTGGAATTGAGATCGGACGCCATGTCGCGTTTGGAGATCTCCTTATGTACCTAAACAGTGGAAATCCCCCAATTCTAACTGAAACCCTAATCCAAACACACCCCTAACACCAATGGTGTTCCTAACCACAACCCTAACCCTGACACACCCCTTACCCTAATTTCTACACTAATCCAAACCGTAAATGTAATCCAAACCCTAACCCTAACTTTAGCCTCAACCCGAACCCTAACTTTAGCTCCAACCCTAACTGTAGCCTCAACCCTAACTGTAGCCCCAACCCTAACTGTAGCCCTAACCTTAGCCCCAACCGTAACCCTAACTTTGGCCCCAACCCTAACCCTAACTTTAGCCCTCACCCTAACTTTAGCCCCAAACCTAACTGTAGCCCTAACCCTAATCCTAGCCCCACCCTAACCCCAACCCTAACCCTATCCCTAACCTTAGCCCCAACCCTAACCCTAGCCCCAACCCTAACCCTAGCCCTAACCCTAGCCCTAGACCTAACCCTAATGGGAAAATGGAAATAAATACTTTTTAATTTTAATATTTTTCCCTAACTAAGGGGGTGATGAAGTGGGGTTTGATTTACTATTTATAGCGGATATTTTAGCGGATTTTAATGATTGGCAGCTGTCACACACTAAAAGATGCTTTTTATTGCAAAAAAAATAGTTTTTTCTTCTCCACATTTTGTGAGCTATCATTTTTCCATATTTTGGTCCACAGAGTCATGTGAGGTCTTGTTTTTCATGGGACAAGTTGACGTTTTTATTGGTACCATGTTCGGGCACGTGACATTTTTTGATCGCTTTTTATTTACGATTTTTGTGAGGCAGAATGACCAAAAACCAGCTAGTCATGAATTTCTTTTTGGGGGGGCGTTTATACTGCTCCACGTTTGGTAAAATTGATAAAGCAGTTTTAATCTTTGGGTCAGTATGATTACAGCGATACCTCATTTATATCATTTTTTTAGGTTTTGGCGCTTTTATACGATAAAGACGGTTGTTCACTGAAGGGGTTAACTAGTGGGACAGTTTTATAGGTTAGGTCGTTACAGACGCAGCAATACTAAACATGTGTACTTTTATTGTTTTTTTAGTTTAGATAAAGAAATATATTTACGGGAACAATATATATATATATGTATATACATTTTTTTTTTCTCTTGAATTTTTTTTTTTACATTATCACATTGTCCCGGGAATCACTATATAGTGACAGACCACTGATCTGCCACTTTGCAGAGCACTGTGTCAGATCAGTGATCAGACATGCACTGCTCTGAGCAGGCGCTTGTAAGCCACCTCCCTGCAGTACCCAGAAGTAGTGGCCATTTTGGATCCGGGGCCTACAGGAAGGAGACGCTTGGTAAGAGGTGAGCACATCGCCTTGTACCGAGGGTCTCAGGGAAGCACGCAGGGAGCCCCCTCACTGCGCGATGCTTCCCTATGCCCCAGTGTTTCGGGGGTTAATGTGCCAGGAGCGGTCCGTGACCACTCCTGGCACATAGTGCCGGATGTCAGCTGCGATAGTCAGCTGACACCAGGCTGCGATCGGCCGTGCTGCCCCCGTGAGCGCGGCCGATCGCATCTGACGTACTATCCCGTCACTGGGAATTAAGTCGCAGGTCACCTCAACGGGATAGTACGTCATATGAGATTAATGGGTTAATATTAATACACAATGTTTTCTTTTGTTTGAATACCTAATAGAATCTTATTTTGCGCTTCTTTAATTTTAGTTCCAATAGCTCACATGTAGCAGAAAATATGTAAATATATTTTAGAGAGGACTGATCAACTCATATACAAAAGATCTAACCCCAGCACACTACAAAAATGTGAAGACAGAACTGTTGCTTTCAAAGTTTTTTTTAATATATCTTGTGCAAAAGAGAATGGTTTCCAATGTTTCGGCTCAGGCACAAGCCTTCGTCAGGAAAACAATCTTATGGTAGTTATATCGTATGTAGGTCCCAAGCTCTCAGATTGCCCTATGGAAGTCTGTCAAAATTGGTCTTGATTGGCCAGCAGAATGGAATTTTAATGAAATTGTTCACGCCCATAGTGGACTATCTTTTGTTATTCATTGCTAGGAATACAGACGTATTGAGGTAGACTTAGCCTCTGTATATTTCAAAAGTAATGTAATGCGCATAAGGTATTATAAGAGGTAGTTAGACCACAATGAAACTTATTCACTTTTCATAAGGAAGGCGGCAGCTGGCATGTGGCTCCCACCCTGTGCCCTTGTTAGTGACCACTTCAGTGTGAGGGCAAGCTCATATGACATAAATAGTTTTAAAAATAACTTACCGTATATACTCGAGTATAAGCCGAGACCCCTAATCTTGCCACAAAAAAACTGTGAAAACTTAATGGCTCAAGTATAAGCCTAGGATGGGAAATGCAGCGGCTACTGGTAAATTTCAAAAATAAAAATAGAAACCAATTGTTAGGGCTAGAGGAACGCACCAAATAATTAGAGAAAAGGAATAAGGTGCGTTCGCAGCCCGGGGTCCACCGTGCAGAGAGGGAACCTGCTGCTAAGCAAAGACGGACTATATGGCGGTACAATGAGGATAAACACACGGGTTAGCTTCACCCTGTGTGAAAGAAGCGAACCCTGTTGCATCACAGGGCCGCAGTACCGCATATAACAGAGATAATAATAAAGTAGCACAAGAGTGCATGCGGTGCTGCACTGGCGGATGCCCCTAACCACCCAGACTTGGGTTTGGAAAGCGCGGTGATAGCACACGGCGCCGCACTGGCGGTCACAGTAGTAGACGCTGTTTGTGTACCAGTGTTGGTAACAAGTCGGGTGATAGATTTCAATCATCCTCCATATGCAAGCATTCAAACACAAGGGAGGGGATGATTAAAGAGCGACTTTCACTCACAACACACACACACGTAAACAAGTGTATACTAGCGCATGGCCATGCAAACCTTTTACAGCTGCAGCAAGTTCAGAACCTTCCTAGAGGACCAATGAGAACTGTTACAGTAACTGAGCAACTTCAGGACCTTCCTAGAGCAGGGGTCCCCACCTCCAGTCCTCAAGGCCCACCAACATGTCATGTTTTCAGGATTTCCTTAGTCTTGCCCAGGTAATAATTGCATTACCTGTGCAATGCAAAGGAAATCCTGAAAACATGACCTGTTGGTGGGCCTTGAGGACTGGAGTTGGGGACCTCTGTCCTGGAGGACCAATAGGAGCTACTACAGTACCTGAGCATGTGACCCCAGACCTCCACTGAGAGGTCTTTCTTTGGGCATGCTCAGACGGAGAAAAGCAGGACTTAGTCCCAGAGATGTCTGCTTGCCACCGATCAGTACAGGCTACAATGGCAGAGCCTGGAAAGGCAGCAGTAACCCTTTGCACAGAATCAGACTGAGCGAGACGCTGATACCGACGTCTCCGCTGAGCAGGCTCCACTGCAGCTGATGCAGAATGAGAGACCACAGCAGACATGGTTCGAGATTCCCCCTGTGCAGCGGCGGGAACTCGACTCCTTACATTACCCTCCCTCCTTGGGCCTCGCTACGCTCAAAGGCTCCCAGGTCCTGTCCTCAGGGCCGTGGCCCTTCCAGTCCACAAGATAATATTTTTTGCCACGTTCTACCTTGCACCCCACGATAGCATTCACCTCGTACTCATCCATGGATGAACCCGATATCCTGGCAGATGACTCAGAAAACTGGGACATATAGACGGGCTTCAAGAGGGAAACATGGAAGGTGTCGGTGATACCAAGGCGCGGAGGAATAGCCAAATGGTAGACCACAGGGTTAACCTGTTCCCGAACCTTGAAAGGACCAATGTAGCAAACTTAGTGGACTCAACTCGCAGCCTGATGGGCAGAGAGCCACACTAAGTCGCAGGAGCGAAGGTCGGAGCGGGGCGCTGGTGAGCATCGGCAGAAACCCTCATTCTCTCCTTGGAAGCCCGAATGGCATCCTCTGTGTGGTCCCAAATGTCATGTGCCTCCACTGCCCAGTCTGCCACCCTGGAATCAGTGGATGACACAGGCATGGGCATAGGGACACGCAGATGCTGGTCGTAATTAAGGAGAAAAGGAATCTGCCCAGTGGAATCGGCTATGGCATTGTTCAGAGCAAATTCTGCCCAAGGTAGCAAAGATGCCCAGTCATCCTGCCTAGCAGAGACAAAATGTTGCAAATATGTCACCAGAGTCTGGTTGGCCCTCTCTACCAACCCATTCATCTTCAGATGATATGCAGAGGAGAGATTTAGTTCTATGCTGAGTAAACAACAGAGCACTCACCAAAACCGAGACACGAACTGGGGACTCCGGTCACTAACAATTTTATCAGGCATGCCATGTAAACGGAAAATATGTTTCATGAACGCCGCCAAGGCCCATGCAGAAGGTAACCGTGGAAGCGGCACCAAGTGCACCGTCTTAGAGAAATGATCGGTGACAACCCAGATAACGGTGCAGTTACGAAACTTGGGTAAGCCTACCACAAAGTCCATCCTGACCATCTCCCAGGGCCTGTCTTCTACCGGCAGGGGGTAAAGTTGCCCAGCAGGCCCTTGCCGAGGAGACCGATTCTTGGCGCAGGAGACACACGCCCGAATATAGTCCCCGACATCACGGGCCATATGCGCCCACCAGTACGTCCTCGTCAAAAGCTCAGATGTCCTCTTGGTCCCAAAATGTCCACCCACACTGGACGAGTGAGCCCAAGAGAGAACCTCCGGTCACAAATTAGATGGAACAAAAGTCTTGCCTGGGGGCACAGACTCTAGCGAAACCGGAGCCACAGTTCTCAGGCTCTCAGAAGGGACAATAAGCCGAGGCTTCCCCTCCTCCTCATCAGATGCCACTACGAAGCGAGAGAGAGCGTTGGCACAAATGTTCTTCCCGGAGAGAAAATGGAGAGTAAAATGGAACCGGGAGAAGAACAGGGACCATCTAACCTGGCGAGAATTCAGCTGCTGGGCCGTCTGTAAGTACACCAAGTTATTGTGGTCTGTGAACACTTGGAATGGAAAGCGAGCTCCCTCCAAGAGGTGTCTCCACTCTGAGAGAGCCAACTTCATGGCTACACACTTAGATAGGAGAAAAAAGGATCATCCCCGCGCTGCCGTAAGAACAATTTCAAAAATTGTAGAGGTTTCAACGTGGTTTATTCTACGCGTTTCAGGGTTCAGGTGACCCCTTCATCAGGACATACCACAATAATTGTGGTATGTCCTGATGAAGGGGTCACCTGAACCCTGAAATGCGTAAAATAAACCACGTTGAAACCTCTACAATTTTTACATAGTGACATAGTAATATAGTTAATAAGGCCGAAAAAAGACATTTGTCCATCCAGTTCAGCCTATATTCCATCATAATAAATCCCCAGATCTACGTCCTTCTACAGAACCTAATAATTGTATGATACAATATTGTTCTGCTCCAGGAAGACATCCAGGCCTCTCTTGAACCCCTCGACTGAGTTCGCCATCACCACCTCCTCAGGCAAGCAATTCCAGATTCTCACTGCCCTAACAGTAAAGAATCCTCTTCTATGGTGGTGGAAAAACCTTCTCTCTTCCAGACGCAAAGAATGCCCCCTTGTGCCCGTCACCTTCCTTGGTATAAACAGATCCTCAGCGAGATATTTGTATTGTCCCCTTATATACTTATACATGGTTATTAGATCGCCCCTCAGTCGTCTTTTTTCTAGACTAAATAATCCTAATTTCGCTAATCTATCTGGGTATTGTTGTTCTCCCATCCCCTTTATTAATTTTGTTGCCCTCCTTTGTACTCTCTCTAGTTCCATTATATCCTTCCTGAGCACCGGTGCCCAAAACTGGACACAGTACTCCATGTATTATGATCCGGTGACCTTGGAGCAGCATGAAAACTTTCACTGGAGTAGGTGGTAACTGTACTGACCGCAAATCCAGATCTTAACACCGCAACTAGAAGTAGATGTGGGGTGTACCTAACAAACCCTAGACACCTCGTCACAGCCGGAGGACTAAATATTCCTATAGATGGAAATAGGAATTCTACCTTGCCTCAGAGCAGAACCCCAAAGGATAGGCAGCCCCCCACAAATATTGGCTGTGAGTAGGAGAGGAAAGACACACACAGGCAGAAAACAGGATTTGGCACAAGAGACCACTCTAGACAAAATAGGAAAGGATAGGACAGAGTACTGTGCGGTCAGTATTAAAACCCTTCCAAAATTATCCACAGCAGATTATACAAAAATTCCTCCATCTAACTAAAGACGTGGAACGTATATCTGCAACTTCAGAGAATCCTACACTCAGAGCAGGAATACAATCAAAAAACAAGCACACAGCCTGTATGCCAAAGATAAAGAAACAGACAATTATCTTTGCTGAATTGGCAGCTAAGCAGGAGAAGCCAGACAGAGGTCCAACACCTCCCAAGAAACATTGACAACTGGCAAGGACTAATGAGTCCTGCAAACCTAAATACCCCAGTCAGAATTGCAATCAGCAGATACACCTGTCCAGGACTGCAGCCCAGGGACAACTGCATTACCACCTACAACCACCAAAGGGAGCCCAAAATCAGAATTCAGAACATCCATGTGCGGTCCAACTAGGGATTTGTACAGAGGCAGTATAATGCGCTCATCATGTGTATCCACACCTCTTTTAATGCACCCCATGATCCTGTTTGCCTTGGCAGC
This sequence comes from Ranitomeya imitator, assembly GCF_032444005.1. Classification (NCBI taxonomy): domain Eukaryota; kingdom Metazoa; phylum Chordata; class Amphibia; order Anura; family Dendrobatidae; genus Ranitomeya; species Ranitomeya imitator. Next base: position 99,006,100 of record NC_091285.1, on the reverse strand, counting down.
TGTTGCCTGGCACTTGCTGCTCCAGGTAAGTTTATCATTAATTGGCATCCACAAGTCCTTCTCCCTGTCAGATTTACCCAGTGGTTTCCCGTTCAGTGTGTAATGGTGATATTGATTCCTTTTTCCCATGTGTATAACCTTACATTTATCATTGTTAAACCTCATCTGCCACCTTTCAGCCCAAGTTTCCAACTTATCCAGATCCATCTGTAGCAGAATACTATCTTCTCTTGTATTAACTGCTTTACATAGTTTTGTATCATCTGCAAATATCGATATTTTACTGTGTAAACCTTCTACCAGATCATTAATGAATATGTTGAAGACAACAGGTCCCAATACCGACCCCTGCGGTACCCCACTGGTCACAGTGACCCAGTTAGATACTATACCATTTATAACCACCCTCTGCTTTTTATCACTAAGGGTGGTTTCACACTTGCGTTTTTGTCTGCAGCGTTTTTTTAAAAAAAAAACGCATGCTTTTTTTCCCCTATATTTAACATTGAAAACGCATGCGTTTTTAGTGGTACGCGTTTGGTCGCGTTTTGAAACGCATGCGTTTTTTTACTGCATGCGTTCATTTTTCAAAATGCAACTTCTAGTATTTTTGAGGGGCGTTTTTTGGACAAAAAAAACGCATGCGTTTTCATGCCTTTTTTTTGGACCAAAAATGCATTGGAGTCAATGGGGACGCATGCGTTTTTTGCGCATGCGTTTGCATGCGTTTTTTTGACGCATGCGTTTTTTTTAACAATGGTTGAGTAGACTGTAGATAAGGCTGTCTAGACACTGATAAGCCTCCCCCATAGCAGCAGGGTTATAAAAGGAAGGTTGGGGGAAGTTTCTGGTCACTTCTCATCAGACTCCAAAGAAGACAAGACCCTGCTCGGACGCATTGGTGGACAAGACCCAGAGCAATGTGAGTATATCCTAGCCAATGCATTTATTTTTAATTTTTTGGATCTACATGTCCTAATTTCTTCTTTTTTTTTTTTTCAACATGCATCAGAATGTCTTCTGCGGAGTCTTCATCTGATGAGGAGTTTGAGCCACGCCAGTCAGAAGTGGATCACGTCAGTGAGGTTAGTTATTTGTCCTTCAGCTTGGTAAGTATTGACTGTCGCATCGACACATGAGACAATTTGATTTTTTTTTTTTTTTATAGAGCACTTCAACTGAGGGACAGAGAGGGACGGAGCAGCGGAGTCAAGGTCCGGTGGGAAGACGTCAGCGGGTATGTATACAAGGCAGACTGTCCTCATTGTAATATTCTTGAATCTTCCTTTCTGTACCCTTGATTTTCTTTTAATTTTTCTTTTATGATCCGTTTCTTAAAGTTGACTTTCATATTCCTGCCCTTTCTCATCTTCTTTTTTTTTTCTTTTTTCCCAATGTGATTGAGCAAACTTATATGATTTTCTTTTACTTTTAGGTTTCACAACGGGACGACGACCGGATTGATAATGACCTCCTTATCACTCTGGTCCAAGAGTGAGTCCCGTTGTGGGACGGCCGGGATCCACAGCACGCCGTCAATAGTACGCTACGTCGTTTGTGGAGTGAGGTGGCCCAAGCGTTGTGGGATGGCTGGGAGAATGCCCCGCCACGGGTCCGCAATGCATTTGGTAAGTATTGCACTGCAGTGTGAAGCAGCAGAGACCTTGGCCGGGCTCTCTTGACTGTGTGTGATGAAAGAAACTTTTTGGAGTTTCTGTCATCACACACAGTTAAGAGAGCACGGCCAAAAGTACTTTTTCTGACCATTATATGTTTTTGTTATTTCACAGTTGAGAAAATAAGAACATGTTGGCGTTCCATGAAGGACCGCTTCAACAAGGACCTGCGTGCAGAGAAGAGTGCAGCTAGTGGTTCCGGAGCAAGGCACCGGCTCTACAAATATCACCGTGTGCTGGCCTTTTTAAGACCGGTCCTTCTCATGGGAACGTAAGTATTTCTCACATGCTTCCGGTTGTATTGCATTGACATAATCTGTAATTTTAAATTCCACAGGATGTACCGTCTTGCTATATTTTGGTATTAATTTTCTGTGTTCTTTTTTCACAGCACACACTGCACGACTGTCGCACCAGGTTCTGGAGCGGTCCTTCGGCCGGCAGCCACGGACCCGTCCCAGCCATCCAACAGCGCAGCACCAGGTGGGTCTTCCACACTCACTGGAGACCAGGGGGCTGGCCCATCAGGTCTTCCCCTTTCGCAGTCCTCTTTCGCTGCACCCATTTTTGCGGGCTCATCCCGGCAGCGACAGAGGGCTTCGGATAGGTCCCTCATGCCCGAGTTTTTGCACTTGAGCTCGGTTTTACACGAAGCTATCAAGGCTTTAGGTGACAGAATGGATGTGTCCCATAACCTCTTAGAGTGCCGCATCCAGGATGTCGCCAAAAGCGTTGATCAAGTGAAAGCCGACCTCCAGAAGCCAGCTCATCATTTTTTTAATCAAATCCAACAGGGCATGTCGGAACACCTTAGCCCTGATCTCCAGCTGAGTGTGATGCAGGCCTGCAATGTTGCTTTTGTGCAGGCTATGCCGCAGAGTCAGAGTCGTAATGTGGCGGCATATCCAACTGTGCCGTCACTGTCACAAGTAAACACCAATCCTACCTCTGCTGCATACCACTGCACGGCCACCTCTATTCCCTCTACAGGTGTACTCCACTACAGTGCCAACACGATGACGAGTGCTGTTGGACATCCCACCGCCACCACCGTGACAACCGCTGCTCCGGCTTGGACACCACGATGACGCAGGACCCTGGCGTGGCTTATCGGCCCGGCCCCCCCCCGATGCAGCAGGACCCATCCATGGCATATTGGACCGGCCCACCCCCGATGCAGCAGGACCGAGGCCTGGCATATCGGACCGGCCCGCCCCCGATGCAGCAGGACCGAGGCGTTGCTTTCCGGGCAGGACACCCCCCATGCAGCAGGACCCAGGCCAGGCGTATAGGACGGCCCACCCCCCATGCAGCAGGACCCAGGCATGGCGTATCGCACCGGGCCCCCCATGATGCAGCAGGACCAAGCCTTACCTTTCCGGGCAGGACCAACCCCGATGCAGCAGGACCCTGCCACGGCTTTATGTTCCCCCCCACCAGCAATGCAGCAGGACACTGGTATGGGCTTTGTTTCCCTCCCCCAACGAGGCACCAGGACCCTGGGAGGGTTTTATGTTCCCCCCAAACGAGGCACCAGGATCCTGGGAGGGTTTTAGTTTCCCCACCCCCAACGAGGCACCAGGACCCAGGCGGGACTTTATCTTTCCCCCCCACTACAATGGTGTTGGACTCAGACGTTGCCGAGCGCTCCACAATGGAGACGGACTGTGCTATTGTGGAGCCGGGTCCTGACGTGTCTCCCGCCCACACTCTACAACCTAGCCCAAGAAGACATCCCCCAACCAGGAAAACCCAAAGAAAAACCGGCAAAACTCATAAAAAACAAAAAACTCTGATTATTCCTCCCCCATCACCTACCGATGTGTCTCAATTGTCTGTTGTGTCTCACCCTTCCAGTGTGTCTCAAGGCCCTCATGTTTTAAGCCCCATCCCCGAACTTCCAGACCCTTCCAGTTTTCTTGCCCCTTCTCCTGCCACCTCTCCCTCCTCCACGGTGAGCCAGGCTTCAGTTCTGAACACCCCCCAGTTACGTCACTCAACCCCAAGCCGGCGCGGTACAACCCGTCGGGGTACAAAAAATAAATTTGTTTGTGTTAATAAAAAAAAAGTTTATTTGCAACAATTATGCTTGGTTTATTGTGTCTTTCACCGCTCTCAATACACACCAATACACTTCACCACACACTTATTCTTTTGGCCAAAACATATCTCCAGTAGTATAAAATACAAGACAACATCATTATGTGTTTCTTTAGTATACAGATATGAGTTGGCCAAAAAAATACTCTTATTTTTGTACCTAGTGTAGTGTCGCTGTACAAAGAGAAAATGGTGGAAATCAAGTTCAGTACTCAACTGAACCGGTCAGATGTCAAAATAGACACCTGACCGATTTAGTTGATTACTGACTTATATATTCACCATATTCTATATAGCACATTATGTGACAATGGTTGACAAACTGATGGGACAATGGTTGTCACACGCTACATATCTATGCTCACCTGGCCAGGTGTAAGAAATTGTGAATTCATGATCATGTATATGTTTATCATGAATTCATTATTTCTTACACTTGACTTGATGGGTATAGAGAGCGTGACAGTCTTGACGCAATGACGTCAACAAGATTACCATTAAATAAATAAAAATTTGGTTCCATTATTATAAGTATGCGGCCCGTGTTTTATATCATTCTTTGTAAAGCAAAATAGGGAGTGCAACAGAGGTCAATTATGATGAAAAAATAAAAATTATTACCTCATCAACTATTACCCACTCCTGGTTTTGGATTACAAAATATGATATACATATCTACTGGCCATCTTTGGTCAACCTTTGTTTAGAGAGTAAAAAGATAGGAGACATGGTCAACACAACCAACACTAAAGTTTATTATTAGAAAAATTTGTATCAGTATTTAATAATTAGTAAACATAAACATACAACAGGACATTTAAACAACATTGTCCTGCCATGACACCCGTCCAATATCGGACACAAAATAGGCCGCAAATTGGTCCCTCATAAGACCAACGGCTGCAGTTGACCGCATGGGGTGATGCTGAAAATCAGGCAATGGGTGTGAAACTGGTTCATCAAGTTCAATGTGGGGTCACTCCTTAGCCATTATATAATTGTGTAGAACCACACAGGCTTTGACCACCTCGTCCACTGTTTCAACTTTTAGATTGATGGCTGTTGCAAGAATGCGCCATTTAGCAACCAGAATGCCAAAGCTGCGGTTCTTCTGGCCCTGGTCAGTCTGTAGTTGAATATTCTTCTAGTGTGGTCCAAGTCCCTACTAGAATAGGGCTTCAGGAGATTTTCACACATCTGGAAGGCCTCATCCCCAACCATAACAAATGGCAGCGGTGGGCCTTGAGTGTTGGGGAGAGGCTGTGGAGGGGGAAAATTAAAATTGTTGCCATACACCCGACGGCCCATATCCGAGCTCTTGAAGGTCTGAGAATCATTGCCACGGCCAAAACCTCCAATATCCACGGCGATGAAGCGACACTCCGCATCCGCTATTGCCATGAGCACTACCGAAAAATATTTTTTATAATTATAAAACTCAGATCCGGTTCTGGCAGGTTTGACAATGCGGATGTGCTTTCCATCCACCGCCCCTAAACAGTTGGGGAAATCACACACGTTGAAAAATGTTTTTGAAATTTCCCGCCACATGTCCACGGTGGGTACGGGTATAAACTCCTCACAGAGTACATTCCATAACGCACGACAGGTGTCCACAACAATTCCGGACAGGGTTGAGATTCCAAGGCGGTATTGGAAGTGCAGGGAAGATAAACTCTCTCCTGTGGCCAGAAATCTAGAAGAAAAAGTAACAAAAAAAACATTTAAAATCGGCTCTTAATGGTGTGTTTAAATAAGAAAAAGGTAAAAAAAACAACAAAAAATACATGTCATAACCAAAAAATTGGACTGTCATTGGTTTAGTTTTGGAACGTACCGTAATGTCACTAACAGACGTTCCTCGGGTGGAATTGCTCTACGGAGCCATGTGTCCTGTCGCCATATGGAACCTTCTACACAAGACAGTAAATCCCGGAAAGAATCTTGAGACATTCTGGTGTAATCCTGGAATTTCTCCGGGTTGGCATTCAGCTCCGCATAGAGCGTGTGATATGCTCCACGGGTCTCACGCACTTCAATGATGGGGTGCCTCCAAAAACGCCGACGCTGTCTCCTTCTCCATCTTTGGGGCGGTTTCGGTCTTGCTCCCAAGCAAAAACACAGGCAAGGAAAATCTTGAAGCTGAACTCCAGTTTGAAATAAAAGTTCTCCATTGAAAGATTCATCATGACACCGGAAACAGTAGCAAGCTCTGAAAATTTCTGTACCCCTAGGGTCTATATATTGAGAGCCAATCATGTACGCCCTCTTTATTCCCATTGGTTGTGTCTGGTAACCTTTTTTTTTATTTATTTTTTTTTTTTTAAAATGCCCAAAAAAACGCAAACGCATGCAAAAACGCATGTAAACGCGTTTACATGCATTTTTGCACCATGCGTTTTTTTTAAAAACGCATGCGTTCAAAAACGCAAGTGTGAAACCAGCCTAAGCCAGTTACTAACCCATTTACACACATTTTCCCCCAGACCAAGCATTCTCATTTTGTGTACCAACCTCTTGTGCGGCACGGTATCAAACGCTTTGGAAAAATCGAGATATACCACGTCCAATGACTCACCGTGGTCCAGCCTATAGCTTACCTCTTCATAAAAACTGATTAGATTGGTTTGACAGGAGCGATTTCTCATAAACCCATGCTGATATGGAGTTAAACAGTTATTCTCATTGAGATAATCCAGAATAACATCCCTCAGAAACCCTTCAAATATTTTACCAACAACATTTTTGAATTTCTTCTTACGGCAGCGCGGGGATGATCCTTTTTTCTCGTATCTAAGTGTGTGCTTCAATCAGGTCCTGCACTGACCTGTGGATCTGCAGCAGCCACATTAATATATGTCCTTCCTTCAATCTCACCAGGTGAGTAGTTCTCTTGGTGGGCAACTTTGTGTAACGTTTGATAAGACCCTATTTGTGCTTTTGTGTCTCCCTCTTTTCTCTGACTAACTTCATGGCTAGCAACTCCCTGTCCCCGATGGAATAATTCCTCTCCACTGGTGAAAAGGTCTTGGAGGAGAAGAAGCAAGGATACTTCCGACCTTGAGCATCCTTTTGGAAGAGGACTGCTCAAGCACCAACGGATGAGGCATCCACCTCCATAATAAATGGCTTATCTCCATCGGGTGATGCAGGATGGGAGCGCTAGCGAAGTGTGACTTAATTGAGAGAAAGACCTTGGAGACCTCCTCCTACCACAACTTGGGATTTGCTCCCGTCTTGGTAAGGTCAACCAAGGGAGCTACCAAAATTGAGAAGTGTGGGATGAACTGGCAATAGTAATCAATGAACCCCATAAAGCGCTGCACAGCTTTAAAAGAATGGGGTTCTTGCCAGTCCATTACAGCCTGTAGCTTGGCAGGATCCATAGCCAAACCCTGGGCAGAGATGATATAGCCAAGGAAAGGCAAGGACTCCTGCTCAAACACACACTTCTCCAACTTGGCGTAGAGGGAGTTTGCCCATAAGAGGTCAAAGACTTTGCGAACATCTCTCCGATGGGAGTCAATATCTGGAGAGTAGATAAGAATATCATCCAGATAGACTACGACCGAAGTGGTGAGCATCTCCCTGAAGATGTCGTTCACAAAGTCTTGGAAAACAGGTGGGGCATTACAGAGCCCGAAGGGCATCACCAGATATTCATAGTGCCCATCCCTGGTGTTAAAAGCCATCTTCCATTCGTCCCCCTCAAGGATGCGAATCAGGTTGTAAGCACTCCGCAGATCTAACTTAGTAAATACCCTTGCTCCCCATAGCCTATCAAAAAGCTCAGATATCAGGGGTAGTGGGAATTTATTCTTAATGGTGATGGCTTTAAGACCCCTGTAGTCTAAGCATGAGCGTGGTTCTCCATTCTTCTTCTGCATGAAGAAGAACCCAGCCCCTGCAGGTGACACTGACTTCCTAACGAATCCTTTTGCCAGATTCTCTTGAATGTACTGGAACATTGCCTCTGTCTCCGGGAGAGATAACGGATAGACTCGACCCCGGGGAGGCTCTGCACCAGAGGTCTATAGGACAGTCATAGGGGCGGTGAGGCGGAAGGGTCTCCGCAGCCCTTTTGGAGAACTCATCCGCATAGGACCAATAGTGCTTAGGGAGAGAGGAAAGATCTGCGGGTACTTCTGTAGAACCAACCTGAACGCACTCCTTCTGACGTATACCCTCACATGATTTAATCCATCCCAAAATTAGAGCACCACTCTATATGAGGAGAATGATAGCAAAGCCATAGTATCCCCAACAGGACCTCATCAATTCCCTCAGTGATGACTAATAGGGAGATAATCTCCTGATGTGATGGAGACATAGAAAGAGTGAATGGAATGGTCTGATGTGAAATCTGTGAGGGTAGTGTCGACCCATTTACCACTCAATGGTCACAGGTTTGGCGAGCATCACCAGGGGTATTGCGTGACGCTGGGTGAAAGCAGATGACATGAAATTGCCTTCTGCCCCGGAGTCCAGGCAAAGCTCTACCACAAGAGTGGATGGGCCTATGGTAATTGTCTCCTTGAAGGACAATTTAGAGGAAACGTCTCCGTGTCTAGTGTACCTCCTCCAACTACCACTAGACGCCGACGTTCCCCCGACCGCTGAGAACACTTGGAGTCAAGATGTCCTGACTGCCGGCAAACATGACAGATCATAAGTGCACGAGCAGACCGGGAATTAGATACCGCACGCAACGCCTCTATGACCTAATGTGATTCAGACGCCTGGACCAGAGATTCCTGAGGTTTGGCAAAGGTTGGAGCCAGCCAAAACCTTTGCCTACACTGGGCTCACTCCAACCTTCGTTCGTGAAAACGAAGGTCGATGCGGGTTGACATAGCTATGAAGTCCAGAAGTGGACGGCAAAATGGCTGACCATGGACCAACCCTGAGTCAATGCCAGCAGTTGGAGCGCCGTATCATGGGTGACTTGGGGTCCTAAAAAACCTGTTTTAGAGTGCTCAAAAGCCGAGGAGCACTCTGCACCACATGATCATCACGCGCTTCCACAGCAGCGTAGCCCACTCCAATGCCCTGTCCGACAGGCACTGAAGCAGAAATGCCAATCTTAATCTCCCACTATTTTTTTTCCAGGGAGAATGTAAAAGATATCTGACCCAGTATTACACACTAGGTTTAATGTGGCACACAATTTGAGACAGGTGGAACCCACAGGAGTGGCACTGAAGCAGAAATGCCAATCTTAATCTCCCACAATTTATTTTTTCAGGGAGAATTTAAAAGAAATCTGACCCAGTATTACACACTAGGTTTAATGTGGCACACAATTTGAGACAGGTGGCACACACAGGAGTGGCACTGAAGCAGAAATGCCAATCTTAATCTCCCACTATTTTTTTTCCAGGGAGAATTTAAAAGAAATCTGGCCCAGTATTACACACTAGGTTTAATGCGGCACAAAATTTGAGACAGGTGGCACACACAGGAGTGGCACTGAAGCAGAAATGCCAATCTTAATCTCCCACTATTTTTTTTTCCAGGGAGAATTTAAAATAAATTTGGCCCAGTATTACACACTAGGTTTAATGTGGCACAAATTTTGAGACAGGTGGCACACACAGGAGGGCCACTGAAGCAGAAATGCCAATCTTAATCTCCCACTACTTTTTTTTCCAGGGAGAATTTAAAAGAAATCTGGCCCAGTATTACACACTAGGTTTAATGTGGCACAAAATCTGAGACAGGTGGCACACACAGGAGTGGCACTGAAGCAGAAATGCCAATCTTAATCTCCCACTATTTTTTTTCCAGGGAGAATTTAAAAGAAATCTGGCCCAGTATTACACACTAGGTTTAATGTGGCACAAAATTTGAGACAGGTGGCACACACAGGAGTGGCACTGAAGCAGAAATGCCAATCTTAATCTCCCACTATTTTTTTTTCAGGGAGAATTTAAAAGAAATCTGACCCAGTATTACACACTAGGTTTAATGTGGCACACAATTTGAGACAGGTGGCACACACAGGAGTGGCACTGAAGCAGAAATGCCAATCTTAATCTCTCACTATTTTTTTTTTCAGGGAGAATTTAAAAGAAATTTGACACAGTAATACACATTAGGTTTAATGTGGCACACAATTTGAGACAGGTGGCACACACAGGAGTGGCACTGAAGCAGAAATGCCAGTCTTAATCTCCCACTATTTTTTTTTCCAGGGAGAATTTAAAATAAATTTCGCCCAGTATTACACACTAGGTTTAATGTGGCACAAATTTTGAGACAGGTGGCACACACAGGAGTGGCACTGAAGCAGAAATGCCAATCTTAATCTCCCACTATTTTTTTTCCAGGGAGAATTTAAAAGAAATCTGATCCAGTATTACACACTAGGTTTAATGTGGCACACAATTTGAGACAGGTGGCACACACAGGAGTGGCACTGAAGCAGAAATGCCAATCTTAATCTCCCACTATTTTTTTTTCATTGAGAATTTAAAAGAAAACTGACCCAGTATTACACACTAGGTTTAATGTGGCACGCAATTTGAGACAGGTGGCACACACAGGAGTGACACTGAAGCAGAAATGCCAATCTTAATCTCCCACTATTTTTTTTCAGGGAGAATTTAAAAGAAATATGACACCGGATTACACACTAGGTTTAATGTGGCACACAATTTGAGACAGGTGGCACACACAGGAGTGGCACTGAAGCAGAAATGCCAATCTTAATCTCCCACTATTTTTTTTTCCAGGGAGAATTTAAAAGAAATCTGGCCCAGTATTACACACTAGGTTTAATGTGGCACAAAATTTGAGACAGGTGGCACACACAGGAGTGGCACTGAAGCAGAAATGCCAATCTTAATCTCCCACTATTTTTTTTTCAGGGAGAATTTAAAAGAAATCTGACGCAGTATTACACACTAGGTTTAATGTGGCACACAATTTGAGACAGGTGGCACACACAGGAGTGGCACTGAAGCAGAAATGCCAATCTTAATCTCTCACTATTTTTTTTTTCAGGGAGAATTTAAAAGAAATTTGACACAGTAATACACATTAGGTTTAATGTGGCACACAATTTGAGACAGGTGGCACACACAGGAGTGGCACTGAAGTAGAAATGCCAATCTTAATCTCCCACTATTTTTTTTTCCAGGGAGAATTTAAAAGAAATCTGACCCAGTATTACACACTAGGTTTAATGTGGCACACAATTTGACACAGGTGGCACACACAGGAGTGGCACTGAAGCAGA